>NC_056726.1:1724129356-1724729356 GCF_019279795.1 Protopterus annectens
TGTAAATGGTTTGGATTCGGACATCGCACCTGCAATTCTGACCATGTGGGTTCTATCTCTGAGCCAGTTTGCAACCCATCTTGTGATATAGGGGTTGATATTTAAGCTGGTAAGCTTATTTATGATACCCGGGTGGGGTATTGTGTCGAAGGCTTTTGCGAGGTCCAGGTAGGCTGTGTGGACTACCTTGCCCTCATCTATGGCTTTGGTAACTGTTTCAAAGAAATCAACTAGGTTTAAGAGGCAAGATCTGCCCTTAACAAAGCCGAATTGGGTAGAGTCCAGTGTCTGGAGGCTCCCAATGTCTTTGTTTATGAGTTCCATGATAATACGCTCCATAGCTTTACAGACCAGACTAGTCAGGCTTATGGGGTGATAGTTTCCGGGGTCCATTGTGGCACCACCTTTGTGGAGTGGGACCACTGTAGCTGTACGCCATTCTTTGGGTACATATCCTGTAGTAAGGCTAAGTTTGAACAGTGACTTAATGTGAGGGTTCAGTTCTTCTTGGAGCTCGTGTAAGACACAGCCTGGGACACTGTCCGGTCCCATAGATGCTGTGTTTTTTGCTTTGGAGAGGGCAGCTTTCACCTGTGCATCTGTGATGTCAGGGAGGTTACATTCAGTTGGGATAGGCATTTGCTCCTTTGGGTGGGGGAGGGGAGAAGTTTGCGCTGAATCTGTCTGCCAGGATGTTGGCTATGTCTGTAGGTTCGGTATATTTTGTACCGTTATGCAACAATTCAGAGCATATCTGAGAGTTTCCGCCCATGTTCCTGACATAACTAAAGAAGGCCTTGTGATTATCTTTAGTGTCTAGGGTAATTTTTCTTTCGAAACTGGCCTTTGATGATTTTATGGGGGATCGAAGTTTCTTGCTAATACTGATCAGAGATGCCTTCCCTTTTTGGGATTTTGCTCTGTCATGTAGTAGCTTCCTCCTTCTGTTGTATAGCTTATTTATGGCCGGGGTCCACCAGACCGGTCTCCTGTTTTTGGAGGAGTGAGTTTTGGTTTTATTTGGGATAGCACGATCCATGCATTCCTGCAGGTGCTCATAGAATGCATTTGTAAAGGATTCTGCGGATTGGGCTGTATTATCCTCTGGCCCAGGGGCTTTGAAGGATTCCACCTCAGTCTTGAGAAGTGCAAAGTTGGCTTTTGAGAAATTCTTTACAGTGATTTCCTTGGCTGGGGTGGGGACGGGATATGGATGTCCAGGGAAATTTGTTTATGGTCTGATCTTACCAATGAGGGGTTTACCTCTGGTGTGGAACATAGAGTCCCCATGTTGGTGATGACCAGGTCCAATATGTTGTTCCCTCTTGCGGGAGTGGTGACCAGTTGTTCCATTGCGTTAGAGTTTATAAATTCAAGGAACCATTGGGCGAGGGTGTTTGGGCTTGAGTAGTTTTCCCAGTCAATGTTTGGGTAGTTGAAGTCACCCAATAACATAGTGTTTGGATAGACCTTCATATTCTCCAGTGTTCTCAGGAATGCCAAGTGGGGTTCCTGTAATAGGGAGGGTGTTCTGTAGCAGGCTACAAACTGAAAGGCAGTTTTGCCCGCTGTTAGTTGCACATGGATGGTTTCCGATGCTTCGTGCAGTGCCATTAACTTGGAGGTGTAGGTATCTTTGATGACTATAGATACTCCACCTCCTTTTGTGCTTCGGTCCGAGTTTTTGGGCCGAAACACATGGTATGAGTTATAACCTGGTAGTGCTGGGGTGCTCTCAGGAGCCTTGAACCAGGTTTCTGTTACTGCACAGACATCGATTTTCTCCATACTGAGGAGAGCCTCGAGTGCGTGCATCTTGAGGTTTAGACTTCTGGCATTGAGTAGCATTACCTTTAGTTTTTTTATCCTTGGGTTGTCTATGGAGGTGGGTTTGTCCTTTGAGCCTTGCCTAAAAAGGCACTATGGGGTGGCAAGAGCCTTGGCCATTATCTGAAAGCCTAAGGGTGACAGGTGCAAGCCGTCCCTAGCGAAGCAACGTGGCTTGTCGAGCATGTCATCCCAGGCTGACAGACACTGGATCCCCTTTGAATGACACCAATACTTTAGCCAATTGTTGAAACTGATCATTTTGTCTTTATACTGTGGCATCATTCTTGGTGAGGGCAAGATGCTACTCAAGGTCAGGGTCATACCAGCCTGGGCTACATGGTCAGAGAGCTCCTCTATGTCTCTTTTCATGTAGTCCAGGGAGGTACGTCTCAGGTCATTCACACCAGCATGGACAATGTCGGAGTCATACTTGTACTTGCTTTGGAGTGACCTGAGTGCTTACGTTATGTGGTGGATCCTGGCACCCGACATGCAGCTTACAGTGACCTTCTCCTTGTTCAGTCTGGTGAACTGGACGTCAGTGTGCCGGACAATAGAGTCCCCTATAACAAGTGTATTTGGTGTGTTGTTTGGCCTTAAGGGCTGTGGTTGTGAGGCACACTGATTTTGTGAGATATGTGATTCATGGGTATTGTTGAGGGGTGGCTGTTGCTTGGATATCTGCTTAGGAGGTCTTTGCTGTTTAGGCAGATTTTTATTTAGAGCCTCCGAGTATGTTTTTGTGTTTATGTGTTGGGTATGCAGATGCAATAGGTCTGTGTGAGACTGGATTTGTGGTGTGGGTGGTTACCTTTTCCTCCTGACTGACTGTGCCAGTCTTGGGTTGAGAGAGTTCTGCCTACAGTTTGGCTGTGTAACTGCATCTCTCACATGTATTAGAGTTTGTTGGAAGGAGGAGAGGGTTGTCTGTGTACATAAGGCAATTGTAACATTGCCTCAAAATTCCCAGATTCACCAGCTGGACTAGAGAGTAGCCTTGAAACTGACCCTTGGACATACCAGATTAGTATAGGGAACTGTTTTTTTACTGATCAGATGATTAGGAAAGGGAACTGATTTTTCACTTGATCAGGAAGGACCAATCGGGAGTCTAATACTTATGAGAAGTCAAGGAGGGTGCAGTGCTTTAGTTAGTTAGTGTTTCCTTATAAGAGCTGAGCAAGTGCAGGGCTTTAGAAAGAGAATAGAGTGATTACTTTGAGAGTTTGAACAGTTCTAAGGGAAAAACTGAAGAGCAGACTTTGTGGAGCCTGGAATCGCTGCTCGGTGCGCAAAACCGCACAAAAAGAGAGTTGTAGGGTTTTAAGAGAGAGAGAGATCAAGGAGTTTAGAATTGACCCAAAATGGCCAATAAAACTACAGCTTCTAGGTAGTAACCACTCCTCCAGGGACAGGCAGGCTGTTCAGTGTTAACCACTCCCACTGGTGAACACAGAGACTTCCCTTTAGCCCAAGCAAGCACTGGCCTTCTAGAAACTTCCAAACAGTTCAGAACAGCAAACTTGTAACTGAACTTTCTTAACTTTCAGAAAGTGGGAAAAAAGCAAGATTTTTTTTTCTTTTTGTTGTAGTTTAAAGGTAGCAGAGATACACAAGCAGCAAAATAATCACAACAGTGCAATAAATGACCCCACACTTGAGTGCTAGGCCAAAATCAGGTAAAATGCAGTTTTTAGAGAAATAAACGATTTTAAATTAAGTGCAACACAGGAAATGCAGTAAACAGGCTCTAGATGTGTTCCAAGTACTGTTACAGATATAAACTTTAGCAAACCGGAAAATGCCAAAAAGTAGGCTGCAAAGCAGTAAAACTTAACAAAAAATCAGAAGAAAATACTTAAAATCACAAAAGTGGCTCCTTTTCTTCTCTCAGCGTTTTCTCCCCTTGGTAGGTGCTTCAGCAACAACTAGCAAGCCTGAAAAGGCGCCAAAACCACGAGGCAGCCTGGTTTTAAGAGAGACAGATGAAGGAGGTTAGAATTGACCCAAAATGGCCAATAAAACTACAGCTTCTAGGTAGTAACCACTCCTCCAGGGACAGGCAGGCTGTTCAGTGTTAACCACTCCCACTGGTGAACACAGAGACTTCCCTTTACCCAAGCAAGCACTGGCCTTCTAGAAACTTCCAAACAGTTCAGAACAGCAAATCTGTAACTGAACTTTCTTAACTTTCAGAAAGTGGGGAAAAAGCAAGATTTTTTGTTTTTTTTCTTTTTGTTGTAGTTTAAAGGTAGCAGAGATACACAAGCAGCAAAATAATCACAACAGTGCAATAAATGACCCCACACTTGAGTGCTAGGCCAAAATCAGGTAAAATGCAGTTTTAGAGAAAAAATGATTTTAAATTAAGTGCAACACAGGAAATGCAGTAAACAGGCTCTAGATGTGTTCCAAGTACTGTTACTGTTACAGATATAAACTTTAGCAAACCGGAAAATGCCAAAAAGTAGGCGGCAAAGCAGTAAAACTTAACAAAAAATCAGAAGAAAATACTTAAAATCACAAAAGTGGCTCATTTTCTTCTCTCAGCGCTTTCTCCCCTTGGTAGGTGCTTCAGCAACAACTAGCAAGCCTGAAAAAGGCTGAATTGAACTGCACAGGTTATAGGTCACATTAAAGGTGGAAAAAGTTTTGAAATGATTTATTGTGGTTTCATTTTGTTATATCACAAAAACCTGGCATTTTAACCGGGGTGTTTACACTTTTTATATCCACTGCATATATATATATATATATATATATATATATATATATATATGTATATATATATTAAAAAGTCCCAAGTATCCACAAAGAGTCCACGTACAGATAAAATGCAAAAACCAACAAGCAAGGTAACGCAGAAAAGAACAATGATGTTGCTTCAAGACAAACCACGTATCTCCAAAGATTTAAAACTTTTATTGTACAAATGTAAATGCTTTTACGGTTATCCAAGACCGCTTCATCAGACAACAATACAGTGAAACCCAACACTTCTTATACCTCACGTTAACATCAATTACTCAATTAAAATAACAAAGTTTCCCTCCAAAATTTTTAAAAGAATCATTAGCTAAATTCATTGCTTACTTTACTCTTTTTAATTTTAACACTTGCTTGACAGAAACAAACTCATTCAGGCCAAACACTTTGTGAGCCGCCAATCTAAAAATCCACTGTAGTTCTATATTTTCTGTATTTGATGCAACCGTTCCTAGTCTATTAGACCCCTGCATAACATAAAGCACCTGAAAAAGAAATTTGTGATCTGGTCCACATTGCAAAGTATGCTTAGCCAATGCACTGTATACAAACTGTTTCCTTGTACAATAATCATGATCTCTTAGTCGTACTTTCAGAGCATACTTTGCACGGTTAAATTATGGTGCTTGTTTAAATTAAGTTTTAGGAAAATGTCTTTAATAAATTCAATGATTTTAGGTAAACTGAATTATTTAGGAAGCATTTTACTTTTCCTGTTTTCTTTTTTGAAAATGATTGTTACAGGTAGTATTTAAGGTAATTTGGGTATCCATATTAAATACTGTATAAAGGGTTATCTTATACAGTAAAAAAGAGAGGACTGAATTTGTTGCATCCTGTAGTACAACTGGCTTCTTAACTTTTTGGATTATTGATTTGATTAGGGAAGGAAAAAATAAAGTTTTGCCTGTATTATTGTATGTTAAATATGAGAAGATGGGACCGATAGAGTATATTAAATATGAGAAGATGTGACCAATAGTACAATGTCTGAAATGAAGTAAAAGTCAGGAAGAAGGAGAGTAGATGAGCATATAAAGAAAAAGACACAAATAGAAATTACATTTTCATGAGATGGAGAAAAACAGAAAAGCATTATATGAAGGTATAATGCAAAGACAGTTTTATGCAGATCACTGGGTGCTCCTAAATAAGAATAAAGTCTGTCAAACAAAGAATGGGCAGTTTTTCAAATTTAGTAGAAAGGCAATATTTCTTATGAGGATTAAGTGTAAATAAATTACCATTTAAAGCTTGTATGTTATGCATGTCAGTATGTGAAAAGATTGATCTGATATTGTCAGTTTTCATTCATTCCGCAATTATTGGGTTCGTCGGATCTGACTCTGCCACTTCTGCTAGCTCATGGATCACTTAAAGCTTTCAAGCTCAGATCTCGTTTGACACCTTAGAGTACAGTAGCAGTCGCTGTTTCAGCTCTTGAGTCCATATAGTTTTTTGGGGGATTACAGTAAGTTTTATTATTTTTCTACATCTTATACTTTATATCTTAGATCCATATCTATATCTTAATTTTTCTAGCATTCCTCCCTTCTCCCTTTGAAGTACTTGTGTACTCCTATTTAATTTACCATTGTTGGTAGTGCTGTCTGTACCTTCTGGTACTTTTCGTACCATTTTTGGCATTTTTCTATATTTATAATTATTTAATAAAATATTTATTATTATCTTTTTTGCTTCTTGGTCTTTTGGCTGTTGATCTAGTGTAGTTTTTTGTATTTTTCTCCCTTGACTTAAAATGTCAGAGAAGCCCTTGGGTTTCAAAAAATGTTTGACCTGTGGCCACAAAATTCCACTGTCAGACATGCATTCTGAATGTGTTGGTTGCTTAGACCCATCACACCTCAATGCAAACTGTGACATTTGTAAGAGTTTTAAACCTAGGGCCATCAGAGTCCACAAGAATAAGCTCATTCCCAGAGGCTTGCTGCCCTCTAGTCTTCTGCTTCACCAGTGTCTTCTGGGGCTCATCCCCTTAAGAAGTCTGAAAAGAGAGACTCTAGGAAACTCTCTCCAGAGCCTGTGGCTTCATCATCTCAGAGTTCGGAACTTCCAGGAAAAATATCTAAATCTTCAGATCCAAAAGATTGAAGAAGAAAAGTCACTTTGGATCCAATCACCACTCTTAGGTCTGGATCTGATCACCTCCAGTCTGCCATCCACCTTCTTGAAGCATTCTCCGAGACACCACAATTCAGGGCCCTCCTCTACAGCATCGTTGACGTGCTCTTCAAAGTGTTTGACTGAAACAGACATGGACAGGATGATGAGGAAGTGCCTCTCGACATAGATACAAATGGGGGTTCTCCCAGTTCTGACCCCTATTGGGTCCAGAAACCTTAGTTACTACAACCCCCACCCTCACCCCTGTTCGCTCCTTCCCTGATCCGACCTCTGGTATTGGAGTATTCAGATCCAAAGGGTCCAGAGTCATTCACATTAGATCCAAAGACTCTAGTGGTGGTCTGTGAGTGGACTGGCTGCTGAGTTCCTTGGAGCTGTAATGTCGTTACCATATCTGAGGTGTTGGAGTCGATTCCGAAGCTGTCAGAGCCGTCTCTTCCTGTCAGAACATCGGCATTAGACAGCTTGGCTCTGACTCCGTCTTCAAATGCTGTGGCTTTGGGGAGGCGGTAGCTTGTTCTTTTGGATCCTTCTATTTCCTTTTTTTCCACAGCATTCCACAGAGACAGCCAGCCCAAGTTAGTCACCAGGATACCCATCAGGGTGTACTGATTTCTTCCAATGCTTCTCTGGAACATCCCACTGAAGAAGTTCCCAGGAAAACAAAGTGCAAAAGGAGGCACCTAGACTCTCCTTAAGAGTCAGTCACTGAAGATACTCACTTTGATGAAGGGGAAAGGTCCCTAAAACCACCACCCAACATCTCATTTGGAGACATTCTAGAACTCCTAAAGCAAAGGGGTGGTTGGTCTCCTGACAACCCTTCCCAAGGGGAGTCAGTATTCCTGGAAGCTTTTGATGCTGGCCTGTGTACCTCCTGCGTGACTCTGTCTGCTCCTGACCTCATTGATTTGGTCTCTCTGTGGGTGTGGTAGGAATTTGATTAAAGAACTTAAGAAATCGCTCTCTAGGACTATATCCTCAAGAGGCAGACAGCTCTATTGCCTTGCAGTTGTCTACCCTTCAGTTCATTTCCAATTCACCCATGAGGCTTATCTCTCATGCAGCAGAAGGTACCTCACGGGTGGCAGGGTCAGGTATTTCCATCAGGAGGCATGCTTGAATGCATTTGTGTGACTGCAGAACCCTTTAGAGCTCCCTTTGTCATTGTTCCCTTTGACAGACGTTTCCAGTTTGGCTCCAAAGTGAAAGACACGGTCTTCAGGTGTGAGCAGAAAAGTAAAACCCTGTCTGCCATGGGCGTACATTTTTCGACCCATCAACAAACCTTTACTAGGAATCAGTGAGGAGGTCAGAAGATGTGGTTCAAGAAATCCCAGGGTCCCTTCCAAGATCCACATGGAGATAGTTCCGCCAGATGTAGAGGGGGAATTCCAGTGGAAGACACTGCCCTCATGGCAGAGTGGGTCCGCAGAACTAGAGATCAAGTGACCGCAGAACCAAAGATCAGGTGATTCCTTCTGTAACAGGTAATACCAGTGCTCCTCAAAGGAGGCCTGACTGTCCATCTCTGGAGGTGGTTGAAGTCATTTATCCCTGCACCAACATTACAAAAGATTCATGGGTGCAGAGGATAATATCCAAGGTTATATCATGCCATTTTCCCATCCACCTCCTCTGGTTTCAAAGAAAATCCCCAGTGTTCCACCCAGTCCCAGTCAGAGGGAGGCAGCAGCACTAGAAATACATAAGCTGCTAGAAAAGAGTCATCCAAGAGGTCCCCTCAGACCGTGGAGAGTCCGGACCTTACTTAAGATTCTTTTTAGTGCCAAAGAAAACTGGGGACTGGAGACCAATTTTGGATCTTAGCAGTCTAAATCAGTCAGTTCAGTATACAAAGTTCCAGATGGTAATGTTTCAGTCCATTCTGCCTTTTCTGCATCAGGACAGTTGGATGTGTTCAGTAGATCTTCAGGATGCGTACTATCTTATAAAAATGAACAGACAGTCCAGGAGATGTCTGTACTTTCGGCTGGGAGACAGTCATTACCAATTCAGAGCTCTGCTCTTTGGTCTCACCAATGCCCCAGGAGTGTTCATCAAGTGTTTGGCAGTAGTGACAGTTCAGTTGAGGCTGCAAGGATTCCAACTGTTTCCGTATGTAGACGAAACAGACATCAACTGATACAAACCCGGGATTACATACTCCAAATATGCTCCCCTCTCAGTATTTTTATCAGTTACAACAAATCTCATCTGGAACCAACTTAGACATTAGAATTCATTGTTGCTTCTTTCAACACAATCACTCAAACAGCATTTCTTCCTCTGGCAAGAGTTCAGACTATTCAGTTCCAGGTCAGAAATATCATCCAAAACCCTTCTCTCTCAGCTTGATTAATCCTTCAAGCTTTAGGGTCCATGTCACCAGCAATCATCCTAAGTACCGTTGTCAGGGTACCATATGAGATTACTTCAGTGGATGTTAGCTACTTGATGTTCCATTCTTTACTACTCTCTGTCCAGTCAGATAAAGATTACTCAAGCTTGCAAAAAATATCTCCTGTGGTGGATACAATCAAGTCAAGTGCAAGAAGGTCATCTCTTTGTTCTTCCCCAACCAAAGGCCATAATGACCACATATACCTCCCAGATCGGGTGGGTTTGGCAATTCCTGGGAAAGACAGTCCAAGTCCCCCGAAGAGGCCAGCATGCATATCAATGTCCTGGAGATGAGAGCTATCCTCTTAGCGTTGCAGGCTTTCCAAGACTCTCTCCCCAACCGGACTATTGTGATTCCAACAGACAATATGTCAATGGTCTGGTACATCAACAAAAAAGGGATGACCAGATCTTATCCCCCTATGTCAAGAAGCTTTAAGAGTGTGGCAGTGGTTGATCTCATCCAGTTGATTTCTGATAGCAATGCACATTTCAGGGAAGCCCAACATGATTGCAGGCAAGTTAAGTAGATCTATTCTAATGCCTTTGTGTGCGGTCTCTCAACATGAAGGTGACGGAGAGGATCTTCCATCAATGGGGTTAACCATGCTGCAGTCTTTTTGAATCCCCTCAAAACAACAAGTGCAACAGGTTCTTTGCCCTCATCCCCCCACTGGGAAAGTTACTGAGAGATGCTCTACTTCATGATTGGCCCAATGGTCTCCTTTATGCCTGTTCCCTGATACCCCTCATCCCCAAATTTCTTCAGAAAGTATCTCAGTTGAAGAGCACAGTAATCCTCATTGCCCCTTATTGGCCTCATCAGATTTGGTTTCCCTTTCTTTGGCCTCATTTTCTTCATCCTCCTTGGATTCTGGATCCAACTCCAGACCTTCTGTCTCATCCAACAGACTCAGTTCACCCAGACATTCCTGACCTAAAATTGACTGCTTGGTTTCTCCACTTCCACTGATTACTAGACAGCCCAGGCTCTCCTCCCCCATCTGTCATATTCCTTTATCATCTCACAAAGCTTCCATCAGAAAACTTTACAAAAGTAAATGGAAAAATTAGCATTTTGGACACAACAGAATCAATCAGATCCCTTTTCTGCTCCTGTCTCTAAAATTCTGGAATTTCTAGCATCAATCTTCAATGAAGGCGCTAGCTCTTCTACCATTAAAGTGCCATCTCCAATTTTCATGTTGGGATAGATAATTATTCTCTAGCATCATCCAAACATTGTCAGCCTTTGTAAGAGGAACACTTCTCCTTAGACATCCTATTAAAGATCCTACTCCCCCCTTGAGATTTAAATGTAGTATTGCAAGCTCTAACCCAGTCCCCATTTGAACTGTCAGCTAAATCAGAACTAAAATATTTAACTTGGAAAACTACCTTTTTAGTAGCTATTTCCTCTGCCAGAAGAGTTTCAGAATTTCAGGCCTTGTCTTCTAAACCAAAACACCACAGCAACAAGACAAAAATAATAAAATACCACAGTATAAAGTCACGGACCACAGAACGGTTTCCACCAAGATTTAATTCAAACTTAGCACTTGGGCACCAAGCCTTCAATGAGTACAAATTCATTCCATACTTCATTGTCTATATATACAATAAAATCAAACAATCATCAATTAATCAAGCAATCAAACAATTAATTAAATCACTTGTCTTCTAAGCTCCCTTACTCTGATTTTCTTCCTTAAGAAACAACCCTTTCTTTCTTTCTTTCTTTCTTTCTTTCTTTCTTTCTTTCTTTCTTTCTTTCTAAGGTGGTGTCAGAATGTAATATGAACCAAACTATCAACTTACAGTCTTCTTTCCAAATGTTTCAAATAAAGGAGAATATATGTTACACCTATTGGATGTTCACAGACAATTGTGATTTTAATTGCATAAAACGAAGGATTTTAGAAAAACAAAACAACTGTTTGTATCCTTTTCGGATTTAAAATTGGGCAAATCAGTCTCTAAAGTAACATCAGCTAAATGGTTGACTGATTGTATTACCTTTGTTTATAATAAATTGGGCATATCCGTATCCAACCGCCAGGAGCACATTCCACAGGATCTATGGCTCTTTCATCAGCTTTTTTGTCTAGATCTTCTTTAGATGATGTTTGTGCAGCGGCAACTTGGGCCAATCCTCATACTTTTATTGCTCATTACAAAGTAGATCTGGTTTCTAGGGACAGAGCAGTTTTTGGTTCAGTGGTACTCAGGAATATCCTTCCTTCGAGTCCTCCCAGGGGTTTAAGTAGTTGGGGATTCTGTCTCAAGAGTTGAGAAACAAATGAAAATTGACAACATCAGATAAAGAAATGATGATGTCCTTCTATTCCAATGTTGTAGTATTCTAGTAGTGGGGATTTTCTGCCCTCAGGTGACTCGTACATCGGCTCCTATACAAAAGCTTCAGCTTGGCTGTTGCAGTGTGCGTGGGACGTCACACATAGGCCATAAACCAGGGGTCTTAAATGTGACATCTGCACGTACAATCCTCAGAACATTTCAGCCGCAGATGACCTTCACATTGTATGATCGCTTCTTCACAGATGTCGCATCTTAAAGATAAATAACCCATTGGGTTTCTAATTTTCTTATTTTTGTCGATTGTTATTCAGGCTTGGTTGTTGTAGCCTTTAGCTGATGTCAGGTAAAAAGGGAAAGTGCCAATGCGGGGGCCAGATACCCCATAAAGACAACCATGATAGGTGTGTATTTTGCTTAGGCCGGGAACACGATTACTCCTCCTGCGCAATTTGTCAATCTTTTGTGCCTAAGACCCTGCGCAGCCGTCTCGCCCCTTTAAACCTCTACCTTGAAAACCAGCGCCTTAAGCAGTTAGCCCTTAGAATGGATCCTACATTGGAGGCTGCACCCGAACCTTCGCGCAAGAAGGCCAAGATTCCTAGGCCTTCCTCGCCTGCCGCTCCGCTTACCGATGCACTACCAACTGCCGATCTAGAGGTTGAGGTGTGCTCAGCGGATCCGTCGACTGCAAAAACATCCCTTGAGGAAGCCGTTGCACAGCCGATGACCGGCACATCCTCGGAGCTTATCCAGACAACAACTTCCGTCAATGTCGAGGGGGAACCAGTTATGGGGTACCTCCGACCGGGATCCAGACTTTGGATGTGTTAGCCTCCAAATCTGATGCCAGGCCACTCCCTGCTTCCACCCCAGCCAAAAAGAAGCAGAAAACTAAACATACCTCCTCCTCTTTAGAAGCCATACCAGACGGGCAGGCCTTCACCTCCTCTCTCATGCAGGCCTTTATGGTTCTCAAGCCTTCCGCCCCAGCCCCCACACTCTACCTCTATTGAGCCCTAGGCCTGCTTCTGCCTCTTCCCTCCTACCCATGACCCCTCAAGTCAGGGAGGAAGAGCATGATTCTTTCTTCTCTTCCTCAGAAGATTCCATTTCATATGTATCACAGATTGCCTCCCCCTAGGAATATTACGCTCCTGATGAGGAATCTGTGGAAGGGGATTTTCCTCCAGAGGATATTACGTTTGGTGAGACCATCACCAAGATGAAGGATTATTTTAAATGGGATACATCTCAAATGACTGACACCCAAAAAAGGTACTTTGAGCTTCTGCAAGAAGAATCACCCTCCCCTTCGGCGGTTCCCCCTGGTTCTACCTGCTTACTTGGATGCCTTCAACTCAGCTTCTAAGGCTCCAGACTCCCAGCCTCTGGCACCTAAGCATCCTGACCGCTTCTGTAAAGTACCAGAGTATCAGAAATTTAAACCACCCTTGGCGGACCCAGCGGTGCCTGCCACCACTGCAGATAAGCAGTCTAGACTGCTGCCTTCTGCCTCCCTCCTACCCACAGATAAAGATAGCAAGTATATGGATAGGATGGGAAAGAAGGTGTACACATCTTCCACTTTGGCTTTCAGAGCCATAAATTATTAGACCCATATGACTAAGTATGCACTAGACCTGGTTTCTCAAGCCTCCTCCATGCTAGCATCTTTGCCTGACAGTCCCATTAAGACTGACATTACCTCCAAGCTTTCCTTGGCCCAACAGGTAGCCAGACATTCCATCAGATGCAGCTACGATGCTGCAGAAGCATCTGCCAGATCTGCAGCATCTGCCTCTGTTCTCAGGAGGTATTCATAGCTTTGACTTCAGAACCTTCCAGAGGAGTTCAAGTCCAAGGTCTTGGATGCCCTACTGGACCACAATGTCCTTTTTGGTAAACAATCTGCAGACCTTTTTAAAAATCTGCAGGAAAAAAGTAAAGAACTACAGGGCATAAAACATCTTCTGGTGTCACCCATTCCCAAATATTATAGGAACTACCCTGCTAAAGCCACCTTTATGAGGCATTATCCTCAGGCTTCTACCTCCTCTTCCAAATCTAGAAGAGGGGCTAGAAGACCACCTTCAGACCTTCTGCTCCACCTCATCAGCCCAGACAATCCTTTCAGGACAGAGGAAGCCCCAGTAATGCGTGATCGCATTGCCCACCTACCCCTTTCGGCTCGCCTTTCCCACTGTCTTCCCCTTTGGCAATCCATCACCACAGACCAGTGGGTCTTAACCATTGTCCAAAAAGGGTACTTCCTGTCCTGGAAAGAGAAACCCCCAAGAAAGGCATTCCATTCCCCCCCAAAAACCAGGCCCACCTCATGCCACAAGCTCTGGCAGACCTCCTAAAGCTAGGCACCATAGAATTTGTCTCCTCAGGACAAGAAGGAAAGGGTTTCTACTCCCGTCTCTTCCTGGTCCCCAAAACAGATGGGCCCTGGATACCCATCGTGGACCTGTCCTACCTAAATCACTTTCAGGTACTCTCCTTCAAAATGCTTTCCCCTCCCACAGGATGTGGTTCTTTCTCTGACTTCCCACTTCCTGGAAACCCTAGTATCCCAGAAGGTGACGGCAAGGCAATTTCTCCATCTCCTGGGTTTAATGGCAGCTACCATCCCCATGCTGCCGCTGGCAAGAATGCACATGCACAAGCTACAGTGGTATCTCAAAAGCATCTGGGCTCAACACCTTCATCACTTAGAGCAGGTCATTCCCCTCCTTCCCTGTCTAAAGGCAGAAATCAGCTGGTGGATCCAGCAAGTCCAACTAAACCCATGGATCCCACTACAATCCCCCACCCCAACCCAAACAATGCATACAGATGCCTCAGATTCAGGTTGGGGAGCAACTCTGGCTTCCTACAGGAGTCAAGAAAAGTGGCATCCCTCTCTACAGGCCAAGCACAGCAATGTCAGGGAAATGACATCAGTCTTCTTAGCTCTGAAAACCTTTCTTCCTCTTCTTGTTCCCGGTGTGCTCCTGATAGTGACCGACAACACCACAGTTATGTGGTACCTCAACAAACAGGGAGGAACAAAGGCCTGTCAGCTGTGCAGACTAACCCTGCTGATATGGGACCTAACCTCTCGCCACAACTTAGTCCTGCAGGCGGCCTACATCCCCTCACAGGACAACCACCAAGCAGATCTCTTGAGCAGGACTTCCTCACCTCTGCACAAATGGATGCTGAACAGGGAGGTCTTCCTAGACATAGTCCATCGGTGGGGTGCTCCACAAATAGACCTGTTTGCCTCCCCCAGAACAGGCAACTGCAGACCTTCTGCTCAAAAGCCTACTCCCCTCTAGCATGGAGAGTGGACGCTTTCAGCATCTCTTGGGAGGGGAGGTTCCTTTATGCCTTCTCCCCATTCCCACAGATTCAGAAAGTCCTCCTGAAAATACAGAAGGACAAACCAAAAATCTTGTTAGTGACTCCCTACTGGCCAAGGCAGCACTGGTTCCCCCTACTTCACAAGCTAGCCAAGGGCAATCATTTCAAGTTACCCTACAAGGTGGACCTACTGACACAAGACAAAGGAACTCTCCTACACCCACACTTGCAGATGTTATCCCTAACTTTGTGGGTGATAAACTTTTGATCCCTTTCAGACACCACTACTCAGAGAACGTGCTTTCTGTCCTAAGGGAGGCAAGGAAACCTACCACCAGAAAATCTTACCTGGCTAAGTGGGAAAGATTTATAAAATGGTGTCTGGACAAGGGAAGCGACCCTTGCACTGCTGATGTCCCTCTGTTTCTGTCCTACGTGTGTCAGTTGATTAAAGGTGGGCTGTCTTATTCTTCAGTCAAAGTACACCTTTCTGCTATATCAGCCTGCCTGCCTGCCCCTCAACCACTCCTTGCTAGCCAGACTCAACGTAAAGCTCTTCTTTAAAGGGGTCTTACACATGAGACCACCAAAGAAACCTATCCTCTGCCCTGGGACCTTAACTACATGTTAGAGAAACTAACCCAGCACCCTTTTGAACCAGCTGGAGCCCCTTCCCTACAGATGTGTACATGTAAGATGGTCCTTTTGGTGGCCATCACTTCAGCCAGAAGGGTGTCAGAGTTGCAGGCCTTAATGGCCTGTTCCCCCCTACACCGTCTTCCACAAAGACAGCAAATCAATCCCTCCTTTATGCCCAAGGTGGTCAATGCCCTGTCTCTTAACCAATCTATCCATCTACCCACTTTCTTTCCCTCTAATGAAGGGGATAAGATTCTGCACTCCTTGGATGTGCACAGGCAGCTAAGATTCTACCTGGACAAAACCAAAACCATTAGGAAAACTGACCAGCTCTTTGTCTCCTGTCACCCCAGAGCCCTGGGCAAGGGAGTCACCAAACAAACCATCACATGCTGGATTAGGAAAACTATTTGCCTCTGTTACTCCCGCCATGGAAAGGAACCTCCAGTGGAAGTAAAACCCATTCCACTAGGGCACTGGCCGCCTCCAGGGCCTTCATGAAAGGTCTGGACACAGCATCCTTTATGGAAGCAGCCACATGGGCCACTATCCACACTTTCACAAAACATTACAAACTGAACCAAATTTCCAGAGCTAGGGCAGGATTCGGCAGGGCAATCCTCCAGGTTCTTGTAAAATCCTTTTCAACTGCCACCACCCTCTCATCTGCATAAGCTATGGTAAGCTCCACACTACTAGAATATTGCAATATAGGAATAGAAGGACATAAAATAGTTGTGTAAAATCTTACCATAACCATAGATGTCCTTCTCTTCCATGTTGCAGTATTCCTTCCCACCCACCAATCTCCTACGGTCATTTTTCATTACCTGTCCTATCTGTATTACAGTAGGACACCAGGTCACATACCTGAAAACCACTGGCATTCCTCTTGCTGGGCCTTTTTCTCTGCCTCCTGGCCTTCAAGTTCTGAGGATTGTGCATGCAGACATCACATTTAAGGCCCCTGGTTTATGGCCTACGTGTGACGTCCCACGCACACTGCAACAGGCAAGCTGAAGCTTTTGTACAGGAGCCGACGTACGAGTCACCTGAGGGCAGAAAATCCCACTACTAGAATACTGCAACATGGAAGAGAAGGACATCTATGGTTATGGTAAGATTCTGCACAACTATTCTTTCTCACTGTAGTGTTCCATCTGTGTTGTCCATTTTCATTCTTCTTCTACAACCCACCCACCAACCCCCCCAGTTACTCTTTTGGAAGGATCAAAGATGTTGAAGGAACCTTGTTCCTTTCTTTGAGTCTCAGCTTTTGCTGATTATCTTAATATTTTTATTTCTTTCCAGTGCTGTATGGATATAAAGGGCAGCAAACAAGGCCTGAGGTATGTTAGTTACTAGGGCATTATGGGAAAGGGAGAAGCTTGAGAGCTTTCAGTGATCCACGAGCTAGTAGAAGCAGCCAAGTCAGATTCAAGGGTCAGATCTGAACCCAAGAGTTGAGGAAGAATGAAAATGGAAAACAGAGATAGAAGTTATGGTGAGTACATAACTTCTTTTTTCTTAAAAAGTAAGGTAGAAGAGAGAGAATGGAATATATATCCATGAAAACCTCCATGATTAAAAAGAGAAATGCTGTAAAAATATAGGTATTATTACCACGGATAAAATTGTATGTAGTTATTATATGGACTGAGAAACAGATTAATTTCATAAACCGAACACAGTATGTATGACTGTTTTAAGAATATGGGATACAAGAATGAAAGAAGGTACTGTTTAATAAAACATGGAATGAAAATAATTTTTTTTTAATTTTGGTTTTGGCAAAAAGAATGGATGATAATAAAAGATAATGTTTAACATATATGATTTTTAACATCTTTATTGAATTATCACTTAATACAGACAAACATACATTCATATAAAAGAAAACAAACGCTATTAATATGTTTGCAATTACAAACATTATATATCACATGTATTCTTCTGTACAATTATCATCAATCTAACATTACATAAATTCCTTAATTCCTACCTTCCTTAAACCTCTCTCATCCAAAATATTATTCTGCATATATTGTTTCAACAATTTCCATTTTTTGTCATTATAATTTACTATTACCCTTTTCTAAAGATCCCACTTTCAGTTATTTTATCTCTGTTACAATATTCACTACCTTGAATACGGTTGGTTGAGACTTTAATTTCCATGGTCTAGTAATTGCTTTTTCAGCAGCCACCAGAATTAAACTTAACAAGCTCTTTCTATGTCTAGGCAGTTTATATCCACTGTCCCAGCTCAAAAAATTGTTTCCTTAGTTCCATCCATTTGCTCAGCCAATATTGCTGACAAAATACTCTGTAGAGACTTTTTCAGTTTGCCAACTCATTACATTCCCAAAACATATGTTCCCAGTTACATCTTCCTACATCACACCTCCAGCATTTGCCATCTGCTAAGGAAAAATTCTTTGGAGTCTGTCTAAGGAAAAATTCTTTGGAGTCTGCTTGAGGTATAAGATTACCTATGCAAACAATACCAAGCAAAAATCCTAAATCTTCTAGACTTTGTTGCATATCATATTTGGGAGCTATACATATGTCTTCCATTGTTTCCATGTGAATTGCTTATCCATTGTCTCCTCCCAATCTTTTCTAACATCCTGTTATTGATTCCTATGGTTACTAAACTATATTTTATATGCCCTACTAATTATCCTTTTTTAACACCAGCTTCTGCCCTAGATTCAACTAAAAACTCTACCAGAGCAAGTCTTTCACTTAGGATTCCCCTATCCCTGTCTGTCTATACTTTGATAGTAATCCCTGAGAAGGAAGGCAGTTTTTAACCTGAAGTCCAAATGTCTCCTTGGTCTGTTTTCATTCTGTTAATCTCCCTTTCTAGTTATTTGCACCCAAAACTTGGTTTCTTTGCCATTTTTCTCCAGCAACTTTCAACCCTCTCTTTTGCCTGTTCTCTGTAGCACTAATTGCAGTCATCCCTACCAACAAAATCTCCTTTCTCCATTCTTGTGTTGGCTTAGTTCTTAGAATACTTTCTGCTACTTTATGAATAAAATATTGTATGTGATTGCTATTCTCCTTAAGGATCTCCATCAAAAATCCTACCCTCTCTGTATTTCTTGACCCCCCCCCCAGTTTTATCATCCCTTTCCATTTGAATTATGGATTTCTGTTTGTGTTGTGTATATGAGCTTTGACTGTGTAACTCTAAAATATTCCTTCAAATCAGGTAATCCTAAACCACCTTGTTCTATTGGCAAGATCAACTTATCCCACTTGACCCTTGCCCTCTTCCCCACCCAAATAAAATCCTTCGAATCTTTATTAATTTATTAATTACTATCCACAACTTTTCCTATGGTTGATAAAAATAAGCCTGACTTGTATATAAAACTAAAGGGACTAAAAACATTTTCACTACTTTTATCTTGCTATCCATATCCATAAACAAGAGCTTCCAATTTTTCTTTTTTTTGTATTATCTTCCCACATGTCCTTAGCTGTCATAACATAATTATTTTAAAGCTATACTCCTAAATACTTCATTTTATCATGTCCTCAAAAGTATGGAAATTGGTGAATCAGTTCATGTGTGGGTACATTATTTACAGCTTTCACCTTTGCTTTATATTCATTAACTTCATATCCAGAAAAGACTTGAAATTTTCTTAGAATATTCTACTTCACTGAGATGTGTTTTTCTGGTTTTGTCAGATACAAAATAATGTCATCTGCAAATAAAGCCAACTTTTCTTGATTGCCATACCAATTGCATCCTTGAATTTCGAGTCCATTATTTTCTTTGCCAGTGGCACTAAATGTAATGCAAATAACAAAGGGGAAAAAGGACACCCCTGCCCTATTTCTTTGTTTAGATACAACTTATCAGAGGGGAACCCACCCACTTTCATTTTTGCTTCTGATTCCTCATATATCCTCCTAATTAACCTTATTATTGTATCAGGGAATGCAGATGCTTCCATTGCGCTACTCATAAAGTCCCAGCATAGTCTGTCGAATGCTTTTTCTGCATCAGGACCCACCAACAACAGAGGTGTTTTCTTCATTCGGTTCCCTCTGGATCATCATTGTTCTGTTAATGTTGTCAAATGTTTGTCTCCCCTCCATAAAACCACATTGATCCATATTACCTTTCTTTTAGATAAGCACTTTATAATCATGGTTTAAAATTGAAATGGGCCTATGTGAAGCTGGGTCTGATGCACCTTTACCGTCTTTAGGTATTAAAATGTATATGATTTTTGATAAATATTTGAAAGAAAAATGAACAGTATGTAAAAACATCAAGATGTAAATACATATGTATATTACATATGTTAAATAAACAAAGGATCCTTACTATTTTCAATAAGTGCCGTGGGATCTTTTACATCCATTTGAGCTACTACAAACTCTTCCAAATGTGCCCTTGGTTTAACATCTTATCTGAAGGATGCCACACTCAGGCGTACAGCTCTCCCTAATGTTGCACTGTATGGTCAGCAACTGAATATGAATCCAGTCACCTGGAGTAGGAGTAGAATCCACAGCCTTTTGATCTTCCAACACCAAAAGCAAGTATAATACCTGTTGAGCTACTGATACTACAAAAATCAGAGCTAACCTACCTCAAAATAAATTAAAATAATATTAGTATTTAATTAATCCACTAAGGGTACGTCTAAGCCTGCTACTAGACACCCACTACCTAAGGACAGGGAAGGTAGACTACTAGACAGGTTTGTGATAAAGACTTACATATCTGCTACCCTCTTTATAAGGGTGCTCAATTGTCAGTTTCACATGTTAAAATACTTGAGTCCTTACAGGAACAAGTCATTAACAAAGCAGAGGGCATTGCAGATAAGGCATTACTAAGGGATATACAGGGCACAGCTAGAGCAGTAGTCTAGATTTCCAGGCATTCTGTATAGTGTGATTATGACGCATTAGATGCATTATTGAAGATAGCTGCTATTCGTTGTGTTATCTGCTGGCATACTTAGCTGAGGACCCATTTATATTCTGACCAAGTAAAAGCCAAACTCTTGGATGCCCCATTGGATCAAGAATTTCTTTTCGGGCCTCCTGCAGAGAAGGCTTTCGAGAAATTGGATAAAAAGGGAACCAAATAAAAACTGTGAAAGAACTTTTGTCTCCAACTCCAAGATATACTAGGAGTTACCCTTCTAAGCCTTGGCCTCTGCCTGCTAAGCAAGATAAGGGGAGGCCTCATTCATCAAAAAGGCCTAGATCGTTCAGAAGGTGGCAACCTGAGCAACACCCTATACCTGTGGGGTGGTCAAAAGAGTCTATCTTCCCAAGAGAACAGCTGTGACTATGCACAGCCTTCCCCCTTCTTTGTCTCCCTAACAACCCCCCCCAATCCCACTAGCAAGAAAACTTTTTTTCCTTTCTAAACCAGGGTAAACTCATCAGCTCAATCCAATGGGCGTTAAACATCATAGAAAAAGGTTACTTACCTAAGCCTCCAAAAGACCAAGAAGCTGTTCTTCACTCCAACTTGTGAGAATTATTGCAACAGGGATCCATTCAGCCAGTCCCTGCCTGAGAGGAGGCAACAGGGTTCTACACTAGGAGTTTTCTAGTCCTGAGAAAAGATGGAACTTGGAGGCCAATTTTAGACCTCTCAGGGTTAAACAAATTCCTAGGCATTCCCAAATTCAGAATGCTGACTCTCCAAAAACTGCTGCCTAAGATTTTTTCAGAAGCATACATAGTTACAATAGATCTGAAGGACACCTATCTTCATGTGCCTAAGAAAGCAGGGGATACCTTTGAATTGTGACAGCAGCTTGTACTCCCAGTTTTGTGTTTTAATGGTTTATCCACTACTTTCAGAGTTTTCACCAAATGTCTAGCTCTGGTTATAACACATTGCAGAACAGTAGGAGTGCACATCTACCCTACCTGAATTGTCATCTCATCCAGGGAAAAATATCCTGGAACTTCAAACAGCATTACAAGCTACCATGGACTGCTTTCATAGTGCATGGCTCACCTTCATTTTCCACAAGCCTGCAAGGAAAAGAAGGCAGAGCAGTCTCCAAACAGACTATCTCTAAGTGGATAGCCGTATTATGCCAGTCATGGTTAGCTGGTACCAGCCCGTGCTAGGGTCCACTGCACCACACAGTGCAGCCACCATTTTCTTTCTTAAAGGTGTTCCTATGCAGGCTGTACTGAAAGCTGCCACATGGACATCCATCCACACCTTTACTAAATATTACCATTCAGCCACTGCCTCCAGGGCTATGGTAGGGTTTGCAACTGCTGTCATACAAAACCTGCTTTCCCAAGGGCCAGCAGACAACCTGCCCCCACAACTAGTAGCTTTGGGAGTCTTCCCAAGGATCAGTACTGCAACACTGATTATGAAGAACATAGTACAGATGTCCATCGTGTTTCACTGCTGCAGTCACTTGGGTTATCCTGCCGTCAGGCGGTCCCGCAGTCAGCCAGAGTTCCAAAGTCTTGGTCCGGCATCGGTTGCTGTCGCTTCTTCCCTGACGTCAGTGTGCCAGGGGTATATAAGATGCAGCGGACGCCATTTTCTTCAGTCTTTCTTGCCGCACGGTGCCGGAAGCAGTTTGCAAGTGCCGGTCAGCCGACTCCTGAGATTTTCGAATTCGAATTTCAGAACCGAAGTCTTCAATAAAGCTAAGTACCCCGTTGGGGAAACTTTTTCTTGCCTCAGACTGATGTCAGTAAAAGTTAATAATTGCATTTCTTGTGGGAAGCAAATACCTCATAAGGATTTTTATTCTTACTGTATTCCATGCCTAGGCCCAGACCACAACGTCACTAGTTGTCGGTTTTGTGCTAGATTTAACAAGCGCACTATTAAACGTCGGTTTGATTTTGCTTGTCATTATTTTGGCCGAAGGTTCAATTATACCATGCCGTCGGAACAACCGACGACCGGAATACACAAAAAAACGCAAAGACAAAGATAAGGACAGGCATCCAAGGTCCAAAACTGACGATGAAACCTCTTCTAGACCAGTCGCCGAATCGCTGGTTCTCAGTGAGGCGCTTTCACAGTCCCTGACACCCGCTACCTCAGAGCCACAGGCCGCCTCCGACTCCCACGTGGAGATTTCTCTGGAAACTCAAGGTATTGGGCCTACAGAAATTAACCCCTCAGATGGGTCCAGAGCCGCTGAGCAGGCATCGGCTTCTGAGGGTGTTTTCAGACCTTCACAGCTTACCATCAAAACAACAACCAAGTCTAAAACTCCATTAAAGACAAAGAAACAAGTACAGCATTCACCTGGACAGGCCTCCATGCCTAAAAAACAGGTGCTCAAAATGGCCGAAGACCTAATTACTCTGATCAGGGGTTCCCATCCCCCTCCTGATAAAAGGCCTAGGCAGGATACAGACTATGATTCCTCTGACCAGGTTTCCATTTCTTCGGATTCCTCTTCAGACCAGGGATACTCTTTACCCCCCCTATGAGGACTCTGATGCTGAAGAATCAATCCCTTCAGCCTCTCCTCCTGAGGATTACTCTTTTGGGGAAACTTTACATACCATGAGGGAGCATTTCCACTGGGAGAACCAGGATTATTCAGAATCCAAGAAAAGGCTCAGAGATTTTCTTTTATTGCCTCAGCACAGGCCCCTTGCTATTCCGCCTGTGTGAGATATTGTGGATGATGTGTTTTCTGAATCCAGTTTAACCCCTGATTCTTTGCCCCCAGCACCAGTCAAGCCAGATAGGTACTACAGAGTCCCTGACTCTCACAGATTTCTTTATAAAAACCCTGCTGCTGATCCAGAAACTATTTCCCAGGGTCCCAAAGGGGTAAAGGCTTCCACTGCTAAAAATCCAGTTCCCTCTGACAGGGATTCTAGAGCATTAGATAGATGGGGAAGAAAGTTTACACTTCTGCAACTTTAGCAGTAAGGGCTTTAAATTGCCAGTTCCACATGCTTAAATACCAACAATATTTAATGTCTCTGTTAAAACAGAAAATACTTACAAGCTCAGAAGGTCCTGACTATAAGGAAATGCAGGATTTATTGCATGCAGCTGAACAAGTGGGAAAACATACTCTGCAATGTGGTTTTGATTCATTAGAGGCTTCTTGTAGAGCCGCAGTTACAGGATCTGTGATTCAAAGGCATGCTTGGTTAAAAGAACAAGGTTTACCTGATCATGTTAAGGCAAAATTATTGGATGCTCCTTTACAACATGATATCTTGTTAGGTGTTAAGGCAGAAGAGGTATTAAAGAAAATGGAGGATAAGGCAAAATCTATGCAAACAGTGAAGGATTTCTTACAGTTACAGCCACCTCGATTTAGCAGAAATTGGCCTTCTAAAAATTGGTCCTTTCCAGTGTCAGATAGACCACAAAGAGGCAGATACAGACGCCCAAGAGGCAGATCTCAGCCCCAAGGCTCTTACAGACCACGGCAGTGCGGTGCTTCAACCCCAAAATGAGCAGAAGACAAGTCACAACCTTATAGGAAACAGTCCCAATGACTTCCCCCTTCACATGCCAAGCACTTACCTTTTGGCAGCTCCCTTAGGGGGAAAACTAGCTCTTTTTTCACAAAATTGGCATATAATCACCCTGGATATTGTGTCTCAAGGTTACAGGGTCCACTTTCACACTCTACCAAGGCCAAAAGGAATGCCAGACCTGCCACAAAATCAATGGGCAGAGGCACAAAAACAAATTACAGCCCTCATGGACATGAGAGCTATTCAAAAAGTGCCACAACAGGAACAAGGACAAGGATTTTACTCAAGACTTTTCTTGGTCCCCAGAAAGGACAAAGCCTGGAGACCCATACTGGACCTATCTACTCTAAATACTTACCTGGATGTTCCGAAATTCAAAATGTTGACACTACAGCAACTTCTTCCCATGCTGGGCAAGAAGGCTTGGCTTGTTACTTTGGACCTCAAAGAGGCATACCTGCATGTCCCAATCAGACAAAATTGCAGAAGATACCTCAGATTCATAGCTGGCACAATGCATTACCAATTCTCTGCACTGCCCTTTGGCTTATCTACTGCGCCCAGGGTCTTCACAAAATGCCTGGCACCAGTAATTGCATTTTGCAGACAAAAAGGAATTCAAATATATCCCTACTTGGACGACTGCCTTATTCAAGCATAGAGCAAGGACATTCTTCTAAAGCATCTGGCGTTTGTAAAAAGATTGCTAATTTGCCTAGGGTACACAGTAAGCGAAAAGAAGTCAAAACTAGTGCCCTCACAAGAGATAATATTCCTGGGTGCCAGCTTAAATACAACGGCCCAGATGGCTTATCTCACGCCAGACAAGCAAAGACAACTGACTCAGTACTTTCAATTGATGGCAACAAAAACCCAACTCCCTGCAAGAAAAATTCTGCAGGCCTTGGGGTTTATGGCGTCCTGCATACTACTAATATCATATGCCAAACTGCATATGAGGAAATTACAATGGTACCTAAAAAGTGTTTGGACTCAACACTGTCACAGTTTGGAAACAGTAATACCACTTATTCCCTGCCTACAACAGGAGTTTCGATGGTGGGCACAGGCATGTCACCACAACAAGGGACAGCCTTTCACTTTACCCACAGCCAGGCAGACACTAACAACAGATGCTTTGGATTATGCCTGGGGAGCACACACGGCAGGAAAATGTATTCAGGGCAAGTGGGCCGCAGACCAAATGCATCTTCACATCAATCAAAAAGAGATGCTAGCTGTACAAAATGCCCTAACAGCTTTCAAGGACCTTCTGCATCCAGGACAACTGTTACTAAAAACGGACAACACCACAGTTATGTGGTACATAAACAAGCAAGGGGGCACTCATTCCTATCCCCTCTGCAGACAAGCCATGACTTTGTGGAACACAGCACTGACCTATCAAGTTCATCTACAAGCACAATTCCTGCCAGGAAAGAAAAATACTCTGGCAGACGACTTAAGCAGAAACATCATGGATCCTCACGAGTGGAAATTAAATCCACAAGTATTCAGCATGATAACACAAAAATGGGGGTGCCCAGACATAGATCTTTTTGCCTCCCCTCTAAACTGCCAACTACAGAAATTCTGCACAAGGACTTACCACACACAAGCATAGAAAGTGGATGCTCTCTCGTTCAGCTGGAAAACCCTAAAAGTTTATGCCTTCCCACCACTGCCTCTCCTTTCAAAGGTACTCCTAAAAGCCAGACAAGAAAGGCCAAAAGTGATCCTGATTGCCCCAAACTGGCCACGCCAGCACTGGTACCCAATCTTAAAGAACTTGGCTCAAGGCCCAGCATGGATTTTACCTCAAATTCCTCATCTTCTGACTCAACAAAACAATCAGATCCTGCACAGCCAGCTCAAAACCTTAAACCTGGCGGCATGGCAGATTACTTAGCCAAGCAGCCAACACCTCTCTCTAAAGCTGTTATGGATGTCATTTTGGAGACCAGGAGGCCCAGCACCAGGAAATCCTATTCAGAAAAGTGGAAGAGATTCTGCACCAGCTTTGATCCTCTTGTTCCAAATATTCCACAAATATTACAATACTTAACTGAGATGCTGGACAAAGGCCTATCCTTTTCATCCATTAAGATCCACGCCTCTGCAATCTCAGCTCATTACAACACGGATCCTCCTATTTTCTCTCATCCATTATTAAAACAGTACCTCAGAGGGGCTAAAAACATAAGACCACCCCGGAGAGCACCAACACCAACTTGGGACCTCAACTTTGTCTTGGAAAAACTAACTTTACCTTATTTTAAGACAGCCAATTCAGCAGAATTAAAATATGTGTCATGGAAAACTGCTCTGCTTCTGGCAATAACCTCAGCACGAAGAGTTTCAGAGTTACAGGCACTAATGGCAGTGGAACCTTTCATCATTTTTCATCAGGACAGGGTTTCTTTAAGAACAAACTCTACATTTATGCCAAAGGTGGTATCCAGTGTGGCTCTTAACCAAACTATTCACTTGACAATATTTTATCCAAATCCCCAGAATAAAGGGGAGAGACTTCTTCACTCATTGGACATACACAGGCAGTTACGCTTCTACTTGGACAAAACAAAAGCTTTCTGGAAAACTGAGCAATTGTTTGTAGCATATGCTGCAGGATCACAGGGAAAGGCTATTTCAAAGCAGAACATTTCAAAGTGGATAGGACACTGTATCCGTTTCTGCTGCACACAACATGGAAAAACTGTACCTAGCAACATTAGGCCACATTCCACCAGGGCAACAGCCACTTCAACTGCCTACCTTAGAGGAGTACCTACCAAGGATATTTTGGAAGCTGCAACTTGGAGTTCAGTGCACACCTTTACCAAGCATTACCACTTGCCTCTGTACTCTAAATCCAGAGCTGGCTTTGCCACTGCAGTGTTGCAGGGCCTCATAGCCACCCCGAATCCTTTATAGACCCAGCCACCCAACCTCAGCTTTGGGATTCAACCCAAGTGTAATGACTGCAGCAGCGAAACACGATGAACATAGTACAGTTTTGTACCTACCATAAATGTAGATGTTCGAGTGTTTTCACTGCTGCAGTCCAGGTTACCCTCCCTCCATCCCCACTTTTTTAGCTGGGACTTATCTATACCTTTCTACCCTATACAACCTATGTGGTGTATTTGCTTGTAACTGAAGGTATTGTTTTTATTTTTTACGTATGTTTTATTAGCAATATGTATTGCCTATCTATTTGGGGGCACCTGACATCTGGGGCAAGAAAAACTGAAGAAAATGGCGTCGGCTGCATCTTATATACCCCTGGCACACTGACGTCAGGGAAGAAGCGACAGCAACCGACGATGGACCAAGACTTTGGAACTCTGGCCAACTGCGGGACTGCCTGATGGCAGGATAACTCAAGTGCAATGACTGCAGCAGTGAATGCACTCGGACATCTACATTTATGGTAGGTACAAAACTGTACTTTGTGTCACACTTAACATAATTATAGATGCTTGAGTAGATCAGTGTTGCGGTACAAATTCCCACACTCCAACCCCTCTGTCTACTGCCCAGTCCTGGCCTCTCTCCTCATACTAGGGGGTTCAGATGAGTATTGTTTTCCAGCATCATCCTGTACTTTAGCTTTTTACATATAGCTGATACCTTCCTCTATCCGTGTCCTAAAAAGTCTTTTGACATCTGGAAAGATTGTGCTGTCCTCTGGCATCAGACTACTGCTCATTGTCTAGAAAGACCTGAAGGTGGCACCGACAGATGCCCCTCTTATACCCTGATGTCTGAATGTTGGCCACTGGATGTCTGTCAGTTAGGGATGGCGAAAAGACACTGGAAATCTTGCCGTGTTGGGCTTCTTCATGGCATGAATGCCCAAGGATCAGTACTGCAACATTGATCTACTTGAACATTTGCAGTTATGTTAAGTATGTCACAACAGTACTGTATAACCCCTTATCCCCCCACCCCACACCACCACACCCCACTCTCTGTGTTCAGGTTCCCAAATGTGGACTTGGATTCTCAATGTCACATACTGCATCCCTGGGATAATTCTTGGTAGTAGTCCCTGATGTAGGTATGGCTGTGCCTAGACTTGGGAGCAAAAAAGAATGAAGGATGGCATGAGTTGATCACCTTTATACCAGGCAGGTAAAGACATCTTAGGTAAGGCACAATCACCCCAGCTGTGGCAGAAGGATGCTCAACTTTGAAAATCAGGTTGTACTTCAGAGTCCAGCTATTGGCAGAGGTCTCTGGCTGCATCTGGGCCCAAACCTGAACATCTGCAATTATATTAAATTGCCTACACTACTATACAGGATCATAGGATGTACAAGGCAGTGGAGTCAAAAGGCCATTTGCATCATGTCAATATCCACTCATGCTGTTACCTCTAGCCCTGGTGTAAATTTGCTGGTACCTGTCTAATCATCCAGGTTTAATATGAAGAATTCTAGGATATTGCTTTGTTGAATTTATGGGGAAAGTTTGTTCCAAAGATACAGTAGGCACTGGATGATAAGTTTGTCTTTGTAACATGTTTTATTTATGTGTTCATGGAGATTTTAAGTCCATAATATTTATTTAACCTGACCTCCATTTCATGGTTTGGACCATGAACCTCTTACTCCTAAAGATAAGGCCCTACATCTGTACTAACTTGCACTACACATGCAACTTATACAGATATTTTAGTGTATCCTTTCTTGGAGGTGAATGGAAACTAGATTATGGAGAGAAAAACCACCGAGTGACAGGAAGTCAGAGCCAGAAATCTTACATTGAACCACTGTCTTGTACTTTACCACTGGTGATACACTGGCACAGCTTGGCAGCATACCTTGTGACAACAGTGACTCACAGGTCAGATGACAGTGGCAATGCAAGGTTTCAACCTCAGTGCTGGGTAAATAATTCTGGTTTTATGTAACCAGTTGACAAGAAGGACATGCTGCTTTGTGCAGCTATAGTCTGCCCTCATCCACCTGATGCAGTGGCACATGGCTACACCTATGTGTCTCTACAGTGAGGTCCATGGACTCACTGGTTTTGTTTGGGAACTGCTGTAGTACAGTGCAGCCATGGTGCTTCCCCTAACAGATGCTTTCGTATGCCACAGCATGTGGCAGACAAATGTTCATTACAGAGATCCTGTATGATTCCCATCATTAATTGCACACTGTTATCTTGGTCACACAGGTGATATCCTGTCCTATCCTAGATATTGAAGGGTTTGCTGGCTCTGGGGTTTGCCACCTTCTACCAGGACACTGCATGGAAGGTCAGTCATATCTTCCTTGGCTTTGCAGTGTATGCCACATGAGTCTGAGCATGGTGTTCAGACTGCTACAGCATCCTCTGCATCCTTGCCAGAAAGAGGGCTGGCAAAATGAAGCACTGTTTCAGGGGTGCTTTCCATTATGGCCTTGTTTGTCCTGTGATGTTGCTGCAAACCACCCAGTGTGGTGGTTGAGATGATGGCATGGCTTTAGCTTTTCTGATCCAGTGCTCATTTGTCTTTTTTTCTGTTTGCCCACCATGTGAGTTATGCATCTGCTACTGCACAACCTGCTTCTGTACTTACCTGGGACTCTCATCTTGCCAGATGTTCATCGTGTTACATTGCTGCAGTCATTACACTTGGGTTATCCTGCTGTCAGGCGGTTTCCCAGTCGGCCTGAGTTCCAAAGTCTTGGTCCGGCGTCGGTTGCTGTTGCCTCCTCCCTGACGTCAGTGCAACAGGGGTATATAAAATGCAGCCGACGCCATTTTCTTCAGTCTTTCTTGCCGCGTGGTGCCCGAAGCAAAAGCAGTTTGCAAATGCCGGTCGGCCGTCTCCTGAGATTTTCATTCCGAATCCAGAACCGAAGTCTTCTACAAAGCTAAGTACCCTGTTGGGGAAACTTTTTCTTGCCTCAGACCGATGTCAGTAAAAGTTAATAACTGTATTTCTTGTGGGAAGCAAATACCTCATAAGGATTTCCATTCCTATTGTATCCCATGCCTAGGCCCAGACCACGACGTCACCAGTTGTCGGTTTTGTGCTAGGTTTAACAAGCGCACTATTAAACGTCGGTTTGATTTTACCCGACATTATTTTGGTAGAAAATTCAATTACACCATGCCGTCGGAACTTCCGACGACTGGAATACACAAAAAGCGCAAAGACAAGGATAGGCATCCGAGGCCCAAAACTGACGACGAAGCCTCTTCTAGGCCAGTCGCTGGTTCTACGGTTATAAAATAGGTGCCTTTGCATCCCCTGACGACCGCGTCTGTAGAACCACAGGCCGCCTCTGACTCCCACGTGGAGATGGCTGGGCCTTCGGACGCACAAGTTATTCAGCCTACCAAGACTAACCTTTCAGAGGGATCCGGAGTATCTGAGCAACCCATAGCTTCAGAGGGTGTCTTCAGACCCACTCAGTTAAGCATTAAACCCTCAACTAAGTCTAAGCCTCCTTTAAAATCAAAGAAACAAATACAGCATTCTCCCGGGCAGGCCTCCATGCCTAAGAAACAAATGCTCAATGTGGCCAAAGACCTAATCACTCTGATCAGGGGGTCACATCCCCCTCCTGATAAAAGGCCTAGACAGGATGCAGACTATGACTCATCCGACCAGGCATCCATCTCGTCTGATTCATCCTCAGACCTAGGATACTCTTTACCCCCTTATGAGGATTCTGATGCTGAGGAATCAATTCCATCAGCCTCACCACCTGAGGACTACTCCTTTGGGGAAACCCTACATACCATGAGGGAGCATTTCCACTGGGAATGCGAGGATTACTCAGAATCCAAGAAAAGGCTCAGAGACTTCCTTTTATTACCTCAACACAGACCCCTTGCTATTCCGCCAGTGTTAGATATTGTGGATGATGTGTATACTGAATCCAGCTTAAATCCTGATTCCTTACCTCCAGCTCCTGTTAAACCTGACATATACTACAGAGTCCCTGACTCACATAAATTTCTGTATAAAAGCCCTGTAGCTGACCCTGAAACTATTTATCAGGGACCCAAAGGAGTTAAGGCCTCATCAGCCAAGAATCCAGTTCCCTCTGACAGAGATTCCAGAGCATTAGACAGATGGGGAAATAAAGTATATACATCTGCAACTTTAGCAATGAGAGCCTTAAATTGCCAGTTTCACATGCTAAAATATCAGCAATTTTTACTGTCTCAGTTAAAACAAAAATGCTTCCAGAATCAGATCCTCCTAATTTTAAAGAAATGCAGGATTTATTGCATGCAGCTGAACAAGTGGGAAAGCATACTTTGCAATGTGGTTTTGATTCTCTAGAGGCCTCCTGCAGAGCAACAGTTACAGGCTCTGTCATTAGAAGACATGCTTGGTTAAAAGAACATACGTTACCAGATCATGTTAAAGCAAAATTATTGGATGCACCTTTGCAGCAGGATGTGTTATTTGGAGTTAAGGCAGAAGAGGTATTAAAGAAAATGGAGGATAAGGCAAAATCTATGCAAACGGTGAAGGATTTCTTACAGGTTTAGCCTCCTAGATTTAGCAGAAACTGGCCAACTAAGAATTGGTCCTTTCCAATTACAGACAGACCTCAAAGGGGAAGATACAGATATCCAAGAGGTAGTGGTCAAACACAAGGTCCTTACAGGCCTCGACAATGGGTTGCATCAGGCCAGAAAGAAGGGGACGAGAGGCCCCAATCATATAAAAAGCAGCTCCAATGACTTCCCACTACAGCTGCCAAACAAATCCCTCTTGGCAGCCCTCTTGGGAGGAAAACTGGCACTCTTCTACCACAATTGGCAAATGATCACAAAAGACAAATGGGTTCTCAACATTGTATTTCAAGGTTACAGGTTCCACTTTCATACTCTGCCAAGGTTAAAAGGAATGACAAATCTGCCACTAAATCAATGGGCAGAGGCTCAAAAACAAATTACAGCACTCATGGATATGAGAGCTATTCAACAGATACCATCACAGGAGCAAGGACAAGGATTTTACTCAAGACTCTTTCTGGTACCCAGAAAGGACAAAGCCTGGAGGCCCATTCTGGATCTTTCATCTCTAAACACTTACCTGGATGTTCCGAAATTCAAAATGTTGACACTACAGCAGCTTCTTCCCATGCTGGGCAAGAAAGCTTGGCTCGTGACTTTGGACCTCAAGGAGGCATACCTGCATGTCCCTATCAGACAAAACTGCAGAAGATATCTCAGATTCATAGCTGGTTCAATGCACTACCAATTCTCTGCACTGCCCTTTGGCTTATCTACTGTGCCCAGGGTCTTCACAAAGTGCCTGGCACCAGTAATTGCATTTTGCAGACAGAAAGGAATTCATATTTATCCGTACCTGGACGACTGCCTGATTCAAGCAGAGAGCAAGTACATTCTTCAAAAGCATCTGGCGTTTGTAAAAAAGTTAAGTTGCCTGGGGTACACAGTAAACGAAAAGAAATCAAAACTAGTGCCCTCACAAGAGATTATATTCCTGGGTGCCAGCTTGAACACAACGGCCCAGATGGCTTATCTCACGCCAGACAAGCAAGGACAACTGACTCGATACTTTCAATTGATGGCAACAAAGACCCAACTCCCTGCAAGAAAAATTCTGCAGGCCTTGCGTTACATGGCATCCTGCATACTACTAATTCCATATGCCAGACTGCATATGAGGAAACTACAATGGCACGTAAAGAATGTATGGTCTCAACACTGTCAAAGTTTGGAAACAGTTAGACCACTAATCCTTTGCCTTCAACAGGAATTTCAATGGTGGGCCCAAGCTTCTCACCTCAACAAGGGACAGCCTTTTACACAACCCACAGCCAGGCAAACACTGACAACAGATGCATCGGATTACGTACCATAAATGTAGATGTTCGAGTGTATACACTGCTGCAGCCCAAGTTACCCTCCCTCCTTCCCCTCTTACTGGCTGGTACGTACCTATGTCTTCTACCCTTGCTACCTATGGGGAGTATTTGCTGGTAGCTGTAAGTTGTTTTTTTGCTTTTCTTATGTATGTTTTATTAGCAGTTGGAATTGCCTACCTATTTAGAGGCACCTGACATCTGGGACAAGAAAAACTGAAGAAAATGGTGTCGGCTGCATCTTATATACCCCTGTCACACTGACGTCAGGGAGGAGGCGACAGCAACCGACGCCGGACCAAGACTTTGGAACTCAGGCCAACTGGGGAACCGCCTGAAGACAGGATAACCCAAGTGTAATGACTGCAGCAGTGTATACACTCGAACATCTACATTTATGGTAGGTACAAAACAGTACTTTAGCCATGTTCAGTGAAGGTAGCCCACATCTGATGAGTTTCTGGCTGTCACTGTAGTCTTATTTGGAGTATTTTTCCGGGATTGTCCTTCTGACTGTGCTGATGTTGTTGCTGTAGTGTTAAGAGTCATGTTGCAGAAGCTCCAGCATGCTGTGAACACCTTGAAAGCCTTGTCAGTTGTGGATCTTCACAGTCATACAGACAACTGATGTCCATCTTCAGGAGTGCAAATGCTTACTTGTTGATGCATGATTACTGCTGTACTCTGTTATATACCCAGCCTGGCTCTGTCATGGTACCTACACTGTAGTGTATAGCCAGAGCTCCAGTAGATGTCCTGCATGATTCAGCTGAGTACATATTGGACTCTTACCACCCTGCAGTACATGATATAGTGAGGCTATATGCCAGATATGTGTGTCAGAGTATGCCATGCATTAGTTCTGTAGTTGTCCTTTTGTACTTGTGTACCACCTACATGTTGAGCAAGTTGAGGCTATGTTGCGTAACATATGCATATGGGTCTTTTATGCTGGATGTGTGGTTGGCAATGTATGCACAATCTATTACCAGTTATTCCCGGTAGACCTGCCACCACATGGAACCCCATGTATGATGGCTGCTCTTCCAACCTGTCTTGTACGCATGTTGGTGTGATCCATGATTTGCTGCACCAGAAGTGTCAGGAGCTGTTTTAATATCCTGCTGGTTATGACTGTTACCTCTCTGTAGTATTCCCACCTTGATACTGAGTGTGTACATACAATTTACAAAGATTTCTACAATGTATGTACAATGGTGGTGGCTGTACCATTGCACCCTGTACCTTGATGTGCCTGCACATGCACAGAGCCAGTTGTGTGGTGGCTTCCATCCTGTACCAGTCTATCTGCTCTTGCCTGGTAAGACCTGTGTACAGTAAACTAGTCTAGAAACATCACCACTGGGGGCTATGGCTTAGAGCTGTTGCTTCTTTTGCTTGTTCTACCATTGTTCTATGACCACGCCATCTATTATAAGTTGATTGCTGTCCACTGCATGGATTCAGTTTTCAGTTGTGCCTGTAGCAGTAGTGTAACCAGTCAGTATGAGTACATAACTTGATACATATGGTATTACTTTCTTGAGTCACAATAATCCCTTTATACATGTGTTTCCAATACATGTTCTTTATTTGCATACCATATATTTTTTTAAGTTATGTACTTGTTTCCTGTTTTTACTTAGTCCATGGTCAACTATTATTTGCAGTTCATATGGGTATGGTGCTTGACCTGTACAGCATGGCCTTACGCATTGTATACTGTGTTTAGGGATCTTGCCTGTATTGTTTCTATTTAGTAGTCACTAATACTACTACATATGGATTGTGCTTAAAGGTCTCCATAGCATATTTAATAGACCAGATATGTGTGTATGTATCTGCGTAGCATGTTTAACAGTTCACATAGGAAAGTGTCTGCACAGTACATTTGATGATGAAGGTATGTGCATATCTGTCTACGTAGCTTAGTTAATGATGCATATATGTAAAGCTGTTAGTAGTGCTGATGCAGTGGGTCTAAGAGCTTGTTTCATTTTCAAGTTAGTATTTATTTACTTTCATTTTATTTTTTTGTTAGAATTTTATTAGCCTATGCAAACAAATGACAAGACGAAGTTTTCTGTGTATTTTAATTTCAATTAAGTTCTTTATTTGTATTCCTTTTTTATTTCTTTCTGTCCTGTTTTAAACATTATTTTTACAGGCGTGACCATAAAGATGCTTTAGACAACCTGAGTGATGGGCAGCAAACAGGATATTCCCAGAGTAAGTTAAAACCAATCCTTTCTTAACTAACTTGCATTTTACAGACTGCTGCTTAATTTTTGAATTATTTTAATTATTTTAAATGGCTGATATCAGTAAAAAATCTATTAGAAACTCTTTGGTCAGCAGCTGTCTCTTAAGTGTTGAAGTTTAAAGTATTTGTTAATTATTTAATTCATTAAATCCTTGTGACACCTTCCGTTAAGCTAGTCGCCAGTTCACCGGTACTCAGTGAGGCGCTTTCGCAGCCCCTGATACCCGCTACTTCAGATTTGCAGGCCTCTACTGAGACCCATTCGGAGTCCAGTATGCTGCGAGATGCTTCTTCGACTATGGAACCTGCGGATGTCTCTACCTTGGATCGGTCCGGAGCCGCTGTGCAGGCACCGGCTTCTGAGGGTGTATTCAGGCCTACAGATTTGCATTTCAAACCAACGCCATCTTCTTCGTCTAGGCCTAAAACTCGACCCACACCTAGAAAACCGACGTCCAAACCGCATGGTCAGGCCCATATGCCTAAAAAACAAATGCTTAGAATGGCTGAAGTCCTTATTACTTTAATTAGGGGAAGCCAGTCTTCCCCCTCTAGGAGACCTAGGACTGATTTTCCTTCTGATTCTTCTGATCAGGATTCTGAAATTTCTGTTTTTTTCTGATTACCAGGATTTGTCCTTATCCACCTATGAGGATTCTGATGCTGAAGATTCCATTCCCTCTGCCTCCCCTTCAGAAGATTTTTCTTTTGGTGAAACCTTGCACTCTCTTAGGGAGCATTTCCGCTGGGAAAGCCAGGATTACACTGACTCCAAAAAGAGGTTTAGGGAATTCTTACTCCTCCCTCAACACAGGCCTTTAGCTATCCCTCCTGTTCCGGACATTGAAGATTATGCCTTCTTGGAATCTACAAAAAGCACAAGGACAGGCATCCGAAGCCCAAAAAGGATGACAAGGCCTCTTCTGGGCCAGTCGCCGGTTCTCCGGTTTTCAGCGAGGCGCCTACGCAGCCCCTGACGACCGCTTCCACAGAACCACAGCCCGCCTCCGACTCCCATGTGAAGCTGGCTGGGCTTTCGGACGCACTAGGCCTTCAGTTTACCGATCCTAAATCTACGGAGGAAACCAAAGTAGCTGAGTAATCCACAGCTACAGAGGGTGTTTTCAGACCTACCCAGTTAACTATTAAACCCTCTGTTAAATCTAAGCCCCCCTTAAAGGCTAAGAAACAGACACAACTCTCTCCAGGACAGGCTTCCATGCCTAAGAAACAAATGCTAAAAATGGCCGAGGACCTAATCACCCTGATCAGGGGGTCCCATCCTCCTCCTGATAAAAGGCCCAGGCAGGATGCAGACTATGAATCTTCTGACCAGGTGTCCATTTCCTCTGACTCTTCCTCGGACCTAGGATATTCTTTACCCCCTTATGAGGATTCTGATGCTGAGGAATCAATTCCATCAGCCTCTTCGCCTGAGGATTACTCCTTTGGGGAGACCTTACATACCATGAGAGAGCATTTCCATTGGGAAGGCCAGGATTACTCAGAATCCAAGAAAAGACTCAGAGACTTCCTTTTGTTGCCCCAACACAGATCCCTTGCTATCCCACCAGTTTTAGACATTGTGGATGATGTGTACACTGAATCCAGTTTGAACCCTGACTCCTTACCCCCAGCTCCAGTTAAACCTGACAGATATTACAGAGTCCCTGACTCTCACAAATTTCTGTACAAAAGCCCTGTTGCTGACCCTGAAACTATTTCTCAGGGACCCAAAGGAATTAAGGCTTCTTCAGCAAAAAACCCAGTTCCCTCTGACAGAGATTCCAGAGCATTAGACAGATGGGGAAAGAATGTATATACGTCTGCCACTTTAGCAATGAGAGCCTTGAATTGCCAGTTTCACATGCTAAAATATCAGCAATTTTTGATGTCTCAGTTGAAACAAAAGATGCTTCCAGATTCAGATCATCTTAACTTAAAAGAAATGCAGGATTTATTGCATGCAGCTGAACAAGTAGGAAAACATACTTTGCAATGTAGGTTTGATTCCTTAGAGGCCTCCTGTAGAGCAGCAGTTACCGGCTCTGTCATTAGAAGGCATGCTTGGTTAAAAGAACATACGTTACCAGATCATGTTAAGGTCAAAATATTGGATGCACCTTTGCAGCGGGATGTGCTGTTTGGAGTTAAGGCAGAGGAGGTATTAAAGAAGATGGAGGATAAGGCAAAATCTATGCAAACGGTGAAAGATTTCTTACAGGTTCAGCCTCCTCATTTTAGCAGAAATTGGCCAACAAAGAATTGGTCCTTTCCAGTCACAGATAGACCTCAAAGGGGCAGATACAGATGTCCAAGAGGTAGAGGTCAGACGTAAGGCCCTTACAGGCCTCGACAATGGGGCACACCAGGCCAAAAAGAAGGGGAAGACAGGCCTCAACCTTATAAAAAGCAGCCTCAATGACTTTCCACTACAGCTGCCAAACAACTCTCTCTTGGCAGCCCCCTTAGGAGGAAAACTGGCACTTTTCTATCACAACTGGCATTGCATCACCAAAGACAAATGGGTTCTCAACATTGTATCTCAAGGTTACAGGTTCCATTTCCACACCTTTCCAAGGTTAAAAGGAATGCCAAATCTGCCACCAAATCAATGGGCAGAGGCTCAAAAACAAATTACAGCACTCATGGACATGAGAGCTATTCAAAAGGTACCACCACAGGAACAAGGATTTTACTCAAGACTCTTTCTAGTTCCGAGAAAGAACAAAGACTGGAGACCCATTCTGGACCTTTCTACACTAAACACTTACCTGAATGTTCTGGAATTCAAGATGTTGACACTACAGCAGCTTCTTCCCATGCTGGGCAAGAAAGCTTGGCTCGTGACTTTGGACCTCAAAGAGGCATACCTGCATGTCCCTATCAGACAAAATTGCAGAAGATACCTCAGATTTCTAGCTGGTTCAATGCACTATCAATTCTCTGCACTGCCCTTTGGCTTATCTACTGCGCCCAGGGTCTCCACAAAGTGCCTGGCACCAGTAATTGCATTTTGCAGGCAAAAAGGAATTCAAATTTATCCATACCTGGACGACTGCCTGATTCAAGCAGAGAGCAAGGACATTCTATTAAAACATCTGGCGTACGTAAAAAAGTTATTAAGTTGCCTGGGGTACACAGTAAACGAAAAGAAATCAAAACTAGTGCCCTCACAACAGATAATATTCCTGGGTGCCAGCTTGAACACAATGGCCCAGATGGCTTATCTCACGCCAGACAAGCAAGGACAACTGACTCAATATTTTCAATTAATGGCAACAAAGACCCAACTCCCTGCAAGAAAAATTCTGCAGGCCCTGGGCTACATGGCATCTTGCATACTACTAATTCCATATGCCAGACTGCATATGAGGAAACTACAGTGGTACCTAAAGAGTGTATGGTCTTAACACTGTCATATTTGGAAACAGTTATACCACTAATTCCTTGCCTACACCAGGAGTTTTGATGGTGGACACAAGCTTGTCACCTCAACAAGGGACAGCCTTTCACTCAACCCACAGCCAGGCAAACACTGACAACAGATGCATCGGATTACGCCTGGGGAGCACACATGGCAGGAAAATATATCCAGTGCGAGTGGCCCACAGAGCAAAGACATCTCCACATCAATCAAAAAGAGATGCTAGCTGTACAAAATGCTATTATAGCTTTCAAGGACCTACTGCATCCAGGACAATTACTATTAAAGACAGAGAACACCGCAGTTATGTGGTACATAAACAAGCAAGGGGGCACACACTCCTACCCCCTCTGCAGACAAGCCATGGCCTTGTGGAACACAGCTGTCAACTACCAAGTTCATCTGCAAGCACAATTCCTGCCAGGAGAGAAAAACACACTGGCAGACGACCTAAGCAGAAACATTATGGACCCACACGAATGGGAACTGAATCCACAAATATTCAGAATGATAACACAAAAATGGTGAAGCCTGGACATAGATCTGTTTGCTACCCCAAAGAACTGCCAATTACAGAAATTCTGCACAAGGAGCTACCATCCACAAGCATGGAAAGTGGATGTTCTCTCATTCAGCTGGAAAAAACTACAAATATACAATCCCCCCCCCCCCTTACCTCTCCTTCCAAAGGTACTCATAAAAGCCAGGCAGGAAGAGCCAAAAATGATATTGATTGCACCAGACTGGCCACGCCAGCACTGGTACCCAATCTTAAAGAACTTGACACAAGAACCACCCTGGATTTTACCACAAATTCCACAGTTGCTGACTCAGCACAACAATCAGATACTTCACAGCCTGCTAAAGACCTTAAATCTAGCTGCATGGAAAATTCCTTAGTCAAGCAAGCAATGCCTCTCTCCAAACTGTTATGGATGTCATTCTGGAGGCCAGAAGGCCTAGCACCAGGAAAGCATACTCGGACAAATGGAAGAGATTCTGTGCCTGGAACCAAGCGCACAGCCTTGACCATCTAGTCCCAAACATTCCTCAGATACTGCAATACTTAACTGAGATGCTGGACAAGGGACTCTCTTTTTCATCCAGCAAGATCCACGCCTCGGCTATCTCTGCTCATTACAACACGGATCCACCAATCTTTTCTAATCCTTTGCTCAAACAATACCTCAAAGGGGCTAAAAACATAAGACCGCCCCGTAGAGCACCAACACCTACTTGGGACCTGAATTTTATTTTGGAAAAATTAACGTTACCTCCTTTTGAGCCAGCTAACACAGCAGAATTAAAATACATCTCTTGGAAAACTGCTCTGCTACTGGCAATAACATCAGCACGAAGAGTTTCAGAATTACAGGCACTAATGGCAGTGGAGCTTTTCCTCATCTTCCACCAGGACAGGGTGCCTTTAAGAACCAACCCTACATTTATGCCAAAGGTGGTATCATGTGTGGCTCTAAACCAAACTATTCACTTGCCAAATTTTTATCCAAAACCACAGAACAAAGGGGAGAGACTACTACATTCTTTGGACATTTACAGACAGTTACGCTTCTACTTGGACAAAACCAAAGCTTTCAGAAAATCTGAGCAATTATTGGTAGCATACGCTGCAGGAGCACAGGGGAAAGCCATTTCAAAGCAGACTATTTCAAAATGGATAGGACACTGTATACATTTCTGCTATACCCACCATGGGGAACCTGTACCTAGCAGCATTAGATCACACTCCACCAGGGCAACAGCCACTTTAACTGCCTATCTCAGAGGAGTACCTACCAAGAATATTTTGGAAGCAGCAACATGGAGTTCTGTGCATACCTTCACCAAACATTACCATTTGCCTTTATACTCCCAAATCCAGAGCTGGCTTCGCCACTGCTGTACTGCAGGGCCTTATAGCCACCCCTAATGCCTTATAGATCCAGCCTCCCTACCTCAGCTTTGGGATTCCACCCAAGTGTAATGACTGCAGCAGTGTAACACAATGAACATAGTGCAGTTTTGTACCTACCATAAATGTAGATGTTTGAGTGTAAACACTGCTGCAGTCCAGGTTACCCTCCCTCCTTCCCCTCTTACTTTCTGGTATTTACCTAGGGCATGTACCCTTTATTACTTATGGGGAGTATTTGCTGGTAACTAAAAATAGTTGTTTGCTTTTCTTTTGTATTTTTTACTAGCAATCTGCATTGCCTACCTATTTGGGGGCACCTGACATCTGGGGCCAGAAAAACTGAAGAAAATGGCATCGGCTGTATCTTATATACCCCTGTCGCACTGACGTCAGGGAGGAGGCGACAGCAACCGACGCCGGATCAAGACTTTGGAACTCTGGCCGACTGCGGGACCGCCTGATGGCAGGATAACCCGAGTGTAATGACTGCAGCAGTATTTACACTCGAACATCTACATTTATGGTAGGTACAAAACTGTACTTTTATGCCTTTCCCTCTCTGCCTCTCCTCTCGAAGGTTCTGCTAAAGATCAAACAGGACAAACCAAGGACAATACTGATTGCACCAGACTGGCCACGCTAGCACTGGTACCCCCTCTTGCGCAATATGACACTGCTGGAACCATGGCACCTGCCTCAGACCCCCTCCCTGCTGTCCCAGCAGGAGGGCCAGATTCTGCACCCTCAACTTCAAACCCTGAGCCTTGTAGCCTGGCTTATTCCTTGAGCTCTCCAATAGCATCCCTCAGTAAGCAGGTGCTAGATGTCATTCTGGAGGCAAGGAGGCCTAGTACTAGAAAATCCTATGCTGAAAAGTGGAAAAGATACTGTTCCTGGAGCCAGACTGAGGGGATGGGCACAACGGTGCCCAGCTTACCGCATATTCTTCAGTACTTAACAGAGATGCTCCACAAGGGCCTTTTCTTCTCGTCAATTAAAATTCTTGCCTCTGCCATTTCAGCACATTATAATACTGAACCACTCCTCTTCTCTCAGCCCCTGCTAACTCAATTCCTCAGAGGGGCCAAAAATTTAAGACCACCCAGGAGAGCCCCTACTCCACCCTGGGACCTTAACTTTGTATTGGAAAAGCTCACTCTACCTCCTTTTGAGCCAGCTGCAACTGCAGAGTTGAAATTCCTTTCTTGGAAAACAGCCTTCCTTCTAGCCATCACCTCAGCAAGAAGAGTGTCTGAATTACAGGCCCTCGTGGCAGTGAACCCTTTCATCATCTTCCATGCAGACAGGGTGTCCCTTAGGACCAACCCTTCCTTTATGCCCAAGGTGGTGTCTAGTGTGGCCCTTAATCAGTCCATTCATTTGCCTATTTTTTTCCCGAATCCACAAAACAAAGGGGAACGAATACTGCACTCCTTGGATGTGCACAGACAACTTAGAATCTGAAGTGGTTAACTTCATTAGGACTGCAACCTGTGGGTATCGGATCCGTCCTCGGATCCGAGCCGGCAGCTTTACCTAGCTAAAGATCCGAGCTCCTAGCTCCTCCCCCTACCCATAATCCCCTGCAACACATCCCCCATCCCCAGATCTTGTTTGCCACGGCTTGCAGCAGCTTGTAGAGACGAGCTCTTGGTGTGGGTGAGAGATTTCAAGTTTATAAAAAACTTTAAAATCGCTTTTCTCTTAGGCTTTTCTGTGTTGTGTGTGCTTGGTTTAGCCCCCTTTACCGTCTAGTATACTTATTTTAACTTTTTTGTGGTAAATTCTCTTCAGATTTATTTTTCACCCTCCCCCTAGTGTGTGAGTGTGTAGTGTGATGGCTGAAGGGCCTAAAGCCATTTTTTCTAAATGCACTGAGTGTGGTCATAAGCTGTCCCCAGCCGATGGCCACACTCAGTGCGTTATTTGTCTGGGGGTGGCCCATTTATCCACCATCCGCCAGGTCTGTGCAGCTTTCAACCCCCGGGCCATCAGGGATAGGAGGAACAAGCTAATCCTGGCGGGATTGTTACCCCCGGATTTTTCTTCCTCCCCTCCCTCTAAGGCACCGGTCGCGGCTGCGACTTCCGTGCCTTCCGACTCAAACTCCCTCTGTTTCTCAAGGTGAAGGGGACTCTTCTTCCTCTTCTATGGAGAAGAGGAGAGACAAGGACCGGCATAGGCACAAAAGGCGGGCTGAGTCTCATCCCTCGGCCCCGCCAGCTAAGGTAGCTAGTTCCACTAAGAGGGTCTCTGGTTCTCCTCATTCTCGGCTCCGCTCTCCTTGCTTTTCCCCAGAGCCAGAAGAGGAGTACCAGTCTCCCTCAAGGTCCACGAGGCGGCCCTCCTGGCCCGCCTCGGCAACCTCCTCCAGATCCACCAGAAGCTTCACCGACGCTGATTTGGACCGGATGATGCGTCGTTTCTTGCAGGCTCAAATGCAGATGGGGGTGCTCCAAGCCCCCCGGGAGCTCGGCCCCTTTCTTTACCCCGATCGCTCATTCTCCGACCCGGTATCGGGTTTCAGAGTCTTCGGATCCATGCCGTTTCGGACCCGGGGATCCGTCGGCGCTGACAGTCTTGGTTACTTTGACGCTGACTATGCCCTTGAGCGTGTCGGATCTTGGCTCTCGGGGCCTAGAGCGGAGCATCGAATCCGTGGGGGGAACGGTGTCTTTGGCACCATTTAGGTCGGAGCACACTTCCCTCTCGTGTCCGACTGCTTTGGCTCCACCGATCCCTGCATCGGCACCGAGGGGGCTGCTCTCGGAGCCAGGGGAGAGCAGTTCACCCTCGGCATTTGATGTTGTGGAGAGGGTGCTGTCGAGGACTTCTAGATCCCCGGTCCGGGCTACGGATCCATCCGTCACCCCTGTGCATTTGGGCCTGTCCTCCGTCATCCGGTCACAGGGACAGCCTGCATCAGCGCTCCAGTTGATTCCCTTAGAGGAACAGGACCCCGTGGGTGAGCCCTCCTCGGATAGCCCCACCGAGGAGGTTACTCACAAACAGAAGTGCAAAAGGAGGCACCTGGACTCCCCTGAGTCCCTGACAGAGGACACAGATTTGGAGGAAGGGGAAGGTTCCCCAAGGTCACCCCCTGAAGATGTCTCCTTTGGAGACATCATGGAAATGTTGCAAATCAGAGGAGGGTGGTCTGCCCAGAAACCTTCCTCAGATGAGTCTGTGTTTCTGGATGCGTTCGATGCAGGCCCATCTACTTCTTGGGTGTCTCCCCTGGCTGACCCCTTGGTGGACTTAATTACCACCAGGGCTTGGAAGGAGCCAGACACCGTGGAGCCGATTCCCAGAAGGCCAGACAAGGTACTTAGTCCCCCTTCTGATTGGATGGCTTGGTCTAAAGGTTCTCCAGTGGATGCCATGGTGGTGGCGGCTGCCACCAAGAAGGAACTAGCGCAGGAGAGTTCCTTGGTCCACCCTCCAGATAAGGAATCTCGGACGTGGGATCGCATTGGAAAGCAGATGTTTGCTTCAGCTACCTTCTCTGTGAGGGCGCTGAACTATATGGTGCACGTTAGCAGACTCCAGCGAGACTTGATTAAGGAATACGCTGGAGCCCCCCCCGGAGTCCATGGCGGCTGAGGACAAACGCATCTTCTCAACTCACATGGCCACTCTGAAATCTATGACTAATACATCTATGCGGCTACTCTCCCATGCCACGGAGGGAGTGGCTAGAGCCAGGGGAGCAGGCATCACTCTGCGGCGCCATGCCTGGCTCCGCCTTTGCGATTTTGCGGAACCCTTCAAGGCGTCCTTCGCTAATGCGCCCTTTAACAGTTCTACGCTCTTTGGCAAGACCGTCCGCAACACGCTGGTCCAAAGCGAAAAGGACGGGAAGACGCTGTCTGCCATCGGGATCCGCTTCTCTAATCCCCAACGGTCCTTCTCCAGGAACCAGAGGGGACAAAAGAAGATGTGGTTCCGGAAATCACAGCAGTCCCGTCCCGCTTCGGACCCCTCGTCCTTCAGAAGCAGAGGAGGACAAGGTGGACGCTGGCCCAGAGGCAGAGGGGGGCCGAGGAATCTCGGGTCCCAAGAACCTTTCTCGGAGAGGCCCGCGCAACAGCCCTGAGGGCTTACCCGGCTGTCCCTCTCTGGAGGCAGTCGGGGGGCGTCTGTCGGAGCACCTCCAAAATTGGGAGTCCATTACTACGGACCGGTGGGTGCTCCGAGTTATATCCAGGGGTTATTCCATTCCCTTTCTGAGTCTACCCCTTCTTATGAAACGCCTCCCCAATGTCCCACCCCATCAAAGGGAGGCGGCAGCTTCAGAAATTTCGAAGCTTTTAGAAAAAAGGGCCATCCAGCCCATTCCCCCAGGCCAGTCCGGATTGGGAAATTACTCCAGGTTCTTTTTAGTGCCAAAAAAGACGGGGGAACTGAGGCCTATACTAGACCTCTCATCTCTAAACCTGTTCATTCCCAAGGAGAAATTCCGGATGGTCATCCTGCAATCTATTCTCCCCTTCCTCCGGGAGAACGACTGGATGTGCTTCATAGACCTCAAGGATGCATACTACCACATTCTAATGGACAGACGATCCAGGAGGTTCCTCCGCTTTCGGCTGGGAGCCAGTCATTTTCAGTTCAGGGCTCTTCCGTTCGGCCTCACCTCAGCCCCCAGGGTGTTCATCAAAGTCATGGCGGTGGTCGCAGCCCACCTGAGACTTCGGGGCATTCGGGTCTTTCCGGTCTTTCCGTACCTGGACAACTGGCTCCTCACTGCCTCCACCAGGCATCAGCTCTCCTGGGCCAGGGATTATACCCTGGCTCTTACTCAGCGTCTAGGTATTACTGTGAACCTTCAAAAATCATTCCTTCATCCTGTGCAGGTTCTTGAATTTATAGGGGCCAAAGTAGATACACGTCACTCCAAGGCCTTTCTAACAACAGACAGGTTGCGCAATTTGTCTCTTCATGTTTTGGCAATTCTCCAGCCCTCAGCCCCACCTGCGGAATTAGTCCTGAGAGCTTTCGGCTCCATGGCGGCAGCCATCGGTCTGTCACCCTTTGCACGCCTGTGTATGAGAATCCTACAATGGACTCTTCAGGTCCAATGGTCACTGTTGCTGCACCCCATGAGCACCCCGATTCCCCTGACCAGGGTTTGCAAGGACTCCCTTCTCTGGTGGCTGCACTCTCAGGAGCTACGAGAGGGGAGACCGTTCGTCATGCCTCAGCCCCAAGCCACGTTGTCCACGGACGCTTCTCGCCTCGGGTGGGGGGGGCATGCTATGGGCAGAACCGTCCAAGGCACATGGGCTCCCTCAGAGACCGTTCTGCATATCAGTGTCCTGGAGATGAGGGGGGTGCTTTTGGCATTGCAAGCCCTACAAGACCTTCTTCCTCCGGGAACTATTGCAATTCAGTCAGACAACATGGCTGTAGTCTGGTACATCAACAAACAGGGGGGAACCGGATCTTATCCCCTTTGCCGAGAGGCCATGAGAGTTTGGGAATGGGCGATCTCCACCAACCGCTTTCTGGTAGCAACGCACATTCTGGGCCGGACCAACATCCTAGCGGACAGGCTGTCACCTGATCCTCACACCGTACGAGTGGTCTCTAAACCCGTTGGTAGCGAAACAGATCTTCCTCAAATGGGGTCTACCTTGCTGCGATCTTTTTGTTTCCCCAGCAAAAACCAAGTGCAGCGAATATTTCGCTCTAATTCCCCCAATAGAGGAGAGCCCCAGAGATGCTCTGGTTCATGCTTGGCCCCCCGGTCTCCTTTATGCTTATCCCCTGCTTCCGCTCATGACGAAGTTCCTGCAGAAAGCCCATCGGTTGGGGAGCAAGATAATCCTCATAGCCCCATTCTGGCCTCGCCAGATCTGGTTCCCTTACTTGCGGTCTCACAGTGTAGTTCCTCCTTGGATCTTAGATCCCATCCTGGATTTAATTTCTCACCCTGCGGGATTACAACCCCCAAATCTGGGCGACCTCAAGCTCACGGCTTGGTTGATCCAGTTCCGCTGATAGCAAGGACTCCCAGTATCTCGTCACCAGTGAAAGCCTTTCTGGTAGCAGCACACAAACCTTCTACCAGAAGGATCTATGGTAGTAAATGGAAACGCTTTTCCATTTGGGCCAAAGACAGGGGCTTGGATCCCTTTACTGTCCCTATTCCGACAATTCTTGAATTTCTGTCCCATATCTTTCATCAGGGAGCCAGTGCATCTATGGTTAAAGTACAGTTGGCAGCCATCTCTCACTTTCATGTGGGAGATGAGGTAGGATCACTGGCTTCCACCAGAATTTGCAAAACCTTTCTAAAAGGCGCTTTCCTGTTAAAACCGCCAGTTATGTCTGCGGTTCCACCATGGGACTTAACACTGGTCCTGCAGGCTTTGACGGGCCCTCCCTTCGAACCGGCCACGTCAGCTCAGTTGAAATTTTTATCTTGGAAAACAGTCTTCCTGGTTGCAATAACTTCGGCTAGGAGAGTGTCTGAGCTTCAAGCCCTCTGTATGAAACCCCCTTATCTAATTTTTCATAAGGACAGAGTTTCTCTCAGGACTAATCCTTCTTTCCTCCCTAAAGTAGCCTCTGAGTTGAATATTAATCAGTCTATTAATCTGCCAGTTTTCTTTCCCAATTTCCAGAACAAAGGGGAATACACACTGCACAAATTGGATGTGCATAGACAACTGCATTTTTATCTGCACAGGACAGCAACTAACCGCAAGTCTGATCAATTGTTTGTGTCCTTTGCCAAGTCTTCTTTAGGCAAACCTATTACCAAAGTGACATTAGCTAACTGGATTTCACAATGCATCATTCAAGCCTATGTAGCTTCGAACAAACCGGTTCCTTTGGGAATCCATGCGCATTCAACCCGATCCATAGCTACCTCTGCTGCATTCTGGTCTAGAGTCCCTATAGACGACATATGTTCAGCAGCTACTTGGTCCTCCTCTCATACATTCATTTCCCATTATAAATTGGATTTGATTTCCAGGAGTAGGGCTTCCTTTGGCTTCGCGGTGCTCCGGAATATCCTTCCATGATGGCCACCCAAGGTTTTCTAGGTAGCTGGGGACTCTGTCCCACAGGTTGCGGACCAAATGAAGTTAACCACTTCAGATAAAGAAGTTATGTACTCACCATAACGTTCCATCTGAGTGGGTAACTTCATTTGTCTGCAACCGACCCCCCCCCCCCTCCATTCCCCCTAACCAGTTTCGTGCTTCTTAACCAGGAGAGGATTGTCCATTCTGTTAGGCAGTAGGTTACTGGCCTCTTTCGAGGGTCTTCTGGAGTCCCTATAGGCAAACTCGATCTGAGGGTGGGGGATGTGTTGCAGGGGATTATAGGTAGGGGGGAGGAGCTAGGAGCTCAGATCTTTAGGTAGGTAAAGCTGCCGGCTCAGATCCGAGGTCAGATCCGATACCCACAGGTTGCAGACAAATGAAGTTACCCACTCAGATGGAACGTTATGGTGAGTACATAGGACTAAACCTCTCAGAAAATCTGAACAGCTGCTAGTTGGCTTTGCTGCAGGGGCAGAGGGGAAGGCCATTTCAAAGCAAACCATTTCTAAGTGGATAGCCCATTGCATTCATTTCTGCTATAAGCACCATGGAAAACCTACCCCACAGGGGATAAGATCACATTCCACCAGGGCTGTATCTACCTCTACAGCCTTTCTCAGAGGTGTCCCTACCAGGGACATCCTAGAAGCTGCTACCTGGAGCTCTGTACATACCTTCACCAAGCATTACCACATGCCTATTTTTTTCTAAATCCAGAGCTGGTTTTGCACTGCAGTCTTGCAGGGCTTAACAGCTGATCCTAATGCTCTCTAACTTCCTCCTCCCTTCCTTAGTTTTGGGAGTCAACCCAAATGTAATGACTGCAACAGTGAAACATGAAGAACATAGTACAGTTGTGTACACTTAACATAAATGTCGATGTTCGAGTGTATTCACTGTTGCAGTCCTGGTTACCCTCCCTCCAGCCCCCTGACTTCTCTTGGCTATACTTTTCTTCTTGTTTAGTGTATTTAAGCTTTCTGGTGTATTTGCTTTTTGTTGGAGGTGTAACCTAACATATAATTGCTTCCCATTATGGGGGCACCTGACATCTGCTGCAAGAAAAACTGATGTAATGGCGTCGGCTGCATGTTTTATACCCCTGACGACCTGACATCATGGAAGAAGAGACAGCATCCAATGCAGGGATCCAAGACTTTGATATTCAGGCCGACTGAGGGCTACCTGCAGGCAGATAACCCAAATGTAATGACTGCAACAGTGAATACACTCGAACATCTACATTTGTGATAAGTGTACACAGCTGTACTTTCCAGCCTCCTCTTGCCTATTATCTGCCCCTAATTGCAGTCATCCCTATCTGTAGAATATCTTTTCTCCATTCCAATGTTGGCTTAGTTCTTAGAATACTTTCTGCTACTTTATGAATATAATATTTTGTATGGTTATTGTTATTCTCTGTAAGGATCTGCATCCAAAATCCTAGTCTCTCCTCATTTCTTGAAGTTCCTTAGTTTCATCATCATCTTTTTCCACTTTGAATTACAGATTTCTGCTTCTGCTGTGTATAGGAGCCTTCACTGTGTAGCTCTGAAAAATCCCTTCAATTCAGGTAATCTCAAACCACCTTGTTTTATTGGAAAGATCAGGTTATCCCACTTGAATCTTCCCCTCCCAGATAAAAATCCTTCAGTTCTTTATTAATTGCTATCCACAGCATTTCCTCTGGTTGATAAAAAAATGCCTGACCTGTGTATAAAACTAAAGGGACTTAAACATTTTCACTGCTTGTGTCTTACTATCTATATCCATAAAACGGAGTGTCCAATTTCTCTCAGTTTTTGTATTATTTTTTGATGTTATGTTGTCCTATCTCACTTTCATTCTTTGCTGGTTGGGTTCGGAACCGATCATCGGTTCCAATTCAGCCTTTACTAAAGCTCAAGAGCTTCCACTGGCTCGAGGCTATACCCTATCCCATCATGCGTATTGAAGATTACCCAGATCTCATTTGCCGCTAAACTAGATCGGATGCTTCCTACTAGGCGCCAGGCTAAGTAGACAAACGTCTTTTCTTATTCGATAAAAATTACTGGTTTTTGGCTAATTGTGTCTTAATAGTATTAGTATTACTTCCTTTCTATTGAATTTGTTTCAATTTGCTGTTTATGTGTTGCTGGCTGTCGTCTTTAGTTAGGCCTTTTTCCTACCCTATCTTGTGCCCAAACTCGTTTTAGTTAGAGAGTTTGTTGGAGTTTTGTTAATTAAATTATCTTATTTCCCTTCCTATTTTTTTGCCAAGGAGTTTGTTTAAGTTAGAGGGCTCCTTGCATCAGCCTGTTTAATTTAGAGGGCTTCCCTCCCCTTTCTTTCTGTCCTTTCCTCATAATTAGGAGTTGTCATTTAAATTAGAGACTTCTCTTACCAGAGGAGATTGTCATTTAACTTAGACACTTCTCCTCAGGTCCTTTTCTAAAGTTCTTGTTGTTGTTGTTGTTGGCTCTTGCTAAAAAAAAAAAAAAAACTTTGATGTTGTTTGATATAAGTAGTTTTTTTCATAGTTAAAATTTACAGTTAGTCATGTCCAAGGATGATAAAGAATCGAAGCCTTCCGGCTTGAAAAAGTGTGACCGATGTAGCCAGAAAATGTCCTTAACAGATGGATACACCAGCTGCGTGTATTGTTTGGGTGCTGTCCATCTGCAGGAATTGTGTGCAGTTTGTCACGCATTTAGCTCCAGAGTTTTACTGGAGAGAAAAAATAAACTCATTGTTAGGGGTCTACTTAAAGTTCCTTTTTCTGAGGCAGTTGAAGGGAAACAGAGGTCCTCTAAACCGTCACAGTCTCAATCACCAAAATCAGACAAATCTTCAAAAAGAGCTTCTTCCTCGGTGCCAGCATCTGAACCAGCGAAGAAACAAGCAAAAGACTCATCCATGGACCCAAATGCTTTTGGGCCTGAAAAAAATCTGTCTCTTCGGCTCCACTGGTTATTTCGGAACCGATAGAATGTCATAGTTGGAGCCGGTCGTCTGCATTGGAACCAGTCTCGTCAGTACTACATTCACCCATACTCCAGTCAGCTAGATCCTCGGCTCCATCCTCTCTATCCTCCAGGAGCCTATCAGACAACAAAGTGGAACGGGTGGTCTAGAGGCTACTATGGACACCAGTGCTAGCCAAGATCCTTTCAAGCCCTCCTAGACTGGAGTTGGCTCCGACAACCATCGCTACCCCCATGACAATTCCTCCTCTGACTCAAGTTTTGGCTTCGGAGCTGGAGTGCTCAGATTTGATAGTAGTGGAACCATCGGGGCCGAGACTTGATCCAGGATCTTCGGTCCCGACTCCCACTCCAACATCGTCGGTGCCATTGACTAATGAGGGGTATAGAGCCAATGCTCTCCTGTTGGGTCCGGAGAGGAGAGTCGAGTCGGGCAGCTGTCTGATCCAAATCTACCTCTTGGGGCCTCAGCCTGGGTCAGCTCGGTGCCTACATTGGCCTCGGAGCCTATGGCCTTGGTTCGGGGGTAGTCTCCTGGTTCTTCAGAGCTGGGAGCTTCCCCGGAATGGGGTTGTGGTGCTTTCAAGGTCATGAGGTGAGTACTGTCACCCCAGATGGCTCCACTCTCGGATCCAAGCACCTTTCCCCCTGAAAGTGCTGAAGTCTGTCTCTCTACCATCTTTAAAAAAAAATAATGCTCTCTGGAGCAACCTGCCGTACGTAGGAGCCTGATTCTGAAACCTCTACACACTCATGCATGCCCGCACATACTTACATATACTCACATACAGGCATTCACTCACACTCACATATACACATGCACTCGTGCACGGTCATATACAGGTAATCACACATCCACATACGTGCACTAGCACACACTCACACACTTGCATACACGCACTTGTGCACACTCAGATATACACGTACTTGCGTACAGTCACATAAGGTACTCATACACTCGCATGCATGCACTTGCACACAGTCGCATGTACACATGCACTCGCGCACAGCCACGTACCCTCATATACACACACACACATGCACTCACATACTGTCACATACACGCAGTCACAAACACTGCATACCCTCTTATATATATACAAATATATATGTGTGTATATATATATATATATATATATATATATATATATATATATATATATATATACATACATATATATGCATACATACATACATATATATATATATATATATATATATATATATATATATACACACACACACACACACATACATACATACATACATACATGCACTCACAGACACTTGCAGACAATCACACACACACACACACACACACACACACACACACACACACACACACACACACACACACACACACACACACACACTTTGTTTTTCTGATGTCCCTTTTTCTGTTTTCTCTGGCCCAGCTTTGTTTATTTTAAAAAAATCTGATCCAGGAGCTGCGGGGACACAGTTCATGACTTTAAATTTGGGGAGGGGTACTCACCACCCCTTGCCCTATGGTTCTGGTGCCGTTGGGCAGAAGGCAAAACAACAGTGACAGTTTGGGACTTCTAAGATGAATGTTTGAATGGTTTAGAAATGAAGAACATTCTGGCAATGTTATTCATATTATATAATTCATTACATTTTATTAACTTGTTATACCTATTGGACTCTCAGTATTACTTTTTTGAGGGTAACTGAGGATACATTTAGCAGCTATTTAATAAGAAAAAAATGCCTTACATTTTTCCAGGTGGAACTGCAGAATTTTTATAACCAACAGTCTGCTAAAGTCAGACCTTCATTTTATCCCTTATGAAGGACAGCCTTAGCTGCTATAGCTTGCTGTACCACAGTTACCACATACACAGAGAAGTGATGAAGTGTACATCACCTTCTTGCTCTACAGATGATTGCAGAGTGTGCATATTCACTGGCCTTGTGATTTGAATAAATGTGGTGCAGGCAGTAAGAAAAGAATCTGTGTAAAATCTTACCATAACCATAGATGTCCTTCTCTTCCATGTTGCAGTATTCATACTGTGGGATTTCCAGCCCTCAGGTAACCCGACGTCAGTTCTTATACAAAAGCTTAAGCCTGGTTGCCGTAGGTGCATGGGACGTCACACATAGGGCCATAAACCATGGAGTATAAATGTGACATCGGCACGCACAGACTTCAGAAATTGAAGCCCAGAGAAGAGACTATAAAGCCAAGGAGAAGCAAAAGCAAATGTCCTTGCAGGGCTGCAAGGAGTGGCCTGCAGTAGGGTATACCCTACGGAAGATAGAGGATATCAGGGGGATGGAGGGTGGGAAGGAATGCTGGACATTGAAGAAAAGGGCATCTATGGTTATGGTAAGATTTTACACAACTATTCTATGTCCTTCTATTCCCATGTTGCAGTATTCTTACTGTGGGAGAGTACCACAGCTAGAAGGAACGTTAGGAGGTGGCAGAAGTGGAGGAGTCTAGGAATCCTTGCAGGATTGCCTTGGCAAATCCTGCCTGGCCCTAGAGACCTGGTCCAGCTTGTAGTGCTTTGTGAAAGTATGGACTGTGGGTGGACCAGGTAGCTGCCGCCAAGATGGAAGTTGTGTCTAGCCCTTTTATGAAGGCCTTAAAGGTAGCCATGCCTCTGGTAGAATGCACTTGCACTCCTTGAGGCAATGGTTTGTGATGATGAGAGTAGCAAAAAAGGATGGAGTTTCTGATCCAGGAGGAGATAGTTTGTTTCGAGACTGCCTTACCCAAGGCCCTGGGATGAAAGGAAATGAACAGTTGGTCAGATTTTCTTAAATACTTGGTTTTGTCCGAGTAGAATCTCAGTTGCCTATGTACATCTAAGGAATGGAGGATCCTCTCCACGGAGTTAGTAGGAGAGGGGAAGAAGGTGGGTAGATGAATAGACTGCTCATTAACTACTTTGGGCATAAAGGAGAGGTTAGTGCATAGAGAAAGCCTGTCATTGTGGAAGCTGATGTAAGGAGGGTAAGCCATCAGGGCCTGTAATTCAGACACTCTTCTAGCAGATGCAATGGCCACTAAAAGGATGATTTTCCATGTGCACATTTGAAGAGATACTGTGCTGGCTGGCTCAAAAGGGGGAAGGGTAAGCTTTTCTAGCATGAAGTTGAGATCCCAAGGAGGAGGAATGGGCTTTCTTGGTGGTCTGATGTGTAAGACCCCTCTCAGGAAAAGTTTTACATCCAGTCTAGAGAGAAGAGGCAGCTGTAAAGGCAAGCATACAGAAATGGCTGAGAGATGGACTTTGACAAAAGAGTAAGCTAGTCCCTCCTTAATGAGTCCGCAGGTGTAGTTCAGGACCAGGGGAGGATCTGCTAGAAATGGGTCCTTGTTTCTCAGAGAGCACCATTTCAAGAATCTCTGCCATTTAGACAAATATTTTTTTCTAGTTGTTGGTTTTCTGGCCTCCCTCAGGACCGAGAGCACATCTTCTGAGTAGTGTTGTCTAAAAGGGATCAAAAGTTGATCACCCATAGATTTAGTTGCAGTAAATACAGTTGTGGGTGCAGGAGGGATCCCTGTTGCTGAGTTACTAGGTCCACCTGGTGGGGTAACTTGTGGTGATTACCCTTAGCTAGTGAAAACAGAAGGGGGGAACCAGTGTTGCCTTGGCCAATAGGGAGTCACCAGCAAGATTTCTGGTTGCTCCTTCTTGATTTTCAGAGGGACTCTTTGAATTAGAGGGAAGGGCGGGAAGGCATAGAGATACATTCCCTGCCATGAAAAACTGAAGGCATCCACTCTCCAAGCTAGTGGTGAGTGAGTCCTGCTGCAAAATTTGTTCAGTTCTCTGTTCTGGGGGGAGGCAAACAGATCCAGTTGTGGTGTGCCCCACTGGTGGACTATGTGTAGGAAGGTATCCCTATGTAACATCCATTCATGTTGCAGAGATGTGGTTCTGCTGAGCAAGTCCGCTTGCTTGTTTTCCTAAGAGGGGATGTATGAAGCTTTCATGAAGAGGTTGTTTTGCTGCTATTTCCCAGATTATCAGGGTTGTCCAACATAACCGGTATGCCTTTGTCCCTCCCTGTTTGTTTAGGTACCACATGACAGTCGTGTTGTCTGTCACAATGTGGAGTATTCCTGGTTGCAGCATGGGAAGGAAGACTTTTAGAGCTAGGAGGACAGCAGTCATCTCCCTGACATTGATGTGCTGTTTTTGCAGGGCAGGGGACCACCACTGTTGTACCCTATAGCCCTGTAGGATTGCTCCCCATCCTAGGTCTGATGCACCTGTGTGCACAGACTGGGAAGTGGGAGGAAGTTAGAAAGGAATTCCCTGGTTGTCGGAAACCTGCTGAATCCAGCACTTCAGCTCTAATTTTAGACGGGGCAGAAGAGGATGAGTTTGTCTAAAGGTTGTTGGCTCTGGGACCAAACAGTCTTTAAGTACCATTGGAATTTCCTCATGTGCATCCTTGTTAGTGGGAGCATGGGAATGGTGGCAGCCATGAGACCTATAGTTTTTAGAAACTGTCTTGCAGTTAGGTGTGATTCTGTCAATAGACTTAGAAAATGGGAGGAGAGGGATTGTACCTTGTCTTGTGGTAAGAAGGATCTTATTAGATCTGTTCTGATTCTGCACCCTAGGAAAACCTTGTCCTGTTGTGGGAGGAGAGAGGATTTTTGGAGGTTGAGAGTGAAACCCAGGTTGTTTAGAAAAGACATGGTGAATTGGAGATTTGTCAGAAGGGTGGACTGTGATTCTGCCAAAATGAGAATATCGTCCAAGTAAGGGTAGATTTGTATTCCCTTGGTTCTGCAATGGGCGCTGGCTGGGGCCTTGCACTTGGTAAAAACTCTGGGTGCTGTAGACAAGCCAAAAGGCAATGCAGTAAACTGAAAATGAGAAGAGGGTCCAGAGAAGCATAGGAACCTCCTGTGGGAGGGTTTCACTGTAATGTGCAGGTATGCATCCTTTAGGTCTTGGGTAACCATGAAAGCTTGCGGTGGAATGAGGGGTAAAAGAGTTTGAAGGGAGAGCATCTTGAAGGAGGGAACCTGTAGGAACAGGTTTAGGTAAGAGAGGTCCAGGATAGGTCTCCAGGGGCCATCCTTTTTTGGGACTAAGAAGAGGCGGGACTAGAAGCCTCTTCCCCCCTGACCTGAGAGAACTGGTTCTATGGTTCCTTGGGAGACTAGTTCCTGCAGGATGTGAGGAAGTAGAGGGAGTTGATTTTTGGGAGGGAAAGAAATCCTTATTGGTGTAGGTTTTTCTTTCCAGGAAAGAAAGTATCTTTTTTGGATGATGGAAAGAACCCACCGATCTGTAGTGATGGTTTTCCAAAAAGGGAGGCATTGGGTAAGGTGGATGGACAAGGGCACTTGGGCAGGGCAGTCACGCAGAGGAGGGTCCCCCTCTTTTTGGAAAGGGCTGTTTGTTGGGGGGTTGTGTTTGAGGGGGTCTGGGATAAGGTTGTCTCTGAGATCCCCTATGTGGTCTGGCAGTAGAGGGGCGAGATGTAGAAGTGGCCCTTCTAACAAAGGATGTTTTGGCTGGGTAGTTCCTGTAATATCTGGGCACTGGGAACACCAGCAAGTGCTTAATGTCCTGCAGTTCCTTGCAAGTTTTTAAAAAGTTCTGCAGCATTTTTCCCAAGTAGAAGGTTGTTATCCAGAGGAGCATCCATGATCTTGGCTTTATAATCATCTGGCAGAGGTTGTAGTCTGAGCCAGGAGTATCCTGCACCAGGTGGATGCAGTGGCAGCAGATCTGGCAACTGCTTCTGCAGCATCATAGATGCACCGGGTAGAGTGTCTGGCTACTTGGGTGGCCAGGGACAATTTGGAGGAAATGTCAGATTTGGCTGAACAGTCCGGGGTGGTAGCCAACAAGGTAGAGGCCTGAGACACTAGGTCTAGGGTATACTTCACCATGTGGGTTTGGTAGTTTATCGCCCTGAAAGCTAGGGTAGAGGAGGTGTATGCCTTTTTCCCCATCCTGTCCATGGTTTTGCTGTCTTTATCGGATGGCAGTAGGGAAGGAGAATGCAGTTGCCTAGACTGTCTGTCTGGGAATACTGCAATAACAGCTGGATCGGGCAAAGGTGGTTTTATTAGGAACTTGTAGTTATCAGGGTCTTTGTAAAACCTATCCAGCCTCTTAGGGACAGGAGGTTGAGAGTATGGGTTCTTGGAAACAGAAATGAAGGCATTCAAGAAAGCTGGGAGTACTGGAGGGATGGCTGAAGGTGAAGGGGAGTCAAGTTGTAGAAGCTCAAAGTATCTCTTCTGGGTTTCAGAGACTAAAGAAGTATCCCACATGAAATACTCTTTCATTTTTGAGACAGTCACCCCAAATAATAAGTTCTCAGGTGGGGAGTCCCCTTCAGTAGAGTCCTCTTCAGGTGAGTAATAGTCTATGGGAAAGGCAATCTGTGAAACATAGGAGACAGATTCCTCAGAGGAGGAGTAAGACTGGTGTGGGTCTCCCGCGGTAACTGTTTGCTGAGTAGATGCTAAAGGCAGGGAGAAGGCAGAAGCCGGCCTAGGGCTCAGTACAGGGATGCTAGTGGGAGTAGGCCTTGTAAGCCTAAGTGCAAAAAAGGCCTGCATCAAGGAGGAAGTGAAGGACTCTCAGTATGGGGCCGCTGGAGGTATCGGGCTCAAGTATTTAGTTTTCTGCTTCCTTTTAGAAGGAGTATGCATCTGGATGGGCAGGGAAACAGAGGCCTATGCTGGTGTAGGAGAGGTCTCAGTTGGCCAGTCAAGCGATGGTTCCCCCTCGATGTCGATTATGACCGATGTCTGAATCAACTCTGCTGACATGCTTTCCGTGGGTACTGACACGGCCTCTTCCAGAGGAGCTGTTGGAACCGTTGGAGTAATCGGGTGTCCCTCGGCCCATATAACAGTAGTCGGTGGGACATCTGAACGCGGAGCGGCATCTGGGGAAGGCCTACAGACCTTGGCCTTCTTCCGTGGTTGTTCAGCTTGGGCGGCCAATTCGGGATCCATCCTAAGCGCAAGGCGTTTAAGCCTTTGGTTTTCTAAAAATAGATTTAACGCGGACAGATGGCTGCATAAGGTCTTGGGTATGAGGGATTGGCAAATAGAGCAGGCCTTGTGGTCATGCTCTCTACCTAAGCAAAAGACACAGCAGTCATGGGAGTCTTTGTGCAGAATCTGGCGTCCACAACTACATTTACTGTTTTTGTCCGACATCAGCTAAAGAAAAATAACTACAGCAACCAAGCTAAAGCTTAATTAAGTACGAAAAAGGCAAACCCCAATGGGGTACTTATCTTTTAGAAGTCTTCTGACATAGGAGCGAAGCAGTTGAAGTAATCGTCATCTGCGGCTGAAAAGCACTGGGGTCTGTGCGTGCCGACATCACATTTATACTGTATGGTTTATGGCCCTACACGCGACGTCCCACACACCTATGGCAGCCAGGCTTAATCTTTTGTATAGGAGCCGACGTCGTGTTGCCTGAGGGCTGGAAATCCCACAGTATGAATACTGCAACATGGGAATAGAAGGACATCCACTGCTACTAGCTGCCAATGTAGCACCCTGTAATGCGATGGTTGCTTTAACAGCCAACTGAAAGCAATCACATTACAGATTACTGAAAAAAGAAGCACACACAAATTATCAGTAGTGAGCTTTACATATATATATATATATATATATATATATATATGTATATATATATATATATATATATATATATATATATATATGGTTTACTATTAGAATGTCGAAGCGAACTCCGTCGACTGTACTGTTGTCCAACACGGAAGTTCAAAAACGGTAATATCAAAGACCAAAAGCCAACCTAGGAACAGTTTTAACATGGGTCGAGATAGGTGTTCAATGTTATTGCCGAACTACAAACTCTCCCCTATCTCGACCCATGTTAAAACCCATTCCTAGGTTGGCTTTTGGTCTTCAATATTACCGTTTTCAAACTTCCGTGTTAGACAATAGTACAGTCGACAGAGTTCGCTTCAACATTCTAATAGTAAACCATATATATATATATATATATATATATATATATATATATATAGGTTCATAGGTAGGTACTAGGCTATCTGCCCGAGGGCATTTATAATCCTAGCCAGAGTATGTCAGCTTTCGCCGCCCCATTGATTAATTAACTGAGCCTCTATCAAGAAGAACCAATGAAGTGATCCCAGGGGTGTATTTTCCGTTACCCATCCACTCGTCAAGGTTTCTCTTGAAGAGTGTTAGTGTGGGGCTCTGCCTAATGTGGTTAGGAATTTTGTTCCAAAGCATGGGGAGTCTCTGTGACAGGAATCTATCCCTCCAGCATGTTCTATTTATTGTTGTGGCGAGGTTTAGCTGACTAGAACGAGTGGCTCGCAGTGACTTGGATTTCTTTAGGTGGAGCATGTCCATTAATTCTGAGTTGGACATGGCTTTGTAAGTCAGGCAGAGATCACCTCTGAGTAAGCGATATGCCACTGAGTACAGCTGGAGTTTTTCCAGTCGGGCTGCATAGGACATATGTTTGAGACCAGTAATCCTCTTGGTGAGGTACTTTTGTGGTCTTTCCAGCTGTTGGAAGTGTCTTGTGAGGTACATCCCAAACAGGGCATTGTACTCTATGATGGGTCTGATGAGTGACGAGTAGAGGGGCACTATAACCTCTTTATTTCTAGATGTGAACCCTTTAGTAATTAGATGGGCTACGTAGAAGGATTTCCTAGCTACTGTGGCAATATGATTGTCAAAGGAGAGATTACTGTCTACCTGGGTCCCCAGATCTCTTATTACCTCTTCTGTATTAAGGGGGCTGCCACCTATGTGGTAATTGGTGTGTGTTTTGTTTTTCTCAAACGGGATGACTATGCATTTTTTGGCATTTAGCTTGAGACCATGACTTTGACACCAGGTGTCCATCTCAGTAAGGCCCTTTTGGAGAATGTCCGTGTCAGCCGGAGAGTCAATTATGGTTCCCAGTTTGCAGTCATCGGCAAACTTGGTTAGCCATAGTCCTCCTGTGTTTGCCTGTACTTCTGAAAAGTATAGGCCGAACAGTAGAGGTCCCAGGACCGAGCCTTGTGGGACACCACTTGTGACTGGTTTAGAGTCGGATCTGGTGCCCGCTATTCTTACCGTGTGAGTTCTGTCTGTAAGCCATTTGGCAACCCATCTCGTGACGTAGGGGTTTATGTTCAGGCTGGTGAATTTTTCTATAATTCCTGAGTGAATGGTGTCAAAAGCCTTGGCGAGGTCAAAGTAGAGTATAATATATATATATATATATATATATATATATATATACACACATATATATATAATACTTGTAAGGACAGTGGAAAATTGTGATAAACATACTTGTGGTAAAAGAAAAGAAAATCTTCACTTGAGAACATTTGTGGGATAAGCAGGTATCATAGTAATCCCTCAACAAAACAGATGCGTCCAGCAACTACACTGAACAGACTATTTCCCACAGCCAGTCAGCATTGCATTTTTTATTGGCTGCAGGAACCAAAATTAAAAGATCTCATACATAGTTAATGGTTGGTGGCGTTCCCAGGGTGAAAGGACTGAAGGAGGCCGCTCATGGGTGGTTCTTGGGCAGCAACTGAGGAGAAAGTGAAAAATAACAAAGGACATCATTACCAAATGGTCCAAGCGCCATACATTCTCTACAACTCTGTGAGACTGTGATATGCTAAAAGATGGCTCACAGTACCGGAGCTGTAAGAATGGCTAATGAAAAAAATGTCAAAATTGTGACTTGGGATAGCAGAAGGAATATGGTACAGTGCTACATTTAAAAGATGGGGGGAAAGGACCTCAGAAATGAGAAAATAAGCAAAGCAGAACGTAGTGGTCCTTTAAGGAATAGGTAGAAGAAATTATTCAGGAATTACTAGGGAAGACAGAAATTTCTTCAGAAAATATAGCTGGGGAGTGGAATAAAATGAAACTGGAGTTTAAAAATACGATAGAAATAAAAGAAAAAGAGATATGATTAAGAAAGAACAATAATTATTTAGAAGGACTGATGAAGGTTAAAGTATTGCAGAATAAGGGGAATCTCACAGAACAAGAAGAGGCGCAATGGCAGAATGCTAACGAGATAATAAGGGGCTACCTGGATAATATACATAACATTAGAAAGACTGCCGTTTTGATAATAAATCCAGAGCACAAAAGCTTTTAGTACAACAGCTCAGATAACAGAAAGTAGAAATTGCTGTTGTCAAGCTTAGGGAGCCTATAATAAAGAAAATAACCTCAGACCCTGTAGAGGTATTAGAAATATTTCGGAAATTTTATGAAAATCTGCATAAAGTAGAGAAATGTGGAAATCAAGAAAAAGTACAAATGGAAATATTTATGGAAGAATTAAATATGCCAAGGTTAGAGGTAGATGAAGCTCACTATCAGTTAGGATAGGAGGAGATGAGATAAAATAGTGCTGTATAACGAATCTACAGGAAAGTCTCCAGGAACAGATGATATTTCTGTGGAAGTTTGGACACTAGGAAGGGAAGAAAGTGATAAAGAAATGGAAGGTTTTGTTTAATAGCATTTTAAAAGGAGGAAAAGCACCAACATCCTGGAAGAAAGCTGTGGTGGCTGTAATACCTAAAGATGGTAAAGACCCATCAGATCCAGCTTCATATAGGCCTACTTTAATTCTAAATCATGATTTTAAAGTGTTTATGTCTATAAAGGCTAAAAGAATGACAAAGGTGTTGTCAAATTTGACAGTCATGGATCTGTTGTTTTGAGGAGGGGAGGCAAACATCTGACATTAATAGAAACAAAGATCATCCAGGGAGAAGCAGAATATAAGAAAATACCTCTGTTGTTGCTGGGCCTTGATGCAGAGAAAGCATTTGACAGAGTAATCTGGGAGTTTATGAGTAGGACAATGGAGCCATTTGTATTCTCTGATGTAATAATAAGGTTAATTAGGAGGATATATGACGGATTGTAGGCAAAAATGTAAGTAGGGGAGTTCCTCTCTGATACGTTCTGTTAGAAAAGAAGAACCAGGCAAGGGTGTCCTCTTTCCCCTTTGTCATTTGCATTACACTTAGAACCATTGCAAAGAAAATAAGTGACTCAGAAATCCAAGAATATAATTAGTATGGTAATGAAGAAAAGTTGGCTTTATTTGCAGATGGTATTATTTTGTACCTGATAAAACCAGAAAAGGATATTTCAGTGTTGTGGAACATTCTGAGACAGTTTCAAGTATTTTTGCAACACAAAATTAATGAAGACAAAACAAAGACAATAGCTGTAAACTATGTCCCCCCACACAAATTGGTTCAGCAATACCCATATTTAAGATTATGCGTTAAAAAGGATTCTGTTATGGCAGCTAAGGATATGTGGGAAGAGAGTAAAGAAGAAGTTATGTGTTCATCATAATGTTCCATGTTTGTTGTCCATCTTGCCTTTATTCTTTGCTGGTTGGGTTTGGAACTGATCATCGGTCCTGACTCGGCCTTTACTAAAGCTCGAGAGCTTCCACTGGCTCTAGGCTATACCCTATCCCATCATGCCTAGGGAAGATTACTCAGATCTTGTTTGCAATTACTGAGCTGGACAGAAATCATATACATGTATTCAAGGCATGTTTACAGACATATGCCCCGCAAGTCAAAGAAGGGATCAGAGAACATGAATTCCACATCCAATAAAGACCTCTCGATCCTCCAGGAGCGAAGGATGGAGGAAGGAGGGTGGGACGCAAGAATGAAGGCAAGATGGACAACAGACATGGAGCGCTATGGTGAGTACATAATGTCTTTATGTTATGTTGTCCTATCTCGCCTTCTTTCTTGGGTGGCTCAAGGGAACAAACTCTTCAGTAGATCCAAAGGAAGCCCTGTTCCGGGAGGCCACGTCTACTTTGTAATGAGTGAGAAAGGTATGAGGTTTAACCCATGTCACTGCAGCACAAATTGAATCCATAGGTAACCTAGCCTGAAAAACAGTCGAGGTTGCAATAGCTCTTGTTGAGCGACCCTTAATTTTTCCAGGCAGTTGTCTATTTTGAGAGGTGTATGAATAGGTAATAGTATCAGTAAGCCATTTTGACAAAGTGACCTTTGATATTGGAACACCCTTCTTTTTATCTGAGAAGGATATGGATAATTGATCAGATTTCCTAAATTCCTTTGTTCTGTGTAGGTAGAAACATAGCTGCCTGTGTACATCCAATTGGTGAAGTTTACATTCTGCCTTGTTGCCATAGTTCGGAAAGAAAACAGGCAGATCAATGAATTGATTTAAGTTAGTCTCAGAATAAACTTTGGGTAGAAAGGATGGATTGGTTCTAAGGAAGATTCTATCTTTATGGAAAGCTAGGTAGGGAGGATGTATGGATAATGCTTGAAGTTGTAATACCTTCCTAGCTGACGTGATGGCCACCAAAAAGACTGTTTTCCAAGCTAGGAACTTTAGATGACAAGAAGAAGCTGGTTCATATGGTGGAAGGATTAAGGTGGATAATACTAGATTGAGGTCCCAAGGAGCTGGTGGTTCTTTTATTGGAGGCCTTAGTAAAAAGGTAACTCTCAGAAAGGCCTTGCACAGTCTGTGAGACATTATTTTTGATCCCATATCTCCTATGTGGTAGTTGGATATGGTGGTTAGTTGAACTCGTATGGTAGCTGCTGCTGCCCCTTCATTAAAAAGATCTGCCAAGAAGTCTAAGATGGATGTTACGGGGGCTGTGAAAGGATTGATATGATTACTGGAAGCCCAACAAGAGAACCTTTTCCACTTGCTAGCATAAAGTTTCCTAGTTGTGGTCTTATGGGATGAAACCAGGATGTGTTTTACAGCAGGGGATATATCTGGAAGCCTGGCTAAGATCGGAAGTGGAACAGCCAAGCTGTCAATTTGAGAGTTTAGCTCGAGGGAAGGAGCATCCCTGACGGATGTGTTAGGAGGTCTGGCATTGGGTTCAGAATCCATGGCTCCTCTTGTAGATGGGGCCAAAGGAAGGGGAACCAAATTTGATGAGGCCAGTACGGGGAGATGAGTATTAACCTGCATCTCAACAAACTGGCTTTCTGGAGAACTTTCGGGATTAATGGGAATGGAGGAAAAGCATAAAGAAGACCCGGCGGCCAATCGTGTACAACTGCATCCCTAGGTGACTCCCCCGGAGGGGGGGGGTCAGGGCAAAGTAGCTGCTGCATTTGGCATTCATGGACGTGGCAAAGAGTTCGCAGCAAGGCTGGCCCCACTTGCGAAAAATCTATTTCACAATTTCAGGTTTCAGGGACCACTCGTGAGGCATTAGAATAGCTCTGCTTAACTTGTCCGCTATCTCATTGGATTTCCAAGGGATATGCATTGTTATCAAAAAGCATTGGGAAGAGATTGCCCATTGCCATACTCTTTGAGCCTCTCAACACAGGGGGTAAGATCTCGTTCCGCCTTATTTGTTTTATATACCACACAACTGACATATTGTTCGTCTGGATTGCAATCATTCCTAGTGGAAGGGAGTTCTGGAATGCCTGCAATGCGAAGAGCACTGCTCTCATCTGTAGGACATTGACATGCAAGTGGTATTTGTATTCCTGCCAAGTTCCTTGGACAGTGTTTCCCAGATAATGCCCCCCCACCCTATCTGGGAAGTGTCCGTGGTCACTGTAGCTACTAGTTGTGGGAGAGTGAATGGTCTGCCCAGAACTACCTGGGTGGATTGAAGCCACCAACTCAGGTCCCTCTTGCAGGAATCTGTAAAGATAATCTTGTGAGACATGGGTAACTCCTGCACGGACCATTGAGTAAAAAGTAACCACTGGAGGACTGTCATGTGTAAACGTGCAAGAGGTACCAGAATTATAGCTGCCGCCATGGTACCTAAAACCTTCAGGACAATCTTTGCCTGTACCTTCTTTTTTGTAAGCATATTGGACACTTGATGACATAGTGTTTGTACCCTGTCGTGAGGAAGTCTTGCTACCATGTCCTTTGTGTTTAAGTCTGTTCCTATGAATATATGTTGTGATGGCAACAAGGCAGACTTTTTGAAATTTATCGTAATACCCAGCTGTGAACACAGGTGAATAGTGGTGTCTCTTGCTTTGATTCGTAGATGCTTGGTGGTGGCAGTTAGGAGCCAGTCGTCCAGGTGTGGAAACTCGCAGAATCCTAGATGTCTCAAGTGAGCCGTGACCACTGCCATGCATTTGGTGAACACTCTGGGGGCTGCAGTGAGACCAAAGGGCAGATCTCAATATTGATAATGACTGGGTCTCAGGCAAAAGCTTAGGTGATTCCTGGATTGCCTGTCCATTTTTATGTGGTAGTACGCATCCTGGAGATCTGTGGAGCACATCCAATTGTCTTTTCCCAAAAAGGGAAGTATTGACTGCAGTGTCACCATCCGGAACTTTGATTTTTTTTTTTTACGGACTTATTTAGTCTGCTGAGATCCAAGATGGGCCTCCAGTCCCCTGTCTTTTTTGGAGCTGAAAAGAACCTTGAGTAAGTTCCGGATCCAATTTGGTCTGCGGGGACATTTTGGATGACTCTTTTCTCTAGCAACCCTTGAACTTCTAGGGTTGTCTGATCACTTTGACTGGGTGGAACGTCTTGGAATGATCTTATTTCTAAGGAAGGGGAGGAGAAGGGTATGCTGTAGCCTCTGGATATTATCATTTGTACCCATTTGACTTGTGTAATATTTAGCCAGGCTTTTGGGTACAGTGATAATCGACCCCTGACTGCCTCCAGAGGTGGACAGGCGGTCCTCCTTTCAGGAGCGCTGGAAGGGCCTACCAGAGAACGTATCTCTATCACCCTGGTTTTGCAGACCCCTTCTGCCGCGAGGTCGGCGTCTTCCATTATTGTGTCCCCCTCTGCCCCTGGGGGAAGAATCACCACTTTTGTCTGGAAAAACTCTTTGGGACTTACAGAACCACATCTTTCCCCCCTTTTGGCCCTTGGGATAAGGCCTGGTAAGGAGGGAAAAATTTACTCAAATGGCAGAAAGAGTCTTGCCTTCCTGCTTGCACCTGGTCAGAGTTCCTTTCACTTTTGAGCCAAACAAAGATGAGCCATCATAAGGAAAGACTTGAAGGGCTCTGTAAACTCCCATAGACGCATCCATGAGTGTTTCCTTAGGGAGATTTCTGTACCCACTGCCCTACTCGCTCCGTCGGCCACATAAGATATAAATGAAAAAATATTTGGATCTGCTTACTGCTGTTGCTTGCTGCTTGCTGTGGGATTTGAAGTCTTCTTAAGACACTCAGTCTTGCTGGCTGGATTCTGTCTTTAAGAGCAGTAACCAATAACTTTTATAATAAACCAAACTAGACAAACGTTGCAGCTTAAAAGTACTGTTCCAACTTTACTTCTCATATAGTACAGATGATGTGAGAGATATAACATTTACCTCAGGACTTGTGTCCGTACCATACCTCTAACATAACTAGATTTAATACAGACTTTTTATACATATTTTAGTTAAACACACACCCTCTAGGTTTTGGAAAGATACTGCCTTGATGACGCAAATGCTAACACATCTGTTCTTGTGCAAATGCTGATAAGTAAACTGTCTTCAAGGAAACGCCTTGTGGATTAGAAAAACATATTCTTAAACTTTCTTAGAAAAACATGTCCTGTTGTCCATTGAAAGCAGATTACATTCTTGTCACGTCTGAAAGAAGTCAGCTTTCTTGATGTGTGTAATACACTCATAAGTAAGTTCCTTATTTTTTTAAGCCACAGTCATTTAGTATGGTTGCTGATCACATATTACTAAACTCTGTTTCTGCATTTAAGCAAGCTTTTTCTTTCAGCATATTTACAACAGAATTAATTTCAGCCTTATATTCATAATATCTAACAATTCCCTCTGTTTTTAAACATACTCAAAACATTTTATACTGATATGTATTTTTTATCACATTATATAGAAAACACAAGAAACAAACTTTTAGTCTTCTGATACAACAAATATTACTACCAAACTGAATGTATTTAACAACTTTTTCTTTTGCAGACCATTCTGTGAAATTATTTTATCAGTTATGTGCTGTGTCTGCTTTAGTTTAACTTGATTAATTTATTCTTTTGCAATTACAGAATTTAATGTATGACTTAGTACTCTTTTATTAACTCTTTACAACTTGTTGAATTAAATATCTTACAAATTTAATAACATTAATATTAAGCAAAATTTTGGAAAATTCTTATGTCTCTTTAGAAGTATTTAGTGGAATTGACACCAAATGCATATGTCCTGTTATTTTAAACTACATACTCAGCAATTAAAAATATTCATGCTTTTTTATACCAACATTGTTTTGCCAAAAACATATTAAAAATAGTGACCAATCTTGTTCAGTTTTTTACATATCTTTACTCTCTCTTGTATAGCTGTTATCAATTTTAAGCCATCTCTTGTTTTTTTTTAAACCATCTTTTGTATAGCTTTACAGTTTAACAGGTTGTAAATACAATTTAATACTAAACAATACAATAATAACCATTATGATAGCTATTAACAACTTGTAAAATATCTTATTCTGTAAGGTTTAATCCAGTTTACCAGTATGTCTAATACACTAATACCTGTTTTTTCCTTCCCCCCTAAAAGAGTATTGTCAAGAAGGAATGAAATATTATTTTTTCTTATAGCTTTATTTCAGTCCCTTGTTTATTTTTTTCTGTAACTTTATTTAAGACCCTTGTTTATTTTTTTCTGTAGCTTTATTTTTTACTCTTGTGCAATACTGCTTATACAGTCAGTGTAAAACTGAGAAAGTACCCCTCCCCCTGTAGTACTGCACTATTGTTTATTTGCTTTATACTGTGAGAATAGAATGCATGTCAGCCCAACACTTTGGTTATACATTTATTTTATTAGGTTACCAAACTATAGACCTTTGTCTGATTTGATCATCTTTTCTGTTGCCTTTGCTGTCTACTTCTACTAGTAGTAGTTATTTGTACCCTCCTGTCTACTTTATTTAAACTGTATGTATACTATAACCCTTCTGCTGGCTATACTTGATGTAACTAAGGTTTTTTTATTTTTATCAGTGGCATATATGCACAATTGTGATGTTTTATTATAATTACCAAATAGTGTTGCATGTGAACATTTTAACAATTATGTTTTAATAACAATAAGTTTTTAGAAAAACTCAAGCCACTTGTCTGGCAGTCTTGTTTCTTATCTTATCTTTTCAACATTTCCTGTAACTATTCATCCAGTTTAGGAAGGTCTGAGCTCACATTTCAGTTGACCTTTTTAGCATTTTTCCTTTAATCATATATATTTTTTAACTTTCGATTTCAGTATTTTTTTATTTATTTAACTGTTCTGACATTCATTTTACAAAGACTATTTGACTAATACCATCCGTGATTTTATTTCTTTTTAAAATTCAGAACTTTAACTGTTTGGTGTGGTGTTACTATACAATTATAAAAAAAAATGTAAAAAAATAAATAGATATTAGCTTAACAAACACATTTATATATTTACATTATTTATATTTGCTGTTGTCTGCCTTGTTATTCTTGTGTATTGTATAAAAAGAAAATACATGCATGTCAGTCTTGTGACTTTAAATCTTTACTCTTATTTAACTATTTTTATTTAATTTTTATACATTAAAACTGTTTTGTTTACCTTTTGACTATGCTATGAGAATGTCAGTCATATGCTCTACTTTACTGTAGTACTGATAAATATATTGCTTTAATTGAATGGAAGTTTTAAACATTTGAGAATGATTTGTATTTCACCATCCTACCATGTAAGCTTAACCATTTTCAAAACACAAACATGTTATAAAATATATTTCTTTTGTACAGATCAGCTGTAGTTTCCTACTCTTTCCCAATGTATGTAGGAAGTCAGTCTCTGTCAGTTCAGCTAATCTATTTTCTTCATCTTGTAACTGTTGTTTAAGAGTCTCCTCATGGTCTGCCTGATATGTCTCAGGAACCTGTTCTGCTGAATCTGAAACTCCTATGCACTTTTGAAAAAATGTTTGTATAACTTGTCTAAACTTCCTGAACTCATTGTGTCTCTTTTTTAGAAGTTTACTACATTTTTTGTAACAAAATGTACTAAGGGTTCTATCAGTAACTGATTTGACTCGCATGTGGTGACAGGACATAACTGTTTAACATCTGAATATAATGGAAACACTTTAGCCTTAGTTAATTCTTTATCATGAACAGATCTGTCTTCACAGTCTATTGTTTTATGACATAATACACAAAATGCAGTTTTTGTTGAGTCACACAATAAACATTTGTCATACCCCACATAGTTTTCTTTGAGATACCAGTTAAATATTGTAATACATTTGCATAATGCCTTGCTATCAACCTGCCCTACTAAGGTTTTGCATTTACTAATGTGCTGTGTATACCAACATTGCAATTTTTTACATTTGCTTGAATTATGCATGGAAATATCCATACTGTCTAATATCCAAACTGTCTAATAATATACAAACTGTCTAAGAATATACAAACTATGTAAGAATATACAAACTGTTTAACATCATCCACACTAAATATGTGACACAGAAAAAAGTCTTACCAGTTAGCAAGAAAACAGGTGATCAGACTATTGTTGCTGATGGTTAGAAATTTTTCAGAGTCACTTGAGAAGCTGGTGAAGCACAACAGGCAGTGGGCTGTTGGGCTAGTGGATATCCCCCTTTTCTTTAGTGAAATTTTGGCACTGCGACTGGAACTTCTGTCTCACTCCAGATGTAGACGTCTAAAAAACTTTACCACTGCAAGCTGCATAAACTGGAATAATTCTGTTCAGAATTGACACATACGTACAAATGTTAGTTACTGCAATTTAACTGAAGTAACCCTCTGCAGGGCTTACCATCACTCCCCCTGTGTTTGAATGCAGATTATAGGTTCAAATGCAGGCTAGCTTGCCATTGAAAAATTATATGGCTCTAGACACTCAGCTGGCTCGCCATTGAAAAAATATTATATGGATCTGCTTACTGCTGCTGCTTGCTGCTTGCTGTGGGATTTGAAGTCTTCTTAAGACACTCAGTCTTGCTGGCTGGATTCTGTCTTTAAGAGCAGTAACCAATAACTTTTATAATAAATTAAACTGGACAAACGTTGCAGCTTAAAAGTACTGTTCCAACTTTACTTCTCATATAGTACAGATGATGTGAGAGATACAACATTTGCCTCAGGACTTGTGTCCTTACCATACCTCTAACATAACTAGATTTAATACAGACTTTTTATACATATTTTAGTTAAATACACACCCTCTAGGTTTTGGAAAGATACTGCCTTGATGATGCAAATGCTAACACATCTGTTCTTGTGCAAATGCTGATAAGTAAACTGTCTTCAAGGAAACGCCTTGTGGATTAGAAAAACATATTCTTAAACTTTCTTAGAAAAACATGTCCTGTTGTCCATTGAAAGGAGATTACATTCTTGTCACGTCTGTAAGAAGTCAGCTTTCTTGATGTGTGTAATACACTCATAAGTAAGTTCCTTATTTTTTTAAGCCACAGTCATTTAGTATGGTTGCTGATCACATATTACTAAACTCTGTTTTTGCATTTAAGCAAGCTTTTTCTTTCAGCATATTTACAACAGAATTAATTTCAGCCTTATATTCATAATATCTAACAATAAGACGCATGGAGGAGTTAACTACAGAGTTTAAGGTAGCAAGCTGAGTGGTCACTTTGTCTGAAACCCCACCAGCTGAAGAACCTTGGAGGGTATCAGCTAACTCCTTCAGGAGATCCCTCTGAAGTCTAATAAAATTAGTCAAATAGTTGAGCGACCTGAGTGTAAAGGCTGCTGATGAAAACATACTCTTTCCATATTTGTCCATTGTGTGAGATTCTTTATTCAGTGGATGGACAGATGAGGAAGTCTCAGACAATTCCTTTTTGGTGGCTGCCCCCACCACCATAGCATCTACTGGGACACCTTTGGACAAAAATTCGTTGTCAGAGGGGGCAGTAATAAATTTATTGGGCCTTCTTGGAAAGGGTTCCACAGATTCTGGAGAGTCCCACGCCTTTCGACTGACTATATTAAGGAGCTGCTCGAAAGGTGGAGTCACCCAAGAGGTGGAGGGGCGAAACCCGAAAGCCTCCAGGTACACGGACTCATACTCAGAAGGGTTGATGGACTTCCAGCCACCTCTCTGTGTAAGGATCTCTAGGATGTCCGCAAAGGAGACATCCTCAGAGGGTGACAGTAGGGACCCTTTTGAATCATCTAGGTCCGTGTCTGAAGTGACAGACGTCTCTGGGGAGTTTAGATGTTTTCTCTTACATGCTCTCTTCCGAGGGACCTCTCCAGAGGGATACTCTGGGGAGGTTTCAGAAGAGATGGTTTTGCCCACTGGGGCATCCTGGGACATCGGGTCTCTATGCTTAGGGAGGAGGGATGGAATTGTATCAGACAGGGACAGCCAACCTTAGTAAGCCTCAAGGGTTCTCGCTTGGTGAATTCCCCTTCTTGTTCTGTGTCTTCTCTGGAGCCACCCACCAGAGAAAGCCACAAGAAACAGACTTAAAACAGAAGGCATATAGTCTCCTCTCAGAAGTCACTCACTGAAGATACCAACTATGAGGAAGGAAAGGGAGGAAAGGAGTCTCCAAGATCTCCTCAAGAGGCTGTCTCTTTTGGAGACATCCTCGAATTGATGAAACAAAGAGGGGGTTGGCCCACCATGTCCCCCTTCCAAGTGAATTCCCCCCGTATTCCTTGGGGCTTTTGAAGCTAGCTTATCTACCTCCTGTGTTGTTGCTCCTACTAACAAGCTCATTGATTTGGACTTGCAGCAGGCTTGGAAGGAACCTGACATGGTGGAGCCGATTCCCAGAAATTCCAACAAAAATTCTTGTATCTCCAAGAAATAGGCCACATTGGAGCAAGGGTCGGTCTGCAGATGCCATGGTGATTGCATCAGCCACTAAGAAGGAGTTTTCTGAAGAGACCACCTTTGTCCATCCCCATGACAGGGATACATGGGTGTTAGACAGGTTTGGAAAGTGGACTCAGTTTTCAGTGATGTTTGTTTTCATGTGCTGAACTACCTAACCCATATGATTCATTTCCAGAGGGACTTGACTAAGAAACTCTCCAAGTCCCTCTCAGGTAATTTGCCTGCCAATGTACAGTAAGCTGTAGAATCACTGCTGTCCAGTGCAACAGATGGCACATTGAGAACGGCACACCTAGATGCATGTCTGCGATTTTGCAGAGAGCTTCAAGACATCCTTTGTCAGTGTTTTCCTTCAATCGTTCAATAGTCTTTGATCCGAAAGTCAAAGATACACTTACCAGAACTGAGCAGGAGGGCATATCTCTGTCTGCTGTAGGCATACACTTTTCTGCCTCTGAAAAACATTTTCCCAGCACCAGAAAGGTGGAAAGAAGTTACGGTTTCGTAAATCCCAGAATTTCAACCAAGACTCTTTGTTGATGTCCCCTCCCCCCAGCAAAAGAGGAAATACCTTCAAAGGATGTCACCCCAGGGGCAGAGGTGGACCACAGAATTAAGGGTTTCAAGGTCCCTTTACCAAGAAACCCTTTCAGCATTCTGGAAGCAGTAGGGAGACACTTATCCCTGCAACCTCATGCCTGGTAGCCATCACTCAAGGTTCTTGAGTGTAGAGATAATCACTAGAGACTACATCATTCCCTTTGCTTTCCCCCAACAAACAAAAAGAAAATCCCAGATGTTCCACCCAATCACAGGAAATTAGCAGCAGCAAAAGTATCAAAGCTGCTAGAAAAACAAGTTATTCAGGTGGTCTCACCAGACCAGCAAGGATTCAGAGTCTATTCAAGATTCTTTTTGGTTCTGAAAAAGAACAGAGACCTCAGGCCTCTTTTGGACCTCAGTCACCTGAATCAATTTGTGAAATAGACAAAGTTCCAGATGGGCATGGTTCATTCTGGTTCTGTCTCTTCTGAGGAAGAATGACTGGATATGCTCGACAGATAACCAGACGGAGAGACAGTACAGAAGGATGTTCTTCGTGTTTCACTGTTGCAGTCATTACATTTGGGTAATCTGCTGGCAGGTTGCCCTCAGTCGGCCTGATTAACAAAGTCTTGGGTCCTGCGTCTGTTGCTCTCCCTTCTTCCATGACGTCAGATCGTCAGGGATATAAAACATGCAGCCGACGTCATTACCCCAGTCTTTCTTGTCGTGCGGTGCCTGAAGCAGAAGCAGTTCGCAAGTGCCGGTTGGCCAACTCCTGAAATTTTCATTTTCGAGTTTCAGAACCGAAGTCTTCAACTTAAAGCTAAGTACCCCGTTGGGGAAACTTTTTTCTTGCTCCTTACCGATGTCAGTAAAAGTTAATAATTGCATTACTTGTGGGAAGCAAATACCTCATAAAGATTTTCATTTGTACTGTATTCCTTGCCTAGGCCCTGACCACGACGTAGCTTGCTGTTGGTTTTGTGCTTTATTTAATCAGCGCACTATCCGTCGTCGGTACATTTTTGCCTCTAAATATTTCGGTTCTCGGTTTAATTATCCAGAAATGACTTGGGTTAGCCATCCAACTACCGGAATACCGAACAAATGCAAAGAAAAAGACAGAGACAGGCCGTTGAGGTCCAAAACTGCCGACGATGCTTCTCCTAAGCCAGTCGCCAGTTCGCCGGTACTCAGTGAGACGCTTTTGCAGCCCCTGATACCTGCTACTTCTGATTCACAGGCCTCTATTGAGACCCATTCGGAGTCCGGTATGCCGCGAGATACTTCACCTATGGAACCCGTGGATGTCTCTACCTTGGATGGGTCCGGAGCCGCTGTGCGGGCACTGGCTTCTGAGGGTGTATTCAGGCCTACAGACTTGCATATTAAACCGATTCACCTTCAATACTAAGGCCTAAATCTCGATCTATGTCTAAAAAACCGACACCCAGGCCACATGTTCAGGCCCCTGTGCCTAAAAAACAAATGATCAAAATGGCTGAAGATTTAATTACTCTAATCAGGGGTAGTCACCCCCCCCACACACACACACACTTCTAAGAGGCCTAATCCTGAGCTTGACTATGAATCTTCTGAACAGGACTCTGTTTTTTCTGACTCTTCTAATGACCTGGATTTGTCCATACCTACTTATGAGGATTCTGATGCAGAGGATTCCATTCCTTCTGCTTTACTTTTCTTTTGGGGAAACTTTATATACTTTAAGGGAGCATTTCCACTGGGAAAGTCAGGAATTTTCTGAATCCAAAAACAGGCTTAGGGATTTCCTTCTTCTTCCTCAGCATAGGCCTCTGGCTATACCTCCTGTACTAGACATTGTTGATGATGTGTTTTCAGAATCCAGTATGGCCCCTGATTCCCTGCCTCTGGCTCCTAGTAAACCAGACAGATACTACAGAGTTCCTGAGTCCCACAAGTTCCTTTTCAAGAATCCTGTTGCAGACCCAGAAACCGTTTCTCAGGGGCCCAAGGGCATTAAGGCTTCTACTGCTAAAAATCCTACCCCTTCTGGTAGAGACTCCAGGGCGCTGGACAGATGGGGTAAAAAGGTTTATACTTCTGCAACCCTGGTAATCAAGGCTTTAAACTGTCAATTTCATATGCTAAAATATCAACAACATATCATGGGACTGCTTAAACAGAAAAGGATGTTGATTTCTGACTGTGTGGAAAATAAAGATTTACAGGATTTATTGCATTCAGCTGAACAAGTTGGAAAACATACTTTGCAATGTGGTTTTGATTCTTTAGAGACCTCTTACAGGGCTGCTGTTACTGGGTCTGTGCTTAGAAGGCATGCTTGGCTTAAGGAGCAATCTCTGCCTGATCATGTTAAAGCAAAATTGTTGGATGCTCCTTTGCATCAGGACCATCTGTTTGGCAATAAGTCTGAAGAAGTTCTAAAAAGATGGAAGATAAAGCTAAATCTATGCAAATTGGTGAAAGATTTCTTACAAGTCCAACCTCCAAGATTTAGTAGGCACTGGCCTACTAAAAACTGGTCCTTTCCAGCTCCTTCCAGATCCACTCAAGCCAAACCCAGACATACCAAAAGCACCAGATTTCAGTCCCAAGGGACTCTCAGAACTAAGCAATGGAGTGCTTCCACTTCCAGATCTGGAAATAACAAGACGCCACCCTATGGTAAACAGTCTCAATGACTTTCCTTTAAAATTACCAAGCACTTACCTCTCAGCTGCCCCTTTGGGGGAAAAATTGCTCCTCATGCAAAAAACTGGCAACTCATAACCCAGGACAAATGGGTTTTAAATATAGTGTCCCAGGGATACAGATTTCATTTCTACACATTGCCAACTCCAAACGGGTGGTCAGACCTGCTCCCAAATCAGTGTGCAGAGGCTCAGAAACAAGTACTTTCCCTCTTAAACATGGGAGCTATTCAGCCAGTACCAGAAGAGGAAAAGGGACAAGGTTTCTGTTCCAGACTTTTCCTGGTACCCATAAAAGACAAATCACGGTGTCCAGTTCTGGACTTGTCTACTCTAAACACCTTTCTAGACATTCCAAAATTCAAGATGCTGACTCTTCACCAGTTACTTCCTGTGCTAGGCAAAGATGCCTGGTTGGCAAGTCTAGATTTAAAAGAAGCTTAACTGCATATCCCAGTCAGGGCATCTTGCAGAAGATACCTACGCTTCAAAGCAGGCTACTTGCATTATCAGATGTTAAGTTATCTGTCTCGCCTTCATTCTTGCTGGTTGGTTTCGGAGCCAATCCTCGGCTCCGACTCGGCCATCTTCAATAGCTCGAGAGCTGTTTACTGGCTCGAGGCTACCCTATATCCCATGATGCTTGGCGCTAGTTACCCAGATCTTGTTTGCTGCTTCAGACTGCGAGGTTGTCTTACTGGCTCAGGCTCGTATACTTTTTTGTATTTTTCTATTTTCACTAGAATTTATCCCTTATTAGTGTAACTAATTCCTTAATTGTACTATTACCCTAGCTAGATTCTTTAAATAGTATCTATCCCTCCTGTTTTTTATTGAAAACTCATTTTACTTAGAGAGTTTTCCCCACCCCTCCCCCTCCCTTCCCTTTTACGGTAGCCGTTTAAATTAGAGGCTAACCCTCTTTTTGTCTTTCTCTAGTTTAAAAAAAAAAAAAAAACTTTTTTAGTAGTAGTAGACTTATTTAGTGTGTGTTAGCTATATAGTTTAATTAGTTATACCTGCTAACTTGTTTTTTCTTGTGGTGTGTGTGAGTGTTTTGCCTTGGTGTGTGTGTGGTATCATGTCCAAGGATTCTAAAGTGTCCAGATTCAAGAAGTGTGACTCATGCTGTCAGAAGATGTCTCTGACAGATGGTCACACTTCTTGTGTCTATTGTCTGGGCACGATGCACCTGCAGGACTCTTGTTCGGTTTGTCATGCTTTCAGCCCAAGAGTCCTGCAGGAGCGCAAAAATAAGTTAATACTCCGGGGTTTGCTCAAGCCCCAGGATTCACCGGCCAAGGTTCAGCCTGTGAAATCCTCCAAGCCACCTAAGTCTTCGGCTCCCAGTTCTGAGCTGTCGCTGGGTGAAACTCCACCATCCACCTCGGCTCCGGCTGGAGCCGATGTGCCTCCCTCCCAATCGGCTCCAACAGGTACTTCAGAGCCGTCTGGGAGTCGAAAGAGATCTAGGTCTCCCTCCTTGGGGTCGATACGCTTGGCTCCACGGTCACCTCTGCTCCAGTCGGAGCGCAGTCATAGGTCCTCTCACTCCTCTCGGTCCTCTAGATTTTCAGATCAGGACTGGGAGAGAGTGGTCAGTAGGCTGCTGAAATCGCAGGCTCTAGCAAAAATGTTGTCCAGCCCCCCTCATCAGGTGTTGGCTCCGTCCACTTCTGCAGAGATTCCTCCTCCGACTCCTCTCTTGAGCTCGGAGCCGGAGTTCATTGGGGTTCGACTCGTGGAACCGCCGGCTTCGATACCTTCTCCTTCGGTTCCGTTGTCGGCTCCGATCCCTTCCATGGCATCGTCCTTGGAGAGATGTGGGCGCCAAGACTCCCTCATCAGCTCCAAGAGGGCGAGTGGCATCGGACCCTTGTCCGACCCCGTTCTCCCCCTCGGAGCTTCGGCGCAGGTGAGCCCGGCTCCTACATCGGCCTTGGAGCCATCCCCCTCGGTGCGGAGAGGAATTCCGATTTCTTCAGAGCCGGAGTCTTCTCTGCATCCGGGCGGGGGCGCCTTCGAGGTCATGAGGAGTGTACTGGCCCCTGAGTCAGTCCCACGGTCAGCCCCATCGGCTCCTCCCCCTATGGTGCCTGTGTCTGCCTCTGCCCCTCCTCCAGTCCCCAAGCGTGGAGAACCAGCGCTCCAGGGCACCCCTTTGGGTGTTTCTTCTTCTTCCGAGGTCTCCCCTGATCACTCAGAGGAGCCACCTCGTAAGAGGAAGTGCAAGAGGAAGCACGTTGACTCCCCTGAGTCTGTCACATCAGATACTGACTTAGAGGATTCGGAAGGGTCCCCGAGATCCCCCTCTGAAGATGTCTCCTTTTCAGACATTTTGGAAATGCTTAGGCAGAGGGGGAACTGGAATACCCTAGCCCCTTCCGAGGATGAGTCGGTATTCCTGGGCATGTTTGGTTCCCGACCTTCCACCACCTGGGTGTCTCCGCCTTTCGACCTACTTATGTCTGTGGTGGCTCGGAAGGAGTGGTCAGCTCCAGACACAGTGGAACCAACCCCCAGGAGACCTGCTAAATTTATAACTGCACCTCAGGACAAACAGTTTTTGACTAAGGGTGTACCTGTTGATGCCTTGGTGGTAGCAGCAGCCACAAAGGAGGAGTTGGCAGAAACTTCCTCATCTGTCCATCCCCCTAACAAGGAGTCTAGGACTATGGACAGATATGGGAAACGAATGTTTGCTTCAGTGACCTTCTCCATGAGGTCTCTGAATTATTTGTGCCATTTCACCTGCCTTCAGAGGGATCTCCTTAAAGAGCTTGGGGATACCCTCCAAGATCCATCAGTTGAGGGGGCTCAAGCTAAGGTGGCCTCCCAGCTGGCAACTCTGAATTCAGTTGTTAACGCCTCCATGAGGCTCATTTCTTATGCAGCCGATGGTGCGAGTAGAGCCGCAGGCACAGGCGTTGCCCTAAGGAGGCACGCATGGATGCGGCTATGTAATTTTGCGGAGCCCTAAAGAGCGTCTTTCACCAATACCCCCTTTGATGGTTCCGCTCTCTTCAGATCACAGGTGAAGGACACCCTAACCAGGTATGAACAGGAAGGCAAGACTCTCTCTGCTGTGGGAGTCTGTTTTTCCACTCCTTCTAGACCATACCCCAAGGGTCAGAAGAGTGGAAAGATGTGGTTCCGGAAATCCCAGGGAGCCCTGCCTGACAGACGTGGTGAGTTCCCCTCCAGGGGCAGAGGAGGGAACAATAACAGACACCGCCCTCGTGGCAGAGGGGGTCCGCAGAACCAGGGCAGTAGAGAATCCTACTCTGAGAAGCCCTTTCAGCATCCCTGAAGGGTTGCACGGCTGCCCGCCTCTGGAGGCAGTTGGGGGAAGGCTCTCACTGTAGCCCAAAGCCTGGCAAGACCTAACTCAAGACAAGTGGGTACAGTCAATCATATCCGGAGGTTACAGAATTCCCTTTGCTCAACCCCCGTTACTGTCAAACAAGTCCCTTCCAGATCTTCTGCCCAATCTAAGGGAACAAGCAGCCATAGAGATTTCAAAGCTGCTACACAAAAAAGTCATCCAGGAAGTCCCGGCAGACCAGCTCGGATTCGGAACTTACTCAAGGTTCTTTTTGGTACCAAAAAAGACAGGGGACTGGAGACCCATTCTGGATCTCAGCAGATTAAACAGATCTGTACGAAGAATAACGTTTCGGATGGTCACGCTACAGTCCATTCTACCCTTCCTGGGTCAGGACAATTGGATGTGCTCTATAGATCTTCAGGATGCGTACTACAACATTAAAATGCACAGGTGCTCCAGAAGATTCCTTTGCTTCTGGCTGGGGGCCAGTCACTATCAGTTCAGAGCTCTGCCCTTTGTTCTCACCACAGCCCCCAGGGTGTTCACCAAATGTATGGCAGTGGTTACGGCTCACCTGAGACGTCAGGGATTCCAGCTGTTTCCATATCTAGATGACTGGCTCCTCACAGCTTCCACCAGGCATCACCTCCTGCAAGCCAGGGACTACACTATCAAAACTTGTTCCAGGCTAGGTATCGCAATAAATTTTGAAAAATCTGCATTGTTGCCCTGTCAGCATATCACTTATATAGGCGCAAATCTAAATACCAGGAACATGTTTGCGAACCTTCCATCAGACAGGGTATCACTAATTCGCCAACAAGTACAGATTTTATTAACATGCAGAATGATTCAAGTCAGGTTCGTCCTCCGAACACTGGGTTCCATGGCATCAGCAATTCTTCTTGTTCCCCTGGTCCGCTTTCACATGAGAATCCTCCAGTGGCTTCTATTCACACAGTGGTCCTTCCAACAGCTTCCCATGTCTCACAAGATTATGATCCCAGAAGCATGCAAGAAGTACCTCGCTTGGTGGATGGTCTCCCCATCAGTGTCCCAGGGCAGACCATTTGTGCTATCCCCTCCAGTCACCACAGTGACCACGGATGCCTCCCTGATAGGGTGGGGGGGCATTATCAGGGCAGGACAGTCCAAGGCACCTGGCAACCTCACGAGCGCCATTTGCATATAAATGTCTTGGAGATGAGAGCCGTGCTTTTAGCATTGCAAGCCCTTCAGGACTCCCTCCCGGTACCATTGCAATTCAAACGGATAATATGTCAGTGGTGTGGTACATCAACAAGCAGGGCGGAACCAGGTCCTATCCTCTATGTCGAGAAGCACTCAGACTCTGGCAGTGGGCGATCTCTTCCCGTTTTCTGATCGCAACGCACATCCCTGGGAGTTCCAACATCATTGCAGACAGGCTCAGCAGAGCAATTCTCATGCCTCACGAGTGGTCTCTGAATCAGGTAATTGCGGAACAAATCTTTCGCAAATGGGAGCAGCCTTGCTGTGACCTGTTCGCCACAGCTTTCAACAGCAAGTGCAGCAGTATGTTCATCGTGTTTCACTGTTGCAGTCATTACACTTGGGTTATCCTGCTGGCAGGCGACCCGCAGTTGGCCCGAGTTCCAAAGTCTTGGTCCGGCGTCGGCTGCTGTCGCCTTTTCCCTGACGTCAGTGCGCCAGGGGTATAAAAGATGCAACTGACGCCATTTTCTTCAGTCTTTCTTGCCACGCGGTGCCCAAAGCAAAAGCAGTTCGCAAGTGCCGGTCGGCCGACTCCTGAGATTTTCAAAATTGAGTTTCAGATCCGAAGTCTTCAATAAAGCTAAGTACCCCGTTGGGGAAACATTTTCTTGCTCCAGACCGATGTCAGTAAAAGTTAATAATTGTATTTCTTGTGGGAAGCAAATACCTCATAAGGACTTTCACTTACTGTATTCCTTGCCTAGGCCCTGACCACGACGTTACCAGTTTTCGGTTTTGTGCTAGATTCAATAAACGCACTATTAAACGTCGGTTTGATTTTGCTTTACATTATTTTGGCCGATGGTTTAATTACATAATGCCGTCGGAACAACCGATGACTGGAATTTATAAAAACGCAAAGACAAAGAAAAGGACAGGCATCCGAGGTCCAAAACCGACGATGAAGCCTCTTCTAGGCCAGTCGCCGGTTCGCCGATTCTCAGTGAGGCGCTTTTGCAGCCCCTGACTCCCGCTACCTCGGAGCCACAGGCCGTAACCGACAGCCACGTGGAGACACCGAGGCCTGTGGAAACTCAAGGTATTGGGCCTACGGAAATTATTCCCTCAGATGGGTCCGGAGCCGCTGAGCAGGCATCGGCTTCTGAGGGTGTTTTTAGACCTTTACAGCTTACAATTAAGCCCACTACAGCAGCCAAGGCAAAGTCAAAGACACCATTAAAGACAAGGAAACAAGTACAGTATTCTCCTGAACAGTCATCCATGCCAAAGAAACAGATGCTTAAAATGGCCGAAGACCTAATTATTTTAATCAAGGGTTCCCATCCCCCTCCTGACAAAAGGCCTAGGCAAGACACTGACTATGATTCTTCTGACTAGGTTTCTATTTCCTCTGATTCCTCTTCTGATGAAGGATATTCTCTCTCCCCCTATGAGGACTCTGATGCAGAAGAGTCTATACCTTCAGCCTCTCCGCCTGAGGATTATTCTTTTGGGGAAACCCTGCACACCATGAGGGATCATTTCCATTGGGAGAGCCAGGATTATTCAGAATCCAAGAAAAGGCTCAGAGACTTCCTTTTATTGCCTCAGGACAGGCCCCTAGCTATCCCCCCTGTGCTTGATATTGCTGATGATGTTTTCTCTGAATCCATTCTGTCTCATGATTCTTTACCCCCTGCACCAGTCAAGCCAGACAGGTACTACAGGGTCCCTGACTCTCATACATTTATTTATTTATTTATTTTACATTTGTTTACCGGGCTAGTCCAACTGGATATATTTCCATTTTCAGCAGAGGCCCGGGGAGAAAAGCTCCACATTAAGGTTAATACAAACAAGTCATTACATAAAGAAAGCAAATAGTTAGTAAAAAATACATACAGAAATAAGGTTCAATCTAAAATATAATAGGAGAAAATTTATACTAGGAAGGACATTTACTTCTATTTACAGTATAGGAATAGGGGAGTTATACATTAGTAAAACATTCATAAAGAGTAAATTTGCATAAGCAATTAAAAACATACAACCATACAACGTTGTTAATTAAATTGTATCAGAGACTAATTAACAAAGGTGTTTTGAGATAGTTCTTCAGAAGGGAGTGAGTAGAAAGAGGTAAGAGAAGGTAAATATGAGAAGAGTCATTAGTAGAATCTTAGGATTAGTCAGGATTGATGCATGGGCATAGCCAGAGTGTTTTTATGTGTTGTTTGAGCTTTTGTTTAAAGAGGAAGGGTGATGATGTAGTACTTAGAGTGGTAGGTAGTGAATTCCAGTGTTTACCTATGGTGTTGGAGAATAGTGAATCACCTGCAATGTTATTGGACTTAGTTAGCTTCACAAGAAGTTTATTAGAGGAGCGTAGTGAATTTAGATTAGAATAGGGAGAAATAAGGTCAGAAAGTATAGGGGTATTTTTCGGTTAGTGAAATATCCTGTGAATAAAGGTAAGTTGGGAGAGTAATAGTGTATTTTTCAGTTCTAGCCAGTTTAGTTGTAGTAGATTTTGACAGTGGTGAGTTCTAAATGGGTTTCCAGTAACAAATCTAGCAATGCTATTGTATGCATTTGCTAGTTTAGTAAGGTTATTTTTCTTTAAGTTAGTGTATATGGGAGAGGCATAAAGAAGAGTAGAAATAAGATGAGAGTGAGCGAGTGTAATTTTGGCCTGTGGAGCTAGAAAGGTTTTAATTCTAAATAAGGAGCCAAGTTTTCTATTTACGGTTTTGATAGTATTATTAATGTGGTTATCAAAAGTGAGGTTATTGTCAGTTGTAATACCTAACAGTTTTGTGGTAGAGTCAGGGACTATATGTGTACCATTATTGGAAGTAATAGAGAAGTCTAAGAGGGGGGACTTACTATTAGGTCTGAAAAGCAGGAGTTTGGTTTTATTGGCATTCAAAAGTAGGCAGCGTTCAAGAACCATGCCTCAACTGTGGTAAATATGTTCTGTGTTAGGGTTTGTAGTTCAGAGGAGGTATTAGCAGAGCATATGAGAGTTGAGTCGTGCATATTGAATACATGTAGCTTGAGGTATTGCTACATGTAAGTCATTTATGAATAAAGAGAAAAGGAGAGGACCTAGGATGGAACCTTGTGGTACTCCAAGAGAGACTGGCAGAAGAGATGAAAGTGTGTTTTCCCAGAGAACAGCCTGTTGCCTGTTACTAAGGTAGGAAGTAAACCATTGAACAGCTTTGGTATCTAGTGAGAGAGATTCAAGGGTTTTTAAGAGCATCTGGTGGTTTACCATGTCAAAGGCTTTTGACAGGTCTAAGAAGAGTGCAGATGATAGGATACTATTATTGCGGTTTCTATTGATACACTCGGTAAATGATATGAGAGCTGTGGTAGTGCTATGAAATGGCCTAAAGCCATGTTGGAAGTTAGCTAGTAAATTGAATTGAGTTAAGTGGTGCATTAGCTGATGATGAATACATTTCCCCATAATTTTTGCTAAGGGTGATAGGAGAGCTATAGGTCTATAGTTAGAATACTCTTTTGAGCTGCCTCCTTTATGTAAAAGGATTATGTGGGAAATTTTCCAGATAGCAGGGATGGTTCCTTCACTGATGGTTCTATTTATAAGGAGGGATATAGGATAAGCTACTGCTTCAGCTGCTTTTTGAAGGTATTCAGATGGTAACTGATCTGCAGATGGGGTACAGGGTTTGAGTTTTAGGATGAGTTTTAGGATGTAGGAAGTAGAGATAGGTTGTAGTTGAAATATGGGGAGATTAGCAGGTATACAGGTGGGGGGGTATGATTTGTCAATAGTAAGTTGATTTGCTAAAGAATTAATTGTGTCTGAGAAAAAGGAGTTAAAGACATTGGCAGTTTGGTGTGAGGTATTCATTTCAGCCCCTGAAGGGGAAGGTGTACTAGAGCGGCCTGGGTGTAGGAGCGAATTTAAGGTTGACCAGAACCTTTTGGGGTTGTTGTAGTGTTTGTTGTAGTTTACAGTAATAATTCTTTTTATCCATAAAAACAGCTTTTTTAGTGCTATTTCTTAACTGTCTAAAGGTTTGATGGTCTGAATTAGATTTTGTAGTTCTCCATTTAGCCCAAGATTTATTCCTAAGTAGTATTTTTTCTCTTGTCTCTTTGGACAGCCAGGGGGCAGGTTTAGATTTAACTCTGACAGATCGTTTTGGAGCATGTTGGTCGAGGATAGCTAGGAATTTGGTGTTGAAGTAATTGGTAGCATCTTCAAGGGATAGGGTTTTTAGAAGATTCCAGTTACAGGCTTTTAGTTCATTTTGGAATAGTAATGGGTTAAAGTGTTTATTGCTGCGTGAGACCCTGTAGGTAGGGGTATAATTAATGTCATGTTTTTGTCTTATGATATAAGTTAAGGAATGATCACTTGCATCATCAGGCAAAGTTCCTACTGTATATGTTTTTTTGCAGTTTGTTAGTAAGAATCCAGTCTAAAATACTTTCTTTGTTATTGGGTTTATTGATTCTTGTGGGATTATTGATTGTCTGATTAAAGCCATGAAGATTTATATGAGATGAGGGATTATTTGTATTGACAGAGGACCAATCACAATTAAAGTCACCTAAAATGATAGTTTCTTGTGGGTAAGAAGAAGATATACAACTTAGGATATTCTCAATTTTAGTGTAATTATTGCCAGGAGGAAGGTAGATACAGATGATATATATCGATTTATTAGGGTTTAGTTGTAGTTTAGAAGTAAGGATCTCAGCTTTATCATCATTTAATGGGATGGCAGGTTGTGAAGAGATTTTTAATACATTTTTAAACAGAAGCGCTACTCCCCCACCCTTACTTTTTAAGCGGTCCATTCTCAAAATGTTATATCCAGGGGGAAGTATTGCATTGTCTTTAGTACCAGGTTTCAGCCAAGTTTCAGTAAGACAGAGAATATCAAAGGAGTGAGTGTCAAGGAGGGCATGGAGATGGGCAATCTTATTATTAATGCTTCGGATATTCAAATGTCCGATTAGTAAGGCATTAGAAGCAGTTGTTAGTGTAGGTGGGGTAAAGTGTGAGATATTATTAGTTGTGTCAGTGGAGTTATTAGTTGGTCCTGGGTTAGGGTGGATGTCACCATCACAAAGGATTGGTATTTTTAGTTCAAGTGATGGTTTGCATGTAAAGTTGGTTAGATATTTGAGCTTCCTTATGTTTGGATTGTTGAAGTTAATGTGTGTATGTCTATGGTATTTGGGTAGTAAGTAGTTAGGGGTGTTTATAATGTTTGAATGAGTATAAGTATGACTAGGATTCTGAAAGGCTGTTTGTCTGTGGCAGGTAGTAAAGTTGAAATAATTAGTTCTTTCATAAGAAGTAAGGAGATAGCTGAAGGTTAAGCATAAAGAGCATATTTATGTGAGTATTAGGTTAGTTAGTATAGTTTTAGATAAGAGAGACATATTGCTATGAGGAGTTTTAAGTCCTAGGAGGTAGGGTTAGTATTTAAAAAGTAAGTTAAGTATAAGATAGGTGTTAGTTTTCCAGGGTGGTGTAGTTAAGAGTATAAGTGAAAGGTAGATGTTAGGATAGTGGGAATTGATAGAATAAAATTTAGAGGGATGAGGTGGGGTTATAGTAATTAATAGATAAGGTTGTTAAGGGAGGGACAAGAAAGGAGTTTCATTAATAAGCAGTTAGAGGGGATAGGATGGCTCAGGGAGGGGGTGTGGTTAGGGAAGTATAAGTGTAAGGACACTGGGGGTGGGTGGGATATGGGGGTAGGGTAGGGGAGCGAAGCGGGGCAGAACCAATCAGTCGATTGTGTGGAGCCAATCAGACCTTCCAGACAGCTTATCGCCGAAGTATACCAGGCAGATAAGGAGCACTTTATTGTGGAAGTTTTATGAGTAAATTTAGGCAAACCAGTTTGCTTTAAAGGTAATAAAACCAATTTACCTATATTCTGTGACTCAGTGACTGCTAAAGTCTTTCTAAGAGATGCACTTGGTTACAAAATAAGGTTAATAAACCTCAGCAGATTTATAAAAATAAATCACTGTATTATGCTGCCATCTAGTGGCGTAAGGGGAGAAAGACCGCAACTTTAGGGTACACAGGAAAATATACTTGGTGGGAGATAGGACGGCCTAGGTAGGTTACGTAGGTAGGATCCATGAAAGTGTGCTGGCCCAGTTCCAACAGGTCTTAGCAAATTTAAGTAAAAGTAGAAGGTACTAAAGACACATACATTAAATCAATTAGGTCTATCAGCAATAGCCAAGCTGGGAAATATATAGGGATGCTTCCAGGTGCTGATATATTGTGACACTGCGTTGAGGCTTCAGAGAAGTTTAGTTACTTGAGGGAAGTCATACAGCAGTGGGGGACAACCCAATTAGGAGTACTTGGCTTCCAGGCTAAAAAGAAGAAAAAATAGGAAGGTTATAAGCATAGGTAGGAGGTACATACAAGGAGAAAAGTGTGGCTGTGTGGTGGAGTGCAAGGGTAGGTGAAAGGGCAAGAGAGTAACAGATATAGCATGTAGTCGGAGTTACAAAAAACCACGATAAAGCAGTATAACCACAAATATAAGTTAAAGAATTAAACCACAGTTTCAATAGGACCTTTCGAGATTAATACAGTCTACAACGCCTCAAGTATTCACGTGTACATAAGCGACAGTGTTTACAGTTAAATGTACTGAAGCAACAGTGTTTACAGTTAAATGTACTGAACCAGTTACATTTCCTTTCTTATTTTAACCTGTGTAATAAGCAGAGGCGTAATTATCTCCCTCCTTCAGGAAAATAGCTAACACAGTCACTCAGACTCTTTGAAACAGTTAGTACTTGCAGTCGCTAGAACTTCCCGCCCAGCCTTGAGACAGTCACTAGGACACTTTAACCAGTATAGCTTAAAGTCTTTAAAAAAACCCCACTGCAGACCCAGAAACAATTTCCCAGGGTCCTAAAGGGGTTAAGGCTTCCACTGCTAAAAATCCTGTCCCCTCGGATAGGGATTTCAGAGCTCTGGACAGATGGGGTAAAAAGGTTTACACCTCTGCTACTTTAGCTGTAAGGGCTTTAAATTGCCAGTTTCACATGCTTAAATATCAACAGTACCTCATGTCAAAGTTAAAACAGAAAATGGTTTAAAATTCAGAAAGTCCTGACAGTAAGGAAATCTAGGATTTATTGCATGCAGTTGAACAAGTGGGAAAGCATACTCTGCAATGTGGTTTTGAGTCATTAGAGGCTTCTTGCAGAGCCGCAGTTACAGGCTCTGTTATTCGAAGGCAAGGCATGCTTGTTTGAAAGAACAAAGTTTACCTGACCATGTTAAAGTAAAATTATTGGATGCTCGTCTACAGCATGATACTTTGTTTGGTGTTAAGGCAGAAGAGGTGTTAAAGAAAATGGAGGATAAAGCAAAATCAATGCAGACAGTGAAGGATTTCTTACTGGTTCAACCACCTAGATTTAGCAGAAACTGGCCTTCAAAAAATTGGTCCTTTCCAGTGTCAGACAGACCACAAAGAGGCAGATACAGACACCCAAGAGGCAGATCTCAGCCCCAAGGCTCCTACAGACCTAAACAATGGGGTGCTTCAGCCCCCAAAGGAGGAGAAGACAAATCACAGCCTTATAGCAAACAGTCCCAATGACTTCCCTCTACAGATGCCAAGCGCTTACCTTTTGGCAGCCCCCCTAGGGGGAAAGCTAGCACTTTTCTCAAAAAATTGGCACATAATTACCCAGGACAAATGGCTACTGAATATTGTTTCTCAGGGTTACAGGTTCCACTTTCACACGCTTCCAAAATCAAAAGGTATGCCAGACCTGCCACAAAACCAATTGGCAGAGGCACAAAAACAGATTGCTGCTCTTTGGACATGAAAGCTATTCAAAGAGTTCCTCAGCAAGAACAGGGACAATGATTTTACTCAAGACTTTTCTTAGTACCCAGAAAGGACAAAGCCTGGAGACCAATACTGGACCTGTCAATCCTAAATACTTTCCTGGATGTTCCAAGATTCAAAATGTTAACACTACAACAACTTCTGCCCATGCTGGGCAAGAAAGCTTGGCTAGTTACCTTGGACCTCAAGGAGGCATACCTGCATGTCCCAATCAGACAATCATGCAGAAGATACCTCAGATTCATAGCAGGCTCAATGCATTACTAATTCTCTGCACTGCCCTTTGGCTTATCTACTGTGCCCAGGGTCTTCACAAAATGCCTGGCACCAGTAATTGCATTTTGCAGACAAAAAGGAATTCAAATATATTCGTACTTGGACGACTGCCTTATTCAAGCAGAGAGCAAGGACATTCTTCTAAAGCATCTGGCATTTGTAAAAAGATTGCTAATTTGCCTAGGGTACACAGTAAACAAAAATAAATCAAAACTAGTGCCCTCTCAAGAGATAATATTCCTGGGTGCAAGCTTAAATACAGCTACCCAGATGGCTTATCTCACGCCAGACAAACAAAGGCAACTGACTCATTACTTTCAAATGATGACTACAAAAACCCAGCTCCCTGCAAGAAAAATTCTGCAGGCCCTGGGCTACATGGCATCCTGCATTCTACTAATTCCATATGCAAAACTGCATATGAGGAAACTACAATGGTATCTAAAAAGTGTTTGGACTCAGCATTGTCACAGCCTGGAGACAATCATAACTTTAATTCCCTGCTAACAACAGGAGTTTCGATGGTGGTCCCAGGCCTGTCACCACAACAAGGGACAGCCTTTCACCTTACCCACAACCAGGCAGACAATAACAACGCATGTATCGGATTATGCCTGGGGGGCACATATGGCAGGAAAATGTATTCAGGGCACATGGCCCAAGGAACAAGTGCATCTTCACATCAATCAAAAAGAGATGCTAGCTGTACAAAATGCCCTGACAGCTTTCAAGGACCTTCTGCATTCAGGACAACTTTTAATAAAGACCGTTATGTGGTACATAAACAAGCAAGGGGGCACACATTCCTACCCCCTATGCAGACAAGTCATGACTTTGTGGAACACAGCACTGACCTATCAAGTACATCTGCAGGCACAATTCCTGCCAGGAACATAAAATACACTGGCAGACGAACTAAGCAGAAATCTCATGGATCCTCACGAATGGAAACTAAATCTACAAGTGTTCAGCGTGATAACGAGGAAATGGGGATGCCCAGACATAGATCTGTTTGCCTCCCCACACAATTACCAAATACAGAAATTCTGCAAAAGAATTTATCACTCTCAAGCATGGAAAGTGGATGCTCTATCATTCAGCTGGAAGGGCCTGACAGTCTACACCTTCCCTCCGATGCCTCTCATTACCAAGGTGCTCCTAAAAGTCAGACAAGAAAGGCCAAAAATGATCCTGATTGCCCCAGACTGTCCATTCCAGCACTGGTACCCAATTCTAAAGAGCTTGTCTCAAGGTCCAGCTTGGCTTCTACCTCAAATTCCTCATCTTCTGGCTCAACAAGACAATCAGATTCTGCACAGTCAACTCAGAACCTTAAATCTGGGAGCATGGCAGATAATGTAGCCACTCAGACTGCACCTCTCTCTAAAGCTGTTATGGATGTCATTTTAGAAGCCAGGAGGCCCAGCACTAGGAAATCTTTTGCAGAAAAATGGAAAAGATTCTGTGCTTGGAACCAGGCACAAGGGTTCGAACCACTTGTCTCAAATATACCTCAGATTTTACAATACCTAACTGAGATGCTGGACAAAGGCCTATCTTTCTCATCAATTAAAATCCATGCCTCTGCCATTTCAGCTCATTACAATATGGAACCTCCTATTTTTTCACATCTTGTACTACGACAGCACCTCAGAGGGGCAAAAAATATAAGACCCCCAAGGAGAGCACCAGTACCAACTTGGGATCTCAATTTTGTTTTGGAAAACTCACACTGCCTCCTTTTGAACCAGCCAGCACAGCTGATCTAAAATTCTTATCATGGAAAACTGCTCTGCTCCTAGCAATAACTTCAGCAAGAAGAGTCTCAGAGTTACAGGCATTAATGGATGTGGAACCTTTCATCATTTGTCATTAGGACAGGGTTTCTCTTAGGACAAACCCAACATTCATGCCAAAAGTGGTCATCAATGTGGCCTTGAACCAAACCATTCATTTACCAACTTTCTACCCAAATCCCCAGAATAAAGGGGAAAGACTTCTTTACGCTTTGGATATACACAGACAGCTACGATTCTACTTGGACAAAACAAAAACTTTCAGAAAAACTTAGCAACTGTTTGTAGCCTAGGCTGCAGGATCACAAGGAAAGCCTATTACAAAGCAGACAATTTCAAAATGGATAGGACACTGCATCCAATTCTGTTATGCACAGCATGGCAAATCAGTGCCTAAGGGCATTAGGCCACATTCTACCAGAGCAGCAGCCACTTCAGCAGCTTTTCTCAGAGGAGTACCAACCAAAGACATTTTAGAAGTTGCAACCTGGAGCTCAGTGCACACTTTCACCAAGCACTACCACTTACCTCTCTACTCTAAATCCAGAGCAGGCCTTGCCACTGCAGTTCTGCATGGGCCTGGTAGCCTCTCCAAATACTATTTAGACCCAGCCGCCCAACCTCAGCTTTGGGATTCTACCCAAGTGTAATGACTGCAACAGTGAAACACGATGAACATAGTACAGTTGTGTACCTACCATAAATGTAGATGTTCGAGTGTATTCCCTGTTGCAGTCCAGGTTACCCACCCACCATCCCCCTTTTCATTGCTGGGACTTTTCTGTACTTCTCAATTCTATACAACCTATGTGGTGTATTTGCTTGTAGATGAAGGAAATATTTACAGTAATATATGCTTGTTTTTTGGCATAATTTTATCTTTCCAGCCTTCCTATCTGGGGGCACCTGTCATCTGGGGCAAGAAAAACTGAAGAAAATGGCGCCGGGTCCATCTTTTATACCCCTGGTGCACTGACATCAGGGAAGAGGCGACAGCAACCGACGCCGGACCAAGACTTTGGAACTCGGGCCGACTGCAGGTTGCCTGCCAGCAGGATAACCCAAGTGTAAGGACTGCAACAATGAATACACTCGAACATCTACATTTATGGTAGGTACACAACTGTACTTTCTTCTCCCTTCTTCCACTTCCCGGCCACTCCCCCAGAGACGCTCTAGTCCACGATTGGCCTCGGGGACTTCTCTACGCTTTCCCTCCGTTTCCTCTAATACCCAAACTCATACAGAGAGCAACTGCGTTGGGTTGCAGAATGATCCTCATTGCCCCTTACTGGCCTCGACAGATATGGTTCCCATTCCTGCATCATTACCTTCTCGAGCAGCCTTGGATTCTGGGTCCTATTCCAGATCTACTGATTCATCAATCGGGCAGACTGCATCGATCCCTTCAAACATTCCAGCTCATAGCTTGGTTGCTCCACTTCCAACCTTAGCCAGGCTTCCTAATATTTCCTCCTCTGTGCGGGAAATCATTATCTCATCGCACAAATCCAGAACTAGGAGAGCCTATGCTAGCAAGTGGAAACGTTTTTCTTGCTGGGCAGAGGCTAAGAACGTAGATCCCTTTTCAGCCCCTGTCCACGAGATTTTGGAATTTCTAGCGGAACTCTTTCATTCTGGTTCCGCTTCTGCTTCAATCAGAGTTCAGTTAGCTGCCATTTCGAATTTTCACATTGGGTTGTCTTCTAACAACATTATGTCTCATAAGCTGTGTAAAGCCTACCTTAAAGGAACCACTCTGCTTAGGCCCCAATCAGGGATCCCCCACCTCTGTGGGATCTAAATTTGGTACTAGCTTCCCTAATCTTGCCACCTTTTGAACCTGCAGAATCTTGCTCCATGAAGTTTTTATCCTGGAAGACTCTTTTTCTGGTAGCCATTACTTCTGCCAGACGTGTTTCGGAGCTTCAGGCTCTATGTATTTGTCCTCCATACTTAGTTTTTCATAATGATAGGGTCGCTCTAAGGACCAATCCTTCCTTCCTCCCTAAGGTTTGTTCACAACATAATTTAAATCAGTCCATAGACCTTCCTGTGTTCTTTCCTAATCACATCAATAAGGCAGAATATAAATTGCACCAGTTAGATGTCCACAGACAACTGCATTTTTATTTGCATAGGACAAAGGACATCAGGAAGTCAGATCAACTCTTCCTTTCCTATGCTGAGGGCAGACAGGGCCTTCCCGTCTCAAAGGTAACGTTATCTAGGTGGTTATCTCACATTATTTCTTTCATTTACCAGCTGAGAAACAAAGAACTATCTATCAAACCAAAAGGCCACTCTACTAGGGCATTGGCCACCTCAGTGGCCTTTCAATCTAGATTGCCCATTGAATCTATCTGTGCAGCTGCCACGTGGGCTAACCCACATACCTTCATTTCTCATTATAAACTGGACATGATTTCCAGAAACAGAGCTGATTTTGGTTCCACTGTTCTGAAGAGTCTGTTTCAATGAGCCACCCAGGATAGTAGGTGCTAGGGACGCTGTCCCAACCAGCAAGAATGAAGGCGAGATAAGACAACTTAACATAAAGAAGTTATGTACCTACCATAAAGTTCCATATTAGTTGTCTTCTCGACTTCTTTCTTGCGTCCCACCCTCCATCCCCCTATCCTAGTGGATCGAGAGGAGCTCCCCTTTTCAGATTTCATTGGCTGAACCTTCTCTGGTTGTCCTTTTCTGCTTAGATAGCTTCACAGTTGGGCCCAAGGGGGCTTCTAGGGCAGAATTCTTCCTTAGTTATGTCTGGAATAGCTTTTTCAAATGAGATCTGGGTAACTAGCGCCAGGCATCATGGGAAATAGGGTAGCCACGAGCCAGTAAACAGCTCTCAAGCTATTGAAGATGGCCGAGTCGGAGCCGAGGATCGGCTCCGAACCCAACCAGCAAGAAAGAAGGCGAGAAGAAGACAACTAACATGGAATGTTATGGTAGGTACATAACTTCTTTTTCTCTGCACTGCCCTTTGGCTTGTCTACTGCGCCCAGGGTATTCACAAAGTGCCTGGCTCCAGTAATTGCATTTTGCAGGCAAAGAAATATTCAAATATAGCCATACCTGGACGATTGTCTAATTCAGGCAGAAAACCAGGCCATACTTATAAAACATCTGGTGTTTGTAAAAAGGGTTCTAACTTGTCTAGGGTACACCATAAACGAAAGGAAATCACAACTGGTACCCTCTCAAAAAATTACATTCCTGGGTGCAAGCTTGAATACAACTGCCCAGATGGCTTTCCTCATGCCAGAAAAGCAAATTCTTTCGGTGACTTACTTCAAAGAGGTGGCCACAAAAACCCTGCTATCTGCAAGACAAATACTGCAAGCCTTGGGGTTCATGGCCTCCTGCATTCTTCTAATTCCATATGCAAGACTGCATATGAGGAAACTTCAGTGGTACTTAAAAAGTTTATGGAGTCAACATTGTCACAGCCTGGAAACGATTCCTATTATACCTTGCCTACGCCTAGAGTTCCTATGGTGAGCAGAGGCCTGCCACCAAAACAAGGGACTGCCATTCACACCACCCCCTGCTGCCCAAACCCTAACTACAGATGCATCAGACTATGCATGGGGGGCTCATCTGGCAGGGAAGTGCATTCAGGGCAAATGCAGCCCAAATCAAATGCACCTACATATCAATCAAAAAGAAATGCTAGCTGTATAGAATTCTCTGACAGCCTTCAAGGACTACCTTCATCCAGGGCAACTAATGGTAAAGACGGACAACACCACGGTTATGTGGTACATAAACAAGCAGGGGGTACACATTCCTATCCCCATGGCATTGTGGAACACGGCCTTGAGCTACCAAGTACAACTACAGGCTCAGTTCCTGACAGGCAAGCTGAATATTCTGGCAGATGATCTAAGTAGAAATCTCATGGACCAACATGAATAAAAACTGGAACCACGGATTTTCAACATGTTGACAAGCAAATGGGGGAGCCCAGACATAGATCTATTTGCCCCCCCCCACAGAACTACCAGTTGGACAAGTTTTGCACAAGAACTCTTCACAAAAAAGCCTGGAAAGTGGATGCTCTGTCCTTCAACTGGAAAAACCTATCAGTCTACGCCTTTCCCCCTCTGCCTCTGCTCTCCAAAATCCTGCTAAAAGTCAAACAGGACAGACCAAAAATGATTTTGATTGCTCCAGATTGGCCACGCCAACACTGGTACCTGCTTCTGCGCAGTGTGTCACTAATATCTGCATGGCACCTGCCTCAGACACCTTCCTTACTGTCTCAGCAGGAGAACCAGATTTTGCACCCTCAGCTCCCTACATTGAACCTTGCAGCTTGGCTAATCACTTAAAATCACCCTTAACATCCCTCAGCAAACCTGTGATGGATGTCATATTGGAGGCAAGAAGACCTAGTACTAGAAAATCATATGCTGACAAATGGAAAAGATTCTGTGCCTGGAATCAGTCTCAAGGAATGAGCACAGCAGCACCCAATATACCTCAGATTTTACAATATTTAACTGAGATGCTTCACAAGGGCCTGTCTTTTTCCTCCATTAAAATCCACGCCTTTTCAGCTCATTATAACGCAGAACCTCCCCTCTTCTCTCATCCTCTGCTCAAGCAGTACCTCAGAGGGGCCAAGAACTTGAAACCACCCAGGAGAGCTCCAACCCCTGCCTGGGACCTTAACTGTGTATTGGAAAAACTCACTCTGCCTCCTTTCGAGGCAGCTGCTACAGCAGACTTAAAATTTCTTTCTTGGAGAACAGCCTTCCTTCTGGCAATTACTTCAGCTAGAAGGATATCTGAGTTACAGGCCCTTATGGCAGTGGAGCCTTTCATCATTTTTCATGCGGACAGGGTGTCACTCAGGACCACTCCATCCTTCATGCCCAAGGTGGTATCCAGTGTGGCTCTTAATCAGTCTATTCATTTGTCAACTTTCTTTCCCAATCCACAGAACAAAGGGGAACAGATTTTGCATTCATTGGATGTGCACAGACAACTGAGATTTTACCTGGACAGAACTAAAACTCGAAGAAAATGTGAACAACTGCTAGTAGCATTTGCTGCAGGGGCAGAGGGCTTTTTCAAAGCAAACCATTTCTAAATGGATAAGCCATTGCATTTATTTCTGCTACAAGCGTCATGGAAAGCCTATCCCCCAGGGGATCCAATCTCATTCCACCAGGGCTACATCTGCTTCTACAGCCTTTCTCAGAGGTGTTCCTACCAGGGATATTCTAGAAGCTGCTACCTGGAGTTCAGTTCATACTTTCAGCAAACATTACCATTTACCAATTTTCTCTAGATCCAGAGCTGGCTTTGCCACTGCTGTCTTGCAGGGCCTTATAGCTTGTCCTAATGCTGTGTAAATCCATCCTCCCAACCATGGCTTTGGGAATCTACTCAAATGTAATGACTGTAACAGTGAAACATGAAGAACATAGTACAGTTGTGTACACTTACCATAAATGTAGATGTCACTGTTGCAGTCCTGGTTACCCTCCCTCCAGCCCCCTGTTTTTTCTCTGACTATACCTCTACTTTCTGTTCCTATGCTTAAAAGCCTTTTTGGTGTATTTGCTTTTGACTGGAGGTATATTGCTGTAATTTAAGATTATATTTTGCTCCCCATTCAGGGAGCACCTGACATCTGGGACAAGAAAAACTGAGGTAATGATGTTGGCTGCATGTTTTATACTCCTGACAACCTGACGTCATAGAAGAAGGGACAGCAACCGATGCAGGACCCAAGACTTTGTTAATCAGGCCGACTGAGGGCAACCTGCTAGCAGATTACCCAAATGTAATGACTGCAACAGTGAATACACTCGAACATCCACATTTATGGTAAGTGTGCACAACTGTACTTTTCTCTGCTTTGGCTAGGAGACAACCACTTTCAGTTTACAGCATTGCCCTTTGCACTCATTACGCCCCTCCCCAGGGTGTTCACTAAATGCATGGCAGTGGTGACAATGTATCTAAGGCTGCAAGAGTTCTGTGTGTTCCCCTATGTAGACAAGTGGCTCTTCACTGCAACCACCAGGTATCTGTTATCCAATGCAGGGACTTCATGGTTCATTTCTTTCATCCCTTGGGGTGACAGTAAACTTAAAGAAAAGCCAGCTGAAATGGACTCAAATAATAGAATTCATAGGATGCCACCTGGGTACAACATCCCAGATTGCTAAGCTGTCAAATTCAGAGTCCTCTCACTCTATCACCAAGCTTCCAAAATCCTCTCTTCTGCAGTCCTCATGGCTTTGTAGGCCTTTCAGATGACGTGATGACGTCTGCTCAAAAAAAAAAAAAAAACGGGGAAAATTAAAAAAATAAAAGCTGGAAGAAAAGTCGGAAATGGAGGGGTGCCACTCGGGAATTGTGGTACCCCAGTATTTGGACCCCAAAACTCAGTAAAAAATGAGTAATTCGGTATGGTTGGGAGGTATGGCCCCAGCACAGACCCTTGGCCATCCCTGCTATCTTAGAGGTGGTTGATGATGTCTTCCAGGAATCCAGTTTAACTCCTGACCCCCTCCCACCTGCTCCCAGAAAACCTGAAAGGTATTACAGAGTACCAGATTCTCACAAATACCTGTACAGAAATCCTGCTGCAGACATGGAGGTCATTACACAGGGACCAAAAGGAGCTAAGGCTAGTTCTACAAAGAATCATACTCCTTCTGACAAGGACTCTAGAGCTTTGGACAGATGGGGTAAAAAAGTATACATCTCTGCTACCTTGGCTATTAGAGCTCTCAACTGTCAGTTTCACATGTTAAAATATCAACAACAAACTATGGAACTGTTAAAACAAAAAAATCTACCTTTTATGATTGTGCCAATTCGAAAGAGCAGATTTAGTGCACTCTACTTGTCAAGTGGCTAAACACTCATTACAGTGTGGATATGATGCCCTAGAAGCCTCTAGCAGGGCAGCAGTGTCAGGATCTGTCATTAGAAGACATGCATGGTTGAAAGAACAACCTCTCCCTGATCATGTCAAATCTAATTTACTTGATGCACCCATGGATAAGGACCACTTGTTTGGAGAAAAAGCAAAATAGCAGAAATACCTCACAAAGAGGATTACCGGCATCAAACAGATGCCCTACCATCTCAAAAAACTCCAGCTTTACTCCTTCGCATATTGCCTACTCAGAGGTGATCTGTGCCTAACATACAAAGCTATGTCAAACCCAGAGCTGTTGGACATGCTCCACTTAAAGAAATCCCAATCCATCCGAGCTACATGCTCTAGGGACCTAAACCTTGTCACCACAATAAACAGAACATGCCAGAGGGATAGATTCCTGTCCCAGAGACTTCCCATACTCTGGAATAAATTACCTATCTATATCAAACAAAACTCCTCATTAGCACTCTTCAAGAAATATCTTGATGATTGGATGGAAAATAGGAAATTCACCCCGGGGATCACCTCTGTGGCTCTGCTCGACAGTGGCACAGGAAAATAATTTTCTTGGGTGGCAAAAACCAGGGTACCTTTTTGGCTGGGCTTGTATAGGCCCCAGGGCCGATAGCCTAGTACCTACCTATGAACCTATGAACCTAAGAGGTGCTTAAAAAGATGGAAGACAAAGCAAAATCTATGCAAACAGTAAATGATTTCCTTCAGGTACAACCTCCTAGGTTCAGCAGGAATTTTCCCTCAAAACACTGCTCCTTTCCTGCACTAGCAGAGAGGGGCAAGGTAAGCCCCACAGGAACAGACCACCAAGACTCCCACCCCAGGGACAGCAGAGAACCAAACAGTGGACTACTCCCACTCCAAAGGCAGGGAGTTTTAAGCCATCCCTCTATGGCAAAAACTCTCAAAGACTCCCTCTCCCTCCTCTGCCCTGTTTCTGATCACCAAAAACTAGGAGGAAGTCTCTCCCTCTGCAAAGAAAATTGGCTCTGTGTAACAAAGGACCAATGAGTCTTAAAGATCATTTTTCAGGGATACAAATTATCCTTCAGTGAACTCCCAAATCTAAGAGGGTACCCAGACTTACCTCTAAATCAGTGGGCAGAGGCATTGAAACAAGTCCAAACTCTCATATCCCAAGGGGTAGTAGAACCTGTCCCATCAGATCAAACAAATAAAGGCTTTTATTCCAGACTATTCCTGTTTCACAGAAAAACGGGCTCTTGGTGCCCCATCCTGGATCTGCCCATTCTGAACACCTTCATGGTGGTCCCCAAATTCAAAATGCCAACCTTACAGCAGCTGCTGCCTATGCTGACAAACAAAGCCTGGTTAGTAACCCTAAATCTAAAATATGCCTACCTCCACATCCCCATAAGGGAATCCTGCAGGAAATTCCTTTGTTTCAGAGCAGGCTCACAACACTTTCAGTTCTTTGGCTTATCTACTGCTCCCAGGGTATTCACCAAATGCTTAGCCCCAGTCATAGCCTTCTGCAGGCAGAAAAATACATACATTTACCCTTATCTGGATGACTGCCTTATTCAGGCAGACTGCAGAGAAAAGCTCCTCAAGGACCTCCTCTTTGTCAAAACCCTCCTAACCTCCGTAGGGTACACCATCAACAGGAAGAAATCAAAGAAAACACCATCCAGGAAGATCACTTTCTTGGGAGCACTGCTGGGCACAGCATCCCAAATGGCCTATCCCCAGAAAGGCAGAGCTTCTTACCTCTCTATTTCACCCAGCTGGCTTCTAGAAGTCACCTCACTGCGAGGAAGTTCCTCCAAACCTTGGGGTACATGGCATCTTTTATCTTTCTAATTCCTCTGGCCAGGCTTCACATGAGAAAACTTCAGTGGTAGCTAAAGAACCTTTGGTGTCAGCACTCTCAGCCTCTAGAGCCCACTCTCTCTCTGATCCCCTGTATAAGGGCCGAGTTTCTCTGGTGAACAAGGGCCTATGCTCAAAACAAGGGTCTTTCCTTCACACTTCGTCCAACAGGGCAGACCATTACCACCAATGCCTCAGACACAGCTTGGGGTGCTCACCTAGAAGGCAGGTGCACCCAAGGTCTTTCGGATGCACAGCACCTTCCCTTATACATCAACCTGAAGGAAATTATGGCAGTACAAAAGGCTCTGATGTCCTCCAAACCCCATATCAAGCCAGGGGTTCTCCTTATCAAAACAGACAACACCACAGTAATGTGGAGCATCAACAAACAGGGAGGGACCCAATCTTACCCTCTGTGCAGGCTAGCCAGGAACCTATGGCTGACAGCCTTTTCCATGGGACTACACCTGATAGCCCAGTACCTACCAGGGATCAACAACACTCTGGCAGACCACTTAAGCAGAAACTTACTGGACCCCCATGAATGGCAGCTCCACAGAAAAATCTTTTTACAGATAACTCATGGGTGGGAGACTCCAGAGGGGTATCTCTTTGCTTCACACCTAAACTATCAGCTAAAAAAATTCTGTACCATGGAGTATCACCACCTAGTGTGGAAGGTGGATGCATTGACCTTCCCCTGGAACACCCTCTTTGTGTACGCATTCCATCCTCTGCCTCTTATTCCAAAGGTACTAATCAAAATAAGGGAAGAGAGAGACTGAAAGCCATCTTCATTGCTCCAGATTGGCCCAGACAACATTGGTACCCCTTACTGCGCAGCCTGACCTTACAGCCTCCCAGGCAGCTTCCCCTGATCTCAGACCTCTTAACTCAGGTGGGGAGGGGGAAATGCTGCACCCAGACTTGCAGACTCTCAAGCTATCAGCATGGCTAACACTCTAAAGGCAAACAAGGGGCCCTTGTTAAGCAAACAGGTCCTAGACATTATCACAGAGGCCAGAAGGCCCAGCACCAGAAAATCTTATGCTGGAAAATGGAAAATGTTTTGCTCCTGGAGCCAGTCCAGGGGGAGAGGGCAATACCTCACAACCTTCCAGCGCTCTTATCCTTGACTACCTAGCGGAGCTACTTAATAGTGGCCTGTCCTTCTCCTCTATTAAAATCCACACCTCAGCCATCTAAGCTCATTTTGATACAGAACAGCCCCTATTCTCCCATTCTTTGATTAAACAATTCCTCAGATGGGCTTCTCATATCAGACCTCCAAGAAGGCCACCCACTCCAGCCTGGAACCTGAATTATGTTTTGGAAAAACTTACGTTACCACCCTTCAAACCTGCTGCTTTAGCAGAACTAAGATTCCTCTCCTGGAAGACTGCTTTTCTCCTAGCTGTCATCTCAGCCAGGAGAGTTTCAGAACTTCAGGCACTGATGGCCATTGCGCTCTTCATCATCTTCCATGCAGAATAGGCCTCCCAGAGGACTAATCCCTCCTTTATGCACAAGGTGGTATCTAATGTAACTCTCAATCAGGCCATAGATCTAACCACCTTCTTTCCTAACCCTCAAAACAAGGGGGAGAGAATTCTGCACTCACTAGATGTGCACAGACAGCTCAGATACTATCTGGACCATTCCAAACCCTTCAGGAAAATGGACCAACTACTTGTCAACTGTGCCCCAGGGGCAGAGAGGAAGCCCATTTCCAAACAAACCATTTCCAAATGGATATCACATTGTATCCATTTCTGCCCCCCCCCCAAGTCTATTAGAACCCATTCCACTAGGGCAGCCTCCATGTCCACAACATTTCTCAGAGAAGTTGTCACCAGGGACATCCTGGAAGCTGCCACCTGGACTTCTGTCCATACCTTTACCAAGCATTACCACCTACCTCTATTTTCTAAGGCTAGGGCAGGGTTTGCCTCTGCAATTCTGCAGGACATGCGGACACATTCCTAGGAATCTTACTAAGCCTATCACCCCTATCCTCAGGTTTGGGAATCCTCCCACAGGTGATGACTGCAACAGTGAAACACAAAGAAATTAGTACAGTTGTGTACACTTACCATAAATGTAGATGTTCGAGTCTATTCACTGTTGCAGTCCTGGTTTCCCACCTTCCTTCCTCCGTATATCTTTTTTTTTAGGGATACACAAGTTTCAAAAGGTGACTTTTAGCCACCAGGACCACTTTATCATATTTACTTGGGCTGCTGACAGGTTAGGGCAAGAAAAACTGATGTAGTGGCGTCGGCTGCTCTCCTTTATAGCACTGACGATCTGACGTTATGCAGCATGCGACAGCAGCCGATGCAGAAAAACATTGACTCTGGTATTTGGGCTGGTCGAGGGCTACCACAGCAGGGATAACCCACAGGTGATTACTGCAACAGTCAATACATTTCTTCCATACCTTCTGTCACACCCTTCCAGCCAGCCTCACTGAGACTTGAAAGACTGAAACTAACCGTGTGGCTCCTCCAGTTCCAGTGATGGTCAAGGATGCAGTTTTTTTTCATCTGTTATTCATATTTTATCTTCGCCACAGAAACCAAACAAAAGAAAGGTTTACAAAAGTAAGTGGAAAAGGTTTGCTATCTGTGCTTCCCCTAAATGATTAGATCCAGGAAGGTCCTAGCAGATGTATCCATTTTTTATGCAGGGCAAAACCAGAGCTCCATTACTTCTTTGAAATTATCCAGACATGCATCTAGAGCGTTTCTCCCCAGGTCTCCACTAAAAATTGGCTTTGTTCCAAGTCGGACTTACCCAGTTAACAAATGTTAAATAAATAAAAATAAATAAAGGGAACTTTTCTTCTTAGACCCCCATCAGATATCCATATACTCCTTGAGGTATTACTTTTTTGCTTCAGGCCCTAACCTGACCCTCTTTTGAGCCAGCAGCATCACTAGAAGTGAAATTTCTGTTTTGGAAAACTATTTTTTTAGTGGCCATCATGTCACTGAGCTACAGGACTTAACTTTACAAACCTACTTATTTGATTTTTTGTAAGGATAGAGTATCTCTTTGGACCATTCCAAATTTTCTCCAAAAAGTGGCCTCGGACATTGCTCTTAACCAGTCAATTAACCTACTAGTTTTCTTTCCAAATTTTTCTAGTAAAAGGGAGTATGACTTGCATTTGAGGGATGGTCACCATCACTTCTACCTACATCATACCAAAGACATTAGAAAGTCAGATCAAGTTTTTCTTTCCTTCTCAAAAACCAAAGTGGGACATGCATTTCTAAAGTGACATTGTCTGAGCGGCTCTCTGATTGTATTGTTTTTATCCATAAAGGAAGTGTATTAGCTGTGCCTCACAAACTGAGGGCCCATTCAGTCAGACCTGTGGCAACCTTCTCCAGTTAATTTGCTAGAGTACCAGTTGATGAGATTTGTGCAAAGGCTACTTGGTCTAATGTTCACACCTTGTGTCTCACTATATGAACATGCAGTCTAGATCCCTTGCATCCTTTGGCTCCAGCATTCTTCAGAATATCCTTCCATGAGACCACTCTGCTATGTCAGCAGCTGGGGAATCTGTCCCATCTGTTGAGCCATATGGAAAAGACATCAAATGTAAAAGTTATGTACTTAATATAATGCTAGATTCGTGTTGCCTTCTGTCCGGCTCAAACTTCCCTTCCTCCATCCTCCTTACCTAAACTGTCATCTAGTATTTCTCAGCTGATAAAATGGACCTGTCCAGGGTCATGTCATATGTTCAACCCTGAGCTGACTTTTCACCCTTCACATTATTAAAACAAAGAGTAAAAAGGTCACACAGATAACCAACTGGTTAAAAAGCACAAAAAGAAAAATCTAGCAAAGCTAGACTACTAACGGTGTGATACCTTAAACTTCTTGCATCAGAGGCCTCATGGGATATATGCAAATCACCCCTTAAGGATATCAGGTGTTTCAGCTAAATGGCAATTCTGAATGTCCATGACTTTTTTCTTTTACTTTCATTTTTAAGTCTATTTATGGACAATTTCAGGCCATTAAAGTCAAACCCCTCTAGCTGTGGACATGCATGTTTCTACCTTCTTATGACATCATCAGCACAGCATAAGAGGAATGTTTGACCTTTGGAAACACAAGATTGTCATACCCAGCTGATATCCATAAACATTAGCGTGTCTACAAAATATCCCAACTAACAAACTAAAACAAAAAGTAAAAAGGTCACACGGATAACCAACTGGTTAAAAAACACAAAAATAAAAATCTAGCAAAGCTAGACATCTAACTGTGTGATACCTTAAACCTCTTGCATCAGAGGCCTCATGGGATATATGCAAATCACCCCTTAAGGATATCAGGTGTTTCAGCTAAATGGCAATTCTGAGTGTCCATGACTTTTTCTTTTACTTTTATTTTTCAGTCTATTCATGGATAATTTCAGATCATTAAAGCCAAACCCCTCTAGCTGTGGACATGTATGTTTCTGCCTTCTTATGACATCATCAGCACAGCATAAGAGGAAGGTTTGATCTTTGGAAACACAGGGTTGTCATACCCAGCTGATTTCCATAAACATTAAGGTGTCTACAAAATATCCCAACCCTTCACATTATTGGTATGCTGTTTAAAATTGTTATGCGTTTGAATAAGATATTAGTTACAAGTAGGCAAACTTGATCTGAGGTATTGTAGAGACAAGAGGGAGTTAAGGCTAGTTGAGGAGCCTGAGCCCTGCAGCCACAAGCTTGAAACGGACTCCAAGGTCAGATCTGGTTGGCTCTAATAATCCATTGAGCCGGACAGAAGAAGACAACACAGATCTAGTTTTATGGTTGATACATAACTTCCCTTTATGGCAAATTACCTATGGAGTCATACTGTTTTACCATGGAGGTTTTACAGAGGCATAAAAGCTACCTTGTCTCTCTGTCTTTCCTCATCTCCTTTGCAAAGCATTCCAGCATATCATTAATCAAGATCAAAGCCCATATTTTGAGGACTTCTGTAAGCTGTAAGCATGAGTGCCCTTCCATTGGGAGAAAATGCAGTGTGTGCTTTTTTTGCTACAATAATTTCTTAAGAAAAATAATGTATGCATTACCTTTTTCTTATATAGATAGCTAGATAGATAGATAGATAGATAGATAGATAATCTATACCTATATATATAAAATGCCAGAAAGAATGCCTTTTGGTTGTAGGATTTAACCTTCAGCAATTAATAGATAAAGATTTCAAAACATGAAAAAAGACAATATGGTAGAAAAAGGTAATGAATATAGCATAACACGGATCAGAATGCAATCACCATACAATGGGATCGCTAGCCTCCAGACAAACCATAACATATGCAGTTGATAGATAGTATTCCAATTGATAAGTCAGTGGATCAGTTCCTGACTTGAAAGTCTCAGTGTAGGACAGCATTGTTAATAAAAGGAAGGCTGTTTAAGTTATTATTGTTATTATTATTGTTGTTGTTGCTATAGATTAACTGTTGAGCAGGTAAGCCCACTGGACAGAAATGTCCCTTTTCAGGAGTGACCCAGGAGAATTCTCTGGTTATGTGACTTAAAGTCACACAGCAAGTAAATGGAGGTGAAAGGAATCAAATCCTTTACTTTGTTTACAGGAAGCAGTTTAACAGCTCAGAGCCTTAATTTTCTGCATTAATAAGGAAGTCTTTCTTAGATTTAAGATTATTTGGAGCATCATTATCTGTAGAATTGAGCATCTTGTAGAATGAGTCTTTGTCTTGGTAAGGGTCAGATCTCCAGTGGTTACAGCAGCTGGGATGAAAGTGTGAAATTATCTTAGATGCTTCCTTTTCTGGTTTGCCATCTGTTTCTAAGCCATGGAGCCTGCTCTCTACCTGTTTTTGGAAGAGATGCAGGGCAGATTTGTGGGGTTGAGTCATCAGGCTGCTCAAGTAGGTAGCCAAACCTTCCTCACTGGATGTGCTTGGCAGGTTATTACACTTATCAGTGGCCAAAACAGATGCAAAATTGTGTGGTTTGGTTGCCATTTTGGAGCACCAGATGTCATCTTAGGGCATTGCTGCAGGACTGAGTTCTCAAAGATAAGGTTGTTAATGTATTCCTGCTGTAGTCATTGCTGCAGAAAGTTGAGAGCCTCATCCACATTAGTGATGGCATGACTTTTACCTTGCCAATTGTTAAACAGTGTGGTTAGGTATTTGAAGATAGTGGGGAGTCCATTTTGAAAGCTTAACTTTCTGATTTGGGCAAACAATTTTCCTTTGGAGTGTTGTGGCAGTGGAGAAGTCTTAATAGAGGCATATAGGTTCATAGGTGTGTACTAAGCTAATGGGCCTGGAGCCTTTACAAGCCTAGCCCATAGGATTACCCTAGCATCGTGCCACCCAACCTTAGTTCCCAGTACCTCTGTCGAGTAGAGCCACTGGAGTGATCCCCTGGGTGAAATTTCTGTTTCACATCCATTCATCAAGATTTCTCTTGAAGAGGGCCAGTGAGGTGCTCTGTTTGACATGTATGGGAAGTCTCTTCCATAGCATGGGCAGTCTCTGGGTTATGAACCTGTTCCTCCAGCTTGTTCTGTTGATTGTGGTAATGAGGTTGAGGTATCTGGAGTGTGTGGTGTGGAGGGATTGGAATTTCTTTAGATGTAGCATTTCTAACAGAGCTGGGTCAGACATGGTTTTGTAAGTCAAGCAGAGATCGCCTCTAAGTAGGTGATATGAGACAGAGAATAGTTGGAGTTTTTTGAGTCTGTCCATATAGGACAAGTGTTTAAGGCCTAGGATCCCCTTTGTGAGGTACTTTTGTGGCCTCTCCAGTTGTTGCAGGTGTCTAGTGAGGTACATGCCAAATGGGGCATTGTACTCGATGATTGGCCTAATGAGGAAGAGTAGAGGGAGATAATGACCTCTTTCTTCCTGGATGCAAAACCCTTAGTAATGAGATGTGCCACATAGAAGGACTTTCTGACCACAGTGGCAATGTGGTGATCAAAAGAAAGGTTGCTGTCAGCCTGTGTTCGCAGGTCTCTTATAACGCCTTCTGTGTTCTGTGGACTACCATTGATGTGGTAATTCATGAGAACTGGATTTTTCCCAAAGGGGATGATGACACATTTATTGGCATTGAACTTAAGGCCATGGTTCTGACACCAGTCGTTGTTCTCAGTGAGGCCTTTCTGTAGCATGTCAACATCACTTGGGGAGTTAATAATAGCTCCCAACTTGCAATCATCTGCAAACTTTGTCAGCCAGAGTCCCTTCGTGTTGGCCTGGACTTCAAAGAAGTAGATACCAAACAGGAGAGGACCCAGGACCAAACCCTGTGGGACCCTACTTGTGACTGGTCGGCAGTCTGACTTGGAGTCAGCTGCTTTCACACTGTGGGTTCTATCTGTGAGCCAGTTTGCAACCCAGCTAGTGATACAGGGGTTGATGCCAAGCTTAGTAAGTTTTTCTATGATTCCTGAGTGGGGAATGGTATCAAAGGCTTTGGCCAGATCAAGGTAAGCTGTATGAACCACCCTGCCATCATCCACATCTCTGGTGACTGATTCAAAGAAGTCGACCACATTGAGCAGGCATGATCTACCCTTCACAAATCCAAACTGTGTGGGATCCACAGTTTGGCGAATCCCTATATCCTTGTTTATTAGGTCCATGATGATGCATTCCATAGCTTTGCATATCAGACTCGTCAGGCTAATGAGCGATAGTCCCCAGGGTCTGTAGTCAATCCTCCTTTGTGGAGAGGGATGACTGTAGCAGTGCGCCATTCAGTAGGGACAAAGCCTGAGGTGAGGCTGTGATTGAACAGGGCACACAGGTGAGGTGCCAGTTCACTCTGTAGTTCATGTAGAACACAGCCAGGGATATTGTCAGGTCCCATAGAAGCTGTATTCTTGGCCTTGGACAGTGCTGTTTTAACCTGTGCAGCAGTAATAATGGGTGCCTGGCAATTTACTGGTATTGTGATTGGTCCTTTGGTGGGGGAGAGATGGGTAAAGTTGCCAGTGAATCTGTCGGCCAGTATATTGGCAATATCTATTGGCTCGGTATAGGAGGTAACATTGTGCAGTAGCTCAGAGCAAATCTGGGTATTGGCGTGGAGATTCTTTATATAAACTATAGAAGGCCTTGTGGTTGTCTTTACTATCTGCTGCAATTCTGTTTTCGTAGCTAGCTTTAGAGGATTTGATGAGTGATCTCAGCTTTTTATTGAGGCTGATAAGGGAGTTTTTCCAGTGTTGGGACTTCATCTTATTTCGCATCAGTTTTCTCCTTCTGTTGTAGAGTTTGTTTATGGCATAGGACCACTATATTGGCTTCCTTTTTTTGGAGGAGAGCATCTTGGTTCTATTGGGTATAGCGAGATCCATGTATTTGCGTACGTGTTTGTACAGTGCATTGGTGTATGATTCGACGGTCATGTTCTCCATTTGCATGGGTGCCGTGAAGTTAGCCGCCTCTGTTTTAGGAGCCCAAAGTTAGCTTTGGAGAAATTTTTCATGGTGGTTACCTTTGCAGATCTGGTGGGAGGGATGTGGATTTCCAAGGTGATTAGTTTGTGGTCGGATCTAACCAGGGAGGAGTTGACTAATGGTGTAGAGCAACGATCGCCCATGTTAGTGATGACCAGGTCAAGGATGTTGCTACTTGTAATGGAGGTAAGAACGAGCTGGTCCAGGGCACTGGAATTAATGAATTCCAGGAAACGTTGGGCAAGTGTACTGGTACATGAGTAGTTTTCCCAGTTAATGGAGGGATAGTTGAAGTCGCCCAGTATGAGAGTGTTAGGTTGGACCCTAATATTCTCCAGGGTGCTTAGGAACATGGAGTGTGAGTCTTGGGACATGGTTGGGGACCTATAGCAGGCTACGACCTGAATCACTGTCTTACCCATTGTTAGCTGCACCTGAAGTATCTCTGATTCGTTATGTTGGGCTACCAGTCTGGAGGTGTGCACATTCTTTATGAATAGTATACACTGCCCAGACAGATAAAAGTGTATCTAGTTTTTGAAATCATCCAAAGTCTTCTGTTTTTCTACAGAAATGTTCTTTATATTTCACTGTTTTAGTAGTAACAGTCGAAACTTCTGTGTCTGAAGGACTTATGACTGATCCAAATTCCAGAACTTAGCATACTTCCCCGAGGAGATCCTCCCTCATAAGAGGGACATCTTGTCAAACCATCTTCATTTCTTTTTTGCTGGTGTTCTTGTCAATGTCATTATGCAGTTTTTAGCATCATCAGTGTGTTGGTTGGCCTGGCTTCCAGAAGCTGCAGATAAGTACCCAATTGAGGAAAAAAAATACCTTATCCTTTTTTCATTATATGGTTATCACATGTCTAGGGTAGCTTTCAAGCATCAGAGTTTGCTGTCTGATTTGGAGTCTGAAAAAGATGTTAGTTGTATTGATTGTGGGAAAGAGATTTTCCACAGAAAGTGTAAAGTATGTATTCTTTTTGGGGTCTGAGTACTATCGAGATAATTGTCCCCACCTTTTGAGATTTAAATCAAAGACAGGCAGAGAGCAAAACCTTTCCAGCAACATCTCACTCAGTAAAAGATTTACAACTTGTTCAAGGCCGGTTAGGCATTGGCTAAAATCTCCTCTAACATACCTTCCGAAAAGAAGCCTTTAGAGAAGTGCACAAAAGAGAAATTGCATCAGGAGACCAATGACATCCTGTCAGAATCCGAATGCCTGCCTAGTCCTGAGGCAGCAGTTTCCTCAAGGCATTTTTTACAGCCCCTGACTCTGGCATCTGACGCCTGGCATTGTCAAAATCCTTCAGATGTCAGTTGGTTCAAATGCTTCAGTGTTGGCATTTGGTTCCAACTCCTGTATTATGATAAAGAAGGAACAGGGTAGTATCCACTCAGTCATTATGAAGAGGTCTTAAGCTTTCACATTGAGGCCTTGGGCATCTGCTCACATATCTAGGCCTCCAAGTCCATCTTAGTCACAGGCCCAAGTTTTTTTTTTTTTTTTTTTTATCTTTTGTTGTTCTGGTTAGTCCCATTAGGCTATTCACTTCTTATCAGGATAGACCCGATGGAAAATTTGGCCAGGGCATCAGGAAACTTTCCCTAATCTTTACAACAGCTGCAGTGGGATCTTTCACATCACCTGAGCTACCATCAACTCAAGCAGATGGAGCCTTGGTTTAACTTCTCATCTGAAAGCTCTCTAATGCTGCACTGCAGTATCAACAGTCCGATCACCTAGAGTGGGAATAGCACATGCATCTTTATGGTCTTCCAGCATCAAAAGTAAATGTGCTGCCTGTTGCACCCCTGACAATGCTTGTCAATCATCAGAGACAAAACAGATGCCCACCTTCTTGCCTCAGCAGTTTCTGGATGGGCCTTCATCCCATACCCCATACTCAGATCCTTTCCAGAATTTAGTACAGTTGACTCAAAATTTTGTTCTTTTCTTGAAGAACGTCCTACCAAATGGAATCAATTTTACATGTTCTCCCTACAAATGCTCCAAAAGAAGAAGAAGGGACCTCTCCTGTGAGGACACAAACCTCAGTAATTTGGAGGCAGAAGAATTAACATGTATAGAACACATATTCTTCTCCTACTATTTATGAGACTGGTGCTGAGGGTACATTATCCTCTGCCTAACCAACAGAGGGTAGCTCATTGGGAGATAGTCTTCATGGGATATATGATCACTTCAGATGTGAGACCAAGAAATTCACCCAGCCCAGTTTAGGTACAGGTAGCTTCTGGGCTTGTTTCAACTGAAGCCCTTGGTCATTCCACTATTTATCGAAGTCTTACCCACTGTATTTGCTAATGCTTTTCTGTAGTCAAATTCCCAACGCCCTACTCCAAGTGACCCTGACTGTTTCTACAGTGTGGAGGACTGTTTTAATTACCTGTATAACAACCCCATTGCAGATCCATCAGTGTTGTCTGTTGATGCCTGCAAAGGAACTCCTGTGGCTCAGACAAGGAATACCATCCCTTATGACAGAGAAAATAAGATTCTGGACATGGTAGTGAAAAAGAGATGTCTCTGCTACCCATGTCTTCAGGGCCTTAAATTTCCAGACTTACATGCCAAGGTTTCAGTCCCAGCTGAAGGACAAGATGGATGGGATACAAAAAATGGACCCAAAACACAAAGTGCTTGAGGTATACAACCTCCTTTCCCTTGGTATAACCAAATACTCCACAAAAATTGGCTATGATGCTGTGGATGCATTCTGTAAAATAGTAAACACAGGGGTTGTATTAAGGAGAAATTCTTGGCTAAGGATATAGGTTCTGCCAGATCGTGTGCATACAGAGCTCCTTAATCCCCATTGCATAAGGAGTTCCTGTTTGGACCTACTGTACAGAAGTGCTCAAAAATTAAGACAAAGGGGGAGACTGTTCAGTTTATCAAGCAGTTTTCCCCCACTCCCCTTTACCAAAATATAGCAGTAGTTACCCCACTAATTGTTGGTCTTTCTACCAATGCTTGGAAAGAGGTAAAGACCAAAAAGGTAGGAAAGTTTGCTATAAGGAAAAACAGCATAGTGAAAGAAGAAAAAAAACTTAGGTTCCTCAGAACCAAGACCCAGAGAAAGAAAAGCTCCTGATGGTTTCTTGCTCTTCCCACCCCATCCCACAACCCCAAACAAGTCCCAACTAGGCCCTTGCCCACTAAGAATAGGGGCTGGCAAGGCTTCTTTCTCAAACAGGGAGAGACCATCCGAGAATTAAAACTGATACTATATATTTTAAAGCAAGGATACAAACTGAATTTCCTAAGGAAACCTCATTTCACAGGTATCCCTCCAGTAACAGCAGAAGAAAAACACTTGGCTCAGCATCTCATGCAATAGCTACTCTTGCAAAGGGGACATAGACAGGGTGCCAAAAGGGGAACAAGGCACAAGCTTATATTCAAAAGAGTATTCCTACTTTCAAAGAAAGGCAGATCCAAGTGGCCAGTTCTTTATCTGTCAAGATTGATCAGGTTCTTCAAAATGAAAGCATTCAAAATATTCACCTTCCAAGACCTTTTTTTTTTCTCTTTCCATGGTCATATGTGGTCAAGACTAGATCTGAATGATGTATACCCTGATATTCCCCCAAACCAGAGAATGCAGAAGGTATATGTGATTCAGTGTAAAGGATTGCAGTTACCATACGTTCATAGGTTAAGTACTAGGCTAGCTGCACTTGATGGCTATATTAAGTGTAGGCAGTTTCCTTTTTTGTGCTCAAATTAACTATCACATTTGATTAGAGATTGGCATTACCCATTCCATGATCAATAATTGTATATTGTCCCTAATGAGAATAACAAGGATCATACTGTAGATAATTTGAGGAGACTCACACACGGGATAAGCATTTAGGAACTGTCTCTGTCCATTAGTAGTACAGATGACAGTCCTGGGGTAAATTTTCTGTTTCCCATCATAGATCCATGTTGTGCTTGAATGTGGACAGGGATGAACTTTGTTTTACGTAAATGGGAGTCTGTTCTACAACAGTGGTATCCTGTGTGAGATATACCTGTCACTCCAAACGGTTCTGTTGATATTGTAGAAGAGGCTTAGATCCTTAGACTAAGTATTTCTGATACCATTTGACTTGCTGATGTGCAGTAAATCCATCAGTATTGGGTCTGAGGATGCCTTGTATGCTACTCATAGGTCACCTCTTGGCAGTCTGTAGGATATAGAGTACAGCAACAGGGCTTTGTGTTGCTCCATGTAAGGCACGTTGTTTAGGCCTTATATTTTTTAGTAAAGTATCTCTGTGGTCATTTCATTTGTTGCATGTGTCTGGACAGATATATGCCAAAGGAAGCATTATATTCAATGGTTAGCCTAATGAGTGGCTGATTAAAGGAGGACAGTAACATCTTTCTATCTCAACACAATCCCCTTGTTTATAAGTTGTGCAATATAGGACTTTCTTACAGCAGTGGACACATGTTGATCAAATGTTAGGTCATTATCCAAGCGTTCCCAAATCCCAAACAACTGGATCAACTCTTAGGGGCATATTTGTGGTACTTTCTCTGGGTAAATGACTGCTCACGAATACAATAGTGCATTTTTTGGCATTTAGTTTCAGTCCATGATTTTGGCACCAGTTATTTATTTGGGACAAACCTTCTTGCAAGATGGCTAAGTCATTTGGGGATTCAATAACTGCTTCTAGCTTGCAGTCATCTGCACACTTAGTCAGCCAGAGACTTTTGGTATTGGCTTTCACTTCAGAAAAGTAGATGCCAAACAGGAGAGGTCCCAGCACAAAACCCTGGAGGACTCCACTGGTGACTGGTCTCTTTGTGGAGGTAGTTTCCCCTTGTTGATTTCCTGCATCCTGTCTGTGAGACATTTGTCAATCCAGTGGGTGACATGGGGTTTATTCACAGTTTATGTAGCTTTTCTTCTATGCCTGAATGGGGAATTATGCCAAAAGTTTTGGCCAGGTCAAGGTATGGGATGTCTACCATTTTACCTTCATCCATTGTTTCCATGTCCTTTTCCAAAAAAATCCACCAGGTTAAGTAAGCATGACTTGCCCTTGATAAATCTAGACTGAGGCAGGATCAGAGTTTGGAAGTTCTCAGTGTCATGAATGATGAGTTTCACGGTAAGTCTTTTCATGGCTTTGCATATGAGGCTGGTCAGACTCACCAGTTCATCTACTTTTCTTTTGGTTTACCAGCTATGTCCAGGGTGTTCATAAAGTACCTAGCTCTACTAACTGCCTTTTGCAAAACTGTGGGCATCTATACCTTCCATTATCTGGACAACTGCCTGATTCAGGCAGCGATGATGAATTACACCCAAAAGGCCATCCAATTCCTTCTGGCTTATTTTCAAAAACTAGGTCTCTGTCTGAACCTGTGAAAGTCCAGGCAGATAACTCCAAGGCAAGCCATCTTTCTGAGGCAGTGCTAAACAGAGAGAAAGAGAGGGCTTTCCTTCCTTCAGACAAGGTACTCTTCCTAGTAAACTACTTCCAGTCAGTAAAACAGCTGAAACAATTTTCTACAAGGGTATTCCTAAGAATCCTGGGGCTACATAGCCTCTTCTATACTGGTGGTGGGGTCTGAATGGAGAGATGATAAAATCAGCAAGCAAAAGAGAGTAGTATTGTTGAAACTGAATTCATCCTTAAGTCTTGGTCAGTACCTTCAAGAGGTGGACCCTGTTTTTTTTACAAAATTTCACCAAGACAACACTGATATATAGACTGTATTCTATATAGCATGTATTGCGGACAGAAGTAGGTTAAAAAAATAAAAAAGATAGCTGGGTGCACAAGACCCAGGATAAAAAAGTGCCCAACCCTTATAGGTGCACTGATGCCAGGACTGGAAAAAAATAACAGTGTAGAATCCTCGGTACATGGAAGCATTCCTGCAATGGGGCTAGGCCAGGCCCAGGGCCAGGGGGAGGATAGCTCCCCTGTTGTAGAAAGAAGCAGCAGTCCACAAAAACACAAAAACTGATAGGCCAAAAAAGAGCCATAAAGATGATAGAAGGGACTATTGATGATAAGAAAGAAAAGATGTATTGTTACTATTATGCAAAAAGTTCAGAATTTCCAGACAGAAGGTATACAAAAAGATTGAGAGAAATTAGAAGAAAGAAAAATACTTCTTGGTTCCATGCGTTGGATGCTGTCTCTTCTTCCATGACGTCAGGTCGTCAGGGGTATAAAACATGCAGTCGATGCCATTACATCAGTCTTTCTTGCCACGCGGTGCCCAAAGCAGAAGCCGTTCATGAAGTGCTGGTCGGCCAACTCCTGAAATTTTCGTTTTCAAGTTTCAGAACCGAAGTCTTCAAAAAAGCTAAGTACCCTGTTGGGGATCCTTTTTCATGCTCTATTTTTCATGCTCTAAACTGATGTCAGTAAAAGTTAACAATTGTATTATCTGTGGAAAGCAAATACCTCATAAAGATTTTCATTCATACTGCATTCCTTGCTTAGGCCCAGACCACGGCATCTTTCGCTGTCGGTTTTGTGCCTTATTCAACCCACAAAGTATTCGTCGTCGGTTTATTCTTGCAGCAAATTATTTCGGTACGCAGTTTAACTGTCCAGAAATTGCTTCGTTAAGCAATCCGACTACCGACATTCCAAAAAAAAGTAAAGATAAAGACAGAGACAGACCGCATAGGTCCAAAGCTGCCGACGACACTTCCGTTAAGCTAGTCGCCAGTTCGCCGGTACTCAGTGAGGCACTTTCGCTGCCCCTGATACCTGCTACTTCAGATTCGCAAGCCTCTACTGAGACCCATTCGGAGTCCAGTATGCCGCGAGATGCTTCTTCGACGATGGAACCTGCTGATGTCTCTACCTTGGATGGGTCCAGAGCCGCTGTGCAGGCACCAGCTTCTGATGGTGTATTCAGGCCTACTGACTTGCATTTCAAACCGACACCATCTTCTTCTTCAAGGCCTAAAACTCGACCAATGCCTAGAAAACTGACGTTCAAACTGCATGGTCAGGCCCATATGCCTAAAAAACAAATGATTAGAATGGCTGAAGACCTTATTACTTTAATTAGGGGAAGCCAGCCTTCTCCCTCTAAGAGACCTAGAATTGATTTTCCTTCTGATTCTTCTGATCAAGATTCTGAAATTTCTGTTTCTTCTGATTACCAGGATTTGCCCTTATCTACCTATGAGGATTCTGATACAGAGGATTCTATTTCCTCTGCTTCCACTCCAGAAATTTTTTCTTTTGCTGAAACCTTGCACACTCTTAAGGAGCATTTCCGCTGGGAAAGCCAGGGTTACTCTGACTCCAAAAAGAGGCTTAAGGAATTCTTACTCCTCCCTCAACACACGACTTTAGCTATCTCTCCTGTCCTGGGCATTGTAGATGATGCTTTCTTGGAATCTAGCCTGGCCCCAGACACTTTACCTCCAGCTCCCAGGAAACCTGACAGGTATTACAGAGTACCTGACTCTCACAAGTTCCTCTTGAAGAATCCTACTGCGGACCCAGAGACCATTTCCCAAAGACCTAAAGGCATTAAGGCTACTACTGCCAAAAACCCTACCCCCTCTGATAGAGATTCCAGGGCCTTGGACAGATGGGGTAAGAAGGTATACACTTCTGCTACTTTGGCCATTAGGGCCTTAAACTGCCCATTTCATATGTTAAAGTAGCAGCAGCTTATAATGGGACTACGTAAACAGAAAATGATGTTGATTCCTGACTGTGCTGAAAATAAAGAATTACAGGATTTAATGCATTCTGCTGAACAAGTTGGTAAACATACTTTGCAATGTGGTTTTGACTCTTTAGAAGCATCTTGCAGGGCTGCTGTCATTGGGTCTGTTCTTAGAAGGCATGCTTGGCTTAAAGAGCAAAATTTGCCAGATCATGTTAACGCTAAATTACTGGATGCTCCCTTAAACCAAGACCGCCTGTTTGGCAACAAAGCAAAAGAAGTTCTTAAAAAGATGGAGGAAAAAGCTAAATCTGTGCAAACTGTTAAAGATTTCCTGCAAGCACAGCCTCCCAGATTTAGTAGGCATTGGCCTTCTAAGAACTGGTCCTTTCCTGTCTCTTCCAGGCCTTCTCAGTTCAAACCCAGAAACAGCAGACCACCTAGGCTACAATGTCAAGGTGCTCACAGGCCTAAGCAGTAGGGGGCTCCCACTTCCAAAGCTGGAAGTAGTAAGACACCCCCTATGGAAAAATGTCACAATGACTTAACCTTAAACCTTCCAGGCCCTGCTCAACTGCCTGCTCCCTTAGGAGGAAAGATCTCCCTGCATGCAAAAAACTGGGAACTCATTACCCAGGAAAAATGGGTTTTAAATATAGTTTTCCAAGGATACAGATTCCACTTCCACACCTTACCAACCCCAAACAGTTGGCCAGACCTACCCCCAAACCAGTGGGCAGAGGCCGAACAGCATGTTCTCTCTCTTCTAAGTATCAGGGCTTTTCAACCTGTCCCAGCAGAAGAAAGGGGACAAGGTTTTTACTCAAGACTTTTCCTGGTACCCAGAAAAGACAGTTCCTTGTGTCCTATCATGGACCTCTCTATTCTAAACACCTTTTTGGTAATCCCAAAATTCAAGATGCTAACTCTTCAGCAGCTGCTTCCTATGCTAGGCAAAGATGCCGGGTTGGCAACCTTAGACTTAAAGGAAGCTTACCTGTACATTCCAGTAAGGAAATCTTGCAGGAAATACCTACGCTTCAGAGCAGGCTCCAGGCGCTATCAGTTCTCTGCACTTCCCTTTGGCTTATCTACTGTGCCCAGGGTATTCACAAAGTGTCTAGCTCCAGTCATTGCATTTTGCAGGCAAAGAAATATTCAAATATACCCATACCTGGACGATTGTCTAATTCAGGCAGAAAGCCAGGACGTGCTACTAAAACATCTGGCATTTGTAAAGAAACTTCTAACCTCACTGGGGTACACCATAAACGAAAATAAATCTCATCTAGTACCCTGCCAACAAATTGTATTCCTGGGAGCAAGCTTGAACACAACTTCCCAGATGGCTTACCTCATGTCAGAGAAACAAGTTTATTTGACAGCTTACTTCAAACTACTGGACACAAAGACCCAGCTATCTGCAAGGAAAATACTGCAAGCCCTGGGGTTCTTGGCCTCTTGCATTGTACTAATTGCATATGCAAGACTGCATATGAAGAAACTACAATGGTATCTAAAAAGCCACGGTGTCAACATTCTCAGGACCTGGAATCAATGATTCCTATCATTCCTTGTATAAAGACAGAGTTCCTTTGGTGGGCAGAGGCCTGCTACCACAACAAGAGGCTCCCATTCACTCTACCCCCTGCCACCAAAACCTAACAACAGATGCATCAGACTATGCATGGGGGGCTCATTTGGCAGGGCAGTGCATTCAGGGCAAATGGAACCAGAGTCAGATGCACCTGCATATCAGTCAAAAAGAAATGTTAGCTGTACAGAATTCCCTGAAAGCCTTCAAGGACCACATTCTTCCAGGACAATTATTGGTAAAGACAGACAACACCACTGTTATGTGGTACATAAACAAGCAGGGGGGAACCCATTCATACCCTCTCTGCAGACTAGCCATGGCTCTGTGGAACACAGCTTTGAGCTACCAAGTGCACGTACAAGCTCAATTCGTGCCAGGCAAGCTAAATTCACTGGCAGATGACCTAAGCAAAAATCTCATGGACCCACATAAGTGGAATCTGGAATCAAAGATGTTCAACCTTTTGAGAAACAAATGGGGGAATCCAGAAATAGACCTGTTTGCCTCCCCTCAGAACTACCAATTGGAGAAATTCTGCACAAGGACTCCCCACAGTCAAGCTTAGAAAGTGGATGCCCTGTCCTTCACCTGGGAAAGCCCCTCTGCCTCTCCTCTCGAAAGTTCTGTTAAAGATCAAACAGGACAAACCAAGGACAATACTGATTGCACCAGACTGGCAACGCCAGCACTGGTGCCCCCTCTTGCGCAATATGTCACTGCTGGAACCATGGCACCTGCCTCAGACCCCTTCCCTGCTGTCCCAGCAGAAGGGCCAGATTCTGCACCCTCAGCTTCAAACCCTGAACCCACCCTCCCTCCAGCCCCCTGACTACTCTTGGCTATACTTTCTTCTGGTTTAGTGTATTTCTGCTTTCTGGTTTTTTTGCTTTTTGTTGGAGGTGTAACCTAACATATAATTGCTTCCCATTATGGGGGCACCTGATATCTGGGGCAAGAAAAACTGATGTAATGGCGTCGGCTGTATGTTTTATACCCCTGATGACCTGACATCATGGAAGAAGAGACAGCATCCGACGCAGGGATCCAAGACTTTGATATTCAGGTCGGCTGAGGGCTACCTGCAGGCAGATAACCCAAATGTAATGACTGCAACAGTGAATACATTCGAACATCTACATTTATGGTAAGTATACACAACTGTACTTTATAGCTCATTGAAGGCTAGGGGGTTTCCACATTTTTCCATATTTTTATTTATTTGTTTGCTGGGAAATTGCACTTATCAGTATTGATGAATTTCAGGCTCAGGCTGGGTGAAATACAAAATATTCCACAATCAAAAAATATAGACTGAGAACAGAATAGTTCAGACTAATGACAGACAAAACTGTATATATACATTCCATTGAAAAAGTACAGTGCAATGCACAATATATACATTAGTTTCTAAAGTGGGCCAATCTGCTGTGAGACTTGAAAGAGCAGTAGAGACTCAGAAAGGAACTGGGTTAGGTGATATGCCCTGTGTTATAGCAGAGTAAGTGTGTTTTGAGTTGCATTCTGAATTTAGAATAAGCGTTCATTCCCTTATTGTTGATGGGGAGAACCTGCCAGTAAGTAGTAGCCTTTGAGGAGAGAGAAATCATCTGCAGTGCTGAGAAGTTTGGTTCTAAGGGTAATGAGAGTTGGTGTGGCTTGTAAGTAGTGTCTCATTTTATATCAGAAGGTTTTTCTGGTGCAAGGGGATTAAAACTATAGAGGTGAAGTAGTTTGCAGAGTTGTGATCCTAAAAGTAGGTTAGATCTTTGTTTTATGGGTAGCCATTTGGATTTTTCTAGACTGATATGCTCACAGAGAGGTGAGTTTGTAATGAATTGGCAGATTCTGCTACAGATAGTCTGGAGTGTGGCAGTGTTTTCCTCGGAGGCAGAGGCAAAAATCGGGAGCTCATGTTCAAGTTGAGAAAGGAGAACTCCTTTGCCATTGGCTGCTCTGGCTGATTAGGTTAAAAAAGGGGAGATCTCTTTGGCCCAGAAGAGGAGGGAGTTTATTTTGGCTGTCACGTTGTCTATGTGGAAATGTAAGTTTAGTGACTGATCAAGCTACAGTCTGAGGTATTTGAAGGTGGAGGTTGTCTCTGTGGAATGGCTGTATAGGTCAAAGATAGCTAGAGAGAGGTTCCTGGTGAATTTTCTGTGGTGTTTCAAAAATATAATTTTGGTATTGGTGGGGTTGAGAAGTACTTTATGGTTTATGGGCCATCAGTAGAGCTCATGTAAGTCTGACTGGAGTTGGCATTGAATGTTGGTGTGGGAGTGACCTGATTGGTAAATGACCATGTCATCAACATAGAGAATAAATGGAATATGGGGGAGGTCATAATGAAGTTTGTTAATGAATATGAAAAAGAGGAGGGGCAAAAGTAGATCCTTTGGTAATAGTTGCAGATTTTGATTGGAAGGATTTTATTTTAACTCTGAAGTGTCTGTCAGTGAAGAAGTTTTTAAATCAGGAGTGGTGTTTAAACTGATAATTTTGATTAGTTTGTTTTGGAGAAGGTAATGATCGATTAGGTCAAATGGCTTTGTCGGGTTTATAAATAGGACAACTGTAAGGAGGCCACTGCCAAGAGTTTAGCAGAATGTCATATTAGGAACCAAAGTGCTGTTATAGTACTTTGTCCAAGCCAGAATCCATGTTGTTTGAAGGAGAACAGGTGGTACTGATAGACAAAGAGAGAGAGAGATGTGTGTAGACTATTGACTACAGACTATTAGGATGACTTACTTATCTTTGCAGAGTCTTTTTTCAAAATGCCAAGAATCTATGACTTGGGAGATAATGTCTTACATAAGCTGGATTTCCAAGAGAACATTCAAAAGTGTTTATTGATTCATTCACACAGGATTGTGTTCCTGGGGTGTCAACGAGACTCCTCAATTCAAAGAGCTTTTCTTCCACAGTGAAAAAAAAATAGATGTATAATTATATCTGTTTCTAAGGTTTTCCACTCAGACTTTGGTCACTGCAAGGAAATACCTTAGGATGGCATCTAAGATTCTCATTTTCTTTCCTAAACCTAAAAATGGGGGAGAAAAGATGCTCTACACCTTGGATGCCCACAGACGACTTAGTTACTATCTTGAAAGAACTAAATCTTTCAGAGCTTCGGATCAGTTGTTCATTTCCTTTGAAGGTAAGAGGAAGGGACAACTAGTGTCAAAGCAGACTATTTCCAAATAGTTGTTGAAGGTTATTACCTTTGATTATACTCACCACAACAAAACTGTTCCAAACAGGGTCAGTGCCCACTCTACCAGGACCCTGGTTTGATCTATGCATTTTTGGAAAGGGTTGGATTACAGACGTATTCCAGAAGCAGCCACTTGGTCCTGTGTACATACATTTACAAAAAATACATGCTTGCTTCCTTCTCCAGGTCTAGATCAGGCTTTGCTAGGACCATTCTCCAGGGGCTCCCGGACTGTTCTCTTTCCACCTCCCAAATATGCTAAACTAGAGTAGTCTACACATATAGCTAAGGCTACTGTATCCATGATCAGTATGATGAACATAGTACAGTTGTAAGTAACCAAAAACAACAATCTTGGCAGGAACCATGGACCAGTAGTAGAAGTCACATTATCAGGGATGAAAGCCCTTAACTTTTATTTATTGTTCAATAACTCATTTCTACTGCTGGTTCATGGCTGGTCCCTGCCATGATTGTTTTTTGGTTCATTGTCATCCACTTGGCTGATACATTGGTGGTTATTGGAAAGTTGCAAGTAAACTTAACGTAACAGTAGATCTTCAAGTGATCGCTGTTGCAGTAGCCACTCTGTCCCTCTATCCCCCTTGTTTTCTGGTATGTTGTTTATGCCAGGACGTGGATATTTGGCACCCAAACCTGTCTTAAGTCTGCTCAGCTCATGCTGACTGATGAACTGAGCAAGTGAAAGGTGCCGTGAAGCTTTGCTTGTTATATCCAGTGCAGGGTGTAACCCATGTAGCTAAGACTACTGCAGCAATGATCATTCAAACATCCTACTGTTATGGCAAGTTTACTTACACAACTGTGTTTTCTTCTCTTCAGTCTAGTAATAATCCACAAACTAATAATGAAAACTGAAAGACCCATGTTAGACAAAAACAAAGGCTTCTCCCACAAGTATTATGTCATCCAGTAAACTGCTATCTGGTATATGTATTACTAACTTAATAAAATGACTGAAATGTTCCTCTCCCCTCCTCTTCTGTTCTCAGGATTTGTCCCAGAGCCAGTACAAGACAGTTAAGTATCTGTATCAGCCCATCTTAAAAGCCAGTTGGATTTATCTAGATACTTCAGTCTGTGCTCCTAAAAGACGGAAAGGGAGTGCAGACCGCATACAGAATGGCAGCTATTGGCAGAAAATCTCAGACCTGTATGGACTTTGTCATTTGCCACTCATTACAGGAATCCCATTTGTCATCTTACATTGATGGGTTCCTATAGCATTTGTTGCATCTGTAATCTTAAATTCTCTGGGAATGGAGAAGGAATAAAAAAATGTAGGAGATCAGATGTGTCATGCAGTATATTAGGTGGCATAAATGTGTCTTGTGTGCTTTGTCTACTAGATCCTATAGAGTAATCCTATGTTTAACATGAGAGGACTGTTAAGGATGAATATTCTGTGGATACCCTAGAATAAGAATTTGTATCTGGGTAATGCAGTGTAGGATGCCACGTGTTTAAGTTATTTACCACTAATAATTTAAAAAGGAGTAACACAGTAACATGGCTACTGGCATAGACTCTAAATTTAAACTTCCACCTATTAGTCATGTAGGAATTAAGTGATTATGACTTGCTCATGGGACATGTGTCCACTGACTTAAATTAAGTCTATGATCCCATCTTAGATGAGATCATAGACTAAAGATTGGTAAGGAATCCATGTATGAATGCAGTCAGCTGTGTAACTATTTGGCAGATAAACAAATATAGTATTTAATTATTTGACTCAGCCCTGTAAATGATAAAAAGAACACATAGCTGTGAAACTTGTGTACATCTCTCTAGACGTTTTGTTGTATTTATTTTGTTAACCAGGTAAGCCTTCTAGGCATGATTGCCTCTTTTCAAAGGCGTCATGGGAGAGCTGTCTGGTTAAGTGTCTTGTATGGAATTACACAATTTGCAAGTGGAGATTAGGGGAATAAAACACTGGATTACAATAATGAAAGTCATTAGCAACTCATACCCTTAACCATCTGTGATAAACTAGCACTCTGTTTGCTAAACTCATAAACAAGGTTTAAAATTAAAATGTTATGTAGTCCTATCTCGCCTCCATTCTTACGTGTGGGTTCGGAGCCGATCTTCGGCTCCAACTCGGCTGCTTAGAAAGCCTGAAAACTTCTGATTGGCTCGTGGCTAATAGGTATCCCATGGTGCATGCGCACATTCCCCAGATCTCGTTTGCCGCGTCTTCACTCAGAAGCTTCTTTTGGTTGGCCATGGCTAAGTGATTTAGTTCTTTATTATTACTACTTTTTAGAAGTTTTTGGCTTCGTGTGAAGTGTTATTCTGATTGCTGATAGCTTTATTGTGATACCGATTTGTGTCTATTAACCGGATTTGATTTATTACTGCTTTTTAAATTCTTGGGCCTTTTGCCTTTTGTGTGTGGTTCCCGTGAGTGTGTGCTTTTAGACTAGACCGTTTAACTTAGAGGTACTAGTTTGTTTCACTTTTCCTTTGCACTATGTTTGTTTAAGTTAGAGAACCTAGTAAAACCAAATTTTATTTTTTGTTGTGAGTGTTAGGGCTAGATCTGTTTAAGTTAGAGGATCTAGTTCCTCTCTTGTTGTGTGAGTGTGTTGTTTTTTTCTCTACTGCCATTATGTCCAAAGAACATAAAGAGCATAAACAGTCAGGATTTAAAAAGTGTACTAAATGCTCGCAAAAAATGTCCATCACTGATGGACATAGCATCTGTGTGTACTGTTTAGGGGCCATACATCTTCAAGAAACTTGTCTCTTTTGTCATTCCTTTAGCCCTAGAGGAATGGAAGAATAAGCTGATCCTAAAAGGCATGTTAAAACCTTCCTTCGAGGAAGACCTAGCCAGATCTTCCTCCTCTGCTAGGTCGCAGTCTTCTAGAAATGATAAGGGCAAGACCTCTAAAAGGCCTTCTCCAGCCTCAACTTCTGTCTCTAAACCTCAACAGAAGTTATCAAAATCAGAGCTGGCCTCTGTCTCTTCGGCTCCACTGTCTTCGGAGCCAATTGAAATTCTGGACTCAGACCTTGCAGTATCGGCACCAAGTGCTCCGGTGCCGATCACTAGCAGTCCTCTTCGGAGCCGGTCTACAGACATTCCACCGGTCTCCTCTACTCTAAAATCGCCTATATTGCAGAGAGCGAGGTCTCCCACACTGTCTTCCAGGAGCTTATCTGAAGAAGACATTGGGAGAGTGGTGCTCAGACTCCTTAAGTTGTTGGCCTTGCCAAAATTTTTATCGGCTCCGACCATTTCTGTCTCGGAGCCGACTACCGATCCTGCTCTTTTTCCTCCTCCAACCCAGATTGGGCCTTTGGAGCCGATGCTGTCGGTAACGACTATAGTGGTGTCCTCAGCTCCAGCACCCCATGTGGTTGATTCGGAGCCGAGCTCCGCTCTGACACTATAGGCGCCGTCTGAAGTGTCTAGGGTCCGAAGCTCTTTGGTCAGGCCCGAGGGGGACACTTGGAACCGAACCTCTTCGGTGCCGAGTCTTCCTCTTGGTGCGTTGGCCCGAGTGAGCTCGGACCCTACATCGTTCTCGGAGCCGATTCCTTTGGAGCCATCGGCACCTACGCTCTCTTCGGAGCTGGGGCATCGTTCGGAGCTGCAGGAATCGGTCTTCATGAGGATGAGGAGCATGTTGGATAGTTCATCCATACCACGTAGGAGTACTGATGCTATACTCCCTCAAGCGCCGACTACGGCCTCAACATCCTCTCTCCTCCGGGATGGTAGAGACTCACAGCCTCAGGACCCCCATTTGGGTGGTCCCCGATCTTCCAAGACCTCCCCAGAAGACCCCGCTGAGGAGCCCCCTCAGAAGAGATCATGTAAGAGGAAGCATGTAGACTCCGCTGATGAATCTGTCACATCTGACACTGACCTCGATGAGCCAGAGGGGTCCCCTAAGTCGTCCTCTGAAGATGTCTCCTTTGCAGACATTTTGGAGATCCTCAGGCAGAGAGGTGGCTGGCCCACTGTTACCCCGTCCGATGAGTCAGTGTACCTGAAGGCTTTTGGGTCTCAACCCTCAGCTTCATGGGTGTCTCCTCCATTTGACGAACTGCTGGATCTTGTGAGTCAGAAAGTATGGCAGACTTCTGATGCCATGAAACCGGTCCCCAGGAGGCCGAATAAATTTCTTTCCGCCCCTAATGACAGAGTTTTTATCCAAGGGTTTACCTGTTGATGCCATGGTGGTGGCGGCGGCCACTAAGAAGGAGCTAGCAGAGACTTCTTCTTCTATCCATCCACCTAATAAGGAATCCCGAACGATGGATAGGTACAGGAAGCGTATCTTCTCTTCAGCGGCTTTTACACTCCGATCGCTGAACTATCTATCACATTTTACGAGACTTCAGAGAGATCTCCTAAAGGAGTTAGGAGATACTCTTCAGGGTACCTCTACTGAAGCAGTCCCATCTACAGTGTCGGCTCAGTTGGCTACTCTCATATCTATTGTTAACTCCTCCATGTGGCTGATCTCATACACAGCTGATGGTGCGAGTAGGGCAGCGGGTTCAGGAGTCTCCTTAAGGAGACATTCCTAGATGTGTCTATGCAACTTTGCTGAGCCTTTCAAGTCTACATTTACCAATGCTGCCGTGGACGGAGCCTCTCTTTTTGGACCCAAGGTGAAAGATACCCTCACCAGGTGTGAGCAGGAAGGAAAGACTCGCTCTGCCGTGGGAGTCCATTTTACCGTTCCTTCTAGACCTTACCCTAAAGGTCAGAAGAGCGGCAAAATGTGGTTCAAGAAATCACAAGAGACCTTTCCAGGACACACAGGGTGATTCCTCCTTCAGAGGCAGGGGAGGAGGACATAATGGTAGATGTCGCCCTAGAGGCAGGGGAGGCCCACAAAATCAGGGAGGTCGCGTTTCCTTTCGTGACCATCCCTATCAGCGTTCCTGATGTATGTAAAACCCGACTGTGCGTCTCTGGAGCTGGTCGGGGGTTGCCTGTCCTTGTACCCAGAAGCCTGGCTAAATCTCACTCAAGACAAGTGGATACCCTTCCACCACGCCCTCCCAAAAGGATCCCAGATGTACCACCCAATCACAGGGATCAAGCGGCTATAGAGATAGAAAAGCTGCTGTTAAACAGAGTCATCCAAAAGGTCCCAACAGACCAGACAGGATTCGGAACATACTCCAGGTTCTTTTTAGTTCTAAAAAGAACAGGGGACTGGAGACCCATCTTAGACCTCAGCAGGTTAAAGAGTATGTAAAGAAGTCCAAGTTCCGAATGGTCACTCTACAATCCATGCTCCCTCTGTTAGGGAGAGACAGCTGGATGTGCTCAATAGTTCTCCAGGATGCCTACTACCACATAATGATGGACAAAGCATCAAGGAGCTACCTACGCTTCTGGCTGGGAGCCAGTCATTACCAGTTTCGAGCGCTGCCCTTTGGTCTCACCACAGCCCCCCGGGTGTTCACCAAGTGCATGGCAGTAGTCACAGCTCATTTGAGGAGTCAGGGAATCCAAGTCTTTCCATACCTGGATGATTGGCTCCTGACTGCCACCACCAAGCATCGCCTAGTTCAGTCGAGAGATTCCACAATCAAGCTCTGTTCCCAGATGGGAATCTCGATAAACTGGGAAAAATCCTCTGCTTTGCCCACTCACTCTATAACTTTTATAGGAGCAAACATAGACACATTCGATATGACAGCCAGACTACCTACAGACAGAATACAGAATCTTGTGCAACAAATTTACAGGATTCTTCCCCTTCGAAGAGTCAAAGCGAAGGGGGTGTTGCAGCTTCTTTGAATTATGGCGTCGACCATAACCTTGGTACCTTTAGCAAGACTACATATGACAATACTCCAATGGCTCCTGTCATCCCAGTGGTCGTTTCAGCAGTTGCCTCTACATCATCAGATTCTGATTACAGATTCTTGCAAAAAGGACCTACGCTGGTGGATTCAACCAGGTCGTCTTACCACAGGGACTCCCTTTGTACCGCACCAACCCGTTGCCACTGTGACCATGGATGCCTCTCAGATGGGGGGGGGGCATTATCTTGGCAGGACTGTCCAAGGCACATGGCAAGAGCAGGAGGCCCATCTGCATATCAATGTCCTAGAGATGAGAGCGGTGCTTCTAGCTTTGCAAGCACTTCACGACTTTCTCCCTCTAGGGACGATAGCTATCCAGACCAACAACATGTCGGTGGTCTGGTATCTAAACAAACAAGGGGGGACCAGATCATAGCCCTTATGTCGAGAGGCCCTGCGAGTTTGGAATTGGGCAATTTCTTCCCAATGCTTTCTCATTGCAACGCACATCTCGGGGACTTCCAACGTGATAGTGGACAAGCTAAGCAGGGCTATATTGTTACCTCGGAAATGGTCCTTGAACCAGAAAATAGCCAGTATGATCTTCCACAAGTGGGGACAACCCTGCTATGACCTCTTTGCCAGCCCCATCAACACCAAATGCAGCACCTTTTTCTCTCATATCCCCCCTCCGGGAGAGTCTCCAAGAGCTGCACTAGTCCACGATTGGCCCTCGGGACTCCTTTATGCTTTTCCTCCTTTTGCACTCATCCCCAAGGTCATACAGAAAGCAGTGCTGTTGGGTAGCAAGATGATCCTCATCACTCCTTACTGGCCTCGTCAGATTTGGTTCCCTTTTCTCGGACCTCACCTGTTAGACTACCCATGGACTGTGGACCCAGTGCCAGACCTAATGACACACATGTCAAGTTCTCTTCACCCCAGTCTCCACACTCTCAAACTGACAGCATGGCTGCTCCAGTTCCATCACTAGTTAGGCTTCATGATCTGTCTCCAGCTGTAACTCATATTATTACTTCTTCTCACAAGCCTTCAACTAGAAAATTGTATCACAGTAAATGGAAGAGATTTTCTATATGGGCACACAACAGAGAAGTTGATCCCTTTACAGCTCCCATTACTATTGTTCTAGAGTTTCTTTCAGAACTCCTTCACCAGGGTTCAGTGGCTGCTACACTCCGAGTTCAGCTAGCAGCAATATCTAATTTTCATGTGGGGATTAATGATTCCAGTCTTATGTCTCACAAACTGTGCATATCTTTTCTTAGGGGTTCCATGATGTTAAGACCTCTTGTGCAAGACCCCATTCATCCTTGGGACCTGAATCTAGTCCTGTCTAGAATTACTCTGCCACCTTTTGAACCAGTCCATAGTTGTCAGTTGAAATTCCTGTCTCGGAAGACTCTTTTTTTCTGGTAGCAATAACCTCAGCCAGACGAGTTTCTGAATTACAGGCCCTGTCTGTTAAACCTCCATATTTAATTTTTCACAAAGACAGGGTCTCTGTCCGGACCAGCCCTTCTTTTATTCCTAAAGTCTGTTCTCAATTTCACTTAAACCAAACAATTGAATTGCCAGTGTTCTTCCCTAATCACTCCAATAAAGCAGAGTATATATTCCACCAATTGGATGTGCATTGGCAAATGCGTTTCTATATCCACAGGACCAAAGGATTTAGAAAATCAGAACAGCTGTTCGTTTCTTTTGCTGAGGCGAGAATGGGCTTGCCAGTTTCCAAGGTCACACTATCGAACTGGATCTCTAGTTGTATTTCCTTTATTTACACTTCTCAAGGAAAGGAGTTACCCTTTAAAGTTAAAGCGCATTCCACCAGGTCCTTTTCTACTTCTGCTGCTTTCCAAGCCAAGACATCTATTGATAATATATGTGCAGCAGCAACATGGGCTACCCCTCATACCTTCATTTCCCATTATAAATTGGATTTAACCTTCAGGGGTAGAGCCTCGTTTGGTTCCATGGTACTCAGAAGTATTTTCCAGTGAACCATCCATTCAAGATGCTAGGGACGCTGTCCCACACGTAATAATGAAGGTGAGATAGGACTACGTAACATAAAGAAGTTATGCAACATAAAGAAGTTATGCACTCACCATAACATTCCATGTATGTAGTCCATCTCGCTGAACATTGTTACGAACCCAACCACCAGCCTCCTTCCTGGAGGATCCAGATACAGTTTTTCCTTTTCTACAGTGGTTTATACCACAAGGGCGCTTTTTATTACAGTTTATTCTTCTGGACCTTTGTCCTTTTTCCTGTCTTATCATGCTAGACTAGCAGCAAACAAGATCTGGGGAATGTGCGCATACACCATGGGATACCTATTAGCCACGAGCCAATCAGAAGTTTTCAGGCTTTCTAAGCGGCCAAGTCGGAGCCAAGGATCGGCTCCAAACCCACACGTAATAATGTTCGGCGAGATGGACTACATACATGGAATGTTATGGTGAGTACATAACTTCTTTTTTTCCAGTCTGCTACATTAAATCAGTTGCTTCCATCACAAAATGTCACGTGTATTTAGGCTATAATCCTACAGATACTTTAGTATATACTTTAGTTTTGTCTCAGTTTAGTAATATTTTAGCACAAGACTTCATTATTCATTTTTATATGTTTACCATTGCCAGGTGTTCCTTTCTTCATGGTTAACAATTCCAGCACTGGCCACAGACTGAGAATCTCAGGCTTTAGTCCACTTTGGGGTATTCATATCTTCCACTTAGGTTCTCAGATTGTTGAATTACCGCCTTCATTTTTTCCATTACCAGTTTGCCATTTTGGGTAAGACTTTCAGAATAGTGGAACTGGCTTGTTTGCCTAAATTTCATATAACTACTGCAGACAGCATTACCACCCATATCATCTGAGTGATGTAAGCCTCTGCTGATATGATGAGCAGGGTACTGGATCACCTGAGTGATGTATGCCTCTGCTGATGTCATGAGCAGGGCACTGGATCACCTGAGTGATGTATGCTTCTGCTGATGTAATGAGCAGGGCACTGGATCACCTGAGTGATGTATGCTTCTGCTGATGTAATGAGCAGGGCACTGGATCACCTTAGTAATGTATGCCTCTGCTGATGTGATGAGCAGAGCCCTGGATCACCTGAGTGATGTATGCCTCTGCTGATGTGATGAGCAGAGCCCTGGATCACCTGAGTGATGTATGCCTCTGTTGATGTGATGAGCAGGGAACTGGATCACCTGAGTGATGTATGCCTCTGCTGATGTGATGAGCAGGGCACTGGATCATCTGAGTGATGTATGCCTCTGCTGATGTGATGAGCAGAGCACTGGATCATCTGAGTGATGTATGCCTCTGATAATGTGATGAACAGGGCGCTGGATCATCTGAGTGATGTATGCCTCTGCTGATGTGATGAGCAGGGCACTGGATCATCTGAGCGATGTAAGCCTCTGCTGATGTGATGAGCAGGGCACTGGATCATCTGAGTGATGTATGCCCCTGCTGATGTGATGAGCAGGGCACTGGATCACTTTAGTGATGTATGCCTCTGCTGATGTGATGAGCAGGGCCCTGGATCATCTGAGTATTGTGTGCCTCTGCTGATGTGATGAGCAGAGCACTGGATTTCATCATAGGTATTTGCTGGCATCAAAGTTATGCTTAATCTCCTTTGTAAATGTGTTTGTCACTTTTACTGGCTCCTTCATATTCTCATATTCTCTAACATTATCTAATTATTTGTTTGCAGTTATACATTCTCTTGAAACTGACATGTACAGGTAAAAAGCCTTGGGACTGTTTTTTTAACATTCCTATCCAGAGATCCTTTTTACATAATTTCTTAGCTCCCCACAGTTGACCATTTGCTGCTGTTATTGCCCACTGGGTCTACTGAACCTGACTTGGTCACTCCTGGACTAACTCCAACTCATGTTTTGGGCCATTGAGAGGATTAAGACTTCCTGAGGTAGCATCATATTACTGCCATGGAGCAATTTCTGCTAATCTTTTCCCCTGCGCATGCCTATACAATCCCAGTGAGTTGTGCAGTGGTGGATTGTCCATGCTGCCATGTAGTACTCAGCTGCAACACTGTCCCTTACAGAAAACATTGAGTCCCACATGTCCCTGGTCTCCACTAGGGATCGGCCACTGTTGCTTTTCAGAGTTTGCACACCCCCCTATGATAGACATACCATCCTCCCTGCCAGCACTGTTAAATAATGGAACTGTTAATCCAACCCAAGTTACCTAGGACATCGTCGGGGCTTTATCTCTGTATACTGCTGGCACATGCTGCTACCCAAAAATCTTTTATGCAGACCTTTACATTTTTTAAGTCTTATGAAAGGTCTTACAAGCGTTTTCCTATTTTCTTATATTGTACTCAGTAGGGTACTCAAGATACAGTTGTCTTCCATCTCTGTCTTTTCTCGTGATACATTCAAATGGGGACTTATTCTACCTAATTGGAATTCTTATTGTATTTGTACAATATTTAGACTTTCAAGGAATACAGCTGTCAGTTGTTTAGTACAATTTGTTTACAAAATACTTCTAGCATCCTCAGCTGTACTGCATTCAAAATCACATGACCATTCAGCATTTTCTGTAATTTTCTTAATGTTATTGTAGTCAGCCTTCTAATGATTCCTGTTTAGGTTGCACGTGGCTGATTCTGGACAATTAATGTGACTGCCGCACCTGATTATATTATCACTGACTCCATACAGATCATAAGGAAAGTATGCATCATCTAGAAGCACAGTTCTCACTATTTTATTGCCTCTAGTTGGCTGTTTTCTTTTTGGCACGAGTTAATTTACATGTTCCCCTTCATGATAGGTAGATTAAGATCTCCCAGACTTAATAGGTTCATAGGTCCATATGTATATACTAATCTAACGACCACAAGGGGATTTAGCTATGCAACCCAACCCCAATTATGTACCTGTGTAACATAGGTGTCTGTTTGGAGGGGCTGTTAGTTAGGAGGTTGCTAAAGGGTTAGTGGGGGGATATATTAGTTAGGGAATATTTACTGTCAACCTCTGTCTACTAGGGACTTAGTGGCCATACCAGGGATGAATTTTCGATTTTCCATCCAGTGTAGGTTACATTTCAGTAGGGTTAGGGATGGTCTCTGCTTCACTTGAATGTGTAGTCTACTCCAGAGCGTGGGGATCCTTTGTGACACATATCAGTCTCACCAGCATTTTCTATTTATGTCGCAAGCAAAGTTTAAATTTTTGGATCTAGTGTTTCTGGTACTGTTTGTTTTGTAGATGTGCAAAAGGTCCGTCAGGGTTGGATCTGAGGATGCCTTATATGCCAAGCATAGATCGCCTCCCAGTAACCTGTAGGACACAGAGTATAGAGACAGGGCTTTAAGTCGATCTGTATAGGGCAGTGTGTTAATATCATGGATTCTGTCGTTTTTAATTTCTCCAAGTCTTTTGGGTTTCTAATACCATGACGGGAATGGACCCCATTCCTAAGTCAAAGTATGACTAAAGTTCATGAAATTAGTATTGTTTCACTCTTTGATGTCAGCCAAAAGTGCTCTTCGCAGCACCAGCAATGTGCCCAGTAATGACTCCTTCTGCAATTCGTACGGTGTTACATGAATTGGTAACATATCTAAATACGATTGTAAATTCTTTTTTATAAGACCCATTACTCCTACTACTTTTGAACTGTCTGGGTATCTTTCTTCCACATGGCTCTCGTTTCTGCATGGAGATCCAGGTATTTTATGACTTTGTGGCTCTCTGTACTCAAAACACTGTAGTCACTGGGTGTGGCGATTTCAATGATCAGTGCTACTTCTGTCTTCTTTTCTTGGACCACTATATCCAGTTTTCTAGCATATATCTTTTGAACTGTTGGTATAGGGTGATCCCATGTGATATAAACTTCATCATTTTCTATGATTCTTTGTGACTCATGTTTCCAGTGTTTTTCAGCCATTTCGATACCATAATCTTTGCACAATCTCCAGTGTAACAGTCTCACCACATTATTATGCCTTGCAGTATACAGTCCCTCTGCCATTAGTGTGTTGCAACCAGCAACAAGGTGTGTGACTGTTTCCAATTCGGTTTTGCAAAACCTACATATGTCTGTTTCTCCCACATGTTCAATGGACTTTGTAAACCAGAGTGTATGTAGCCCACTATCTTGGGCTGCCAATATTAACCTTCCATTTCTTGGTTTGAATTTGCCTCTCCTTAATCATTCCTGCATTCATTTTTGATCAGCATCAGGCTCTTCCAGAAGTTTTCTATACTTGCAACTATATTTATGTTTTTTCCACATTTCTTGCCTTCTCATTTGGTCCTTCACCTTATATTCTTTCTTTTGTTTTTTGGCAAATTCAGTTGCTGCCTGGTTTTTATCCACTTCTGGTTTGATTTCCATTCCTGCTTGATGTCGATATGCTTCTGCTAAATTAAGCAGAGACGTCTTCTTAGATTTATTCTCCTTATGTTTCAAAACTTTCACTACATTTGGATCTTGTGAGGTCAGTAAATATGTGTGGAGTCCCACGATTGCAGATCTATACATGTAATCAGTTTCAAGGAGCCCCATCCCCCCTTCGGAACGGTGAGTATATCATCTTGGTATACACTGATTTTTATAAATGATTTGGTAAGCATGAAGCATTGTTTTAATATCCAGTCTAACCAACGCTTTTTGGGGCCAGTCAATCACTCCAAAACTATGTTAGGACAGGAAGGGCAAATTGATATATAGCCTGGATCTTGTTCTTAGATGTCAGTGCTGTTTTCAGGATTAATTTAAGTCTTCTAAAGTACTCCTTACTGAGTTTTATTCGCATTTGTTCATGTTTTATTGCTGATTCTTCATCACTTCCCAAGTATTTATACACTCCCTCTTGCTCAAGATCTTTTATATCACATTCTTCTCCCAAACTGATGTTTTCCTGGTGCTGCAGTTTTCCTTTTTTAAAGGTTGCTTTTGCACATTTATCAAGACCAAATGACATTCCAATATCATCTGAAAAACTTTGACAACCTGCAGCTGTGCTTTCAGTTCCTCTTCTGATGAGCTGCACAGTTTTAAATCATTGAAAAAGAGAAGATGAGAAGTCATTAGACTTTGTTGTTTTCTAGGAGCCAAATTGTAGCCATTTTCGGTAATTCTTTGTAATTCTTCTGGGTTGTAGTGTTAGCAGGTAGTTTTCCTGTCTTATCTATCCCCTCACGGTCGAGTCCTACCCTTGTTTTACGTCCTTTTCTCTTGGAGTTTGTGTTCAGCCTAGTTTTTGTGGTGTGCAAGTAGTTGCTTAGTTTAAGTGTATGTGTGAGTGTTTTGGACGGATTTAATAGGCTTTTCGGACTTTGGCTTGTGTGTTGACTTCGTCTTTTTTCTCGGTTCGGCTTTGTCAGATCAACCTTTACCTTTCAAAAGGTACTCCTCTTGTGGGTGGAAAATGCCTATTTCCAACTCATAAGAGGAGTGCCTTTACTGTTTCGGCGGCGACCACCTCGAGGTGGAATGTGGTATTTGTGCCGCTTTCAACCCGAGGGCTTTGGTCAACCGTCGGAATAAGCCCCCGGTGTGTCACAAGCATCTTTCGTGGTGGATCCGTTCACCAGATCTCCTAGCAGGCAAACCTTTCATTCCTCCTACTCCTGTGGCGACAGTCACCTTGGACGCTTCCCTCCTGGGGTGGGAGGGGGGGCATTTCCAGAGACAGACAATCCACAGGACATGGTCGCCCTCAGAGACCAAAATGCACATCAACTTTCTGGAGATGAGGGCAGACTGCCTTCCTCATGGGATGATTGCGGTTCTATCAGACAACATGGCTGTTGTGTGGTATATAAACAGTCAAGGGGGCACACGTTCTTATCTGCTGTGTCGCGAGGCCATGAGGGTTTGGTGATGGCCATGGGGCACTTTCTAATTGCAACGCACATTCCTGGAGCATCCAGTGTGTTGGCGGACAAATTGAGCAGGTCTATATTGACTCTTCACGAGTGATCCCTGAATCCAGTGGTGGCCCAGCAGATCTTCCATCGGTGGGGTTATCCAAGCTGCAATCTGTTTGCATCTCCTCTCAACCATAAATGCAATAGCTTCTTTGCATTGATCCCCCCAGAGGGGGAATCCCGCAGGGACGCGCTCATCCACGATTGGCCTCCGGGTCTCCTGTATGCCTTTCCTCTTTTACCTCTAATTTCCAGAGTACTTCAGAAAGCCAGATGCCTCAAGAGTCAACTGATCCTCATTGCCCCCTTTTGGCCTCGGCAGGTGTGGATCCCCCTTCTACGCTCTCATTTGAGGCATCCACCCTGGGTGCTCAATCCAATTCCAGATCTGCTATCTCATCCTTCTCTCCTACCACTTCCAAATCTTCGGACCCTATGTCTAACAGAGTGATATGTCCACTTCCAGTGATTTTGACTAAATCCAGGCTAGCTTCACCCGTAAAGGAGATTATTCTTGCTTCCCAGAGATCTTCTACTAGGAAAGTTTATTCCAGTAAATGGAAGAGGTTTTCGGTTTGGGCAAAGAATAAAAATTTAGACCCCTTCTCTGCCCCTTATTCCAAAAATACTTCTCTTTTTTACCTCTCTCTTTAAGGAAGGAGCTAGTTTCTCCACTATCAAGGTACAATTGGCAGCGATTTTAAGTTTTCACCTTGGTGGTGATTCTGCCTTTTCTGAGCACTTCTGTAAGTCCTTTTTAAAAGGGTTTTTTCTATTACGTCCTCCTGTTAAAAAACCCTTCTCCTCCATGGGATTTGACTTTGGTCCTGCAGGCTTTGACAAAACCATCCTTTGAACCAGCGGCTTTGTGTGACATTAAATTTCTCTCCTGGAAGACTGCCTTTTTAGTGGCAATAACTTTGGCAAAGAGAGTTTCGGAGTTGCAAGCTCTTACTGTCAAGCCACCCTACTTAATTTTCCACAAGGAGAAGGTGTCTCTAAAACCTGATCCATCTTTCATGCCTAAAGTGGTCTTACCAGCGAATCTCAATCAATGTATTCATCTACCAGTATTTTTCCCTAACTATTCCAATAAAGAGCAATATATTCTGCACACATTGGACATTCGTCAACTTCATTTGTATTTACATCGAACATGAGAATTTAGGTGCTCAGACCAACTATTTGTTGCCTTCTCTTTAAATAGAAAGGGCAGGTGTATTTCGAAAGCCACAGTTTCCCGTTGGATTTCGCAATGTATTTCTTTTATTTATTCTTCAGAAGGTATTACCTTAGCTACACCAGTGAGGGCTCTTTTTACCATGGCAGTTTCTAATTCCACTGCCTTTGCAGATCGTCAATCCTTAGATGACATTTGTGCAGCAGCAATGTGGTCTTCTCCCCACACGTTTATTTCCCACTATAAGTTGGATTTGATTTCCACTGAAAGGGCTTCATTTGGCTCCATGGTTCTTCGGCATGTCCTTCCTTGAGACCTCCCAGGATTTAGGTAGCTGGGGACTCTGACTCTAACATGAGGAATGGTGACTAGATAACATCAGATTTATAGTTATGTACTTACCATAACTTGGCATATGTGTAATCTCTAGTCACCATTCACACGACCCCACCCTCCAACCCCCTTCCTGGAAGATTGGTTGGATTTGTAGGTTTTGTTTTGTTAAATACTTTGTCTGTCTTCCTTCCTTATGCAAACTCGATCTGAGGGAGTGTAGGGCAGCAGAGCATTAAGGGATGGGAGGAGCTTGAGCTAAGCTGTGTTCTGAGTATGCCGGCTTGGATCCGATATCAGATCCAAGACCCTAACGTGATGAATGCTGACTACAGGTAACACAGATGCCAAGTTATGGTAAGTACATAACTATAATCCTTTATCATGGCTTAATTGCAAAGTGGTCTGCCACTATTTCATGGTTAATGTAATGTAGTCAATCAGTGTAGGGTGTATCTTATACATTTTTAAGCACTCTTTTATCCATTAATGTGGGATACTATCAAATGCTTTTTTGTAGTCAATCCGTGCCGTATTTAGATTCTTCCCCTTCTTACAATTCTCCACTTTAACTTTGTTTAACAGTAAATGATCCTTTGTTCCATATGACTTTCTTTTATTGCCCTTTTGTTCTACTGCCATAATTGAGTTTTCTTGTAAATGACTATAAAGTCTGTCGGCATCAATTCCCATGTATAGTTTATACGTCGTTTGAAGATAAGTTATTGGTCTATACTTTTTAGGGTAGCTTGCAGGTTCACTCTTAAGTAAGGGCATTGTTTTTCCTGGTGTTAACCAGTGCGGTGTGTGCTCGGGGTGCACATATAAATTGTTCTTACTCATGACTAAATACTCATGCAAAGAAGTTAATACTTTAAGCCAAACGTTAGGTACTGCATCTGGGCCTGGGGTTTTCCATTTAGAGGTTTTTCTCAACTTTGTTTCAATCTCTCTGGCTGTTATTCCATCCCATTTCATATCCAATATCTTTAAACTTCTTATTCTTTCTTTTACTTCTTCTATCCAGCATTTATTTAGCATCTTTGTTATGTTCCACAGGATCTCTAGATACTTCTCCAAAAAGCATCTACTTCCTCTTTTTTTGGCGGTCTTTCAATTCCTTTTACCTTATTTCCCAATTCTCTATAAAACTTTTTTGGGTCATGAATAAATTGCTTACTTTGTGCTTTTCCCATATATTTATCTTTGTATCTTCTAAGTCTTTCCGTCTGTTTTGAAAATTTTAGTTTATCTCCAATAGTGCATAATAGATCCTGGTCTGTTCTAATATTGCACATTGCTTTTATCACATCGATCTTTCTTAGTATTTTTGTTGATCTATTCCCTCTTCTGTAATCTTCTAACAATGACACTTCTTGTCTTAGCTGCTTTATAATTTTCTCTATTTGATATTTCCATGATGGTATTCGCTTTCGCCTCCTCTTTTCCCTCACTACCCTGTGTTCCTGTGGTAGAACTTTATCAGTTATTAATTTAGCAGCACAGTAATATATTCTGTTTACTTCTGTTATATCGCATGGATCTCTATGGACAGTCCTAATTACTGTGTTCATTTGTTTTATCAAGCTTCTGACTTTTGGGGTTTTATTAACCTTTTGCAGTCTATTTCTCTCGTTGATCTTGATATATCTGTCTTTGTCTATTAAATCAAGCAACTCTTCTCTTAACTCATTTTCTTCCATATTGAGGGAACATCCCTTGTTTTCCGCTCCCTGTGGGCATTCTATAGAAAATTCTATATCATCTTCCTGTGGCACATTCTCTTCAATTTCATCCTGTGTCATTTGTTGTTTTGTCATATGGAAACTCACTGGCCTATCACTCCTCAACATTGACTGCATAAGAGTTACCACAGTTTCCTATTCCTTTCCTTGCTGTCTAGCTTCAAATGAACGTTTATACTGGTTTCCTGTGTAAGGCTCCAAAATATCTTGACATGGCACCTGACCAGTTGCTTCCTGTTCTGCTGGTTTCCCCTTAATTTGGATATCCATTGCTCTAGCCTGTTGTGGTGCTTTCTGTATTCGATTTACTACACTGAATCCTTCTCTTTGCAGCTGTTTTAACCTCAATTTCTATTTCTTTGACTTCTCCATTACTAATCTCTTTTTCTCCTTTTCCTCTTAGTCTTCTTATTTTTTGTATTGTAAAGTTTTCCATGTCCAGATTAATTTCCCTATAATTTTCTTCAAATATCTTTGCTGCTGCTCTTTTTGTATTACTTAGTTTTGCTTTCTCCTTTGCATAAATATTACACCATATTAAGTCTCTTTTCCTTTCCCATGTCCATATTTCTTCTTCAAATGTCTCCTGATCTTCTTGCTTTTCCTTATTCTGGGGACTCACTTCATCATGCTGTGATGTAGTCTGTTTTAGACCTTCTACATTAAATCCTTCACTTTGCAGGCACTCCATAACTTCAACTTCCATTTCTTTAACTTCTGCTTCACTAATCATCTTTTCTACATTACATCTTTGTTAATGAGGAACCCCTGAGGGTGTTCCAAGTGTTGCATATGCCTGGCTAGGTACATGGTAAAGGAGGTACTATACTCAGTGATGGGTCTGATAAGTGGTACTATTAATTCCTGAGACCTGAATGCCATACCCTTATTTTTAAGCTGGGTGACACAGAATGATTTTCGTACTGTCTTTCAAAGGCCAAATTACTATCTACATATGTTCCCAGATTCCTAACTAATGGGTCAACTCTAAGGGGGTGTCGTATCAATGACATAATTAGCCTGGGTGGAATTTGTTCCCTAAAAGGTACTATAATGCATATCTTGGCAATATGTTTTAAACCGTGGCTTTGGTACCTGTCATTTGTCCGTGTTAGACCTTCCTGCAGAATGTTAGCTTCATGGGGGAATCTATGATAACAACCAGTTTGCAGTCATCTGTAGAGCTCATCTGTGCATCACCCTAACAGAGGGTTTAGGACTTTGGACAGATATGGAAAGCGAGTATATGCATCAGTGACCTTTGCTATAAGATCACTGAATTATCTGGCACATTTTACTAGGTTACAGAGGGACTTAATAAAGGAAGTCTCTAACTCTACACCTGGGTCCATTTTAGCAGAGAAAATGAAAGCTTATTCTTCGTGACTGGTCACCCTACAATCCACCTCAAATGCGTCCATGAGGCTAATCTCTCATGCGGCTGAAGGTTCCTCACGGGCCACAGGTGCAGACATATCCATCAGGAGACACGCCTGGATGAGCTTGTGTGACTTTGCGGAGCCCTTTAAAGTGTCATTCATCAATGTTTCTTTTGATGGATCATCCCTTTTTGGGCCCACCGTTAAAGAGATGTTTTCCCATAGTGAACAAGATGGAAAGACCATATCTGCTGTAGGAATCAATTTTTCTACCCTGCAGAGATGCTTCTCCAGAAATCAACGCAGTGGTAAGAAAATGTGGTTTCGGAAATCTCAAGGGCCTTTTCAAGATTCATACAGAGATTTTTCCTCCAGAAACCGAGGGGGAAATAATTATAATAATGGAAGACGTTGCCTACATGGCAGAGGAGGTCCACAAAATCTGGGGTCTCGAGATTCTTTCTCAGACAGACCCTTCCAGCATTCCTGAAAGGTTGCCTGACTGTTCTTCTCTGGAGACAGTCATGGGGGGGTTGCTTGTCTTGTCTTTGCACCTGGAAGCCTGGGCAGCCATCATAAAAGATACATGGAATGCAAAGAATCATATCCAGAGGATATTTTATCCCCTTTTTACCAAATCCACCAAAGATGAGGAAAAGTCTTCCCGATGTTCCACCCAATCAGCAGGAGCAAGCAGCTCTGGGAATTCAAAAGCTGCTAGACAAATGAGTCATCCAAGAGGTCCCACCAGAAAAGAGGATCTGTTTTTTAATCAAGGTTCTTTTTAGTGCCAAAGAAAATTTCAAATTCTGAATGGTTACAGTTCAGTCCATTCTACCATTGCTCTAGAAAGACAACTGGATGTGCTGTGTAGATCTGAAGGATGTGTACTGTCACATAAAAATGAACAGATGATCCCGAAGATTCCTTCACTTTCGGCTGGGAGACAGCATGGCAGTGGTTGCAGCTCATCTAAGACTGCAGGGATTTAAGGTGTTTCCTTATTTATTTAGATGATTAGCTTCTCACCACATCAGCCAGGCATCTGTTTATAAAAGTGAGAGACTATCTTCTTCAATTGACTCATTCTCTAGGTATTACCATAAATCTTGCAAAATCCAAACTTAAACTAGTACAGGTCTTGGAGTTTATAGGGGCTCAGCTGGACACACTGAATCTTCAAGCGTTTTTACCACAGAGCAGAATTCTTTCACTAAGATTACATGTCAGTCAGATTCTGTCTCATCATTTCCCTCCAGCCGAACTGATTTTAAGAGCAATGGGATTGAATACCAGTAGCTCATTTTCATATGAGAATCCTTCACTGGACTTTACAAGTGCAATAGTCCATTCTATACCAACCCTTACAGTTTCCAGTAAAACTTTCCAGAGTATGCAAGGACTCGTTACTATGGTGGATCCAACCCAATGACATTTGCTAAGGTCACCCCTTTATCCTTCCACCCATCGCCAAGTTGATCACAGACACCTCCCAGTTTGGGTGGGGGTGGTATGACTTGGGGTGGACTGTTCAAGGCACATGGACTCCAGAAGAGACCAAATTGCATGTAAATGTCCTGAAGATGAGAGTAGTCCTATTAGCATTACAGGCCTTCCAGAACTCTCTTCCTCTGGGGACAATTGCTGTTTCAAAGGACAATATGTCAGTGGTTTGGTACAGCAAGCAAGGAGAACCAAATCTTATCCTCTTTGCTAAGAAGCAATGAGAGTTTCGCAGTGAGCAGTCTCATCCAACACAGATGCATAGGTGTGGTAAGTACATAACTTAAATTTAACTTTGTTTTTTTACTGCTACCCAGAAGAATTATGTATGTGCCCAGCATTGTTGTTGGTTTACAGAGATAAAAAAAATCAGTGATACTTTTTTAAATACACATGTACGCACACATACGAGTATACACACACACACACACACACACACACACACACACACACACACACACAAATACACACACACATTGCATGTTTATCTTTAGGGAAACTGGAGAAATGCCAATTCACCTACATCATGTCTTTCAGGTACTGGAGGAAACCTGAACACATAACTAGACACACACACAAACACACACACTGCATGGTTATCTTTAGGGAAACTGGAGAAATGCCAATTCACCTACATCATGTCTTTCAGGTACTGGAGGAAACCTGAACATATAACTAGACACACACACACAAGTGGAGGGCATGCAGAATCCACATGGAAAAAGACACAGTTAATAATTCATTAAATGCAAAGCACTGTGAAATGGCAATGCTACTCACCTTGCCATTATACTGCCCGACTGAAAGAACTCCAGCTCTATTCAGTCTCATACCGCTTGCTCAGAGGTGACCTGTGCCTGACATATAAGGCCATGTCAAACCCAGATTTGATGAATATGCTTCACCTCAAAAAATCTAGATCCCTCAGAACCACAAGGGCGGGAGACTTAAACCTTGACACGGTTATAAATAGAACGTGCTGGAGGGACAGATTCATCACCCAGAGACTCCCTATGCTGTGGAACAAAATCCCGGTACATGTGAGGCAGAGCACCTCTCTGGCCTTGTTCAAGAGGAATCTTGACCAATGGATGGGAGATTGCAGATATACCCCAGGGATTACTTCAGTGTCACTGCTTGACAGAGGCACAGCAAAATGATAGGCATAGTTTTTATTCAAACTAAAGGGGTGGCGAAAGCCACATAACTATGGGCTAGGCTTATAAATGCCCTTGGGCAGATAGCCTAGTATGAACCTATGAATCTATGAACCTATGAGCAGTGGTCTTCACATACAGTCTCTTCCTGCCAAACCAGTGATGACAGCCATCTGACATGTATAAAAGATCTTTGTTTATGAAGGTAAGTGAAAAATATTATGGCCAACTTGCTTCATTTAAATATACTGCAGCCATATCTCCCCCCAACAATAAGCATAATGGCAGTGCTGATGATGTTTGTGATAAAAGGTGAAATGAAGTATAACCAGCTTATTACTCTTAGTCTGTAACCCCCCATACACATGCACACAGAAGCATAAGCCATAGCAATATTTGTTTCATATTGATTTCAGCAAACAACAATATATTGTGACACTAGTACTGTCACACCAGATCAATGACTGTTGTTTGGCAGTTTTTATTAAGTAATGTATACCTCTGACTGTCCCTGATCTTACAGATTGTCGCTGATTTTGCCTTATTTTTGTTCTGCTCTTGTTAAACATTTTGATTCAGTGGTAAACCATTCAGGATTACAGACAGTCAATAATACCGGACATTCTAGTTGCAACTTCCTATTGTCCAAAAACAATGCATGTTGATGCAAAACTTGTTATTCTATTAACTTTTTAAGGGAATTAGAGCAATATTTAAAGTGTTCCCGATTTTGAGCTATTATTCTGCCATTATTCATGGCTTTGCCAAGAAATCCTAAGTAGAGAAGTTGAGAGGTGTAGCTTTGGTGTTGTGACAGTATTTATAAAACTACATGAAGGAAAACCATCCCTGAAGATCAGAAGCATCTCTTCTTAAAATTCCAGGTAGGCACTGACATGAGTCACTCTGGGCTGACAGTTTCTAGTGCTTACCTTGCCCATGCTTATTCACTGAGTACTAGCTTTGTCCAAAGAGGCGGATATCACAACCCTGTTTAGGATAAAGTGAGTGACTGGAGAATGAATGATCGTTTTATTCTCCTCATTTTCTCCCAATCAGCAGGAGCTATTGCTGGGGCCACACCCAGTCAAAGGGAATTAAAGGAGAAGTTAGAGCTGAAATTGTCAGCTGGCAGATTCACAATGTTACTGTGCTTGGGGAAGGTGATACCATTTACCACCAGTTCAGCACACTGCTGTGTGTTACCTTTAATATTTCTGACATAGCTGTAGAAGGCCTTACGGCTGCCTTTAGCCAGAAAGGCTATCTTGACCCTGTAATTGACCTTGTTGCATTTAATTAGTCCTCTTAATTTACTGTTTAGTTTAATTAGTGAGCTTTTGTCTTTTTGAGAGTTGCTGTTTCTGATTTTAGTCACAACTTTTTTCCTTTTGTTATATACCTTGTTAAGGTTAGATTTCTACTAAAGTGGTTTGCTTTGGGGATTTGTTTTGGGCTTACTTCAGGTAGGTACAGCAGCTAGGATATGGTAAGGGACTTTATGATGATTTGCACATGGATGAGCTCCAGTGCATCATCCTAGTTAACCAACCTAGAGGTATACTTGTTGCTAATGTAGGTGGAGACACCTCCACCTTTAGTCTTTGTCTATGTAGGTGGTGGTCTAAATGCTTGGAAGGCACTGAAGCAATGCACTGCCAGAGTACTTTCTGCAGCTTTAAACCATGTCTCAGTAATGGCACAGATGTCTATGTTCTCCAGAGTGAGGAGATTATGTAATGTGTAGAATTTCTTGTTAAGGCTCCTAGCACTGAGCACTACTACCTTTAGGTTCTTTTGGGTTTTATTTGCTAAGTTAGTAATTTTGTCAATTTAGTATTGTCTAAAAAATGCCCTGAGGATGTGGATAAAGTTTTAGCCAATATTCTGAAGCCGAAAGGGAAAAGGTGCAGATCTTCCTTGGCAAAGCAATATGGTCTGTAAACCATGCCCTCCCATGCTGACAAACAATGAATCCCCCTGGTATGACACCAGAAACTAAGCCATTTGTTAAAGTCATTTTTTTGTTCATACTATGGCATCATTCCTGGTGAAGGTAGAATGCTGCTCAATGCAAAGCATAAACCTGTCTGAGAAACATACTGAGAAAGATCCATAATGACTGTCTTCATATAATCCAGTCAGGTATTTCTCAGGTCACTTATACCAACATGGACTGTGATAGAATTATACTGGTAATTGTGGTGCATTGACTTGCATGTGTGTGTAACCAGGCTGATCCTGGCTCCAGATAAACAACTAACCATTATCTTTTCCTTGTCCAGTCTGGTGAGTGGGGCTTTTGTGTGTCATACAGTGTAGTCGCCTATGACAAGAGTGCTGGGTAAAGTGTTTGCTCTTCCTATAGGCATCTTTCTTGGGAGTCCATTGAGTGTAGGTATAGGTATGGTGTTTGGTGTTGGTTCTGGTGCATTTGTTAAAGATTTCTGAGAATAGGTGTTGCCATTTGTAGGCTTAGGAGGTCTTTGCTTTTTAGTGCCTCAACATAAGATAGTATCTTTCTGTGGTGGACACTGTGTGGTGGATGTAGTGTGTATGTTCTTGACAACCTTGTTTGTGAGAGTTTTACTTCTGGGAAATTGTGTATGTACATTTCTTGCATACTATATTAGTTTATTTAATGATTCATAGCTTGTCTTTGAACATGAGACAAATGCTACATTGTGTCAGGATGCCTATAGCTACCAAGTTGAGTATTGAGACATTTGGAAATTGCATATCTGTTTTCCAGACCTGTATTAGGGTAGGCTATTATGCTTTGAAGACTGGGTCCCTTAAGGCAGTCTCTAGGGTTAGGGGCTAGAGTTAGGTAGTCCAAAGATAGGCTATACATGCAAGGTAGCTGCTCTAACCTAAACTAAGTGCAGTGCCTCATGAAGTTACCGGTTACAGTCCTAATATTAGTTATATAGGTAAACTTTACTATCCAAAAGTTTGCTTTTGTACAGGGCACTACTATCTGTCACAGTGCAGTGAGCAGTTCCACGTAAATGTGCCTAATTTATAAAAACAGAAAAAAAAGTGAAATCTAACACCCAAGCACTCTGACCAGTAAACGACTACCTACTGCCGCAAGATGGATAATCTGGCCCTTTTATTGTAAAAACCCAGCAAAAAAAGAACCCTGAAGTGCAATGCAACAACAAAACAACTTATTCCCTGGCTAGATCATCTTACAGCAAGGCAATTTAAATGCAAACAGTTTAGAAAAGAATACTTAGAGAAGGCAGGCAATTTTTACACCAAAAGTACTTTAAATGCTAGAGATCAGTTCAGTAATGAATTGCAAGAGCAGTAAATCAAATCCAATAAGTTATCTTTGCCTGGATGACACTGGATACAGTGGAAACACTTCTCAACCACAGGCAAGATTGTCAAGCTTTTCTGAGCTCTCTGGAATGCGCACCAAGCCACGCAAATGAGCCTAATTTATAGCTGGACTTCTATGTAGTAGCATTAAAATGTTTTATAATTGATGAATTCTATTCAGTATTAAGATTCAGACTTCAATAAAATTCACACAGGCTTACATTATTGCTTATTGTTAGTATATTCACAACAATAATTTCTGTTTTAACATTGTAAATTAACCTACTGCAACTTAAATACCGATTATCATACGTCTTAACTGTCCAGATTTTTGGCACATCATTGGTCTTGTCATCATAAGTTTTGTGGTTTACTGGCAAATCGAGGATTTAATTCACTAAATAATGACAGACATTTGAGTTTCAAACTTCATATCCTTCAGAAAAATTCATGCTAATGCAAAATCTGTTGTTCTGTTTACTTTCTAAGTTTATAAGAGCAATATTTAAAATCTGTCCCTGGTTTTGGGCCTCTGCCCCCTTTATTTTTGGCATTGTGCAGATGTGTTACTCTTAGAGGTTGAGAAATATGCCATTTACAGTATACCGAAGTACCACCCAAGCACAGACTATGCAGGCTTTTGAGCAGTCTTCCTTGCTTAGTGTAATATGTACCCTACTTCTTACACACACAGTTGTAGTACCTTTATCATAAAGTCACCTGCATAATGGAATGTTTCAAATTACTTTTACAGAATAGTCTTAAGATTCCATGTTGCCTATAATGTTGCATGCCATTTAGGGTATTGCAATATTATTTTGTAAAAAGTGCTTTTCATACTTTTTCCTAATTTGGTTGTACAGTCTCATATGCTGCACAGCTTGGGACTTTGCAAGCAAGTCAAATCTGTAACTGTTCTGAATCTCCAGGGTAAAAATATCCAAGTGGTTAAGATTTCTTCTCTTCACTTACTAAACCATGTCTTCCCAACTGACTTTGTTATGTCTTACTAAAGTGAATTTATTGCACTCTTTTCCTGAGAAAGTGTTACATTGTTTTCCTATCAGTTCACATATCAGAGTGAATATACATGCATATACCTTAGTCCCCATGTTTTTGATACTTCTTAATGCTTAGTAGTGTAGCTACATTAAATGTGATAGTTTCCTGCATTGATGAGTTTTAATGTTTTTGCTATGTTTGTACACTATCCAGTAAACTTTGTTGCATTGTATATATCTACTTCTTGGAGCTTTTTTGATAATGGGCAGTTTGACCCAGTCAGGCATTTCCCATAAACTAAAGCAAGTACGTAATGAGGCAGGATTTGTGATTATGTTTGGGATCTCAGTATAATTTATGATCTACTGAAGTTTTTGTAGTAGCTATTATGGGAGGAGAAAGTGTATCCTTCAGGTACTCTTTAGACTATGCAAGGCAAAACAAATGTGTTGACCCTCTTTATCTCGTTGTCCTAAACTATGAAATTTCCATAAAGCGTTGTACATAGGCAAAACACAACAAAGGGATCTCCATGTTTGACAAGCTGTGAAGTGTATTTCAAAGTCAGACAGGCCCAAACTTCCTTTAATCATTAGCAGTATGAGTATGTCAAAAGCCACCTTCTCTAATAAATTTCCATGTGTAAAGGAAAAGATTCTGTTTAAGAAGTAATGCTGGCAGGGCATAGATACAATCAGCTGCACCATTTAGAGTACTCAAGGCAGAAGTAACATTTGTTCAGCCTGATGTTTCTGGGGTAAATCAAGTGTTAGTGTAGCCCAGCTTCTAAATGTATTCTTGAAAACCTTTTTTATTGTTTCATAAGTTTTAAGTGTTACATTTTTAAGAAGGCTAAAAATCTGAACTATCATGTACTGGAGGCAATGTATCCAGTCCACAAGCAGGAATTTGTCCTTCTAAACCTGACTGATGACTTTGCATTATTCTAAAGGGCAGTCGTTTTAGTATGATTAATTGAATAACCTGATTCCAACCCTAGAAAGTCACTGAACAAGATGTTAGGATCCTTTTTCTTAGTCCAATAGGTAGTGTAACAATTCCTCAGATTGAGTAGAGAGCTATGCTCCTTTCAGTTTATTGTGATCTTTGGTTTTTGATAGATGTAGTTTGTGATCTATTTTTAGGAAGGAAATGTCAAACATTAATAATGTCTGCTGTGCTGCTTAAGATGCAAAGTATATGTTTTAATGGTGTCTCTGTCTTTCTGTCGCCTTCTCTAGTTGGCAGTTGGTTTCTTCCAAGTAATGGAACACTGTGCAGCCCTATAAATACCCCTTCACTGGCAGGGGAACCTCTCTCTTCAGGACATGGATCTTATTGTGAACGTTACAGTGGCCTGAGAAATCAAAGGGCATCACCTTACCCAAGTCCCTACAGCCAGAGGAATGCCTCTCCTAGTAAGACACAGCTCTGTATTCATTGCTTTTCTTTTATATTCTCAATTTCATATAATGTAATGGCTTCCAAACTCAATGTGTAGAAATGTATGACTGCCTGTAAAGTCTTTTGACACTCTTGTGCCTGAATTCAGGAACAACAGCACTGCAGGAATTTGTGACTAATCTAGTATGAGATGTTGGGCTGTAAGCGGCTAGGGATGTTGTAGTTGATTAGAATGGCACAGATAACCTCCTGCTATGTAAAGGCAGTGCCTTATGTTTACCAAATGTGCTGTGCTGACTGAAACTGGCCTTTAGCATGCACATCACAAAAGGAGTGGGAGTCAAATACTGGTAAGGAAAAAACTAAGCTTCTTCTAAAGGAGTATATTCTTTAGGATAGAACTGTTGTGATATTATAAAACAGATTAATTTTTATTTTATATTTAGTTCATTAAGTAATTGAAATTAATTGATTTTAGCACGTTTGTTGTTTAAAAGCAACAGTTAACTTTAGTACACAGCTACTTATGTAATGTTGTTAAATAACAAGTGTCTTTAGTCTAGACAGCACAGTGACAGAGTGAGGATCATTGTCACCTCTCAGTAAGAGGGGTTCTCAAGTTCATTTCTCATCTGGGGTGCCTTATGTACAGTATCTGCATATCTTTCTTCTGTTTGCATGTTTTTTATTATCTACTACAGTTTCCTCATAGCTCCCAAAGACACGTGGTATGCGGATTGGTGAAGCTAGATTGTATCTAGGTGTGCACGTCATAAAGAGGAAAGGTTTAGAAATGTACTTCCATTTCCTGCTTTCTTAGTAAACTCTGTGGATGGCATTGACTGATGTTCTTCGTGTTTTACTTTTGCAGTCATTACATTTGGGTTATCTGCTTGCAGGTAGCCCTCAGTCGGCCTGATTAACAAAGTCTTGGGTCCTGCGTCTGTTGCTGTCCCTTCTTCCATGACGTCAGGTCATCAGGGGTATAAAACATGCAGCCGACGCCATTAGGCTTGTATTGTTCAGGCTGTGGATTGCATTGCATTACTGAAACTAAGTGGAAATTCTTTAAAATTCCAAGAGTAGGATAAGTTATTTCTTACACTTATTTCACTGAACTGCACTTCTAAAACGCTTATAATTGTGCTATACAGTTGATCTACATTTTGCACTGTTGTAAATCTTTTTTTATTGTTTCACTGCATTTATGTACTGTTTATTACTGTTTTAACTGTATTTTTCATTGCTAGATACTGTTTCATTACTCTAATTGCATGTTTACTGAATTACTTAACTGTAAACCGCTTTTTCATACTGAGAGTTGTTAATTTCTGATTGTGAGTTCTCTATCCAAGCTTTTCTGTGCATTTTTGATTTTTTGAGGTTCTGTGTTCTACAGCTAGGAACTGTAACAGTGTGCATTACTATAATTATCTGTTTACAGTTAAAAGCATTCTCTAGAGTCTGCTTTTGCTCCTTGATCTGTTTAAAACTTTCATTTAGTGGCTACAGCTAGGAACTGTAATTTTTCACACCCACCCTCCCTAGTGTTGTGGTGTTCTTCTACTTGGTGGCTTTGCAGTTGCCCGCCCATACTGTATATTTGATCTGTGACACTCCTCCCAATCTAGTGTCATTAGTTCATTCAATCTTATAGAGACCATTTGTGAAGGTCAACCCACTCAGGTTCTTAATGTTGAATTAACTTCTGTTCCAGCTTTCCCCATTTCCACTTTTACTGAAAAAAAAAATTCTAAGCTTACTTCCCCCTTTCCTGTGGCAGGTATTGTCCAGATACGGATTTACTGTGTCCAGGACTGTTTGTGAGCTCCTGAGCCCCCCCACCACTACCACCACTTAACTAGGGTTAAACTATTCCTGGCGCCATAAAGTCTGTTTTTCAAATTTTCCCTTGCAACTAGCCAGCTTTTTAGTTTTAGCACTCAAATCTGTTTCTTTGAGCTCAGCACTTGTTCAGAACTCTTTGTAAGCACTAAATAAGTTACAAATTACTACAGCACTCAACTTTCCTCACTTGTCTAGAGGAAAACAGTTTTTAGTACTTAATAAATAAGCACCTATTCAGGCATGTCTAAAGGTCAGCTGTTTTCTCCTGTCTTCCTGATTAATCTGGGCATCTTGGGACAATGCAGCAATTGTTAGGTGCCAGGATCCGCCACATAACGCACGCACTCAGGTCACTCCACAAGTACAAATATGACTCTGTCATTGTCCATGTTGGTGTGAATGACCTGAGACGTACCTCCCTGGACTACATGAAAAGAGACATGGAGGAGCTCTCCGATCTTGTAGCCCAGGCAGGTATGACCCTAGCCCTGAGAAGCATCTTGCCCATCACCCAGAATGATACCACAGTACAAGGACAAAATGATTGACTTTAACAATTGGCTAAGCTTCTGGTGTCATTCTAAGGGAATCCAGTATCTGTCTGCCTGGGATGACATGATCGACAGACCACGCTGCTTTGCCAGAGATGGCCTGCACCTGTCGCCCTTGGGATTTCAGATACTGGCAAAGGCTCCTGCCACCCCTATAGTGCCTTTTTTAAGAAAGGTTCAAATGACAAATTCACCACCGTAACAGGTACAAGCAAGCAAAATCTGAGGGTAATGCTACTCAATGCTAGAAGTCTAAACCTCAAAATGCACTCACTCGAGGCACTCCTTAAAAGGGAGAACATTGACATCTGTGCAGTGACAGAGACCTGGTTCAAAGCTCCAGAGAGCACCCCTGCATTACCAGGCTATAATTCATACCACACCTTTCGGCCACCAAACCCGGACCGAAACACTAAAGGTGGAGGGGTGTCCATATTCATTAAGGATATCCACACCTCCAAGCTAGTTGCTCAGCATAATGCATCCGAGATTATCCAAGTGCAACTAACTCTGGGCAAAACCGCAATCCAGATTGTAGCTTGCTACAGACCCCCCACCATGCCCCAGGATTCCCACTCCTCTTTTCTTGATACACTGGAAAATATTAAGGTACAAGCCAACACTCTAATAATGGGTGATTTCAACTACCCTACCATTAACTGGGAAAACTAGTCATGTACCAACTTTTCTGCTCAACGTTTTCTAGAAATCATCAATTCCAACGCCTTGGATCAACTTATCCACACCTCCACCAGGGGCAGCAGTATCCCAGACCTGGTCATCACCAACATGGGTGAACGGTGTTCCACACCAGAGGTCAGCTCCTCGTTGGTCAGATCCGACCGCAAGCTAATCACCTTAGACATCCACATCCTGCCCCCCCCCCCCCCAATTAGGAAAACAACTGCAAAAAATTTCTCCAAAGCCAACTTCACGCTTCTTAAGACAGAAGTGGCAAACTTCACGACACCCATGCAGATGGACAATAGAGGTACGACTGCTAAATCCTACACAAATGCACTTTATAAGCACTTACACGAGTGCATGGATCGTGCTATCCCTAACAGAACCAAGATGCTATCCTCCAAAAAAAAGAAGCCAATCTGGTGGTCTTCCACCATAAACAAACTCTACAACAGAAGAAAGAAACTGTTGCAAAAAAGAGTAAAATCCCACGATTGGAGGAACTCCCTGGTCAGCCTCAGTAAGAAGCTGAGATCCCTCATAAAGTCCTCCAAAGCTAGTTATGAAAACAAACTCACCACTGATTCTAAAGACAACCACAAAGCATTCTATAGCTATGTCAAGAATCTCAATGGCAACATTCAGATCTGCTCTGAGTTACAACACAATGACACTAAATATACAGAACCAACTGATATTGCCAACATCCTGCCAGATAGGTTCAGTGCTATCTTTACCCCCTTCTCACCCCCTAAAGCATCGTTATATGGGAAGAATGCAAAGTTCTTGTAATCACGGCTGCACAGGTAAAAACCTCACTCTCCAAAGCCAAGAACACAGCATCCATGGGACCTGACAACATCCCAGGCTGCCTTCTACACAAACTACAGAATGAACTGGCACCCCACCTAAGTACCATGTTCAATTATAGCCTCATCTCAGGCATTGTGCCCATTGAATGGTGCACCGCAATGGTTATCTCACTCCACAAAGGGGGGGGGGCACAACTACCACCCCATTAGCCTGACGAGCCTGGTCTGCAAGGCCATGGAATGTATCATCATGGAACTCATAAACAAAGACATTGGAGATCTCCAAACTCTGGACCCCACACAGTTCGGGTTTGTAAAAGGCAGATCATGTCTCCTAAACCTGATAGACTTCTTTGAAGTAGTCAACAAAGCCATAGATGAGGGTAAGGTAGTTCACACAGCCTATCTAGATCTCGCCAAGGCATTCAACACAATCCCCCACTCTGGAGTTATAGATAAACTCACTAAACTAGGTATAAATCCCTATGTCACAAGATAGGTTGCCAACTGGCTTACTAACAGAACCCACACTGTGAAAGTAGCAGACTCCAAATCAGACTTCAGACCAGTGACAAGTGGAGTACCACAGGGTTCAGTCCTGGGTCCTCTCCTGTTTGGTATCTACTTCTCTGAAGTACAGGCTAACACAGAAGGTCTTTGGCTAACTAAATTTGCAGATGACTGCAAACTAGGAGCCATAATTGAAACTCCTAACGATGTGGACATCCTACAAAAGGGCCTCACTGAGACAGATGCCTGGTGTCAAAGCCATGGTCTCAAGCTCAGTGCCAAAAAGTGCATTGTCATCCCCTTTAGTAAAAACTCTGTACCCATGAACTACCACGTAGGCAGTAGTCTACTTAACACCGAAAGTGTGATAAGAGACCTTGGGACTCAGGTGGACAGTAGTCTCTCCTTTGATAATTACATCGCCACAGTGGTCAGGAAATCCTTCTACGTGGCACACCTCATCACAAAAGGTTTCTCATCCAGAAAAAAAGAGGTCATTGTTCCCCTCTACTCATCACTCATTAGACACATTATAGAGTACAACACCCCTTTTGGTATGTACCTCACAAGACATCTACAACAACTGGAAAGGCCGCAAAAATACCTCACAAAGAGGATTACTGGCCTCAAACAGATGCCTTACGCAGACCATCTCAAAAAACTCCAGCTTTACTCCGTCGCATATCGCCTACTCAGAGGTGATCTCTGCTTAACATACAAAGCTCTGTCAAACCCAGAGCTGTTGGACATGCTCCACTTAAAGAAATCCCAATCCCTCCAAGCTACACGCTCTAGGGACCTAAACCTTGTCACCACAATAAACAGAACATGCTGGAGGGATAGATTCCTGTCCCAGAGACTTCCAATACTCTGGAACAGACTACCTATCTATGTCAGACAAAGCTCCTCATTAGCACTCTTCAAGAAAAATCTTGATGATTGGATGGGTAATAGGAAATTCACCCTGGGGATCACTTCTGTGGTTCTGCTTGACAGGGGCACAGGAAAATAATTTTCTTGGGTGGCGAGAGCCAGGGTACCTTTTTGGCTAGCCTAGTACCTACCTATGAACCTATAAACATCAGTCTTTCTTGCCGTGTGGTGCCCGAAGCAGAAGCATTTCGCAAGTGCTGGTCAGCCGACTTCTGAAATTTTCGTTTTTGAGTTTCAGAACCGAAGTCTTCAACTAAAGCTAAGTACCCCGTTGGGGAAACTTTTTCTTGCTCCTTACCTATGTCAGTAAAAGTTAATAGTTACATTACTTGTGGAAAGCAAATACCTCATAAAGATTTTCATTCATACTGTATTCCTTGCCTAGGCCCTGACCATGACGTACCTTGCTGTCGGTTTTGGGCTTTATTTAATCAGTGCACTATCCGTCGTCAGTATATTTTCGCCTCTCGATTTAATTATCCAGAAATATCATCGGTTAGCCATCCGACTACTGGAATTCTGAAAAAATGCAAAGATAAAGACAGAAACAGGCCTCCGAGGTCCAAAACTGCAGACGATGCTTCTCCTAAGCCAGTCACCAGTTCGCCGGTACAAACTGAGGCACTTTCGCAGCCCCTGATACCCGCTACTTCCGATTCGCAGGCCTCTACTGAGACCCATTCGGAGTCTGGTATGCCGCGAGATGCTTCAGCTATGAAACTCATGGATGTCTCTACCTTGGATGGGTCCGGAGCCACTGTGCTGGCACCAGCTTTTGAGGGTGTATTCAGGCCTAAGGAGTTGCATATTAAACTGACGCCCCCTTCTTTGCTTAGGCCTAAATCTCGATCCATGCCTAAAAAAATGATGCCCAGGCCACATGCTCAGGCCTCTATGCCTAAAAAGTAAATGATAAGAATGGCTGAAGATCTAATAACTCTAATCAGGGGTAGCCAACCCCCCCCCCCCTCCCCAAGAGGCCTAGGACTGAAGTTGATTATGAATCTTCTGATCAGGATTCTGTTGTTTCTGATTCTTCTGATTATCTGGATTTGCCCTTATCTACTTATGAAGATTCTGATGCAGAGGACTCCATTCCCTCTGCTTCCCCTCCTGAGGATTTTTCTTTTGGGGAAACCTTACATACTCTAAGGGAGCATTTCCAGTGGGAAAACCAGGATTTTTCTGATTCAAAAAAGAGGCTTAGGGATTTCCTTCTCCTACCTCAGCATAAGCCTTTAGCTATTCCTCCTGTACTAGACATTGTTGATGATGCTTTTTCGGAATCTAGTTTGGCCCCTGATTCCCTGCCTCCTGCTCCCAGAAAACCTGACAGATACTACAGGGTCCCTGAATCCCACAAGTTCCTTTTTAAAAATCCTATTGCAGATCCAGAGACTATTTCACAGGGTCCCAAGGGCATTAAGAGCTTCTACTTTTAAAAATCCTACCCCTTCTGATAGAGACTCCAGGGCGCTGGATAGATGGGGTAAGAAGGTTTACACTTCTGCAACCCTGGCCATTAGGGCTTTAAACTGCCAGTTTCATATGTTAAAGTATCAGCAACATGTTATTGGACTGCTTAAACAGAAAATGATGTTGATTCCTGACTGTGTGGAAAATAAAGAATTACAGGATTTAATGCATTCTGCTGAACAAGTTGGAAAACATACTTTGCAATGTGGTTTTGATTCATTAGAGGCCTCTTGCAGGGCTGCTGTTACTGAGTCTGTGCTCAGAAGGCATGCTTGGCTTAAGGAGCAATCTTTGCCTGATCATGTTAAAGCTAAATTGTTGGATGCTGTTTTAAATCAGGACCGCCTGTTTGGCAACAAGGCTGAGGAAGTTCTTAAAAAGATGGAAGATAAAGCTAAAGCTATGCAAACTGTTAAAGATTTTTTACAAGTTCAACATCCTAGATTTAGTAGGCACTGGCCCTCTAAGAATTGGTCCTTTCCAGCCCCTTCCATGTCTTCTCAAGCCAAACCCCAGGTTTCAGTCCCAGGGGACACACAGAACTAAGCAGTGGGGGGCCTCCACTTCCAAATCTGGGAATAATAAGACTCCCCCCATATGATAAACTGTCTCAATGACTTCCTTTTAAAATTTCCAAGCACTTATCAACTGACTGCCCCTTTTGGGGGGGGGGGGATTGCTCTTCATGCAAAGAATTGGGAACTCATTACCCAGGACAAATGGGTTTTAAATATAGTGTCCCAGGGATAGAGATTTCACTTCCACACGTTGCCAACACCAAGCGAGTGGCCGGACCTACCCCCAAATCAGTGGGCAGAGGCCCAAAAACAAGTACTTTCTCTCTTAAGCATGGGGGCTATTCAACTGGTACCAGAAGAGGAAAAGGGACAAGGTTTTTACTAGAGACTTTTCCTGGTACCCAGAAAAGATGATTCATGGCGCCCTATCCTGGACCTGTCTACTCTAAACACCTTTTTGGAGATTCAAAAATTCAAGATGCTGACTCTTCACCAATTACTTCCTATGCTAGGCAAAGATGTCTTGTTGGCAACACTAGATTTAAAAGAAGCATACCTGCACATCCCAACCAGGGAATCTTGCAGAAGATACCTACGCTTCAAAGCAGTCTACACGCACTATCAGTTCTCTGCACTGCCCTTTGGCTTATCTACTGCACCCAGGGTATTCACAAAGTGCCTAGCTCCAGTTATTGCATTTTGTAGGCAAAGAAATATTCAAATATACCCATACCTGGACAATTGTCTAATTCAGGCAGAAAGCCAGGACATACTTTTGAATCATCTGGCCTTTGTACAAAGGTTTCTAACTTGTCTGGGGTACACCATAAACGAAAAGAAATCACAACTAGTACCCTGTCAACAAATTATATTCCTGGGAGCAAGCTTGAATACAACTTCCCAGATGGCTTACCTCATGCCAGAGAAACAAATTCATTTGACAACCTACTTCAAACAAGTGGCCACAAAAACCCTGCTATCTGCAAGACAAATACTGCAAGCCTTGGTGTTCATGGCCTCCTGCATTCATCTAATTCCATATGCAAGACTGCATATGAGGAAACTACAGTAGTATCTAAAAAGCCTATGGTGTCAACATTCTCAAGACCTAGAAACATTGATTCCTATCATACCTTGCCTACGCCTAGAGTTCCTTTGGTGGGCAGAGGCCTGCCACCAAAACAAGGAACTACCTTTCACACCACCCCCTGCCGCCCAAACCCTAACAACAGATGCATCAGACTATGCATGGGGGGCTCACCTGGCAGGGAAGTGCATTCAGGGTAAATGGAACCCAAGTCAAATGCACCTGCATATCAATCAAAAAGAAATGTTAGCTGTACAGAATGTTCTGACAGCCTTCAAGGACCACATTCTTCCAGGACAACTAATGGTAAAGACGGGACAACACCACTGTTATGTGTTACATAAACAAGCAAGGGGGGGGGGGTACACATTCTTACCCCCTCTGCAGACTAGCCATGGCATTGTGGAACACAGCCTTGAGCTACCAAGTGCACCTATAAGCTGATTTCCTGCCAGGAAAATTAAATACATTGGCAGACGGACTAAGCAGAAACCTCATGGACCCACACGAGTGGAAACTGGAACCAAGGATTTTCAACATGTTGACAAGCAAATGAGGGAGCCCAGATATAGACCTATTTGCCACTCCCTAAAACTACCAATTGGACAAATTTTGCACAAGGACTCCCCACAAACAAGCCTGGAAAGTGGATGCTGGAAAAAAACTATCAGTCTATGCCTTCCCCCCTCTGCCTCTGCTCTGCAAAGTACTACTAAAAATCAAACAGGACAAGCCAAGTATGATTTTGATTGTGCCAGACTGGCCGCGCCAACACTGGTACCCCCTCCTGCGCAGTGTGTCACGGTTAACTCCATGGCACCTGCCTCACACTCCTTCCCTGCTGTCTCAGCAGGAGAACTAGATTCTGCACCCTCAGCTTCTAACACTGAACCTTACAGCCTAGCTAATTACTTAATCTCTCATTTACCATCCCTCAGCAAACCTGTGATGGATATGATTTTAGAGGCAAGGAGGCCTAGTACTAGAAAATCTTATGGAAAAGATTCTGTGCCTGGATCCAATCTCAAGGGATGAGCACATCAGCACACAATTTACCTCAGATTTTACAGTACTTAACTGAGATGCTTCACAAGGGCCTGTCTTTTTCCCCCACTAAAATCCACGCCTCAGCCATTTCAGCTCATTATAACACAGAACCTCCCCTCTTCTCCCATCCACTGCTCAAGCAGTTCCTCAGAGGGGCCAAAAATTTGAGACCACCCAGGAGAGCTCCAACCCCAGCCTGGGAACTTAATTTTGTCTTGGAGAAACTCACTCTACCTTCTTTCGAGCCAGCTGCTACTGCAGACTTAAAATTTCTTTCTTGCAAAACGGCTTTTCTTTTAGCAATCACTTCGGCTAGAAGGGTATCTGAATTACAGGCCCTTATGGCAGTGGAGCCTTTCATCATCTTTCATGCGGACAGGGTGTCCTTCAGAACCAATCCATCCTTAATGCCCAAGGTAGTATCCAGTGTGGCTCTTAATCAGTCCATTCATTTGCCAACCTTCTTTTCCAATCCACAGAATAAAGAGGAACGGATACTGCATTCCTTAGATGTGCACAGACAACTTAGATTTTACTTTGACAGAACTAAACCTCAAAGGAAATCTGAACAACTGCTGGTGGCATTTGCTGCAGGGGCAGAGGGGAAGGCTATTTAAAAGCAAACCATCTCTAAATGGATAAGCCATTGCATTAATTTCTGCTATAAGCACCATGGAAAACCTGTCCCACATGGGATCAGACCTCACTCCACCAGAGCTGCATTTACCTCTACAGCCTTTCTCAGAGGCGTCCCTACCAGGGACATCCTTGAAGCTGCTACCTGGAGTTCTGTACATACTTTCACCAAGCATTATCATTTGCCAATTTTCTCTAAATCCAGAGCTGGCTTTGCCACTGCAGTCTTGCAGGGCCTTATAGCTGGCCCTAATGCTCTCTAAATTCCTCCTCCCAACCATAGCTTTGGGAATCTACCCAAATGTATTGACTGCAACAAGTGAAACACAAAGAACATAGTACAGTTGTGTACACTTACCATAAATGTAGATGTTCGAGTGCATTCACTGTTGCAGTCCTGGTTACCCTCCCTCCAGCACCCTAACATCTTTTGACTATACCTCTACTTTCCTTTACTATGCTTAAAAGCCTTTTTGTTGTATTTGCTTTTTTGTTGGCGGTATATCTTTGTACTTTTATATTTAATTGCTTCCCATTAGGGGGGCACCTGATATCTAGGGCAAGAAAAACTGATGTAATGGCGTCGGCTGCATGTTTTATACCCCTGATGACCTGACATCATGGAAGAAGGGACAGCAACTGAAGCATGGCCCAAGACTTTGTTAATCAGGCTGACTGAGGGCTACCTGCAAGCAGATAACCCAAATGTAATGACTGCAACAGTGAATACACTCGACCATCTACATTTATGGTAAGTGTACACAACTGTACTTTCTCATGAACACTGTAGGAGTTAAATGTGTCTCATAAGCCTGGATAGCTGGAACTTTGGTCCAGGCTTTTCATACTCCTGATGGGGCACAAACTGTCTGTTGTGGACTGATGACATACACTTGCCTACTGTCTGTGGCCCCTGTAAAACCAAAGCTATAGTATACACAAATGCTACTGTGGTAATTTGCCTTACTGTGAAATCTGCCTATACTTTACTCCAGAGGAGTTATTCTTCTGTCCAGCAATAGTAGATGCTGACCCTGTTTCAAAATATATGATCTACTGAAAAATAAATATCCTAGACATAATTTTCTGTCCTGAAGGAAACTGCTCTGGCCTGTCCATTGCTCAGGAAATAAACCACCCTCCACAAAATGAGCAGTGGTCCACAGCTGGCAGCCAGCACTGCCTTTTCTACAAGTAGCCCTTCCACTTCTCATATGCACTTGCTTCACATGAGTTTCCAGACTCTGTATTATCCAGGACATAGTTTTCCACGGTGTGGATTAGGTCATATCAGGCATCAGCTTTTTTCTCTTATGCCATTTTGTCCGTTCTAATGTGAAAACACCTCAAATGGATTGTCCTTTTGAATTGCATCGTTTTACACTTCACTTCACTGAATTTTATCTGCCACCTCTTTTTTTATTTTGAAAACTTGTTCATATTCTTAAGACGTTTATTTCATGTGTGATGACATCCTGAACATCCTTTTTTACTCCCTTTTGAGATAGTAGAATTTTTTTTTAAACAACAAACATCTTTATTAAGTTATCATGTATGAAACAGGCAATCTTACATTTATATAAATGAAAATGAACAATAGAAACACACTTTTCATTTGCAAACATTATACATTACAAACAATGCTGACACAACTGTAGCTGCAAACATTTTACATCACTTATAATATATTCAGTCATTGCCAAACATTGCATAGCTCATTCAGTTCCTGTCTTCTTTTAAACCTTGTTCCTCACTGCATGTATTGATCCCACACTTTCCATTTTTTCTACTGTAATTTGCTCCTACCCTTTTCTAAAAATCCCAGTTCCAGTTGTTTTATCTCTGTTACTATCTTTGCCACTTCCAGTAAAGTTGGCTTAAACCTTGATTTCCATTTTCTTGTAATAGCTTTTTGGCAGCCATCATAATTAGACTCAGCAAGACCTTACATGTTTAGACAATTCTGAATCAGTATCATAGCTCAAAAAAATAATTTCCTTAGTTACAAAATGTGCTGACTCAGTGTCTGTGACAGAAGTCTCCCAACTCATTACACTCGTAGGTTAATAGGTTCATAGGTTGGTACTAGGCTATCAGCCCTAGGGCCTATGCAAGCCTAGCCATAACAATTCCCTGGATATTTCTTCCCACAGTATTTACTTCTCTGGGCCCCTGTCTAGCAGGGCGACTGACATGATCCCCGGGGTGAATTTCCTATCTCCCATCCAATCATCAAGGTTCCTTTTGAAGAGGGCCAATGAGGCGCTCTGCTTGACATGTATGGGCAGTCTATTCCAGAGTATGGGGAGTCTCTGGGTCAGGAACCTATCCCTCCAGCATGTTTTGTTCATTGTGATGACAAGGTTTATATCCCTGGTGCGTGTGGCTCGGAGGGATTGGGATTTCTTTAAGTGGAGCATGTCCAACAGCTAAAGGTTTGACATGGCCTTGTATGTTAAGCAGAGATCGCCTCTGAGTAGACGATATGCCACAGAGTATATCTGGAGTTTTTTTAGGCGGTCAGCATAGGGCATCTCCTTTAGGCCTGTGATTCTTTTAGTGAGGTATTTCTGTGGCCTTTCCAGCTGTTGCAGATGCCTTCTGAGGTACATACCAAACGGGGCATTGTACTCTATAATGGGTCTAATGAGGGATGAGTACAGTGGGACAATGACCTCCTTTTTTCTGGATGAAAAGCCCCTAGTGATGAGGTGTGCCACATAGAAGGATTTCCTGACTGTTGTGGCGATGTGGTTATCGAAAGTGAGACCACTGTCCACCTGTGTCCCTAAGTCTCTCATCACACTTTTGATGTTTAGCGTCCTGCCACCTATATGGTAATTCATGGGTACATGTTTTTTTCCAAAGGGGATAACTATACATTTCTTGGCATTAAGCTTGAGCCCATGGCTCTGGCACCAGGCCATCTGTTTCTGTAAGGCCCTTTTGTAGAATATCCACATCATTTGGGGATTCAATAATGGCTCCCAGTTTGCAGTCATTTGCAGACTTTGTTAGCCAGAGTCCCTTAGTGTTGGCCTGTACTTCAGAGAAGTAGATGCCAAACAAGAGTGGTCCCAGGACTGAACCCTGAGGTACTCCACTTGTCACTTGTCTGGAGCTGGATTTGGAGTCGGCTACTTTTACAGCGTGGGTTCTGTCAGTAAGCCAGTTGGCAACCCATCGAGTGACATAGGGATTTATGCCCAGCTTAGTAAGTTTTTCTATGATTCCAGAGTGGTGGATGGTGTCGAAGGCCTTGGCGAGGTCCAGATAGGCTGTGTGGACCACCTTACCCTCGTCCACAGCTCTGGAGACTGATTCAAAGAATTCAATCAGATTCAGGAGACAAGATCGGCCCTTCACAAACCCAAACTGGGTGGGGTCCAGTGTTTGAAGGTTGCCAATGTCTTTGTTTATAAGTTCCATGATAATGCGTTCCATGCCCTTGCAGATCAGGCTTGTTAGACTGATGGGACGGTAGTTCCCGGGATCCAAGGCGGATCCTTCCTTGTGGAGCGGGATAACTGTAGCTGTGTGCCACTCAGTGGGCACAAAGCCTGAGGTGAGGCTGTGATTAAACATGACACTTAGGTGAGGTGCCAGTTCATTTTGTAGTTCATGTAGTACACAGCCTGGGATGTCATCTGGTCCCATGGATGCTGTATTCTTAGCTTTGGAGAGTGCGGTTTCTACCTGTGTGGCCGTGATTATTGAAATTTGGCAATATTTTGGTATTGAGATGGGCCCTTTAGGGGGTGAGAGGGGGTGAAGTTGGCACTAAATTGATCTGCCAGGATATTGGCATTATCCTTGGGATAAGTATATTTAATGCCATTGTGTTGTAGCTCAGAGCAGATCTGAGCATTGCCATTTAGATTCTTGACTTAACTATAGAATGCCTTGTGGTTGTCCTTGGAATCTTTGGAAATTTTATTTTCGTAACTAGCTTTTGAGGATTTTATGAGGGATCTCAGCTTTTTACTAAAGCTGGTGAGGGATTTTTTTGCATCCTGGGATTTTCCTCTTTTCTGCAACAGTTTCTTCCTTCTGTTGTATAGTTTGTTTATAGCAGGCGACCACCAGATTTGTTTCCTTTTTTTGGAGAAGAGCATCTTGGTTCTATTTGGGATGGCACGATTCATGCACAAGTGGATGTGCTCATATAGTGCCTTAGTGTAGGATTCTGCAGTTGAACTTCCAGATCCCGTCTGCGTGGGTGTTATGAAGTTTGTCACTTCTGACTTCAGTAGCATGAAGTTGGCTTTGGAGAAGTTTTTTAAGGAGGTCTCCTTACTGGGGGGTGGGGGTGGGATGTGGATGTCAAAGGTGATTTGCTTATGGTCAGACCTGACCAATGAGGGGGTGACCACTGGTGTGGAGCATCTATCTCCCATGTTGGTTATGACCAGGTCTAAGATATTGGAGCCCCTGGTGGGACAATGGATTAGTTGATCCAGGGCGTTGGAATTTATGAATTCCAAGAACCGTTGGGAAAAGGAGTTAGTACCCGAGTAGTTTTCCCAATTAATGGCAGGGTAGTTGAAATCACCCAGTATTAGGGTGTTTGGTTGTATCTTAATATTTTCCAGTATGTTTAGAAAGGTGTAGTGAGAATCTTGGGGCATGGTGGGGGATTTGTAGCAAGCTACAATTTGGATTGCAGTCTTACCTAGTGTTAGTTGCACCTGGAGAATTCCAGATGCATTGTGTTGGGGCAACTAGCCTGGAGGTGTGAATATCCTTGGTGAATATGGACACTCCTCCACCTTTAGTGTTTCGGTCTTGGTTTTGTGGCCGAAAAGTGTGGTAAGAATTGTAGCCTGGTATTGCAGGTGTGCTGTCTGGAGCCTTGAACTAGGTCTCAGTTACTGCACAGATATCGATGTTCTCCATTTTTAGGAGTGCCTCGAGAGAGTGCATTTTGAGGTTTAGTCTTCTAGCATTGAGTAGCATTACCTTCAGATTTTGCATGCTTGTATCTGTTATGGTGGTGGTTTTATCCTTTGAACCTTGCCTAAAAAAGGCACTATAGGGGTGGCAAGAGCTTTAGCCAGTATCCTGAATCCCAGGGGTGACAGGTGCAGACCATCTCTGGCAAAGCATCGTGGTTTGTCGATCATGTCTTCCCAGGCAGACAAATACTGGATCCCCTTTGAATGACACCAGAAGCTTAGCCAATTGTTGAAGTCAATCATTTTGTCCTTATACTATGGTATCATTCTGGGCGAAGGCAGGATGCTACTCAGGGCTAGGGTCATACCTGCCTGGGTCACATGATCCAAGAGCTCTTCCATGTCTCTTCATGTAGTCCAGGGAGGTACGTCTCAAGTCATTCACTCCAGCATGGACAATGACAGAGTCGTATTTGTACTTGTTGTGAAGTGACTTGAGTGCATGCGTTATGTGGCGGATCCTGGCACCCGACAGGCAGCTGACTGTAATTTTCTCCTTGTTCAGTCTGGTGAGTGAGACATCAGTGTGCCTGACTATAGAGTCACCTATGACTAAAGTGTTGGGTACATTGTCTTGCCTTAGGGGCTGTTGTTGGGTGGCACACTGGTGTTGTGAGCTATGTATCACTTTGGTTGTGACTGGTGTTTGTTTGCGTTTCGGCTTCGGAGGTCCTTGTTGCTTGGGCAGGTTAATGTTAAGGGCCTCCGCATATGTGGGTTTAGTGTTGCTATGTGTGGGTGTTGATGGTGTGGGTTTTGAAGGGCTGTGAGGTGTAATGCAGGTGTTAACCTTCTCCTCTTGACTGTCTAGCACAATCTTGGCCGGAGAGAGCTTTGCTTCCAGTTTGGCTATGTAAGTGCATCTCTCGCAGGTTGTAGTGTTCGGTGGTAGGGGGGAGAGGATTGTCTTTGTACATGAGGCAGTTGCCACACTGCCCCAGTATGCCCAGATTCACCAGGTGGACAGGAGAAATCACCAGAAGCTGACCCTTGGACATGCCTGTTTAGGTGCTTTTTTGTAAAGTTTAAGAGCTGTTTTCTCTTACCTTTGCAAGGTACTTTGCAATTATAGGCTGTTTAGTGCCTATGATTAATTTCTCCTTATTGACAAGGAGAGCTGAGTGCTTGAATCAGTTTCAGGCTTCCTAGTGCTTTCTTGTAAAGTTTAAGAGCTGTTTTCCCTTACCTTTGCAAGGTACTTTGCAATTATAGGCTGTTTAGTGCCTATGATTAATTTCTCCTTATTGACAAGGAGAGCTGAGTGCTTGAATCAGTTTTAGGCTTCCTAGTGCTTTCCAGCAGGTTCTAGAGCAAGTGCTAGTCACAGGGGTTCAGATTTTAGTGCTACTATTGAGAAACCAGCTAGTCCTAAGAGAAAATTTGAAGAGCAGACTTTCTGGCACCTGGAATCTCTAGCGTTAGATAGGCAGTACAATGCTCACCACTCCCACTGGTAAGCAGTAGGACTTCCCTCTACCACAGCAAGGTCTGGATAGCTCTGAGCACAGAAAATAAAGCCCTGAGACAAGCAAAGCCTGGGATATGGACTGGCTAGAAAAGGTGGGAAACGAGCAAATAAGATAGCATTTTTTTTGTTGAAACAGGCTAAACAATGCAATAATACAGTAAATAAACACAGAAAAGGCTAACACACTTGAGTGTATAGTCCTAAACAGTAAATGCAATTAAAATTCTATAAAATTAGCAATTTAAAACTTTTTAAATGAAGCAAGGCAAGTGCTCAACTGAAAAATGATTTAAGAGGCAGTAATACAGTAGAATAAGTAGCTAGTCTACATATACAGAGAAGTCTATATATACAGAAAAGCAGCTGAAACACACAAACACTTCAGATGCAGTGCAACCTAGAGCACTAGAGCACTTGAGTTGTAGCAATATTAAGTCAATTACAGTACACTCCCAGAAAATATGTTCCCAGTTAGCTCGCTCTTCTCCATCACACCTCCAACATTTGCTGTCCACCTCAGGAAAAATTCTTTGGAGTCTAGTTGGGGTCTAAAAATACCTGTGTAAATACTTGCAAGCAGAAATCCTAAATCTTCTAGACTTTGTTGTACATTTGGGAGACATACATATATCTCTCATTGTTTCTTTGTAAATTGCTCATATAATCGCTTTTCCCAATCCTTTCTAACCTCCTCTGATTGATTCTTATAGTTATCATGCAATATTTTATATGCTGTACTAATTATTCCTTTCTTAACAGCAACTTCTGTTCTAGATTCTACTAAAATTTCTACCAGTGCTGGTCTTTCATTTAGCCCCCCCCCCCCTTATTTCTTTCTCTTTGCCCATACTCTGATATTAATCCTTGATAGGGAAGGCAATCTCTAACCTGCAGTCCAGATAAGTTTCTAGCATATTCCCATTCTGTTCCTTTCCCTTTCTAATTATTTCCTCCCAATACCTTGGTTCCTTTGCCAGTTTTCTCCAATAAATTCCAACCCTCTCTTGCCCATTGTCTGTATACCAAATTGTAGTTATCCCTACTGGCAGAATTTCCTTTCTCCATTCTCTTGTTGGCTTAGTTCTTAGTATTTTTTCTTGACTTTATGAATATAATATTCTGTATGATTATTATTATTTTCCTTAAAGGTCTGCATCCAAAATTCCAGTCTCTCCTTATTTCTTGAGCTTCAGCTTCATTTCTTTCCACTTTGAATTATAATTTTCTGCTTGTACTATGTATAGGAGCTTTAACTGTGTTGCTGTGAAGTAGCCCTGCAAATCGAATAATCCCAGTATGCCCTGTTCTGTTGGAAGAATAAGCCTACCCACATGACTCTTGCCGTCTTCCCCTCCCAGATAAAATATTTCAACTGTTTATTACAGTAAAAGCTCACTTAACTGGCACCCATGGGGATTGGTAGATGCCAGTTAAGTGTAGTTTCCGGTTGCTAGAGAGCCGTTTTGTGATTTTTGATTGACTCATAGCTTACAAGCCAATTAAAAATCGCAAAGTGGACCCTCTTCTGGTTTGGTCAGGTATAAAATAATGTCATCTGCAAATAGATCCAGCTTTTCTTAACTACCATACCTATTATATTCTTGAATTTCTGAGTCCCTTATTTTCTTTGCCATTGGTTATAAATATAATGCAAGTAACAAAGGGGAGAGAGGACACCCCTGCCTGGTTCATAGGTTGGTACTAGGCTATCGGTCCTAGGGCCTATACAAGCCTAGCCATAACAATTCACTGGCTATTTCTTCCCACACTATTTACTTCCCTGGACCCCTGTCTAGCAGGGCGACTGACGTGATCCCCAGGGTAAATTTCCTTTCTCCCATCCAATCGTCAAGGTTCATTTTGAAGAGGGCCAAGGAGGCGCTCTGCTTGACATGTATGGGCAGTCTATTCCAGAGTCTGGGGAGTCACTGGGTCAGGAACCTATCCCTCCAGATAGGTTATAGGTTATATAACCTATCCTATCCTCAAGCAGAGATTATCAGAGAGGACCCCACCCTCTGTAATTTTCATCTCTGATCCCTCATATCTCCTCTTAATCCACCTTAAAATTTTATCAGGGAATGCTAATGCTTCCATTGCTCTGATCATAACGTCCCAGCTTACTCTGTCAAATGCTTTCTCCACATCAAGACCCACCAACAACAGTGGTATTTTCTTTTTTTCTGCTTCCCTCAGGATCATCAGTGTTCTGTTAATGTTGTCAGATATTTACCTTTCCTCCACAAAACCACCTTGATCCATATCTATCAATTTTGGCATCACTTTTGCCATTCTTTTAGCCATTGTAGACATAAACACTTTATAATCATGGTTTAGTATTGAAATGGACCTGTATGAAGTTGGATCTGATGGATCTTTACCCCTCTTCTTCAGGTGTTACAGCTACAACTGCTTCCTTCCAGGATGTTGGTAATTCTCCTCCTCTTAAAATACTATTAAAAAAAACCTTCCAGATCTTTATCAGTTTTTTCCCCCCTAGCATCCAAAAATCCACATTAATACCATCTGTTACTGGGTACTTTCTTGTAGATTTGTTATAAATTACCGTTTTTATCTCATCTCCTCGTATCTTAACTGTTAGTATTTGAGCATTCCCTGTCTGTAACCTTGGCATATTTAATTCTTCCATAAAGATTTCCATTTGTACATTTTGTTGATTTCCATATTTCTCTGCTTTAGGCAGAGTCATAGAATATCTAAAATATTTCTAATACTTCTACAGGATCCCTTGTTATCTTCCTTGTTATAGGCTAACTAAGCTTGGTGACAGCCCTTTCTACTTTCTGTTGCCTGAGTTGTTGTTCTAAACGTTTTTGTGCTCTAGAGTTATCAAAAAACAGTTGCTTAACAGGTAATCCCTTAATCTGAAGTTGTTAATCTTCTTCCTATTCATCACTGATGGGTTCGGTTCCGAGCCCTCAGAACCGAGTCAGCCTTATACCAAGCTTCCGTGCACCAAAAATTCTCGAGCTAAGCTGCTATCCACAACTCCCTTTACTCAGTTACCTCGGATCTCGTTTGCTGCGCAGCCATATAGCAGCGTTTCACCGAGCTCTCCAGCTAAGTGATTTATCTTACACATTTACAAGTTTTTGTAAAAGTTTTTTCTCGTGTATAGTTTGCCCTTTGATATCTCTATATTCTCAGCGCTACCCACAGGTATCTCTTTCGTACCATTGTTGGTATTTTTGAACTTTCTACCCTTGTGGTGTCTTATTACCATTGTTGGTATTTCCTCTCTCTTTACTTCTTCATTTCCTCCACTTTTCTCACTCTTTCCCTTTTGTGTGAGAGTGTGTTCTGTTATGTCTGAGAAGAAGGGACGGGGTTTAAACACTGCTCTTTTTTCAGTGGTAAACTTCCGAATAGCGACCTTCATGAAGAGTGTGTGTACTGTTTGGGGGTTCCACATTTGTCTGCGAAACCCTCGTGTGATACTTATGCTAGCTTCAGTCAGCGGACGCTGAATGAACTTCAGAATAAATTGATTTTGAAAGGCTTGCTTGCTTTGCCTTTTTTCGGAGGCTATTTCTGCGATGCATGTCTCATCCCCTTCTTCTGCGGACAAGAAACGTCCTCACTCAGACCCCTCTTCACTGGCCGGTGACAGAGGTAAAAGCTATAAGCACAAGGCCGAAAAGTCTTCCTCAGAGCACCATACTGCCTCCTCGGTTCCAACTACATTGGTTCCGAGCTCAGCTCTAGCGAAGCTTACTGAGGTCGCCGCGTCGGCGCCTACCCCGGCACCGATGACTATGGCACCATCAGTTTCGATCAGTTTGTCTGTCTCTGTCTCGGCACCAACGTCGCCCACTTCCGCTCCGATGTCAGTTCCGACAACAACTTCTGAGCCGTTTTTGGCATCCAATGTTGTGACTTCGGCTCTGAGCCCTTTCTCGGCTCCAACCATACCGTTGTTGCCGGTTTCTAAATTGGAATCGTCGGTGCTGTTCTGTGATACACCACGGACCCGATACTCGTCATCTGTGGACCCGTTTGCCGGACAAGCCTGCAGCCCCTTTTTGGACCGGCCTGATTCCCCCTCAGGGGTATTAGTGAGATGCACAAGGAGCCTTTCAGAATTGGATGTGGTGCGCCTTTTTGACGAACTGCTGACCGCCAGGGGAATTTCAAATTTGCCTAGACCCTATACCCTTCCAGGTTTTGGGTCTATTACTCCAGCGACCCCTACATACTCTCCTCCCTTGGATTCCTCAGTTCCAAGGCTGATATATTCAACGTTTTCTAGAGGACCCCCCCCCCTTCCTCGGCACCGACAACGACAGTGTCCAAGGCCCCAATGCTCTTTTGGATGTCGGTTCCATCGGAACCCACCATCCCTCAATCTCATGCTTGGGGGGTGGAACCTCCGGTTTCGGTTCCATCTGTTTTGTTGGTCCCGACTTCAGATCCGAGGGTGACAACTGCTCCGAGTTTGCTTGAGGCTCCATCCCTGGCAGTGGACCGTGTGGAGTGGGGTGTGACCCCAGTTCCGATTTTGTCTTCTCTTCCGGGCTCCCACTTCTCTTCGGGCGGGCCCGCTTTCCGGGTGATGGAGAGGGTGCTTGCTTGTAGCAGTCCTCCTACGTTGGTTATCCCCCCAGTTCCTTCTGAGCTGCAGCTATCAAAGGCCACCCCCCCCAGGACTCTGAGAGCACAAGGCCCAGGAAACCCCTGTCCAGGGTATTTCCCTTTCTGAGTCTTCTTCGGATACACAAGAACCCCCTCGGAAATGGGTGTGTAAGAGGAAACACATGGACTCCCCAGAGGAGTCTGTCACGGAAGATATGGACTACGATGATGGGGAAGGATCCCCACGGTCACCCCTGATGTCTCCTTTGGAGACATCATGGAAATCTTGAAACAGAGGAGTGACTGGAAGCCCTCGGATCCTTCTTCGGAGGAATCCGTATTCCTGCAGGCCTTTCGCTCTTGGCCCTCTACGTCTTGGGTGACTCCCCCCGCTGATGAGTTGGTTAAGCTCATCGTGCAGTGGGCATGGAAGAACCCGGACTCTGTTGAGGCCATCCCCAGGAGATCAGACAAGGTACTCTCCCCTCCAGAGGATCAACCCCACTAGTCTAGAGGTTTGTCAGTGGATGCTATGGTGGTGGCAGCTGCCACAAAAAAGGACCTTGTGGAAGAGAGTCCTGCTGTTCACCCACCCAACAGAGAGTCCCAGGCAGTGGACAGATTAGGGAAGTGAGTTTTTGCATCAGCGACCTTTGCAGTTAGGTCTCTGAACTTTTTGCCACATTTTACGAACCTCCAGAGAGATCTTATCTCCGAAATCTCCAGAACCCTTGTGGGCCAAGTATCAGATGGAGCACGAGATAAAGTTACTTCCCAACTTGTCACCCTAGAGTCAATATCCAATTCATCCATGAGGTTGCTGTCACATGCAACTGAAGGAGCAGCTAGAGCTGCTGGTGCAGACGTAGTCATGAGACACCATGCCTAGATGTGCATTTGTGACCTCACGGACTACTTCAAGTCTTCCTTTTTAAATGCCCCTATCAAACCATCAGCTCTATTCGGTGCTAAGGTCAAGGATACATTAGCCAGGTGCGAGCAAGACGGGAAGACCTTATATGCCGTTGGCCTATGCTTTTCCAAACCTCAGCGTTCCTTCTCCAGGAATCAGAGGAGCAAGAAGATGTGGCACAAGAAGTCTCAAGGTCCTTTCTGAAACGCATGTGGTGAGGACTCCTCCAGAGGCAGAGGGGGTTCCAATAATGGAAGACGCCCCTTTAGGGGCAGAGGGGGTCACCGGAACCAGGGCTCCAGAGATTCCTTCTCGGGTAGACCGTATCAGTGCTCTTGAAGCGCAGCCCAATTGCTTTCCTCTGGAAGCAGTCGGGGCGCGTTTTTCTCTGCACCAAGCTGCAGGGCTCTCTATTACAAATGATCAGTGGGTACAGAGAATCATTACCAGAGGCTTCCATATTCCCCTAATATCTTATCCAAGACCTCCAAAATTCTTTCCCGATGTTCCACCCAGTCAAAGGGAGAAGGCAGCTTCCAAAATACGAAAGCTATGTCAAAAATGAGCCATCCAACAGGTCCCCCCCGATCAGTGCGGATCAGGGTTCTACTCAAGATTCTTTTTGGTGCCAAAGAAAACAGGGGACTGGAGGCCCATTCTGGATCTCAGCCAACTAAACAAATTGGTAGTTCAGACCACATTCCGCATGGTCACGATTCAAACCATCCTTCCCTTTCTGCGGAAGAGTATGTGGATGTGCTCATTAGATCTCTGGGATGCGTATTACCACATCAAGATGGACAAGCACTCCAGGAGCCTCCTTTGCTTCCAGTTTGGAGTCAATCACTACCAATTCAGAGCCCTGCCTTTCTGTCTCCCGACGGCCCCCAGAGTGTTCACGAAATGCCTTGCAGTGGTAGCAGCTCATCTGAGACTTCAGGAATTCCAGGTGTTTCCATACCTAGAGGATTGGCTCCTCTCCACCCCCACCAAGCGTCTTCTGGTCAGGGCCCTCCGCTACACCCTGGTTCTAGCGGAGTCACTGGGCTTCACCATACATTGGGAGAAATCCAACCTTCAACCCTCACAACAACTGGAAGTCATAGGGGCAATATTCAACACCCAGTCAAGCCTGATCTCACTTCCACTTCACAGGCTTCAGAGACTAAGGGCACAAGTTCAAGTGATACTCTGTCAAAGAAAGGTGTCTGCAAGGGAAGTTCTCCAAGCCTTGGGGTCTATGGCTGCAGCCATCCCTATTGTTCCCTTAGCCAGACTACACATGAGATTACTGCAATGGCTCCTTCAGGCCCAGTGGATACCCGGTCTTCACCCCCTGAGCTCACATATTCTCATCACCAACACTTGCAAACAAGATCTCCTCTAGTGGATGAGTACAGACGAAAATCTTTGGTGTTGCCCCTTCCAGGCTCCCCAGTCCAGCGCCATGGTGACCACGGATGCTTCTCTGATGGGGTGGGGGGGGGGGCACTTCCAGGGAAAGTCAGTCCAAGGCACGTGGTCCGATGTAGAGGTCAACTTGCATATCAATGTCCTGGAGTTAAGAGCAGTGCTATTGACATTGCAAGCTTTTCATCCGCTCCTTCCATCCGGAACAATTGCTGTCCAGTCGGACAACATGACCGTGGTCTGGTACATAAATAAACAGGGAGGGACTAAATCCTACCCCCTATGTCACGAAGCCATGAGAATCTGGCAGTGGGCGATAGCTTCCAACCGCTTCCTGATCGCAACGCATATCCCGTGGAGCTCCAATGTGATTGCGGGCAGGCTGAGCAGATGCATTCTCCATCCTCACGAGTGGTCTCTCAACCCGAGTGTGGCGGCGGAAATTTTTAGCTATTGGGGCCAGCCATGCTGCGACCTTTACGTCTCCCCCTCAAACATAAAATGCAGCAGCTACTTTGCCCTCTTTCCCCCACTCGGGGAGTCACCGAGAGACACTTTGATTCACAATTGGCCCACGGGTCTCCTTTATGCTTATCCTCCCATTCCTCTGATCCCCCGTGTTCTAAGGAAAGCTATTTGGTTGAGAAGCAAAGTGATCCTCATTGCCCCGTTCTGGCCTCATCAAGTGTGGTTTCCCTTCCTTTGACCTCATCTTTTACAACCTCCTTGGATCCTAGGCATTCATCAGGACCTCATATCTCACACACAAGGGCTGACTCCCCAAATCTGTCCACTCTCAAGCTGACAGCTTAGTTTCTCCACTTCCATTAGTTGCCAGGCAGGAAACCCTCTCTTCTCCCATACGTGATATTATCTTGGCCTCTCATAAACCATCCACCAGGAAACTTTACAGGGACAAATGGAAAAGATTCTCTATTTGGTCACGTAATCAGAAGCTACCACGTTCTCAGCCCCCGTAGCCACTATTTTTCATTATCTGGCTGAACTGTTCGACAATGGGGCCTCAGCTTCCACCATTCGAGTCCATCTAGCAGCTGTTTCCAACTTCCATAACGGGTTAGATGGAGTCCCACTTATTTCCTCTTGCCTTTGCAAGACTTTCCTCAAGGGTATTTTCCACAGCAGGCCTCTTATCAGGCAGCCAGTGGAGGCATGGAATCTGCCCTGGGTTGTGCAGTCTCTTTCTCTGCCCCTTTTTGAGCCGGCTGCGGCATGTCATCTAAAATTCCTGTCATGGAAATCCTTATTTCTGGTGGCTATAACCTCAGCCAGATGAATTTCTGAATTACAAGCATTATGTATCAAGAGCCTTTATCTGATCTTTCATAAGGTCAGAGTATCACTTCGTACTAACCCATCCTTTCTCCTCAAAGTGGTTTCTGACTTTTTGATTAACCAGTCCATTGAGCTCCCTGTGTTCTTCCCAAATTACTCTAACAAGGGAGAATACTGCCTACATTCCTTGGATGTTCATAGACAATTACGTTTCTATCTGGACAGAAGTAAATCCTTTCGCAAGTCAGACCAGCTTTTCATCTCCTTTACGGGCCTTAGAATGGGAGGTGCAGTATCGAAAGTTACTTTGTCGACATGGCTCAGGGATTGCATTGCCTTCACATATTCACTTACGGAGGGATCTAAGCCTAGCCAAATCAAAGCTCACTCAACTAGGGCTGTTGCAGCATCTGTTGCCTTCCACTCTAGGGCCTCCATGGATGACATTTGTGCAGCTGCCATTTGAGCTAAGCCCCATACCTTTATCAAACATTACAAATTGGATCTGATCTCCAGAGGAAGAGCGGCTTTTGGTTCAATGGTTCTCAGGAATGTTCTTCCATAAGGGCCACCCAGGTTCTCCAAGTAGCTGGGGACTCGGTCCCATCAGTGATGAATAGGAAGAAGATTAACAACTTCAGATAAAGAAGTTATGTCTTACCATAACATTCCATCTGAGTTGTTGATCTTCTTCCAGTCATCACACCCTCCCACTGACCCCCTCCATAGGTTCCTGGTGGATCTTCTTGGTCTTTGTGGTGTCTTAGGGTTTCTGCACAGAGATTTATTTTATTTTATTTATTTTATTTTACATTTGTTGACTGGGCTAGTCTAACTGGATATATTTCCATTTTCAGTAGAGGCCCGGGGAGAAAAGCTCCAACATAGTACAAACAGTATTATGCAATTATATAACAAAAAACAAGTACAAAAAAAAAAAATAAGAGGTATATACAATCAAAAGAAGGCATACTCAAAGTAAAAATACAAGTAGGTCAATAATATAACAGTTGTGAGATTGTTTGATAAGCGAGATACACTATAGTTCATTGTTGGTTAACATAAACACTTGTGGTTATAAGTCAGAGATGGCCTCTGGCTTATTTTTTCTTCTATATGTTGCATGCAAACACGATCTGAGTTAACTGAGTAAAGGGCATTGTGGGTAGCAGCTTAGCTCGAGAGTTTTTGGTGCACGCAAGTTTGGTATAAGGCCAACTCAGTTCCGAGGGCTCAGAACCAAACACATCAGTGATGACTGGAAGAAGATCAACAACTCAGATGGAATGTTATGGTAAGACATAACTTCTTTTTTTTTTCTGTTTAGCATTCTGCAGTTGCTCCTCTTCTTGTTCTCTGCGATTCCCCCTATTTTGCAATACTTTAACATTTTTCAGTCCTTCTAAATAATTCTTATCCTTAACCATATCTGCCTTTCTTTTATTTCCACCCTATTTTTAAATTCAGCTTTAATTTTATCCCACTCCCTAGCTATATTTTCAGAAAAAAATTGCATCTTCTCTAATAGCTCCTTAGTAATTTCCATTACCCATTCCTTAAATTCCTGTCATTTCAACAGATGAGTGAGAAAGTGCCAGTGTCTCATTTTTATTTCATTACCCTGTGATTTTGTTTTAGTTATTATTGGCCCGTGATCTGAAATAGTTATTGGGTGCATGTCAAGACCTTCAATTAAATGCACATATTCCTGTGAAATGTAACTTTTGTCTAGCCTAGCCCAGTTTTTGTTTTGTTTCTTGGGAATAAAATGTAAATTTGCTCAGAAATCCTAGTTCACATCTTCTATGCCAAATATTTTCATACATTTCTTTATAAATCTACCCTCCTTTGTTATATTTTCCATTCTGGGCCCCTAGACACATCTTCACTATTGGAAATCAAATTCTAGTCCCCACCTGTAAGTAATATTCCTTGCTGAAAGCTGATTATTTATTCCAGAATTTTATTAAGCTCCATTATAGCAATTTTCGGTGGAAAATGAATACTTGCCAGTATAACCTCCTCCCTTTCCAGTAACCCCTTAATACTACAAATCTACCATTATTTTCTTTTTGTATCCTCTGCTACTACTATTGGAGCTTATCTTGCAGTTAATATAAGTACTCTTCTCTTCCATTGGCCCAGGTATTCTGGTGAATAACCATCCTGAAAACTTTTCTTTATCAAATTCACATATTCAGGTCTTTCCAAGCATGTCTCCTGTAGCATTGCTATTTGCACTCTAAAGTTTTTAATATAGTTTACTACTCTTTCTTTTTGTATTTATCTGTGAGACCATTATCATTTAAAGACATTATAGAAAGCATCATATTCTTGAGAGATTGTTATTCCCACTTTTTATGTATAACAGCGTTTGTTAAATGTCTAGTTTCAGCTTTTGTGTTAAATGCATGTACTGTTTGGCAAGTTAATCTTTTATACAGTTGTTTCTTGTCATCTCCATTTGAGCCTATGTCACATCTTACTTTCCTACTTTTTTTACATACACATGTACACACACATACGAGTACACAAACACACATACACACAACACGCACACACACACACACACACACACACACACACACACACACACACACACACACACAAAATACCCCTCTAAAACCTAGTAACTTAATAATAACACAAAAAAAACTATGTACATATTCAAATAGTGAAGTTTTACCCTCTTAATAGGAACAAATGTTCCAAACTGACAGCCACACACACAGACTCAAGCTAAGCTAAAAGAAAGGTTGTCCATGTTAAAATGCATAGTATAGCCTGTGATTCTATTAAGTGCTGTATGTTTTTGTCCGATCTTTATAGCTCTCTGAGCTGGGAGAACACTTGAATGCTTTCAGAAAACATTTTCTCCAAGCCATTTCTCTATATCAGATCATCTGCTAGAGACATGAGGACCAGATGCAAAACTGTTTACTAGAAAGAAAATCTTATAATATTCAAAATTCTTTTTCATTTACTTGCTTTCTCATAAAATGTATTACTAGATTAAGAAAATGGCCTTAACCAAGTCATTCCCCTATGCAAGAATGAGATAAAGCACACCATTTTTCTTTTGTCATGCTCTTTTGACCAGATCATTTTTTTTACATTGTATTGCCTACATTTCTTTAAACTGAACAAGGAGAAAGAGAAAAGAAAGGAGAAAGAAACAAAAAGAAAAAAAAAACAGGAGAGCCTATTTACATTAGTATCCACATTACACTTAAAAATAACTGAAAAAAATTATAACATGCAAAGATAATCATGCACCATTTAATAGTAGTATTAAGAAAAAAATTGTTTTACGTACAGTTAACTTTCTCCCTCCTCTTCCCCTCTCCTGAGTATTTTTCCGAACATTAATGACATGAAGTAGGGCATATGCTTTAGAGTCCCCTACAAGTTTAACAAAGTCCAAAGAAGTCCAATATTTCCTGATTTTTTTTTTGTTCTGTCATATTTCACAGATATAGTTATTGCTTTGTAATCCCACATTTGTCAGTTTCCAAGTTACTGATTTTATTCTCCAAACGTTAATGACATGAAGTAGGCCATATGCTTTAAAACCCCATACAAGTTTAACAAAGTCCAAGAAAGTCCAATATTTCCAGATTTTCTTGTTCTATTCCTGTTCACCTCCTTCTCCCAAATCCTGCCTGTTCTTCACTTCCAACCTACTCTCAATTCTTCTAGTCAGCTCTTGTGTTTTTTTTTCTTTTTCTGAAGCATTTTCCATTGAAATAATGAAAAGGTTTCACTGGCACAGTTTCTCTGTGGTCTTTGTTATCAGAAAAACAAAAAGCAGAATATCCTTCGTTTCACAGTTCACATTTTGTTGGACAAACTTTTGTATTTTTTCTTTAGTATGTACTTCATCAGGGAAAAATATTTTAAAACAAGCTGGGTACAGCAGTTTGAATCTCATGCTTACTTTTTGACATTCCCTGAATAATAGGATACATTTACTCCTTTTCTGCCTGGTGTACAATCAGTAGTCATTCTCCACAAACACTCTGCTGTCTTCCATTTTAGGATTTTGTCCTTCTGCCGCAGTTTTGTCTGAATCAACTCTTTTTTGCTGGTAAAATTGCATCTTTACTATTAAAGGTGTAAGTTGTTTTCTCGTAGCCAGGTTTAGAGCATATACACGATGTGCCCTTTCATTTAACAATTCCTGTTGTGGAATATCAGTCCAGATGTCCTTCTGTTCATATGCTGCTGTATCCATAATATAAGGGAGTCTGCTTCTGGTCGACTTGTGTACTTCCAGCCATTTTATAAAAGGTAGATGCTACTGCAAAAGTGCGTGTGAAGTCCAGTGTCTCTCTCTGCGGACATTAGTCATAAATAGATATCGGGTACAAAACGGGCATCAGCACGCACATACCTCAGAACTTTTCTGCCGCCTGTGTGACTGCCAGCTCTGGTGATCTGTTGTTTGAAAAAGTGAGTTTGTCTTATCCGACTTCAGATAAGTACCTGTTTGCTACTGTTTTGGGTTTTCATATTAGTTAGAACGGGCAAGTGTAGGTGTGGAAGGCAGATTCCATATAAGGATTCACATGATCTCAGCCTGTTTTGTTTAGGCCAAGAACACGACCACAGTTCTTGTGATACTTGTCAGGACACAACCACACTTCTTGTGGTATTTGTCAGGCCCTTATCCCCAAAACCCTTAAAAGTCGCCTTGCAGCTTTAAATCTTTACTTAAAGAACCAGCAACTCAAACGTCTAACTAAAGAAATGGATTTGACATTGGGTTCCTTGGATGAGCCCCCAGTCAAAAAGGCCAAAAAAATCATGGCCTGAAGGCCCGGAGTCCGAGCCGGAATCCTCTGATCTTCCTTTAGCGGATACCCAGGAGGAGGCCGTCAAAGAAGCCACTGGCATGTCCCAGAGGGAATCACAGGCATCTGAATCGGTCACCGGGGGGGGACCTAGGCTCATCATTTCCGAGGGCCTGCATGGGGTTTCTCTAGTTATAGTCATGAGGATGTTTCCTCAAACATTGTAGAGTGCCCCCCTGTGTCCGAACCTCTGTCTCTGCATTGCATCTCTGATACATCAGCATCGGAATCCCACAAAAAGAAGAAGCAAAAGACTAAGCATATTGTTCCTTCTCCAACGCCTGCATCCTCTGACCAGGCACCTGACTGATAAGCCTTTACTCAAGGCCTTTTAAACGCATTCCTTGCCTTATGCCAGGCTTCTGCTCCGGCCCCAGCTCCTACTGCATCTGCCCCTAAGGGTAAACTTGTTACTGACATCTCCACTGAAGTGATTGCCAGCTCCAGTCGTCGCTCCTTTGGAAAAATGAATTTGTCTTATCCGACTTCAGATAAGTACCCCATAGGGGTTTTTGATTACCTGCTTGCTACGGTTTTGAGTTTTCATGTCAGGTAGAAAGGGCAAGTGTATGTATAGAAGGCAGATTCCACATAAGGACTCGCATGAGCTCGGCTTGTTTCGTTTAGGCCAAGAACACACAATCACAGTTCTTGTGATATTTGTCAGGACATGACCACACTTCTTGTGATATTTGTCAGGCCTTCATCCCCAAAACTCTTAGAAGTCACCTTGCAGCTTTGAGAACCAGTGTCTCAAAAGTCTGACTAAAGAATTGGATCCGACGTTGAAGGGCCCAAATCTCTTACTTACACTTCACAATTAATTGCATCCCCTCTGGGATACACTTCCCAAGAGAAGGAGTCTAATGGCACATATTCCCCAGGGGAAGACATTACCTTTGGGGAGACTGTTGTTGAGATGAAAAACAAGTGGGACAGCAGCCAGGTCAGAGACCCAATAAAGATATTATGACCTTTTACATAAGGAATCTCCTAACCTGTCTGCTGTACCTCCAGTGCATCTTGCTTTCTTGAATGCTTTCCTGGCTGCTTCTAAAAACCCAGATTCTCACCCCACACACACACACACACACACACACACACACACACACACACACACACACCCAAGCACCCAGACAGGTTTTACAAAGTCCCTGAGGATGCAGAATTTCTTTACAAGGCTCCTTCTGCAGACCTTTCCATAATTTCTGTGTCTGCAGATGAAACCTCCATGTTTCTCCCCCCCACCTCCCACCTTCCCTCTGACAAGGAGAGCAGATTAATGGAGCACCTAGGCAAAATAGTCTACACATCTGCTACTTTAGCAATGAGAGCCATTAACTACCAAACTCATATGGCTAAATACTCACTGGCTCTTCTTTCTAATGTGGCTAAACAATTGGGGGACCTCCCTGACTCCCTGGCCAAGGCAAAAATCTCTAATTTCCTGAAATCCTGCACTCAAGTAACTAAGCACTCTATCAAGTGCAGTTATGATGCAGTAGATGCCTCATCTAGAGCTGCTGCCTCAGGGCCTGTCATCAGGAGATATTCTTGGCTTAGTTTGCAGCCTCTCCCTGATAACATTAAGTCTAAACTCCTGGATGCTTCCTTGGACAAAACTCTGTTTGGTTCAGCAGCTGCTGAACTTTTCAAGGTCCTTCAAGAGAAGGGTAAGGGGCTGCAGGATCTGAGACACATTTTTGTCTCCCCGGTTTCACGTTTTCAAAGGAACTACCCTGCCAAAACCTCCTTTGTGAGAAGGCTTGCCAGACAGATGCCACCCAAAGACAAAAGAGCTTCCAGGAAACAGTTCTCTTGGTCTGCTCCCTCTACTCCTGCTTCCAAACAGCCCTTTCAGGCTAAGCCTGGTAGCCTGTGACTACCAGGCATTGGATCCAGACACCCCTATTTCCATGTGTCTCTCTCTGTCCTTCCCTGCTTGGAATCAGGTTAACAGAACTATTAGGTCCTTTCTGTAGTAAAACAGGGATACTTCATGGTATGGGAATCTAGACCTACTCCCAAAGGCATTCCACAACCACCTCGAGACCAGCTGTCTTCATTTCCTTCTGTTCTACAGGAATTCCTGTCACAAGGAACAATTGAAGAGGTACCTCGTCATGTAAGAAGAAACGGATTTTACTCCAGGATGTTCCTGGTTCCCAGGAAAAAAGGTCCCTGGAGACCAATCCTGGATTTGTCACATCTCAGTACCTTCCTCCAGGTACTTTCCTTTCGGATGCTCACTCTTCCTACCCTTTTTCCCCTGATCCTCCCCTAGGCCTCCTTTGTATCCTTGGATATAAAGGATGCCTACTTACTCATCCCAATCCATCCCCTCTTCAGGAAGTTCTTTCACTTCTCAGTGGGTTCTGCACACTTTCAGTTCTGTGCTTTGCCATTTGGTCTCTCTATGGCCCCAAGAGTGTTCACAAAGTGCCTAGCACCAGTCATGGCCTTTGCCAGAACAAGGGGAGTCCAACTCTTCCCTATCTAGATGATATCCTGATACAGGCTCCGTTGGTTCAAATGGTCATACAACACCTAGACTTCACAATTTCCCTCTTGGAAAATCTGAGGTTCACTATAAACTTCAAAAAAACAATCCCTGATACCCTCACAGGATCATATGTTCCTGGGATGCAGGATCCTAACAGGAAAAGTGGTGGCCTTTCTTCCACCAGGAAAACATTTTTCTCTCACTTTTTATTTCAAGGGTCTACTCCCTCTCAAAGCCCTGTCGGCCAGAGAGTTTCTCAATCTCCTGGAACTCATGGCCTCCACCATCCCCATGGTACCCCTTGCAAAACATCACATGAGGAAATTCCAGTGGCACTTGAGAACAGTCTGGAAACAACATCTGCACCCCCTGGACTTCATGATTCCCATGTTTTCTTTCCTTTCCTTTCCAGGGAATTGAATTGGTGGATAGCCCAGATAAAGGCCAACCCCGGCCTGCCCCCCTAAGCAGGACTTGTTCACAGATGCTTCAGACACAGGTTGGGGAGCAACTTTAGGAGAATGGAGAATGAGAAACTCATGGACCCTCACCCAACAGAAAGAGCAGATCAATATCCAGGAGATGAGAGCCTTGATATTAGCCCTCCAAATTTTCAAGGATCGTCTCCTGTCAGGCACGCTGAGATGGTACACAGACTATACCACTGTGCGGTGGTACATCAACAAACAGGGAGGATGATGTCCTGCCTCCTGTGCAGTTTGGTTCTGCAGGCGTGGGAAATCGCCCTAGAGAGACAAGTCAACATCCTAGCCATCTACATACTTCAGGAGACAATGTGATGGCAGATACTCTAAGCAGGACCATGATTCAATCAGACGAATGGATGCTAAACAGGGATGTGTTCCTGGACATGGTCCATCAATGAGGTATTCTGGATGTGGATCTGTTTGCCTCCCCCATGAACAGACAGTGTCCAACCTTCTGCTCCAGGTTACCACATCCCGAAGCATGGATGCCCTTTCATTCCCTTGGAAGGAGATATACACTTATGCATTCCCCCCTTCCCTCTCATACAAAAAGTTCTGCAGAGAATTCAGAAAGAACAACCACAAATCTTGTTGGTGACCCCCTGTTGGCCAAGACAATATTGGTTCCCCCTATTACACCATCTAACCAAGGACAATCATCACAGATTACCCCACTGGATGGGCCTGGTCACACAGGAGAAGGAAGCACTCTTATAGCCCCAGTTGTCCAATCTGAACCTTACATTGTGGGTGATAGGGCATTAATTCCCTTCAGACACCTATACACAGAGGACGTGCTCCAGGTTCTGCAGGAGGCCAGAAAACCAACTACCAGAAAGTCATGTCTATCCAAGTGGAAGAGATTTTCTGTATGGTGTCAGAAACACAATTTACAACCATTGGCAGTAGAACCTCCAGTGGTCTTGTCCTACCTGTGTGAATTGATGAAGTCTGGACTGTCTTATTCTTCAGTTAAGACCCACTTATCTGCCATCTCAGCATGCCTTCCACTCACGCCATCTCTGACTTCTAGGTTAGAAGTTAAGCTATTTTTGAAAGGGGTTCTACACCTTAGACCTCCAAGGAAGCCCATCCCTCCTCCTTGGTATCTAAATTTTGTTCTAGAAAAGTTGACACTATCACCCTTTGAGCCAGCCAAAGACTGTTCTCTCCAATACTGTATATGGACAACTATATTCTTGGTGGCTATTACTTCAGCCAGAAAGGTTTCTGAATTGCAAGCCCTCATGGCCTCACATCCTTTTACAGTTTTCCATAAGGACAGAGTGTGTTTACGTACTAACCCATCCTTCATGCCCAGAGTGATCAATGAGCTTTCCTTGAATCAGGCCATTAACCTCCCGATCTTCTTCTTCCCTTCACCCGAAAATCCTGCTGAAAGGATCCTACATTCCTTGAATGTACATAGACAACTCAGATACCGTTTGGCCAAGACTAAATCCATCTGTAAATCATACAGGCTCTTTGTCTCCTACCACCCAAGAGACCTGGGACACCCTGTTTCCAAGCAAACCATATCCTCTTGGATTTCTAAAACCATCTCCTTTTGCTATACAGCCCATGGCAGAAGGCTTCCCTTCCCAGTAAAGGCATAATCCACTAGGGCAGTGTCCTTGTCTGGAGCGTTCTTCAAGGGCCTGGATACAGCTGCCATTTTAGAAGCAGCTACATGGTCCTCTGTCCTTACCTTCACCAAACACTATAAGTTGGATACCATTTCTGGAGCAGGTTTTGCCAGAGCCATCCTTCTTGGCTTTGTGGAAATTGCTTCTGTGCCTCCCCCCCAAATCTTAATAACAGGAGCTTTTGCACTCGCCCTTATGTTATGGATACAGCAGCATATGAATAGAAGGACATAGTATTGTTGTGTAAAATCTTACCATAACTTCAGATGTCCTTCTCTTCTATATGCTGCTGTATAGTTTCCCACCCTGCCTTCCCCCTGACACTTGCCTGAATCCTGAGTACCCAATCCATAGTCACTGATTCTGGTGGCATACAGATGTTCTTCGTGTTTCACTGTTGCAGTCATTACATTTGGGTAATCTGCTGGCAGGTTGCCCTCAGTTGGCCTGAATTCCAAAGTCTTGGGTCCTGCGTCGGTTGCTGTCTCCTCTTCCATGATGTCAGGTCGTCAGGGGTATAAAACGTGCAGCCGACGCCATTTTCTTTAGTCTTTCTTGCCGCGCAGTGCCCGAAGCAGAAGCATTTCGCAAGTGCCAGTCGGCCGACTACTGAAATATTCGAGTTTGAGTTTCAGAACCGAAGTCTTCACTAAAGCTAAGTACCCCGTTGAGGAAACTTTTTTTCTTGCTCCTTACCGATGTCAGAAAAAGTTAATAATTGTATTACTTGTGGGAAGCAAATACCTCATAAGGATTTCCATTTATTCTGTATTCCTTGCCTAGGCCTTGATCACAATGTGCCTGGCTGTCGGTTTTGTGCTAGATATAACCAACGCACTATTAAGCGTTGGTATATTTTTGCATCAAAGAATTTTGGAAACAGATTTAACTACCCAGAAATGTCATCGGATAGCAATCCGACTACCGGAGTACATAAAAAACACAAAGAAAAGGGCAGAGAAAGGCAGTCGAGATACAAAACCGATGACAAAGCTTCTACTAAGCCAGTCGCTGGTTCGCCGGTACTCAATGAGGCGCTTTAGCAGCCCCTGATACCCACTACCTTCGAATCGCAGGCCTCTACCGACACCTACGTGGAGTCTGGCATGCCGCAAGATACTCAAGGTATTGGACCGACAGATGTATCTCCCTTGGATGGGTCCGGAGCCGCTGAGCAGGCACCGGCTTCTGAGGGTGTATTCAGACCTCAACATTTGTGTATCAAACCGACGACAGCTGCAAAACCAAAGACAAAAGCAACTTCTAAAACTAGAAAACTGATGCATGAGCCATGTGCACAGGCCTCTATGCCTAAAAAACTGATGATCAAAATGGCTGAAGACCTTATTACCTTGATCCAGGGGTACCCATCCCCCTCCAGATAAGAAGCCTAGGCAAGACACTGATTATGAATCTTCAGATCAGGTTTCTGTTTCTTCTGATTCCTCTTCTGATCAGGAATTATCTATGCCTCCCTATGAGGAGTCTATACCATCTGCATCTCCTCCTGAGGATTATTCATTTGGAGAAACCTTGCATACTTTGAGGGAGCATTTTCACTGGGAGAGTCAAGAATTCTGAGAATCAAAAAAGAGGCCCAGGGATTTCCTTCTTCTACCTCAGCACAGGCCTTTAGCCATTCCCCCTGTTTTAGACATTGTGGATGATGTGTTTTCGGAGTCAAGCTTGACCCCTGACTCCTTACCTCCAGCTCCCAGTAAGCCTGACAGATATTACAGGGTCCCTGACTCACATAAATTTTTATTTAGAAAAACCCTGCTGCTGATCCTGAAACTATTTCACAGGATCCAAAGGGAGTTAAGACCTCAACAGCAAAAAATCCTACCCCCTCTGACAGAGATTCAAGGGCACTGGACAGATGGGGAGAAAAGGTTTGGACATCTGCAACCTTGGCAATCAGGGCCTTAAACTGTCAATTTCATATGCTTAAGTACCAACAACATGTTATACGATTGCTGAAACAGAAAATTATGTTAATTTGAGAATGTGCAGAAAATAAAGAATTGCAGGAATTATTGCATGCAGCTGAACAGGTTGGAAAGCATACTTTGCAATGTGTTTTTGACTCCTTAGAGGCCTCCTGCAGGGCCGCAGTTACTGGATCTGTGATAAGGAGGCATGCCTGGTTAAAGGAACAAAATTTGCCTGATCATGTTAAAGCTAAATTGCTAGATGCACCTTTGCAGCATGATTCTCTGTTTGGTATTAAGGCAGAAGAGGTTTTAAAGAAAATGGAAGACAAAGCTAAGTCTATGCAAACTGTTAAAGACTTCTTACAAGTGCAGCCACCAAGATTCAGTAGACACTGGCCTACAAAACATTGGTCCTTTCCTGTGTCAGACAGAGCTCAAAGGGGCAAATCCAGACGCCCTAAGGGTTCCAGATGCCAGGCGCAAGATTCATACAGGTCAAAGCAATGGGGAGCTTCTACCTCCAAAGCTGGAGGAGATAAAGCGCAAACCTACAGAAAACAATCCCAATGACTTCCCTCTGCCTGCACCAAGCACTTATCTTTTGGCAGCACCCATAGGGGGAAAATTAGCACCTTTTGCTCAAAATTGGCAGTTAATAACCCAGGACAAGTGGGTACTAAACATAGTATCACAGAGATACAGATTCCATATCCACACTCTGACAATGGCAAATGGTTGGCCAGATCTGCCAAAAAATCAATGGGCAGAGGCACAGAAACAGGTTACGTCCCTCATGGATATGGGGGCCTTTCAGCCAGTACCAGAACAGGAAAAAGGACAAGGTTTTTACTCAAGACTGTTCTTGGTACCCAGAAAGGACAAGCCCTGGTGGCCAATACTGATTTATCAATTCTGAACACATACCTGGACATTCCAAATTTAAAATGCTGACTTTGCAGCAGCTTCTGCCCATGCTGGGCAAGAATGCTTGGCTGGTGACATTAGATCTAAAAGAGGCATACCTGCATGTCCCAGTAAGACAATCGTGCAGAAGATACCTCAGATTCAAGGCTGGCTTAATGCATTACCAATTCTCTGCACTGCCCTTTGGCTTATCTACTGCGCCCAGGGTCTTTACAAAGTGCCTGGCACCAGTAATTGCATTTTGCAGACAAAGAAGTATACAAATATATCCTTACTTGGACGACTGTCTCATTCAAGCAGAGAACAAGGACATTCTTCATCGACACCTGGCGTTTGTGAAAAGGCTTCTAACATGCCTAGGGTACACAATAAACAAAAAGAAATCACAACTGGTACCCTCTCAAAAGATAACATTCCTGGGTGCAAGCTTGAATACAACTGCCCAGATGGCTTACCTCACGCCAGACAAGCAAAGGCAACTGACTACTTACTTCAAACTGATGGCAACAAAAACCCAGTTATCTGCAAGACAAATTCTGCAGGCTCTGGGTTTCATGGCATCCTGCATCCTACTGATTCCATATGCAAGACTGCATATGAGGAAACTTCAATGGTACCTAAAAAGTTTATGGAGTCAACATTCTCAGTCTGGAAGCAATGATTCCTTTCATTCCCTGCCTACAACAGGAGTTTCTATGGTGGGCAAAAGCATGTCACCAAAACATGGGACGGGCCTTCACTCTACCCCCTGCCAGCCAAACCTTAACAACAGACGCATCAGATTATGCCTGGGGGGTCCACATGGCAGGAAGATGCATTCAGAGCATATGGACCCCAGAACAAATGCATGTACATATCAACCAGAAAGAGATGCTAGCTGTTCAAAATGCACTAACAGCCTTCAAGGACTTACTTCATCCAGGATAACTACAGATAAAGACGGACAACACCACGGTCATGTGGTATATAAACAAGCAAGGGGGCACACACTCATACCCCCTTTGCAGATTAGCCATGGCACTGTGGGACACAGCTTTGACCTACCAAGTACATCTTCAAGCTCAATTCCTGCCAGGAAAACAAAATACTCTGGCAGACGATTTAAGCAGAAACCTTATGGATCCTCACGAGTGGAAACTAAATCCACAAGTCTTCAGCATGATAACAGAGAAATGGGGAAGCCCAGACATAGATCTGTTTGCCTCTCCTCAAAATTATCAATTGAAAAGATTCTGCACAAGGACTTATCACAGACAAGCATGGAAAGTGGACACCCTATCTTTCAGTTGGAAAAAACTATCAGTTTATGCCTTTCCTCCTCTGCCTCTTCTTCCCAAGCTCCTCCTAAAAGTCAGACAAGCGAAACCAAAGATGATACTAATTGCCCCGGACTGGCCCCGCCAATACTGGTACCCAATCCTAAGGAACTTGCCTCAATACCCAGCTTGGACCTTACCTCAAAGACCTCAACTACTATCCCAGCAAAACAATCAGATCCTGCACAATCAACTACAGACACTGAACCTGGCAGCATGGCTGATTATGTAGTTATACAAACAACACCTCTCAGTAAAGCTGTGATGGATGTCATTTTGGAAGCCAGAAGGCCTAGTACCAGAAACTCTTATGCTGACAAATGAAAAAGATTCTGTGCTTGGAATCAAGCACAAGGAACTGATACAGCAGAACCAAATATTCCTCAGATATTACAATACTTAACTGAGATGCTTGACAAAGGCCTATCTTTCTCATCAATTAAAATCCATGCCTCTGCCATTTTGGCTCATTACAATACAGAGCCACCAATCTTTTGTCATCCTTTACTAAAGCAGTATCTTAGAGGAGCCAAAAAATTAAGGCCTCCTAGAAGATCACCATTACCTGCATGGGACCTCAATTATGTGTTGGAAAAGCTCACCCTGCCTCCATTTGAACTAGCTGCTACCGCTGATATAAAGTTCTTATCATGGAAAACAGCTCTGCTACTAGCAATTACTTCAGCAAGAAGAGTTTGGCTGTAGAGCCTTTTATCATATTTTACCCAGACAGGGAGTCTCTGAGGACAAATCCTACTTTCATGCCTAAGGTGGTTTCTACTGTGGCTCTTAACCAAACAATTCATCTGCCTACCTTTTATCCAACTCCGCAGAACAAGGGGGAGAGAATTTTGCATTCCTTGGACGTATACAGACAGCTAAGATTCTACTTGAGCAGGACTAACGTTCTAAGAAAAACTGAGCAATTACTAGTGACATATGCTGCAGGATCAGAAGGAAAGGCTATTTCAAAGTAGACAATTTCAAATTGGATAAGCCACTGCATCCGTTTCTGCTACTTTCACCATGGTAAACCTGTGCCCAAGGGCATTAGGTCTCATTTCACCAGAGCTGCAGCTTCTTCAGCAGCCTTTCTCAGATGAGTACCAACCAAAGACATTCTAGAGGCTGCTACTTGGAGTTCTGTTCACACCTTTACAAAGCATTATCATTTGCCTCTCTACTTTAAGTCCAGGGCAGGCTTTGCCACTGCAGTTCTGCAGGGCCTTATAGCTGCACCTAATGCTGTTTAGCTCCAGCCTCCCAACCAAATGTAATGATTCTACCCAAATGTAATGACTGCAACAGTGAAACACGAAGAACATAGTACAGTTGTGTACACTTACCATGAATGTAGATGTTCGAGCGTATTCACTGTTGCAGTCCAGGTTACCCTCTCATCATCCCCCTGTCATTCTGGAGTTTATCTTTCCTTCTCTATCTTCTACAACCTATGTGTTGTATTTGCTTGTAGATGAAGGTAAAGTTTATATTGATGCATGTATATATATATATATATATATATATATATATATATATATTTTTTTTTTTTGCTACCTTTTTGGGGGCACCAGACATTGGGGGCAAGAAAAACTAAAGAAAATGGCGTCGGCTGCATGTTTTATACCCCTGACGACCTGATGTCATGGAAGAGGAGACAGCAACCAACACAGGACCCAAGACTTTGGAATTCAGGCCGACTGAGGGCAACCTGCCAGCAGATTACCCATATGCAATGACTGCAACAGTGAATACACTCGAACATCTACATTTATGGTAAGTGTACACAACTGTACTTTCTGAGGTAGGTGCGTGCTGACATCTGTTTTGTACCCGAAATCTGTTTATGATCGACGTCCGCAGAGAGAGAGAGAGAGAGAGATGCCGGATGTCACATGCACCTTTGCAGCAGCATCTTTCTTTTGTAAAATGGCCAGATATACGCGAGTCAACTAGAGGCAGACTCCCTTATGTTATGGATACATTTTCTTTTTGTGCTTTCAGAAAGTTAATACAGTCTGTTCCTTCAATCTTCTCAGGTACAGCAGAAAATCTCAGGTTTTCCCTATGTGCTCTGTCCTTTAAATGCTGTTATTTTTTGAAACATCTCTTCTTGTGCAGTCTCATATTCAGCAAGCTTTTTCTTCATTTCATCCTCTGAATTTTGCATTTTTATCACCTTATCTGAATATCTATTTAAAGCTTCTTCTATTTTTTCCAGCTTTTTATTGTTTGAGTTGATATACTCCATCAGTGTTTCATGTATTTTAGTCAGGTCTGGGGCAGTTGCCTTACATTTTCCTCTAGGTTACTGGAAGTCATGTTTGGAAGTTGCACTGCTTTTTGTTGAACAGCTACAGTACTTTTCCCAGTCAGTGTTTTTTGTCACCTTTTGTAGCTGATTTTCCTTCAGGTCCTCTATTTCTTTTTTTCTGGCATCAAGGCAGTGCACTTACTAGCCAGTTACTGAAATTAACCCAGAAATGTAGGTTCACTGGCTTTCTCTGCAATGTTTCTGTTTTCACATTGCGAGAGCTAGAATTGAGTTGTTATTCAATGTGCAGCCATCTTGGAAGCCTCTTTTGAAATTATAGGATTGTCCCAGTCACTCCCTTCCCAACAATCAGTTGTCTCATTTATCACTATGTGGCAGTAAGTGCCATACTTCTCTGGACTGAGTGAAACAAACATCCTCTGGCTCATTTATTCCCTGACTGGGCAATTCTTGCGAGCCTATTCATTTAAGATGAGAATCAGGTGCTTGAGAGTGGAATGGCAGCTTGAATGTTGCACTTTGTGTTACTACCAGGGGATACAAGTATGCCACTATGATTCTCTAGCCCACTTCAAACAGCACACCTTTTTGCAATGTGCACATTCTAGGCTCCTTCTTGTGAATGGTACAGCTGCACTAGTTGAGGCATCACCAGTGTAGCAACCTGAGCTGCCACCATCTCCCAAGAATCGGTGATCTGGCATCAGCTACTCACTGCCTTCATCACCTGCCTAGTCCCTCCAGAACCTATGCCCGCTAGTCAAACATGGTTTGTCTTGGGTGCACTCAGGACTTTATCTGTCTATGCCTTGAGGCTGGGCTTATTTTCAGCATTCTTGACATTTGTATGCAGGTTAAGTCAGTTAACAATAGTCTTATAACTTGTGGCATTCTTCCCAGTCTCTTAATATCTCCTCCAATCTTATTGTTGTGCCATTACTCTGCCCATAACTCTGTTACCCCTATGACCCTCAGGCTCTCCTACTTCTTGGTGGTTCTGCACTGCATCAACTATTCAAAGTACATTCTTAAGGTTCATCTTGTATGTTTCAGTGTGACATCATAGAATCTTGAGTGTAATGGCTTTTCTACACATGATCAGCTGTTACTTGACTGGTTTCTAACATCCCAAATGTAACTGATCAGAATTTATTTTTCTTGTAAGTCATATCCTTGTCTAGTAAGCACTACTGTGTTTTGAATTTTCTCCTTTCCTCCATGTTCTGCAGCATGGAGTTATGTGCAAATTGAGGGGTGTTGGGGGTGGCTTTCCTCCTGAATGAGGTTTGAAGGAGGCTACCCCCCTGCAAAAATATTTCTCTCAATTTTTGCAGGTCTTTCATGCCTAAACTGAGTTCTTGATCAGTTGCGATCAAGCAGTTAATTTTGAAGCAATTGTGCATCAATTGTTCACAGGGGAGCCAAGTGTGATAGTCCACAGAGAAGCAAATGTAATATTGGGGGAAGCTAGCCTTGCCACTTTATCAATTTTGTCATGGAAATTAAAGCTTCCTCACCTGAAAACCATCTCCCCATTGTCTGTCATCTCTTTTAGTTGTCATAAATATGACTGTACTGCACAGAATATGTCACAGAAGGATGTTCTGGAACTTTCTGTAGAATGCCCGCAGGAAATGGAGAACAACGAATGTGCCCTCAGTTTAGAAGAAAATGATCTATGAAAATGGTGGGAGGGTGGCCTAAGGGTTAAGGTGTTTGCCTTACAAACGCAAGGTACAGGGTTTGAGTCTCACAAGGGATAATTGGCTAGGCTTAAAATGGCTCACAAGGGCAGTTAGCCTAGTACTAATCTATATATAATATATATTACTATATCTAAGGGAAGAGTTGCTTGATTTAATAGAGATGGATAGATAAGACTGATGAAAGAAATAATCTACAGATGGACAATAAGACCCAAAATGTTAGAACTTTGATAAAACAAATGAATACTGTACTCAAGACTATTAACAGAAATTCATGTGATATAACATAAGTAAGTAGATTATATTAGTGTGCAGCTAAATTAACAACAAATAATGTCTTACCACTAAAACACAGAGCAATAAGGGAAAGGAAAGGAAGAAATCAAATGCCATCATGGAAGCATCAAATAGAGTAGAACTATAAACAATTAAGACAAGAAGTGTCACTATTAGAAAAGTATAGAAGAGGGAACAGATGAATAGAAATAGTTAAAAAGATAGACATACTACAAGGAACACAGTGTATCAGAACAGACCAGGATCTATCATGCACTATTGCAAATAATAAACTAAAGATATTACCGCAGACAGAAAAAGTTAGAAGATAAGCAGATAAATATAAAGGAAAAGTACAAAATAAGCAATTCATTGATGACCCAAAACAATTTTATAGAGAAGTAGAAAACAAAGCAAAAGGAACAGAAACACCACAAAAAAGAAGAAATAGGCACATTTTGGAGAAGTATCTATGAAGACCCTGTAGAACAACAAAGACGCTGAATGAATAGAAGTAAAACAACATTAACAAATTCAAAGCTACAAGATATGAAATGGGATGAATTAACGGACAGAGAAATTGAAACAAAATTAAGAAATGCTCCTAAGTACCCCTTTCAATCATAGCCTAATCACAGGATATGTTCCTGTGGAATGGAGAACAGCTACAGTTATTCCCTTCTACAAAGGTGACCTAGCAACAAATCCAGGGAATTACAGTGCCATAAACCTGACCAGCCTCACCTGTAAGGCCATGGAACTTATCATTATGGTCCTCATAAATAAAGACATAGGTGACCTCCAAAACCTGGATCCTACCCAGTTCGGCTTTGTGAAGGGCAGATTCTGCCTGTTAAATCTGGTAGATTTTTTTGAAAGTGTAACCAAGGCCATTAATGAGGGCATATCTGTGCACACAGCATACTTCGACTTGGCAGAGGCTTTCAACACAGTCCCACATTCAGGCATTACCGATAAACTTAGCAAACTGAATGTAAACCCCTTCGTTGTAAGATGGATTGCCAACTGGCTCACAAACCGGACACACACTATCAAAGTGGATGACTCCACATCAACCAGTAGACCAGTTGGGTGCCACAAGGGTCAGTGCAGGGGCCCCCTACTATTTGGTATATACTTCTCAGAAGTTCAGGTCAAAACTAAAGGGTTGTGGCTGACCAAGTTTGCAGACGGCTGCACTCTAGGTGCAATTATTTTATCTCCAAATGATGTCAGTATACTCCAGAATGGTCTCACACAGACCAACGACTAGTGTATTAGTCATGGTCTCAAACTGAATGCAAAGAAATGCATCATCATTCCCTTTAGCACAAACAGTGTTCGGTTTTGGACCTCGGATGCCTGTCCTTTTCTTTGTCTTTGCGTTTTTTATAAATTCCGGTCGTCGGTTGTTCCGACGGCATTATGTAATTAAACCTTCGGCCAAAATAATGTAAAGCAAAATCAAACCGACATTTAATAGTGCATTTAGTGAATCTAGCACAAAACCGACAACTGGTAACGTCGTGGTCAGGGCCTAGGCAAGGAAAACAGTAAGAGTGAAAGTCCTTATGAGGTATTTGCTTCCCACAAGAAATACAATTATTAACTTTTACTGACCGGTCTGGAGCAAGAAAAAGTTTCCCCAACGGGGTACTTAGCTTTATTGAAGACTTCGGTTCTGAAACTCAATTTCGAAAATCTCAGGAGTCGGCCGACCGGCACTTGCGAACTGCTTTTGCTTCGGGCACCGCGCGGCAAGAAAGACTGGAGAAAATGGCGTCAGTTGCAACTTTTATACCCCTGGCGCACTGACGTCAGGGAAGAGGCGACAGCAACCGACGCCGGACCAAGACTTTGGAACTCGGGCCGACTGTGGGTTGCCTGCCAGCAGGATAACCCAAGTGTAATGACTGCAACAGTGAATACACTCGGACATCTACATTTATGGTAGGTACACAACTGTGCTCTCCAGCATGTGCCTTACACACAAAATTCCTGTCACTGTAAACTGTATCTTATAGACTTCTTCGGGGAGGCTTATGCCTGGCCTACAGAGCAACCCAAGACCCAAACCTAATGACATTACTGCATATCCATAATGCAAATGGGTCTAGGGCTACCCATTCCAAGGACTTAAATATGGCCTGCGACTTAAATAGAACGTGCTGGAGGGACAGATTTGTCTCCCAGCGACTGCCACATTTTTGGAACAGGCTATCAATTCATGTGTAACAGAGCACCTCTATGACACTGTTCAAGAGGAACCTGGATGAGTGGATGGGGCACCATAAAGTCTTACTGGGGATAGTGCCCACAACTCTCCTGGACAGGGGCAGTCATCACTAAATGCAATCTTGGGTATTGACTAGTACCTCTACAGTATTACATTGGGTTGAAACGACTAAGCTTAAAAATGACCTCCGGGTCGATAGCCTAGTAATCTCCTATGATCCTATGCTCCTAATTGGAAAACCGTAGGCCCAGATGCAGTACCTAAATTCTGGTTAAAAATATAAGCATCTTTACCAAAAGTTTAGCCCTATATGTACATCACAAACAGACACCAACCTAGTTAACAACAGGAAAGACTATACTCCTCCTTCAGAGTGAACCTACAAGCTGTCCTAAAAACTGTAGACCAATAACTTGTTTACTGACAATGCATAAACTGATGCTGGCAGTGTTTATAGTCATTTAGAATAGAACTCAGTCATGGCAGTAGAACAAAAGGATAACAAAACAAAGTCATATGGAACAAAGGATCATTTGTTGTTAAAGTCATAATGGAGAATTGTAAAAGGGGAAAGAATCTAATTATGGCATGGATAGATTACTAAAAAGCATTTGAAAGCATCCCTCATTTATAGATAAAGGAGTGGTTACAGATGTATAAGATACACCCTACATTGATCAGTTACTTTACTGTGACAATTAAACAGTGTCAAACCCTTTTGCAGCTAAGTCATGATAAAGAAAAAAATTATCGCAGGGATAAAAATTCAAAGGGGGGTATTCCAGGGTGACTCTTTGTTAGCACTACTCTTTTGTTTTGCCGTTAACCCATTAAGCTGTCTACTTAACAGATTAGGTCATGGTTACAATTTAGCTCCCAAAAAACAATAAAGTATCAAGACTTCTCATCTTTTTGTGATGATTTGAAACTGTATAGTTCATCAGATGAGGAGCTGAAAGCAAAACTGCAAGTGGTCAAAACTTTCTCAGTTGATATAAGAATGTCACTTGGTCTTGATAAATGTGCAAAAGCAACATTTAAAGCAGGAAAGCTGCAACAAAAAGAAAATATCAGTCTAAGACAGGAATGTGATATAAAGGAACTTGAGCAGGAGGGAGTGTATAAATATTTGGGAATTGATGAAGGATCATCTATAAAACATGAACAAATGTGAACAAAACTCAGTAAGAAATATTTTAGAAAATTAAGATTAATACTGAAAACAACCCTGACATCTAGGAACAAAGTCCAGGCTATAAACCAATTTGCTTTTCTTGTCCTAGCTTACAGTTTTAGGGTGACTGAGTGGCCCCAAAAAGTATTGGATCAGTTGGATATGAGAACATGAAAAATGCTTCATGCTTATCAAATGATATATAAAATCAGTGTATACCAAGATTATATATTCCTCGTTCTGAAGGAGGTATGGGCCTCCTCAAAATTGATTACATTTACAGATCTGCAGTTGTAGGACTACATAACGTCTGTTGAATTCTCCAGATCGAAACATAGTGGAAGTTTTAAAACATGAGGAGATCTAGTCTAAGATGACTTCCCTGCTTAATTTAGCCAAAGTATATCAGTGTCAAGCAGGAATGGAAATCAAACCAGAAGCAGACAAGAAACAGGCAGAAAATGAATGTTCCAAAAAAAAAACAAAAGAAAGAATAGAAGGAGGAGGATCAGATAAGAAGGCAAGGTATGTGGAAAAGGCATAAGTATAGTTACAAGTACAGAAAACTCTTGGAACACGCTCATGTTGATCAGGATCTGATGCAGGAATGGTTAAGGAGAAGTTAATTTAAAAATGTAATAAAGATGTGCACGACTACAGTAACCAAGACAGAAATAAATTGTGAAATAACAATCCAGCCACAGGCAGGGGAAGACTGACACTTTATTCCAAATAAAATAAAAAAAATAGCACAATGATGATCGTTTTCATCTTGTAAATGAGGCTTCATCAATTAATCGTACGCCATTACTTCACCATTTAAATACCATTCTTAATCAGTCAATTAAGAAATACCATTCAAAATTGGTTAACCCTTAAAATCCCAGTACAGTAGTGCATAAAAGTTTTTTATACATCCAATTAAAAATTGTCATTGTAAGATCCTTGAACCAGTAATTAAATACATTAATTAATAAACACATCTCTTCTCCAAAATTCCACCACTTTTGCTGAGAACAAAAAAAAATGTTTTTATACAACAGCTGCCTTCTACTTAAGGATAGATTTAAGGGACACATATTTATTAAGGCCAGGGGATAAAGTAGCATTCAACCAGAGCTGCCACACCAGTTCTTTATTTAATAATATCATTTTCCAGTCACCACCTTTGGAGTTTGGTTTTATAGTTTCTAAAATCCCAAATTTAAACAATGAGGTGTTTATAAAGGGCACTAGTCTCCTTTTTGTATTTGTCATATATATATATATATATATATATATATATATATATATATATATATATACATATATACATATATACATATATGATGGTATCCTTTAAGCCCCCTGGGCCAGAGGAAACCACATCCCACAATGCTGATTCCTTCACAAATGCCTTCTATGGACATCTCCAAGAATGCATGGATCATAGAATCCCAAATAAAACCAAGACCCTCTCCACCAAGGGCAGGCGTCCTGTCTGGTGGACCCCAGGCATAAACAAACTGTATAACAAAAGAAGGAAGCTACTGCAAGACAGAGCAAAATCCCATAAAGGGAAGGCATCTCTGACCAGCACTAGCAAAAAACTATGTTCATTCATAAAAACATCCAAGGCCAACTTTGAGAGAAAAATCGCTAAGGACACTAAAGATAACCATAAGGCCTTCTTCAGCTATGTTAGAAACCTGGGCGGAAACCCTCAGATATGCTCAGAGTTAGTTCATAACGACAAAAAATACATTGAACCCACAGATATTGCCAACATACTGGCAGACAGGTTCAGTGCAAACTTCTCCCCTCCCTCACCCCCAAAAGAAGAAATAGTTATCCCAGCTGAATGTAACCTCCCTGTCATCTCAGATGTCCAGGTAAGAGCCGCTCTCAGCAAAGCTAAAAACACAGCATCTATGGGACCTGATGGTATCCCGGGTTGTGTGCTACGTAATCTCCAAGAGGAGCTAAACCCGCTCATAAAAATGCTGTTTAACCTTAGCCTTACTACAGGATATGTACCTGAACACTGGCGTACAGCAACAGTGGTCCCACTCCACAAAGGAGGCTCCTCTACAGACCCTGGAAACTACCGCCCCATAAGCTTAACCAGCCTGGTCTGCAAGGCTATGGAAAGAATCATTATGGAACTCATAAACAGAGACATGGCGGACCTACAGACACTTGATCCTACCCAGTTAGGCTTTGTAAAGGGCAGATCCTGCCTTTTGAACCTGGTTGACTTTTTTGAAACAGTCACTAGAGCCATTGATGAGGGCAAAGCAGTCCATACAGCCTACCTGGACTTGGCTAAAGCCTTTGACACAATACCCCACTCAGGCATCATAGACAAGCTCAACAGCTTAAATGTAAACCCATATGTCACAAGATGGGTTGCAAACTGGCTAAAGGACAGAACCCATAAAGTCAAAATCGCTGGAGCTATGTCAGACTCAAAGCCAGTCACAAGTGGTGTCCCACAGGGCTCTGTCCTGGGAACCCTATTGTTCGGCATTTATTTCTCAGATGTGAAAGCAAACACGGGAGGGTTGTGGCTGACAAAGTTCGCAGATGACTGCAAACTAGGCACCATAGTCGATACACCAGCTGACACATGCATCCTACAGAAAGGCCTTACTGAGACGGACAACTGGTGCCGAAGTCATGGCCTTAAACTAAATGCCAAAAAATGTATAGTCATCCCCTTTGGGAAAAACAAAGTACCCACAAATTATCACATAGGCAGTAACCCATTGAGTATGGAAAAAGTAATCAGAGACCTGGGGACCCAAGTTGACAGTGACCTCTCATTCGACACCCACGTTGCCAAAGTGGTTAGAAAGACCTTCTACCTTGCCCACCTTATCATGAAAGGATTCACATCCAGATCAAAGGAGGTCATTGTACCTCTATACTCCTCCCTTATCAGGCCCATGATTGAGTACAATGCCCCATTTGGTATGTACCTCACCCTGCACCTGCAGCAGCTGGAGAGACCCCAAAAGTGCCTCACCAAGAGGATCAAGGGTCTCCAGCATATGTCATATGCTTCCAGACTAAAGAAACTCCAGCTCTATTCAGTAGCATACCGCCTACTCAGAGGTGATCTATGCCTGACGTACAAGGCCATGTCCAATCAGGAATTGATGGACATGCTCCATCTCAAAAAATCCAAATCCATCAGAACCACGAGAGCTAGAGATCTAAACCTCAGCACAAATATGAATAGGACATGCTGGAGGGACAGATTCATAACTCAGAGGCTTCCCACACTCTGGAACAGGATCCCAGTTCATGTTAGGCAGAGCCCCTCACTGACTCTCTTCAAGAGAAATCTTGACGAGTGGATGGGAGATCGTAGGTTTACCCCGGGGGTCATCTCTGTGTCACTACTAGACAGAGGCACAGTAAACTAAATCTATACTTTTGTACCATTACATGGGGTGGTGAAAGCCACATACACTATGGCTAGGCTTATAAATGCCCTAGGGCAGATAGCCTAGTACTAAACTATGAAACTATAAAACTATACGTTCATAAATTCTAGTCTTTAAAGCTCTTTCAGTCCTACCTATGTAGAAGGCTGTACATCCTTCACATTTAGCTAAATATATCAACCCACTAGTACAACAGTTTCCTTTTCTAAAATGTACCCTGCTATGCAACCCATTTTCCAAAATGAAATGTTCCATCCTAACTATATAGGGGCATTACTTACACATACCACATGGGATTGTCCCCATATTAAGAAGAGTGTTGTTTGTTACACTCCCTTCAAATATTTGTTTAAAATTTCTTTCTGTTTTGAATATAAACATAGGCTCTTGTCCTACTGCATCATACAAATCTTTACTCACTTTAAAAATATCCCAATTATTCTTGACTATACCCCAAATATGGTAGGCATATTGGTTGTATTCAGTAATTAAAGTCTTCTCAAACAGTACATTCCTTTCAATCCTTTTAGATTTATCCATACCAGTACCTAACAGTGGTCTAAATTTTGTACTCCAACCTTGATACACTTCATTAATAATTCCAGTCACCATTTTATCAGGATAACCCCTGCTAAGGGACATCTCCTTCACCTTAACTAGTTCAGCCCACACATCTTTGTAATGAGATGTCATTCTGGCGATACATATTACCCGGCCCTTTTACCAAATTTCTCTTTTGAAAGTGTGAATGGTTGCTAGAATAATGTAGGTAACCATTGCAAAATGTTTCTTTTCTAAATATGTTTGACTTAAAACCTCCTACCGTGTGTGATATCATGGTGTCCAAATAACTGATTCTATCCTTGTTCCAACAACTAATAAACTTGAAATAAAAAGAACAGTGATGCACATAGTCCACAAAATCAGCAATTCCTTCCACATTCCCATTCCACAAAATGAATATGTCATCCAAAAATCTGACATGTAGGTATAAATGGTTGGAAAAAGGGTTATTGAAAATAAATTAAATGTTCCCACCCTAGCATCACCAGATTGGGAAATACTGGGGTGCATGCTGCACCCATTGCTACCCCCGTAACCTGTTGGTAATATTCTCCTTGAACATATAAAAATTATTCTCTAGGACTAATTCCATTAGTTCAGCAACTGTAGAAATAATCTCATTGGGCAAGGTAGTGTATTGGTGTATAAAGTGTCCTGAAAGTATTTTAGCCCTTCCTTTCTAGGTATCATTGAAAAGAAATCCACTACGTCAGTGGTAAAAAAAAAAATATTTTATTTATTTTGCATTTGTTTACTGGGATGGTCCGACTGGTACAGTGCCCATTTTCAGAGGAGGCCTGGGGAGAAAAGCTCCAGTCTAAGCTTGCATACAAATTATCACAATAAGTAATAGAAATTATAAACAAAATAGTCAAAAAGAAAGAGTGTTAACACATTTAGGTTCATAGGTTCATAGGTTCATACTAGGCTATCTGCCCGAGGGCATTTACAAGCCTAGCCCATAGTTTTGTGGCTTACGCCACCCCTTTAGTATGGGGAACTATACCCATTATTTTGCTGTGCCTCTGTTGAGCAGTGACACTGAGGTAATCCCTGGGGTATATCTGCGATCTCCCATCCATTGGTCAAGATTTCTCTTGAACAAGGCCAGCGAGGTGCTCTGCCTCACATATACCGGGATTTTATTCCACAGCATAGGGAGTCTTTGGGTGATGAATCTATCCCTCCAGCACGCCCTATTAATAGCCGTGTCGAGGTTTAAGTCTCCGCCCTTGTGGCTCTGACGGATCTAGATTTTTGAGGTGAAGCATATTCATCAAATCTGGGTTTGACATGGCCTTGTATGTTAGGCAAAGGTCACCTCTGAGCAAGCGGTGCGACTGAATAGAGCTGGAGTTCTTTCAGTCGGGCAGCATAGGACAGATGTTTGAGACCCTTTATCCTTTGGTGAGGAACTTTGTGGCCTCTCCAGCTGCTGCAAGTGTCGGGTCAGATACATTCGAATGGGGCATTGTACTCAATCATTGGTCTGATGAGTGATGAGTATAGGGAGACTATGACCTCCCTTGATCTAGATGAGAATCCCTTCATGATAAGGTGGGCAATGTAGAAGGTCTTCCTAACTACTTTAGCTACATGGGTGTCGAATGACAGACTACTATCAACCTGGGTCCCCAGGTCCCTGATAACTTCTTCTGTACTCAGTGGATTGCCACCTATTTGGTAGCTAGGGGTAACCTTGTTTTTCGAAGGGTATGACTATGCATTTTTGGCATTTAACTTTAGGCCATGGCTCTGGCACCAGTTATCCGTTTCTGTGAGACCCTTCTGAAGGATATCTGTGTCAGATGTGTTTTCTACTATGGCCAGTTTGCAGTCATCTGCAAACTTTGTCAGCCATAACCCTCCTGTGTTTGCTTGTACTTGAAAAGTAGATGCCAAACAAGAGTGGGCCCAGGACTGAGCCCTGTGGTACACCACTTGTGACAGGCTTTGAGTCTGACATGGCGCCAGCAACTCTGACCCTGTGGGTTCTGTCACTCAGCCAGTTTGCAACCCATCTTGTGATGTATGGGTTAACATTTAAGCTGATGAGTTTTTCAATGATACCCGAGTGGGGTATTGTATCAAAGGCCTTCGCCAGATCGAGGTAGGCTGTATGGACTGCCTTTCCTCATCAATGGCTTTGGTGACTGTTTCAAAAAGTCAACCAAGTTTAGAAGGCATGATCTGCCTTTGACAAAGCCAAACTGGGATGGATCCAAAGTCTGCAAATTCCCTATGTCTTTATTTATGAGGTCCATTATGATCCTCTCCATGGCTTTGCAGATAAGGCTTGTCAAGCTAATGGGCGGTAATTTCCAGGGTCGGTGGAGGCACCGCCTTTGTGAAGTGGGACCACAGTTGCAGTGCGCCACTCCTGGGTAATGATCCAGAGGTAAGACTATGATTAAACAGCTGTCCTAGCTGTGGGTTTAATTCCTCGTTGAGTTCGTGGAGCACACAGCCGGGGACACCATCAGGTCCCATGGATGCTGTGTTTTTTGCTTTGGAGAGAGCAGTTCTCACTTGGGCGTTGGAGATGTTTGGGGGGCTGCAATCGCTTGGTATAGATATCTCTCCTTTGGGAGAAGTTTGCACTGAACCTGTCAGCCAGTATGTTGGCAATGTCTGTAGGATCAGTAATCTTCACATCATTTTGAACTAGTTCTGAGCATATCTGGGAGTTTCCTCCCAGGTTTCTAGGATAAAAATGTAAAAACAAAAATATATACATAGTATCAAATAGAACAGGACTTTAAACACTTTAGTATAGACAAATATATATTTGAATTTATATATGTGGAGGAACATAACATTAGTTAGGAAATTAAGCAGGGAGAATCACTTAGGCAAAGTAGTGCATATTTAGTAATACTTCCGTGGTGAGAGTTACAACTAGGAATGTAACAACATATAGAGAAGTAGTGTTGTTAGAAGGGATATGTTAGCAGAGTTAGTACGTACAGCCAAATTGTATAAGTAATGCTAAGTTAATAATTATCCTGGAGTGTTACATATAAAATTAAATCTCTCTTCCATATAGTCTGCTTTAATGTGCCCCAAAAAATCCCACAAATCTTTCACCAGATGTACCATGTTTACCACTACCTCCTCAGTCCAAAAATCAATAAGTACTGCTAAGGAGTGAGTTTTAGATCCCTTAGCTGATACAGTAGGTCTAAATGGGGATTTTCTACAGACTTATGAACTTTTGTAATCCAGAAAATATTCAGGATGATGGGATTCGTCTCAAAAAATAATAAGTACCTCTGTCAATCCTGTCTAAATAAGAATCTATCTGCCTATGCCTATAGGCAACATAAATCTGATTTTTAGAAACGGGAGTAAGTCACACTGTTGAGTGATAAACTGGTCATAGCATTGTTGTAGTTCTTCACATTCTGTAGAACCACCCCTCCCCCATTGTCAGGTTTCAGCACTCTGATTTCTTTATCCTTCCTTAACAAGTTTAAAATGTCTCTTTCCCTGTAGTTAAGTTTGAATAGAACTTTTTATCTTGAGAAAACAATCTATATACATCCTCCATGACATTTTTCTCAAAAACTTGTATAATAGGGTTTAAGGGTGGGTTGAACGTACTACACCTTTTTGGACATGCTTGATTGGTAGCTCCATTACTAGCTTCTTCTCCTTAAAAAATAAATCTAAATTTAATTTTCTAGTGAAAAGTTTTAATTCAAGGAAAACATCTGCTATATCCACTCTCCCAGCAGGGATGAACTTACCCTTTCAAAAATAGTGTGAAGTGTTCCTTAACAATAGGTTTACTTGTATAGTTGTATATTTTAAAGCCTTTGTAGCATCCTACAATACCATTGTTACTAATAGGTTCATAGGTTCATAGGTTCATACTAGGCTATCTGCCCTAGGGCATTTATAAGCCTAGCCAGAGTGTGTGTGGCTTTCACCACCCCTTAGGATGAGAATACTATACCCATTAATTTGCTGTGCCTGTGTCCAGCAGTGATACAGAGATGATTCCCGGGGAAAACCTACGATCTCCCATCCACTCGTCAAGATTTCTCTTGAACAGAGTCAGTGAGGGGCTCTGCCTCACATGGACTGGGATTCTGTTCCATAGTGTAGGGAGTCCCTGGGTGATGAATCTGTCCCTCCAGCACTACGTATTAAATCTTTCTCCATGCTCCTAAGGAGAGTTTAATTTAAACCAAAAAATGAAAGGTTAATATTGGTGGCACAGGATAGTGGACTACTTGCATGTTGTCTTACAAAGTCCACTGAACATGTGGGAAAAACAGAGAAATCCTGATTTTGTTAAACAGAACTGGAATCAGATTCACATCTTGTTGCTGGGTGTGATACAGTAACAGCAGAGGGCATGTATATGAAAGGCATAATAATGTGGCAAGACTGTTGCACTGGAGATTATGTAAATATTACAATATTGAAGTAGCTGAGAAGCATTGAAAACATGAGCTGCAAAGCGTTATAGAGAGTGATGAAGTTTATATCACATGGGATCACCCATTACCAAGAGTTCAAAAAATAGATGTGAGAAAACCAGTTAAAGTAGCCCATGAAAAGAAGACAAAAGTAGCCTTGATCATTGAAATTTGCTACACCCAGTAACTACGATGTCTTACAAACAGGTCATAAAATACCAGCATTTACAGGCAGAAATTAGGGCTATGTGGAAGAAGAACACACAGACAGTTGCAATAGTAGTAGAAGCAATGGGTCTCATAAAAAATAATTTTCAGTCATAATTAGATATGCTGCTGATACAATATGATTTACATGAGTCATTTCTGGGTACATTGCGGGTGCTGCAAAGAGCACTTTTGGCTAACATCAAAAATTGAAAGTATACTAATTTCATGAACTTTAATCATTCTTTGACTTAAGAATGGGGTCTATTCCCATCATGGTACGCAAAACCCAAAAGACTTGGAGAAATTAAACCAAGAGATTTTCTCTTCTTAATAGTCAAATAAGGCATACCTGCAATGGTAGGAATCAAGTCCTGCCATAAAACAGAGAGAGCATTTCATGCTGCTTGTAATGGTCTGGAAGCTTTGTGTATGCATGGTCATTTTATGTAACATTCCTTTAGATAATCCAGGAACAAGGAGGTCATAACATCCCTGTACTCCTCCCTTATCACACCCATTATTGAGTACAATGCCCCCTTCGGCATGTACCTTGCCAAGCACATGCAGCAGCTGGAGAGACAACAGAGGTTCCTAACCAGGAAAATCCAGGGTCTCAAACACCTGTCCTATACAGATAGGCTAAAAGCCCTGTCCGTCTACTCAGTCTCATATAGACTGCTCAGATGTGACCTGTGTCTAGCATGCAAGGCCATTTCAGACCCAGCCTTGCTGGAGTTGCTGCATATCTGTAAAACAAACTCCACTCGCGCAACCCGCATGCAAGACCTTAACCTGGTCTGTAACATTAATGCAACTTGTTGACGGGATAGATTTGTGTCCCAAAGACTCCCCCATCTGTGGAATAGACTCCCTCTCCATGTCAAGCAGAGTACCTCTCTAGCCCTCTTTAAGAGGAACCTGGATGGCTGGATGGGAAACAGAAAATATACCCCTGGGATCCCACCTGTATCCCTGCTGGACAGGGGAAACAGGTGCTGACTTTGAGGTAACATGGGCAAAATTCTTGGCTAGGTTTTTAGTGGCCTCTGGGCCAATAGCCTGGTATCATCCTATGAACCTATTTAGAATTTTATCTGCTAAGCTACTATGTTGATTTTTAACCATATTATATTTCATTGTCTGAAGAGACCTTGTACATATAATTTCTTGTATTGAAGCTGAATTTTATGTTATATATTTTTTTTCGTGTTTGCACACATATGTCTTATGCTCTGTATTTGATATACTTCACATACACACACACACACACACATATATATATATATATATATATGCGTATGTAAATATATATATATATAAATATATACGACACACACACACACACACACACACACACACACACACACACATATATGCACACACACACACACACACACACATATATATATATATATATATATATATATATATATATATATATATATGTGTGTGTGTGTGTGTGTGTGTGTGTGTGTGTGTGTGTGTGTACATATATACTTGAATGTACCTGCTAATATGTCTCGGATCATGGCTGAAAAGGGTCCTTTGACCAGTTCACTTACCCAGTTAACAAAATAAGATAAATAACTGTCTCACTGCACTGCAGGTATGATGCATAGAATGGTTCCATGAGAGAAATGTAGGACCAGTAATTCTCTACATCTAGGAGTACAACTGTGGACAGAAGATATTACAGTGAATATTGAAACTGTCTGCAATACCCTTAAAGGGCTTTTGCAGGAGAAGTCTTATCCCTCACGTCACACTCCCCTATCGAAGTGAGGGGAGGGTGTGCTGCCTCATCCACATATGCTATTTTTATTTATACTAAAGCTCGTTACTTGCTATACCTTGGAGTAAAGGTAACACTTGAGTACCATTAATTTAAATTTCCCCTATTAACACTTTTGTGCTCACAGTTATGGGATTTGCATTTACAGGTCTTGCACTTCTACCTTGCTCATATGGATACCTATTTGTTTATTTATTTAGTTTCTTTACTGGGGTAGTACACAGATCACAATAGGCTTTTTGCAGGCAGAGCCCAAGTATGATATATATATATATATATATATATGTAGAACTCGTAATCACGTCAATCAGTTCCTGTAGCCAGTAATAGGAATTTGAAGGAATATACATTCTGTTTCACAGGAGTGAGAACAAGCCAGAATTAGAAAGCTACAGGCCAGTTATTTTGACTTCAGGAGGTAGAAAAAACAACAGAGTCACATAGCTTACATATGTATCATAGAAAAGTTTAACTGCACAGTTATCAAATGAGGTCACCGCTTTGGGACTATTTTATCCAGTTTTGTAGTGATCTTGGAGTTGTAGTTCCCCTAAATGGAGTATGATTTGTTGTCTGGGAAAAGGTGACTTTTCTGTGTTTCTTCTCACTTATCAGTCCTTTAAATGGTAGCCACAAAATTGTCTGGGTGTCTGTATACATACACAAGAAGCTCCCCCTCTAGTGGCCTTATTTCTTTATTTATAATAAATTATTTTTGGTCCCTCTTGGGACATCATTCAGCTGTCCCGGAGATGATTGTAGTTCCTTCTGGCTTCCTGGGGGCTCATCTGTCTCCATATCCATCCTCAGGGGAGTGTTTATATGCCGTACCCACTCCCTGCCCCTCCTCCCATGCTTGTTGATTATGCCAGGGGCATCTCCCCTCATTGGCACATGCCTCCCCTAACGGAGCATCATCGACGAATGCCTTCCCACCCAGGATGGGAATGCCCATCCCTCCCTGATGCTCTGTCATCAGTTACCAAAGCCACTAATCAAACCTGGGTCACCTGAGCCTTTGTTATGGCTTTATCCATGTATGCCACTGGAGCGGCTGGTTCTAGTGGTCTTATGTTAGTTATCAGCAACATCTATGATGATGTTCATCATATTGATCACTGCTGCAGTAGCCTTAGGTATATGGATTATATCCTGTAAAGGATGTAACAGCCAGACAGCTTCCAAAGTTTCTGGACACCTTCCACATGCCCAAACTGTCAAGCAGCCCAAGCAGAGTTTCTCCCTAACCCAATTCAAGTGTAACTTGGACAATTGGATGGGTGGTTTGGCACCTTTGTCTCTAATGGACACAGGCAGCCTGTAGCTGATTCACCTCCCAGGCCCCTGCTTGTAAAGGTTTTACCTCCCAAGCCCCTGCTTACACTTATCAAGGGTACCAGAACTTGTCAGAGATTTGTGGTGCATGGTTAGGTTAAAAACGCCGTTGTAGTTATTAGCTTAGAATACACCTGTTTACCTATAAATATGTAAACCCATGAGAACTTTAGGGCAGAAGCATCTCTGCTGATCCACCTGAGTGGATGCTGCACAGGGAACATTTTAATATCTCATGGTAGATGAGGTGTACCAGAGATAGACCTGTTTGGTTGAATTATGCAGGTCGGCTTCTGTATGGTTTCTCCTGTATCCTTGCTGTTTGGCTAAATTAGGCAGGTCTACTTCTGTGTGGTTTCTCCTGTATCCTTGCTGCTCAGAGTAATCCAAAATCTGAAGGAAGAGAGACCATAAATGATTCTGTGATGCCTACCAGATAGCACTGGTTCTCCTACCTTCTCCACATACTTTCCTTCTGATACTGAAGAGGTCCCTTGTACATCCCAGTCTGTCCATACTGACCATAGCAGTTTGGAGGATATGACTTTTATTACCCTTTGGACACATTTACTGTAAGCAACTGCTAATCATGAAGGAAGCTGCAAGACCAACTAGAAGAAAATTGCACCTACAAAAATGAAAAAAAAAAATTCCATCCGGTGTCAAAGGAAGAACCAACACCCAAACCAGGTGGATATACTCATGGTTCTCTAATCTTTGTCAGAGATTTTTCACCTTTCAGCCATATCTACCTGCCTTTTTTAGACCCCCAGTGGTATCAAGACTTCTAGTTAAGCAACTCCTAAAAGAGATCCTGCATCTCAGGCCTCCAGGAGGAATACAGCTTCAGGCTGGGTACCGGAAAAGCTAAAATTTTACCTCCGTTTGAACCAGCTGCTTCTATACCCTTAATATTATTGATCTGGAAAAGTATACTTTTCATTGGATTTTTTTTTTGGCATAGAGGGGTCTCAGAATACCTAATATTTTATAAAGGTAGGGTAACCCTGTGTATTAACTTGTCTTTTATGGCAGAGATTATCAAAAAGTGGTCTTGAAATCAAGCAGTCCATCTTTCCTGTTTTCCTCTAAACAGCAGAACAAAGAGAAAATTTTGTACTCTTTAAATGTATATAGATATTTGATATACTACCCGGATAGGACAAAATATATTAGGAAAATAGAGCAGCTTTTTGTTGCCTTTGCAGAGAAAAAGGTCTTTCAATGACAAAACTGACGTAAAACAAAAACAGCCAGAAGTTGACCATTCTTAAGAAAGCGCACTTTAATAAAACAAGTAAAATGCAGTAAAACAAAGTTTTCGAGTTAATACTCTTCCTTAGTGTTACCTAAAAACTAAATAAATGCATTTCTTATATACACCAAGCACAGCCAGTCATTAAAAAAACACCCTTAATGGCAATTACTGATTTTAATACAAGTGAATGAATTTGCAGCTTGGTGCAGATTACATGAAACTGATGAATGACTTTTTTCCGTACATGAAACTGATTTAATAGCAGAAATTGAGGCTTTGGAAAATCAATTACTGAATGCCGCTGGGTTTTCCGCTGTTTCTGGTGACTATAATGATTTGTTTGTGTATCTCAGAAGTTTTGAAGATAAACTTATTGCTACTAAAAAGTGTAAACTTCGGAGAGATATTAATGACTTTAAGAGCCAGAATATTTTCTGTTAGGTTCATAGGTTCATAGATTAGTACTAGGCTAACTGCCCGTGTGGGCAGTTTTAAGCCTAGCCAGTTACCCCATGTAAGAATCAAACCCTGCATCTTGTATCTGCAAGGTAAACACCTTAACCATTATACCAACATCCCACCCCTTTGGCCTAAAATAAACCATTCAGTGAATAAGCATCCTTCTGAGGGAGTCCACCAATTAGCACTTCATTTGAATATGGCTACACCCATTAGAACTGAACCTACGAAGTGTGGTGAAGCTGTAACTCAGACAGCGTCACCATGATAGATAAGCCAACTGAGGGAGTCCACCAATTAGCGCATTGTTTGAATACAGCTATGCCCACTAGAACTGAACCTACGAAGTGTGGTGAAGCTGTAATTCATTTAAACAGCTTCACTGTGATAGACAAGCCAACATCAGCAGATAAAACAAATGTTTCCAACTCTGCTCGTGACACGGCGTCTGGATCTGATTTAGTTAACTTTTCTAATGATCGCAAAAGGAACAATGATCTTCAGTCTTTTTTACAGAGCCGTTTTGTTTTACAACAGCCAATAGCAGTGAAGGAGACAGTGAGAGGTCAGAGCAGCAGTCGCAAACGTATGAGGAACTACAAGGAAGAAGATGAACACAAACAACAAAGAATCAACAAGGTAGGCCAAGAGCCGGGAACGAAAAAGGTGAAAACATGATTGTCGTGAATAACTCTGTGCTTAATTTATCAAGCTGCTTGTTGACCTCGGCACATATGCAGCTTTTAAGTAAGGGTCTTACTTTTATCCCTTCAGCTGCTGGCAAGTTAACCAAGATTTTAAATGAATTAAGACTATTTGCTAGATCAGTTGACTTGAAATTGCTCTATAAGGGTAATTTGCAGTCAGACGTGCCTGTATTAAAATGAGCAAGTACATTTGTGCCTTATAGTACTCCCACTGTCAAGGCTTTTGTTGATATGTGTGAGCAAGAGTTTTATCAGTCATATATTCAGAATCAGAAGGGTGAAAGGTTTTATAACTTAACAATTGAAGAAAAGAATGCCCTATCTGCTCTTTACTTAAATAATGATATAATCAAGCCTGCAGATAGGGAAGGCATGATTGTGGTGATGAATAAGTCTCAGTATAATGAGTGGATGTATCAGTTTTTGTTTGATGGTTCATCCTTTGTTAAAGTTGATAAGAAGTTTGTATTGGATATTATAATGAAAGTCAAGAGCTTTTTGTATGATTCACTGATGAATGCTTTGTTAACACCTGAAATTTATAATTATTTATATATAGCCAATCCTGTGGTACCCTTTATGTATGGATTGCCTACGATCCATAAATGTTTGTTAACACCACCTATGAGACCAATTGTCTCAGGTAAAAAATGGGCTACTGTAGCCATTTCTAAATATGTAGATTACCAGCTCACCCCTTTACTCAACTCTTACAATAGTTATATCAAGGATACCCGTGCCTTTCTCCAAGCACGGAATGATTGGTCAACAACTCTTGTATGTGAAGGGGTGTTATTAGTGACCATGGACATTAAGTCCCTGTTCACGGTTATACCTAATGAGTATGGGATTGAATCTGTATGGGAATTTTTAAGTATGCATAAAATTTTTGATACATCAAATGTGGAGCTTCTATGTACTATGTTAGACTGTATGTTAAGCATCAATGTATTTACATTTAATGATGAATACTACCATCAGAGCTTAGGAGTAGCAATGGGTACACCAGCTGCAAACACCTATGCAAATTTAGTATTGGCTAGGTGGGAGGAGAAATACATTTTTCTTGAGGGAGGCAATAATTCTAGGAATGAACATCTACTGTTGTTTAAAAGATTCGTGGATGATATCTTCCTCTTGTGGAAAGGCACAGAAGGAGAGTTAGCAGTTTTTGTTAATTTTCTTCACTCCACCATGAATTTTCTAAAATGTGATGTAAAATCTTCCCATATGGAGATTAATTTTTTGGATATAGTAATATCTAGGTATGATGCTTCTTTTGACTCTGTAATACATAGGAAAAATATTCAGGCAGTTAGATATGTACATTCCCAGAGTATGCACCCTCAATATATTTTTAGGTGTGGTGAAAGGGCAGTTTATGAGAGCTAGCAGGCTTAGTACTAAGGATGGTAAGTTTAACATGGAAATGGAGGGAATGGCAAAAGGCTTTTTGGATAGAGGCTATAATGCTGTTATGGTTGATCAGACTAAAGATTTAGTTACTGGACTAAGAGAGGATGTTGCTAAACCTTATTTGTCAGCTAATAGTGATAACTGCCCAGCCCAAGAAAGAAGGAATAGGAAGTTTAGTAAGGTCAATTATTTGATAGAATTTAATAGACACACTAGGTCTTTACAACAGATTATTAAGAGAAATTGGACTATTTTAGTGTCCAATCAAGAAGTTATTGAGATAGTGGGGAGCACACCACGTTTTGTATTTAAGACAGGGAAGAGCCTGAAGCAGTACTTGTGCTATAAAGATTTAAATAAGAACAAGATAATGAAGAGACATTTAATGAAATCAGGTACTAAACCATGTCATAATTGTGCACATTGTAAGGACATTAATACGGATTTATATTTTGTAGATCCCTTAGACAAGAGATTTGAGTTTAGGGCTACAGGTACCTGTATTACAGAAAATGTGGTTTAGTTTGCGAATTGTACAGTCTGCCAGTGTTTTTACATCGGCAAGACAAATAAAAAGTTGAAGGAAAGAATAATTTCCCATCTTTCAGACATTCATAGGAATGTCCATACTAATGATTTAGCGAAGCATGTGGCTAGTTTAGGTTTTGAGCATAAGTTTCAGTTTAGGATTTTGCAAGTGGTAGCTACAAATCAAAACGAGATCTAGTCAACAAAACTGAATTAGCTGAATATAGATGAATACGTTTTTTTAGAGCAGATCATGTACCAGGTTTAAATGGTACTATCAGTATTAAACCTGTTTTAAAAGATAAACTTGACTTGGTTTAATGTAAGGATATACATCACCATGTGTCTAGGGAATTACTTGTATTTATGATAGGGCACTTTAAATCAGTAATTGCCATTAAGGGTGTTTTTTAATGACTGGCTGTGTTTGGTGTATATAAGAAGTGCATTTATTTCGTTTTTATGTAACTTTGAGGAAGAGTATTAACTCGAAAGCTTTGTTTTACTGCATTTTATTTGTTGTTTTATTTAAGTGTGCTTTCTTAAGAATGGTGGATTTCTGACTGTTTTTGTTTTACGTCTACTTGCTTTGCCTGAAGTTCTTTAACTGTTGGGACCTCCTTTTTTTGGATTTTGGATTTTGGATTTCAGTGACAAAACTGACAATTTCTAAATGGATAGCACATTGCATTAACTTTTGTTACAAAAATTGTGGCAGTACTTTGCAGGATGATGTGAACCCCATTCTTCAGTGTATGCAGCAGGTACCACTGCCTTTCACAAACAGAGTAGTGCCCATGACTTTTACAAGGCAGTCACATGGTCCTCTATTCGCCACATTCTCAGAGCATTTTAAGTTTGTAATTTTCATGGCCAAAGCTGAGTTTGCATTCTTCTACTCAGCAGTAAGCTAACAACCTGCCTATTGGTCCAACTCTGGAAATCTTCCTGTAGGTTATGTTTGCAGTAGTGACCCACACATAGAATACAGTAAAGTTGTGTATGCAGTTTACCATAATAGTAGATGTTTGAGTGTGGTTGCTTTGCAGTCTTGTTTCCCTCTCTCCCTTCATTCTCTTTATTGCTTAGGGTGCTTAGGGTCTGGAGTGGGTATCCTTCTCCCTTACCGTTTTATGCAAATGTCTTGGTCCCTTACTTCCTCTTTTCCAGGTGCCGCAGGAGGGCTTAAATTATTCAGGTCACAGGCCTTGCCCAAGAAAGTTCTCAGTGCTATGGACTGTTATTTAGTCTGAGCTCTGATGTGAAGGCAAGCCTTGAAGATATGATAGGTTCCTGCAAATTCATCCCTGACCAGACTTGTTTTCCTGTCTTGGAGGCAGAAGGTGCTGTATTAGGATGAGTATAGAAAAGGTGATTCCATGGACTGGCTCTACATTGTAAACTCTATGACTCTATGATGAGGTGCAAGAAAATGCTAAAGACCTTGCAAGAAGATATCACCTATATTGGGGTGACATCAGCCTGGGCAAGGAGGAAGAGTGCTCATCTTTGGAGGATGAGCTGAACGTCAAACATGGCTTGCAGCAGAGAAACCTTAGGATTTGATGTTGTCAGTCTTCACGTAATTCTTGACTGTGGGCTCGGTTCTGATCCTCGGAACCAACTTGGCTGTTATTCCAGCTCATGCCTTCCAAAAAGTCTTGAGTTAGGCTCTACCCATAATGCGCCTCATCAAATTACCCCAGATCTCATTTGCTGCTTCATAGTTTCAAACCCATTCAACCAACCTCTTGAGCCTTGGCCTTTATTTAACTGTAAGTTAGTTTTTTCCATTTCAATTCTGTATCTTTCTATACTTTTTATCTACCTGCTCCTCTAGTTCCTTTTAAGTGCGTGTGTGAATAATTTCTCTTTTTCTTCTTTATTTTACTGCAAGGTACCCTAAGGTGCCACTGTTGGTACTCACCCCCTTACCTTTGGGTAATCTCTTTTACCATTGTTGATAATTCCTGTCCTCTCTACTTAAAAAAAAAAAAAAAAAAAAAAATGTTTCTTTCTTTTGTTTATCTGTAACTGTGTGTGTGTATTTATGTGTGTCAGGAGGCCTTAGCTTCTTCAGTGGCCAACAAATCCTGTAAAGATTTTAAAAGGTGCCAAATGTGTGAGAGAAAAATGCCAAATTCAGATGGACACACTGTCTGTGTTTATTGTCTTGGTGCTGTCCATCTTCAAGAAGATTGCTCTGTCACAGCTTTTCCACCAAAATCCTGACAGAGCGTAAAAATAAACTTATTTTCAAAGGACTTCTTAAATCTGATTTTGAAGAGGCTATCTCTGGTCCTAAAACTGAAACCAGCTGTTCCTCTTCCTCATCGTCTTCATCAAAACTGAAAAGACAATCTCATTCATTTCCAACAGTATCTTTGGAACCACCTCTTAAATTGGTCAAGTCTCCCACAGTGCCAACTGTATCCTTAACACCGGCGAGAAAGAATAATCTTTCATAGATACTGACAACCACAGCTCAGATTTCACCTCAGACTTCACCTCGAGCTTCCGTACCAGCTGAACTCTTGGTACAGAAGGAGCCACAACTGATTGTTCTACTGAGAACATCTTATTCTCCCTCAATTGACTCTTTTGTAGACCATCCTCCAAGTCCTTTATTGGAGCAACGGCCACCAAGATCTCAGTCTGCCTCCTCTATTCAGTCCACTAAGACCCTGTCCGAGTCAGACATTATGAGACTGGTCGACCAGCTCCTGATTCTGCCTCCTCTATTCGGTCCACTAAGACCCTGTCCAAGTCAGACATTCCTGTCCCAGAGACTTCCCATACTCTGGAATAAACTACCTATCTATATCAAACAAAGTTCTTCATTAGCACTCTTCAAGAAAAATCTTGATGATTGGATGGGAAATAGGAAATTCACCCCGGGGATCACCTCTGTGGCTCTGTTCGACAGTGGCACAGGAAAATAATTTTCTTTGGTGGTAAAAGCCAGGGTACCTTTTTGGCTGGGCTTGTATAGGCCCCAGGGCCGATAGCCTAGTACCTACCTGTGAACCTATTATGAGACTGGTCGACCAACTCCTGATGGCGAGGGGATTGCATCCATCTTTGGTTCCTAGCCAGGTTGACTATGGAACTGTGCCTTCTTCTACACCCATGCAAATTCCTCCTCCGACTCCAGCCAAGTTTTCATAGCCTCTGGTACCGACCATCCTGGCTTCGACTGTTTTGGTGCTGTCCAGAACTCCTTCTCCAGCACAGATAGTTAGTTTGAGCTCTTCTGGTTTGTCTGAGCCAGAGACCTCCCGGGGCCAGAGATTTGTTGCCGGTTCCAAGGGGTAAGGTTCAAGTTTGATTCTTTCGGAGCCTTCCATGCCCCTTGGGGCTTCAGCATATGTAGGTTTGACCCTGGCTTCTGCTTCAGAGGTGGCTTTGGAGGTGCGGGGTGGGACCACGATTCCGAAGGAGTCTGTTTTGGTTCTGGGCTCCCATCCCTCTATGGGATGGGGGCTTGACTTTCAAGGTTTGGAAAAGGCCTTGTCCATAGTGGACTCAGTGTATGCGATCCCTGTCATGCCAAGTAACTTGTTCATCCCCTTAACCGGAGCTTCCTCCAATCTCTTCACTGGGACAGAGGGCACAAAAGTTTCAGGAGTGATCCACCCTGGTGATATATTCTTTGGATACCTCTCCAGACCATCCCATTGAAGAGGTACCTTCGAAGAAAAAGTGCAAGAGGAAGCACTTGGACTCCCCTGAAGAGTCCTTCACAGAGGATACTGATTTTGATGAAGGGAAAGGTTCCCGTAGGTCATCTCCTGAAAATGTTTCCTTCAGGGACATCCTAAAAATCCTGAAACAGAGGGGTGGCTGGACTACCCTTCAACCTTCCTCAGAGGAATCGGTATACCTAGAGGCTTTTCATACCCAGCCTTCTACCTATTGGATCTCTCCATTCACTGACGATCTTATAAAACTGATCACTCTGCAGTCCTGGAAAATTCCCGACTCTATCGAGCCGATCCCGAAAAGACCTGACCGGATTCTCTCTGCACCTAAAGATGAGCAGCACTGGGACAAGGGTATTCTTGTAGACGCCATGGTGGTAGTGGCAGCCACTAAAAAGGAACTTGTGGAAGAAACTCCTACTATCCATCCTCCTAACAAGGAGTCTAGGACTATGGATAGTTTGGGAACCACATATATGCTTCATCGACCATCACTCTCAGGTCCTTGAATTACATGGTGCATTTTACCAGTTTTCAGAGAGATCTGATTAAAGAGCTTTCAGATACTGTGTCAAACAAAGTAGCTGAAGTGGGCCGGGATAAGGTTACTTCCTAGCTTGCCAACCTTGAATCAATTTCCAGTTCATCCATTAGTTGCTCATGCAGCTGGAGGGACGACAAGAGCAGGAGGTTCAAGCATAGCCATCAGGAGACATGCCCGGATGCGCTTATGTGACTTAGCGGAGCCAGCCATTTAAGTCTTCTTTCATCATTGCTCCATTTGACGGATCATCCTTGTTTGGCCCCAAGGTTAAAGACAAGGTTAAAGACACGCTAGCCAGATGTGAGAAAGATGGGAAGACCCTTTCTGTTTTAGGCGTATGCTTCTCCACTCCTCAACGGCCCTACTCTAGGAACCAAGGAAGTGGGACTCTGTGCTTCAAAAAGACCCAAGGACCTTTCTAAGATTCACGTGGCAATGACTTCCCCTGGGGCAGAGGGAGAAATAATAATAGAAGATGCTGTCTAAGAGGCAGAAGTGGCCCGCAAAACCAGGGGGCCAGAGATTATTTCTCTGGTAACTCTTACCAGCACTCCTGAATGGAGGCCCGATTGCTTTCCTCTGGATGCATTTGGGGGACTATTGTCCCTGCAGCAGTCTGCCTGTCTAGAAATAACGACGGACAAATGGGTGCAGGGAATCATTTCCAGAGGTTACATCATTCCCCTTTCAACGAAACCAAAAAGACCAAAAAGACTCAGACATTCCACCCAGTCAGAGGGAGGCAGCAGTCTTAGAAATTCAAAAAGTGCTGAACAAAAGAGTCATCCAAGCAGTCCCACCAGACCAGTGAGGATCTGGAATTTACTCACGGTTCTTTTTGTTGCCCAATAAAACAGGGGACTAGAGACCCATTTTGGATCTCCGCCAGTTGAACAAATCAGTTCAACAAACCAAATTCTGGATGGTCTCGTTACAGTCATTACTTCTATTCTTGGAAAAAGATGACTGGATGTATTCAGTAGATCTTCAGGATGCATATTACCACATAAAAATGGACAAGTGCTCCAGAAGATTCCTGTGCTTCCAGCTGGGAACCAATCACTGTCAGTTCAAGGCATTGCCCTTTGGTCCCACCACAGCCCCCAAGGTGTTTACCAAATGTATGGCAGTGGTAGCAGTGCATCTCAGACTGCTAGGGTTCCGAGTATTTCCATATCTCGACGACTGGCTCCTTACCGCTCCCACCAGGCATCAACTCGTAAAGGCACAGGATTACACCCTTCATCTTTGTGCTACCTTAGGAATCATTATAAACTACAAAAAGTCCCATCTGGAACCATCACAACAGCTGGAGTTCATTGGAGCTATGCTAGACACAGTCACCGAATTTGCATCACTTCCTCCAGAGAATCAGATCACAGGTAAACCAGATCATTCAAAACAAGAGAGTTGCAGCAAGACTCATCCTACAGACCAATGGCGGCCTCTATCACTCTAGTTCCCTTGGGCATATATCACATGTGAATTCTTCAATGGCTTCTGGCCTCCCAGTGGTCCCAGTTAAATCAACCTATGTCCCATCTGATTTTGATCACCAATCATTGCAAGGAAGACCTGAGTTGGTGGCTCCATTCCAGTAAAATCTTGTCGGGCCGTCCCTTTGTCCCTCCTCAGCCCCAAGCCATAGTGACCACAGGTGCATCCCAGATAGGGTGGGGGGACATTATCTGGGAAAGACAGTCCAAGGCACTTGGTACCGGATGCAGGCCAGCTTGCATATCGATGTTCTAGAGATAAGGACTGTGCTCTTAGCATTGCAGGCATTTCAAGATGCCCTCTCCCTTGGAACAATTGCAGTTCAAACAGTCAACATGTCAGTAGTCTGGTATATCAACAAACAAGGGGGAACCAGGTCATACCCTTTTTGTCGAGAAGCCCTCAGAGTATGGCAGTAGGTGATTTCCTCCAACCGCTTTCTAATGGCAATGCACATTCTGGGGAGCTCCAACATGATTGCGGACAAGTTTAGCAGAACCATCCTCATGCCTCTTGAGTGGTCTCTCAATCTAGTGGTAGTAGGAAAGATATTCCACCACTGGAGCCAACCATGCTGCAATCTGTTTGTGTCCCTTCTGAACAACAAGTGTAGCAGTTACTTTGCCCTAATCCCCAGTTACTTTGCCCTAATCCCCCCCCCCCCACCAGGGAGTCACCTAAAGAAGCTCTCCTTCATGACTGCCCCCCCCCCCCGATCTTCTGTATGCCTTTCCCTTGACTCCTCTGATATGAAAGTTTCTAAAGAAAGACAACAGGCCGAAGAACAGAATAATCATCATTGCCCCATTCTGGCCTGGACAAGCTTGGCTTCCCTTTCTTCGGTCTGATCTACTTTGGAAATCCTGGATACTGGACCCAGCTCCAAACCTATTGTCCCACCTGGAGGGAATGGTTCATCTGAATCTTGAGCATCTCAAGCTCACTGCTTGGCTTCTCCAGCTCCCATGATTGTTAGGCATTCCTCCCTCACTTCCCCAGTCCAACACTTCATTCTAGCCCACCACAAGGCTTCAATCAGAAAATTGTGCCATAACAAATGGATAAAATTTGCTAAATGGTCATTTGACTGTAATATTGACCCATATGCATCACCTGTATACAAAGTTTTAGACTTTTTAGCCTTACTCTGTCAGTTTGGCTCATCAGCTTCTACCATTTGGGTGCATCTTGCTGCGACATCTAACTTCTATATTGGTTTCAACGGTTCATCACTTATGTCACATAAACTTTGTAAAGCCTTTTTGAAAGGAGCCTTAATGCTCAGGCCTCCGTTTAAAGAACCCTCTGCTCCATGGGATTTGCATTTGGTACTGCAGACTCTCATTTCTTCCCCCTTTGAACAATCAGCAACTTGTGACTTAAAGTTCTTGTCCTGGAAACCTTATTTTTGATAGCTATCACTTCAGCCAGGAGAATATCGGAAATTCAAGCCTTGTCCTGCAAACCCCCTTATTTGATATTTCATAAGGACAGGGTCTCCCTCAGGACAAATCCTTCCTTCTTGTCAAAGGTTGTTTTATAGTCAAATATCAATCAAACCTTACATCTCCCAGTCTTTCCTTACATTTTCCAATAAGGGAGAGTACTGTCTACACTTACTAGATGTACACAGGCAATTACATTTTTACCTTCACAGAACAAAGGATATCAGAAAATCCGACCAACTGATTATTGCCTTTTCTATACTCTCTTTAGGTAGTCCAGTATCTAAAGTTACCTTACCTTGGATAAATGATTTAAAAACTGTAAGGACTGTATCACCTTTGTTTACAACAAGAAGGTACTTCACCAACCACATCCTGTGAATGCTCTTTCAATGAGAGCTGTAGCAGCTTCTGCAGTTTTTCATGCCAGAGCTTCCTTAGATGATATTTGTACAGCAGCTACAAAGGCATCTCCTCATACCTTTATTACTCATTACAAATGGGACCAGTTCTCTAGGGGGCGTGCATCATTCATCTCGATGGTGCTCAGGAATATTCTTCCATGAGACCTCTCAAGATTCAGGTAGCTAGAGATGCTGTCCCACAGTCAAGGATTACATGAAAATTGACAACATCAGTTAAAGAAGTTATCATAATGTTCCATCTGTGTTGTCGATCTTCACTGATCCTTGACATTCCCTTCCTCCTTCCCCCTGCCGTAGGACTCTTGGTGGACCGAATATTCCTAAAGACTGGCTTCATAATAGGGACACAGATATAGTCTCTTATCTATTATTTCTTGTCTGTCACTATTAAAAGCAAACTTGATCTGTTGTAATGAGCATTATGTGTAGAGCCTAGCTCGAGAGTTTTTGGAAGGCGCGAGCTGGAATACCGTCCGACTCAGTTCCGAGGCTCGGAACCGAGCCCACAGTCAAGGATTAGTGAAGATCGACAACACAGATTGAACGTTATGGTAAGACATAACTTCTTTTTATGACTGCAATATTGATGATACTCTTACATCTACTGTAATGGTGAGCTGCATAAAGTCTGTACTTTCTCAGTTCTTTCATCATTACAGTTTTCTCGCAGGACTCAGGCTGTGTCTCTAGCTAATAATTGTCTCATGCCAAGCACAAGGTATGTCATTCTCTCACCGCACATTCAAATCTAACAGCTTGAGACATGTACAGTTCTTATTTCTTAAAATAGTAGAGAACTTTGTAAAAATGTTTGAAATTTTCTTGACTATTTTACCTATATTGATTACAATTTGATTGGTTTTATTTTTGTATTAACTGTATTTCTTCTGTTTGGATTATTTTAACTTTGTTTCCAAACTGTATGTTTTCTAAGTATTTTATAGTAAGATAATGTGTGTTCCTCACAAATCAGTAAATGTGCTTACAAGTTATCACACACAGTTGTGTAATTTTTCTGCAGGTAGACAACAACAAAACAGACTAGGATCTCTGCAGATTTTTTTTATTATTTCTTCTTTCCTCATGCCTCAAACTAGACCATCAAGCCCCTCTGGTCGCTCTCTTGACCTTTTCATTCTTATCAAGCTGAGAGGTCTATGGTCCATTTACTCCATTGGTGGTAAGGGTGCTGCCTTCCTTGTTGGGGCAATTTTTTTTCTAACTTGATTTCTACCATTCATCCATGTCCAGTGACACCTCTTTGGTTGGACATACTGTTTTCACTTCTACAAGTGAAGTAAACCCATACACACACCATAAACCCACAGGCACTTTATTTATTTGTTTTATTTTAATTTGTTGACTGGGACAGAGCACTGATCACAAATTACCAACTTCAGTCTGAGCAGTTACAATGACTAAAAGTATGACCAGTATAAAGACACAGTTTCATACTATGTAACAATTTATAAGTGAAAACACCCATTGTCAACTGGCAGAATGTAAACGTCAAAACTTCAAAATGCTGATGTTGACATACCAGTACATGTGCTGTGTAGCAGCTTTGGCACATGCGCTCTTTCTCTTTTAAAATATATAATAAAACCTTGTTTTAATTATATATACTAACTCTGAGATTGCACAAATGCAGGATAATGGCAAATTTCCCAACACCTGGACTTGTGCGATCTTACACACCTGTCAGTCAGCTACCTAACTGATCATGTGCAGTCGACTAGGCAGCTGTCAACCTAACACTCATTCATCCGGGTCACTAGGATACATACATGGTTCTCCTTTATAAGATTGAAGGCCCGTGTACTCAAATTTTAAAAGATCAAGCTGAAATGCTCAAATCCTGGAAGATCAGATTACAAAAAACACACAGGACACCTGCTTTTGCAGGTGAGCAAGCTCCCTGCATCCTCCACCCCCACCCCTTGACATGGGAGGGAGTTCCCATTTTGAATCTGAGGAATTTCATGCATGGTTCTGTTGGGTTCCAAAAAAGCAATTACTAGAAATCAAAGCCTAGACCACTTGCGTGTGAAGTACTGAATATTATAAAAGAGATAAAAGAACTGGAAGAAGGATCTTGACAAAAGGGATGAAGCAAATTGCATAGAAATAAATGGAAATTGTGGGAAAAATACATGCAGAATAATGTTTAGGAGGAGGAGTAAGGTTTAAGGGAAGGCAGGAATTCAGCAATTTATGTAATGTTGGACTGATAATAGTTACAAGGAAAGAAAATATATGTGATGTATAATTTATGTAAATGGAAAAATGTTTATATGTTTTTAATGTATGTTTGCCTATGTCTTAATTGATAATTTAATAAAAGTGTTAAAAAAGATTCTTCATGGTGCCCACTGCCCAGGAAGAATGACTCTTGGAGGCCGATGCTAGACTTGTCAAGGTTAAAACATTTCCTAAAGGTTCCAAAACTGAAAATGCTAACTTTGCAAGTTACCCTTTCTGTTCCCAAACATACAAGTGGTTACTTTGAATCTCAAAGATGCCTACTTATATATTCCCATTCATAAGGACTATAGGTTCTTTCTCAGTTTCAAGATAGGGAAACTTTAATACCAGTTTACATTTTTGCTGTTTGTATTGGCTACTGCTGCCAGAGTCTTTACAAAATAACTGACTCTAGTAATCCCAATATTGTAGAAGCAAAGACATTTTCATGTATCCATAACTGGATGACTGCCTGACCAAACCCCAAGCCCAGGACAGGAAAGGGAGGATACTGCAGTAAACCTTAAATTGATCACAGACTGTGGGTCTCTGTCTCTCCCTTTCTTTGTCACTCTGTCAACCTTCCAAATTCAAAATGAATACTGCCCAGGACTGTGATATTCTTAGGGACCTCTTGGACTCAACCGTCCAGAATGCTTTCTTCCATCAGGGCAAAGTCAGTTACTGCAAAAGAATACCCATGCATTTTGAGGTACATGGTATTCACAATTTTGATGGTACCCTTAGCAAGACTGCATATGAGAAAGCCAATGGTACCAGTCAATACTTTAAGTCTCAGCAGGAGATAATCCATGTCCTGTCTTACATCCAGCAGGAACTTCAAAACTGTGGGTGCAACAAGTCCAGAGGAACATTGAGGTTCCCTTTAAGCAGGTTCCAATTACTCATATTCTGACCATAGTTGTTTTAGGCATAGCATGTGTAACCCACCTTACAGTGGACACAGTTCATGCACCTGGGTCAGCAAACAAAACGAGGCATTTTAGTGTAAAAGAGATGATGGTAATTATCCAGTTCCACAGGACTTTCAAGCCCATGTGGAAGACAGGAGGCTTACACTTAGTAACAGCAATGCCACAATGATGTGATACATAAACAAGAAGGTAATAGGCTAGGCTTAAAATGGCCCGAAAGGGCAGTTAGCCTAGTAGTAATCTATGAACTTCATTAACAGTCCCTGTGCAGGCTGGAAATGATTGTGTTGGAAGCTAGCCTTAAAATCAGGCATGCACCTAAGGGCCTCACACGTCCTGTCCCAGCAGAACTCCCTTGTGAATTGACTATCAGAGGTAGATCCCCATGAGTGGATGTTGAACTGGAATGTTTTTCTCCCACTGGCCCTTAGAATGAGTGTACCACTTTTTTCTGAACTTAGACAACTTGCTGATCTGTGCAAGGTCTCTGTCCAGGTGTGTGGAATTGCTAGAGAAGGTCTCATCCTGACTCTGCCATCTCGGATTCAAGCTGAGCCTCCTACAGTCATGGTTGACACCCTTGCAAAGACTTATCTTTCTGGTGTGCTTAATCAATTTCAACAGGGGTCTAGCTGTTCTTGTTTCCAGAATTCTCCCAAGAGAATGCTGTCTCAGCAAGACAATTCCTAGAAATTGTTGGACTATTGGCTTCTATGATTCTCATTTTACTACTAGTGCATCTTCACATGAGAAAAAATCAGTGGTAGGTCTGAAATTGTTGGATGCCTCAGCTTCTTTCCTTGGAGTCCCAGTTGCCGGTGTTGCCCTTTATCAGATAAGAATTATAGTGGTGTTGAGATCAGTTGACCATCAGTCCAGGGCTTCCTCTCCCCCGCCCCACCCCTGATGCCAAAACAATCTTTCCAGACAGATTTATCTTACTTCGCCTGGGGAGCTGCATCAATGGGGATGCAAGTGCTAACCACTTGGGGACCCAAGGACGCACAGAAACACATCAGTATCTAGGAGATGCTGGTAGTGTTCCATGCCTGGAAAGCCCCTCATCACATTTGGACTCTGATTCCTCTTCTAGTGCTGACAGACATAACCATAGTGATGTGGTATTTCCAGAACCTGTGGGGTATAAGATCTTGCCCTCTGTGCCTGGGAGCAGGTTTCTCATTATTCTCTTGTCTCTTCGGACATTAGACATCCCTTCAGAGCAGAACATTATGGCTGATAGACTGAACAGATCCTGGGCAGATCCACACAAGTGGCAGCTCAAGACAGTGATGTTCCAGGATCTAGTCCACATGTGGGGGATGCCTCTAATAAGTTCATAGGTTCATAGGTAGGTACTAGGCTATCTGCCCGAAGGCATTTTTAAGCCTAGCTGGAATGTGTTGGCCTTCGCCGCCCCCTTAGATTAGTTCCCTGTGCCTCTGTCCAGCAGAGCCACTGAAGTGATCCCTGGGGTAAACTTTCTGTTTCCCATCCACTCGTCAAGGTTTCTCTTGAAGAGGGTTAGTGAGGAGCTCTGCCTAATGTAGACTGGAATCTTGTTCCAGAGCATGGGAAGTCTCTGGGACAGGAATCTGTCCCTCCAGCACGTCCTATTTATTGTTGTCGTGAGGTTTAGATCCCTGGAGCATGTGGCTCGAGGGGATATGGTTTTCTTTAGGTGGAGCATGTCCATCAATTCTGGGTTGGACATGGCCTTGTATATCAGGCAGAGATCACCTCTGAGTAGGCGGTATGCAACCGAGTACAGTTGAAGTTTCTTGAGTCGAGCTGCATAGGACATCTGCATGAGGCCAGTGATCCTCTTGGTGAGGTACTTCTGTGATCTTTCCAGTTGTTGCAGGTGTCTTGTAAGGTACATCCGAAATGGGGCATTGTACTCTATGATTGGTCTAGGACCCAGTGACCTCTTTCGATCTGGATGCAAACCCTTTTGTGATTAGGTGGGCCACATAGAAGGATTTTCTAACCACTTTGGCAATGTGATTATCAAAGGAGAGGTTTCTATCTACTTGGGTCCCCACATCCCTTATTACGTCTTCCGTATTTAGGGGGCTACCACCTATGTGGTAGTTTGTGGGTGCTTTGCTTTTTCCAAAGGGGATGACTATGCACTTTTTGGCATTTAGCATGAGGCCATGGTTTTGACACCAGGTATCTGTCTCAGTGAGACCCTTTTGGAGGATGTCTGTGTCAGCCAGAGAGTCAGTTATAGCCCCTAGTTTGCAGTCGTCTGCGAACTTGGTCAGCCACAGTCCTCCTCTGCTTGCCTGTACCTCTGAGAAGTGTATGCCAAACAGGAGGGGTCCTAGGACTGAGCCCTGGGGAACGCCACTTGTAATCGCTTTAGAGTTAGACCTAGCTCCCGCAACTCTTACCATGTGGGTTCTGTCTGTGAGCCAGTTAGCAACCCATCTCGTGACGTAGGGGTTTATGTTCAGGCTGGTGAGCTTGTCCATAATACCTGAGTGGGGAATGGTGTCGAAGGCCTTTGCAAGGTCTAGTTAGGCTGTGTGGTCCACCTTTCCCCTGTCTATAGCCTTGGTAACTGTCTCCAAAAAGTCCCCCAGGTTTAGGAGGCATGATCTGCCCTTAACAAAGCCGAACTGGGTAGGGTCCAGTGTTTGGAGGTTTCCAATGTCTCTGTTAATGAGATCGATGATGATGCGCTCCATAGCTTTGCAGACCAAGCTAGTCAGGCTTATAGGGCGATAGTTCCCGGGGTCTGTTGTGGCTTCACCTTTGTGGAGTGGAATAACCATTGCTGTGCGCCACTCTGTGGGCACGTAGCCTGTGGAGAGGCTGAGTTTAAACAGCATGTTTAGGTGAGGGGTTAGTTCATCTTTGAGCTTGTGTAGGACGCAGCCTGGGACACCATCCGGTCCCATTGATGCTGTGTTTTTGACTTTGGAGAGGGTTGTTTTAACCTGAGTGTCTGTGATTTCAGGGGCACTACATTCTTCTGTTATAGTTATGCGCCCTTTTGGGGGTGAGAGGGTGTGAAGTTTGCACTGAATCTGTCTGCCAGGATGTTGGCTATATTGGTCGGTTCAGTGTATTTTGTGCCATTCTGCACTAACAGATCTGAGAATTGACACTTAGATTCTTGACATAGCTAAAGAATGCCTTGTGGTTATCTTTGGAGTCCATGGCAATTTTTCTTTCGAAGCTAGCCTTGGATGATTTTATGAGGGAACGTAGTTTCTTGCTGATACTGATCAGGGATGTCTTCCCTTCTTGGGATTTTACTCTTTTTTTTTTGTACTAGTTTCCTCCTTCTGTTGTATAGCTTGTTTATGGCAGGGGTCCACCAGACTGGTTTCCTTTTCTTGGAGGAGTGAGTCTTGGTTTTGTGTGGGATAGCACATCCGTGCATTCTTGTAGGTGCCCCTAGAGTGCATTAGTAAAGGATTTTGCAGCCTGGACAGCGTCATCCTTTAGCATGGGGGCTTTGAAACTTCCCACCTTGGTCTTAAGTAACGTGAAGTTTGCTTTTGAAGTTTTCACAGTGGTTTCTTTGACCGGGGGTGGTGGTGGAATGTGGATATCCAGAGTGATTAGTTTATGGTCAGATCTAACCAGCGAGGGGTTGACCTCCGGTGTGGAACACCGGTCGCCCATGTTGGTGATGACCAGGTCCAAATGTTGTCACCTCTAGTGGGGGTGTTGACCAGTTGATCCAGGGCGTTTGAGTTTATAAATTCTAGGAAATGTTGGGCAAGGGAGTTTGTACTTGAGTAGTCCCAGTTAATGTTTGGGTAATTGAAATCACCCAATATTAGGGTGTTTGGTAGGACCTTTATGTTTCCCAGTGTTTCCAGGAATGTGGAGTGGGTGTCCTGGGACATGGTAGGTGATCTGTAGCAAGCTATAATTTGAGTAGCAGTTTTGTCCATTGTTAGTTGCACGTGGATGATCTCTGAAGCATCGATCTGTTCACTTCCTTTCAAAAACAGACAGCTGGAGAAATTCTGTTCCAGACATCCTTGCAGCCATGCATGAGGGACAGATGCATTCTCGCTTCCTGAGACAGGAATGTTCCTGTATACATTCCACCTTTTCCACTGATTCACAATTTACTTATTTATCTTTATTTACCAGGATAGCATGCATGATTGGGATGTACCCATTTTCAGCAGTGGTCTAGGTTGAAAATTTCTGTAGGAGTTTTATATAACATTTATCATATTCAGTCAAAAGCATTTTTGTATGAATTAATGATTTTTTTACATATATAGAAATTGCACATACAATTTTGACATAAAAGAAAAAAAGTTTGTATATCAGGGAGAAAAACATGGCACTTTCACTTTTGCAGTAGGTTAGGTTACATTCAGTTTTACAGTAAATGAAGCTGAAATTCACACATGTTCAAGAACAGCACAGAGGCAAGAGTGTAAAACATGGTTATTAGATGAGTATGACTTGGTTGTTAGGAGGCAACAGATGTGGAGATTAGAAAAGTTTCAGGTTAGTGGCAGGTCAGAGAAGAAAGTTGTGAATTATTTGTTAGTAAGTCATTGGGAAGAGTTATATAAGAGGAGTTTAGAGAAGATGAAGAGTATATGTGAAGAGAAGATATGAGAGCAGCGGATATGACATTAATGATGCAGGTGGGAAGTAGTGGTGAACATGCGTGTGATTAGGTAGTAAAGTAGGTTGAGTAAATTGTAAGGTAAAGTATGGAGGTAGTGGTAAAATGTGTGTGATAGTATAGCAGATTAAGTAGTATAGTAAGTTAAGTAAAGTATAAATTATAATGGGCAGGAAAAGACTGAAAGTAATAGTGAGGAAGGCTTGATGGTGGGTGGAGAGGTTGTGTGTTTTAGTATGGTGAGATAGAAAAAGAGGGTGTGTTTTGGAGGGACTTCTGAAAATTCAGAGAGAAATGTCAAAGATCATTGTGGTGACCCCCCTGTTGGCCCATGCAGTCTTGGTTGTCCCTGTTTATGGTATTGGGCAATGGCATTTATTGCAGACTTCCTCACATGCTGAACCTACTCATACAGTGTCAGGACCGACTGGTGCATCCCGATTTCCAAAAATGTCTGTTGACAGTCTGGATGATTTTATCTTGACTCCGTTTAGGCACTTGTTTCTTGAGGATTTGCAGCAGGTATTAAAGGAGGCCAGAAAACTTGCTGTTAAAAAAATCTTATGTTTACAAATGGATGAGGTTTTCTAAGTGGTGTCGAAATAGAAACAGAGGGTCCATTGTGGTTAATATCCCTCTAGTCTAAAAATATTATTGTGAGCTACTTCAGGATGGCTTAGCTTATGCGTCCATTAAGGTGCATTTAATGGCCATCTCTGCTTGTGTACCAATGAATCTCCCCCTCTTTCATTGTTTCTTTTTTTGGGCAAAACCATTCATGAAAGAAGTAATGCATATGAGACCCTCTCACAAGCAAATTCTTCCTTCATAGGATTATAGGAGGTTACTAGGCTAACAGTCCCAGGGCCCTCACAAGCTTAGCCAAGTTCAACCCATTTTCCCAAGGGTGTCTGGTTCAAGCATACACTAAAATCAGCACCTATTGCCCTTGTTCAGGAGGGAGACGTGGAACCCCTGGCATGAATTTCCAGTTATCCATCCAATCATCCAAATTGCGCTTAAGTAGGGCCAACAAGGGTCTTTGTGCAACATGAATAGGAAGCTTATTCCAAAGGTGGGGTAACCTCTTTGAGACAAATCTATGTCTCCAGCAAATTCTGCTGATGTCACATACCAGGTTAAGGTCCTTTCAGCAAGTGACCAGTGTGCCATTTGACTTGCGAATGAGCAGCATTTCCATCAAAGCTGGGTCAGAGATAGCTTTATATGCAAGACATAGGTCACCTCTGAGTAGTCTGTATGACACACAGTAAAATGACAGTGATTTCAATCTGTCCACATAAGACAGATCTTGAAGACCCTGAATTTTCTTCATGAGGAACCTTTGTGGTCTCTCTAATTGCTGCAGGTGTTTGGAAAGGAACAAACCAAAGGAAGCGTTGTACTCTATTATTGGTCTGATGAGAGAGGAGTACAGGGGGGTTATAACCTCTTAGTTTCTGGAGGCCTTACTTATGAGATGAGCAATATAAAATGCCCTTCTTATCACTGTGGCGACATAGTGATCATAGTTAAGGTTGCTGTCAACCTGTGTGCCCAGATCTCTCACCAATGCCTGTGTACTTAGAGTATTGCTATTGATGTGGTAGTTTGCAGGAACATCATCCTTGCCGAAGGGGATGATAATGCATTTTTTTTGCAATAAGTTTAAGAACGTGACTTTGGCAGCAGTCATTAATCTGAATAAGAACTTATTGCAGGATGTTGACATCGCTAGGGGTTTCAATGATGGCTCCCATTTTTCCATCATCAGCAAACTTTGCCAGCCACAGTCCTTTAGTTTTGGCCTGTACTTCAGAGAAGTAGATTCTGAACAGTAGGGGTCCCAGAACCGATCCCTGTGCAACACCACTGGTTACGGGTCAGCTGGAGTCCCCTATTTTGACTGTATGAGTTCTGTCAGTGAGCCAGTTTGCAACCCACCTGAGAATATATGGGTTGATACCCAGCTGGGTGAGTTTATCAGTGATGGCTGAGTGGGGGATTATGTCAAAGGCCTTGGCTAAGTCTAGATAGGCAGTATGTACAGATTTGCCGTCATCTAGGGCTTTGGTGAATGTCTTGAAGAAGTCCCCCCAAGTTTAACAGGCATGATCTCCCTTTCACAAAGCCAAACTGTGTGAGGTTGAGCATTTGGAGATTTCCTATGTCTTTCTTATTAAGGTCCATGATGATTCATTCCATGACTTTGCAGATAAGGCTGGTCAGGCTAATGAGCTCCCGGGGTCCATGGGTCTTTATGCAAAGGGATGATGGTAGCTGTTTTCCATTCCACTGGGGCGAAGCCAGTGCTTTGGCTGTGACTGAAAAGTGTGCTCAATGGTGCTGCTAATTCCTGATTTAACCCATGTTGAACACAGCCCGGGATGATGTCTGGTCCCATAGAAGGTGTGTTTTGGCCTTGGATAGGGCATTTAAGACCTGCTCCTCACAGATAGTAGGCTAGGGACAGGTGTTTGGTATGCTTTGGGGTATATGTGGCGGGGATAGGGGAGTGAAGTTTTCACTGAACTTGTCACCCAGCAGGTTTGCTATATCCACAGGCTCTGTATATGTAGTACCATTAATTACGAGTTCAGCACAAATCTACGCCTTACCTTTGAGATTAGGGATGTAACTAAAGAATGCCTTGTGGTTATCCTTAGTTAGGGAAGCTAATTTGGATTCGTAGTTAACTTTGGAGGACTTCATTAGGAGTCTTATTTGCTTGTTTTAAGTTGAGAAGGGAGTGTTTCCAGTTTTGAAAGCATTCCTTCCTGCTCTTAGACAGCAATTTCTTTCTTCTGTTGTATAGCCTATTAATGGCAGTTGCCCACCAGGCAGGTTTATTTTTCCTTGAAGATCTTGCTTTGGTTCTGTCAGGTACAGCAGAGTCAATACAATTGTACAGATGCTTGTATAAAGCATTGTTGTATAACTCAGCATAGGTGCCTGTTCCATCAGTAAGGGGAGGGGCTGTGAACCTGTTTATGCCGTCACGTAAGAGGTTGTAATTGGCCTTGGAGAAATTTTTCAGTTTAGTTGTTGCTGGGGGGGGGGGGGGTCTTATATTTTAGTATCTTCTAGCGAGACTGTGCAGATCTCACCAGTGATGGCCACACACTGAGGGTGGTGCAGCAGTCTCCCATGTTGGTAAGCACCAGGTCCACGGTGTTTGAGCCCCTTTTAGGTGTGTCAACCAGCTGGTCCAGGGCACTGGAGTTAACAAAGTCCAAGAACCTTTGGTTGAGTGTCTATGGACAGGTAATTAAAGTCACCCAAAACCAGGGTGTTTGGTTGTATCTTGATTGACTCAAGTAGATCCAAGTAGGCTGACTGGATGTCCTGATTCGTGGAGGGGGTCCTATAGCTGGCAATGACCTGAAAAGGGGTTTTACCTACAGTCAAATGCACCTGAAGTAATTCAAGGGAATCGTGCTGTTTAACCAATCTAGAGGTGTATTTATCTTTAATGAATATTGATAACACCACCTCCTTTAGTTCGCCTTCAGTTTATGGTCTGAACGTGTGGGAGGAAATGTAACCTGCTATAGCTGGGGTGTTCTCTGCAGCCTTAAGCCAAGTCTCAGTGACTGCACAAATGTCAGCATCTTCCAGGGTGAGGATTGCTTCCAGTGAGTGCAGTTTCCTGGTTTAGGTTCCTAGCATTTAGCAGCATAACCTTGAGGTTGTTTTTAGAGGACATTTTTACGTCAGGAATTTTCTTCTTGTGACATTACCTAAAAAAAAGGCACTATGCAAGAGCCTTAGTCAGTAACCGAAATCCCAGGGGTAACAGATGAGGACCATCTCTGGCAAAGCATCGAGGTTTGTCGACCATGTCATCCCACACTGACAGATACTGGATCCCCTTTGACTGACACCAGAAACTAAGCCAGTTGTCGAAGTCAATCATTTTTTTGTTTGTGTTGAGGTATCATCCTATGTGAAGGTAAAATGCTGGTTAAAGCTAGGGACATACCTGCCTGAAACACATAATTCGAGAGCTCAGTCATGTCTCTCCTCATATAGTCCAATGAGGTAAGTCTCAAGTCGTTCACACCAACATGGACTATGACAGAGTCATAACATTGCCTGTTGTTGAGAGACTTAAGTGCGTGTGTGATGTGGTGGATCCTGGCACCAGACAGACAACTGACTGACCTTTTCCTTATCCAGTCTGGTGAGATGAACATCTGTGTGTCTCACAACTGAGTCACCTATGACTTAGATATTTGTTTTTGTGTTATGCCTTAGAGGCTTGACTGGTGAGACACTGGTGTGTGATATATTATGTGTACTATGTTTTGCAGAGGATGTATTATGTGAAGTGTGCTTGTGTTTGTGTTTAGGAGGTCTCTGATGTTTAGGTAAGCTTCTTGTAAGGACCTCGACATATGTAGGTTTATGTGTTGTTGGTTTGGTAGGTGCAGGAGGTGAAGTGTGCATGCTGACAACTTGCTTAGTATCAGATGAACTGACTGGTGAGCAAGAGAGCCTGGATTCTAGAATGTCCTTCTATTCCCATGTTGCAGTATTCGCAACCTTTGGGTTATCCTCTGCTTAGCTTCCCGAACATCCGGCCAGTATACAAAAGCTTCAGTCACTGCAAGGTGCATGTGATGTCTGACATTGGCTGTAGGGAGCATGGGACATAAAAGTGACATCTGCACGTATCTTTCCTCAAAACTTCTCTGCTGACAGCCGAACGTCAGCTCTTCCAGCCATCTCTGCCATCGGATCATTGAATTTAAGATAAGTACCCCATTGGGGCCATTTTCTTCTTCACTTTTTGGCCACTGCATGCCTGCTTAGGTTCATGTAATTCAGGAAAGGAAAGTGTAGGTGCGGACATCAGATCCCCTATATGGATGCTCATGGCTTTTGCCTTTTCTGTCTAAGGCCCAATCACGACCATAAAACCTGTGCAATTTGTCAGGCCTTTGTTCCTAAGACTCTTTGCAGCCGTCTGCATGCCCTAAACATATACTTAGAAAACCAGCGTCTTAAAGGTCTAGCTGTGACGATGGAAAGGCCATCCAGTCAGACTGTCAAGCCACCAAAAAAGAAGGCCAAAGTTTTCAGGCCTGAACCTACTGGTGCACGTCTTCCACCCAACGTTCCCCTTGTGACCGATGTTCGTCTGGAGGAACGTACGGAACCAGCCAAGTTAGTTATAGCAGGTACCGTTTGGGAGGCCACAGAAGCTAGGGCTGAAAGCACATCCATGGAGGTTTTGCAGACATCAGGCACTGATGACGAGGGGAACCTCGGATCGCAACGCCTATCCTGACTGGTCCTTCCACTGCTTTAGAACAGTCTGAGCCTAGGCCCTCCTTAATCTCTATGCCATCCAGGCCTACCTCTTCATTAAAAAGGAAACAAAAGACAAACCATGTCTCTCCTCCTTTAGCCTGCCTGATTTGCAAGCTTTCTCTCAAAGCTTATTTAATACCTTCATGGCCCTTAGGCCTTGTATGCCTGCTTCCTGTCTGGCTGCCCCTCCAGTTATCAGTCCTAAGCCTCAGATTGAAGATCCTAATTCTCTTGATGCTGAGGACTCTTCAGATTCCTCTTCAGAGGACTCCCTTTCCTGTGCCTCTCAGATGCCTTTCCCCTTGGGTATGCCTCCCCTGAGGAGGACTCTTCTGAGGCAGATTCCCCAGGAGAGGACCTCAACTTTGGTGAAGCCGTATCTAAAATGAGAGAGTTTTTTAAATGGGATTCCACTGAAATGTCTGAGGTTCAAAAAAAGTATTATAAACTCTTACAAATGGACACCCCTTCATCTTCTGCCATCCCTCGTCTTACCAGCCTTTTTGGACACTTTCAATGTAGCCTCTCAAAACCCTGATTCCCAGCCTTCAGTCCCTAGAAGGCCTGACAGGTTCTATAAGGTCCCAGAAGGGGGCAAATTTCTGATTAAATGCCCAGTTGCAGACTCTGGCACTATTTCAGTCTCTGCAGGCAAACCTTCTAGATTACTTCCCTCCACCTCTGTCTTTCCCACTGATAAGGACAGTAAGACCATGGAACATGTTGGCAAAAAAGTATACACATCTGCCACTTTGGCTTTTAGGGAGATCAGCTACCAGACACACATGTCAAAGTATGCCCTGGCCCTTTTGACCTAGGTTTCTAAACTTGTAGCTGATCTCACAGACTCACCTTCTAAGGCTCAAATATTTAGCCTTATCTCCTTGTTCTCTCAAGTGACAAGGCACTAGGTCAGATGTAGCTATGATGCTGCAGAGACCTCAGCCAGTTCTGCAGCTTCTGCTTCAATGCTCAGAAGGTATTCTTGGCTGAGACTCCAGCCCCTTCCTGATGATATCAGGGCTAAAGTTTTGGATGCACCCCTGGACAATTCTGGCCTTTTTGAGGCTAAAGTGGCAGAGCTTTTCAAAATCCTTCAGCAAAAAAGGGAAAGAATTACAAGACTTAAAACATTTGTTTGTGTCTCCAGTCCCTAAATTCCACTAGGAATTATCCCACCAGGACACAGTTCATCAGAAAACATTTTGCTCCTTCCCCTCATTCTAGGAGCAAAAAGAGCTCCAGGAAACAGCAGCCTCCTTCCAGACCTGCTCAGACTCCAGTTCAGAAACCTCAGATGTGAAGTTGTTCTAGCTCGCCTTCATTCTCACTGATGGGTTCGGAACCGATCCTTGGCTCCGACTCGGCCAAATGCTAAAGCTCGAGGTCTTCAAACAGCTTGTGTCCTACTCCCTATCCCATGATGCAGTAGAACTTCCCTCAGATCTCATTTGCCACTGCAACAGATCGGGTGTTCGTCGAACAGCTCTGGCCAGTATTATAAAACATTTGATATTTTTTCTCTATATATAAAAAAAAAAAAAAAAGTTTTTCATAGTTATTAGTCAGTCATTAGATTAGACTTAGATAATTGAGACAGTTGTCTCTTTTGGTAGTTATAATTAGTTAGTGTTTTTTCTCTTTTTCTTGAGGCTGTTTATTTCTAGGCCTATTTATAGATATTGACTAGTTAATTAAAATAACTTTGCTCCTTATCCTTTTCTGCTTTAATCAGTAGAACGTTTTTTTATTAGGGCGTTAACACTTTCGGCTGTTAGTTGAAATAGTATTTTATTCAGCCCCGTGGTTTTATTAGGGTTGTTTAATTGTTGTTATTGAATAGCTTGGTGTGTTTTTCTAGTTATTGTAGTTTAGTCTTAGAGCCTCTTTTATTGGGGCAATTTTTTGATATATATATCTATATATATAAATATAAATATATATATATATATATATATATATATATATATATATATAGACCGAACACACTTTAACAAAAGCGCTTTCAGCGAAAAAGCGCTTTCATTAAAGTGTGTTTAAAAACAAAACAATAAAACATTACTTTTACGTTTTTGCAGGGGGGCAAGCCCCCCTGTGCCCCCCACACCCCCCTACTTAAATATTCTCACTCCGAGGTCGCACTACAGTGGGGAAAAGGGAATTTTCCCTTATTCCCACTGTAGTGTGTTCTCCGTAACAGGCCTACTTACGCAAAAGTGCCTTTCGGTGAAAAGCACTTTCGCGCTAGTATGCCCAGCCAAATCTGTTTCGGTTATGTTGCCGTTCGGTAATCCGTACGGATCCCAAATATATATATATATATATATATATATATATATATATATATATATATATATATATATGTGTGTGTATATATATATATATATATATATATATATATATATATATATATATATGTATATAATAGATATATATATACAAATATATATATATGTTACTGTTGTTATTACTGTGTACTATGTGTTATACATTTAGATTTGTTTGTAGAGCTAAAAATTTTCTTCTTTGGATTTAACATGTCTGAAAAGGCTAAGTCTGGTTTTAAGAAATGTCTGAAATGTGGACAGAAGATATCAGTCACAATTGGGCACACAAACTGTGTTTGTTGTTTAGGTGAGCTTCACCTTCAGGAAAATTGTGCAATCTGTCACTCTTTTATCTTGCATTCTTCATGAACGCAAGAGTAAGTTAATGGCAAGAGGTCTCTTGAAATCTTCCTTCCAAGAAGCCTTAGAAAAGGACAAGTCCACTAAGTCTTCCAAAACCTTATCTACCAGCTCATCGTAGGAGTTGGAGCCAAAAAAAGGGTTCGACTTCTAAATCTATATCTAGCGAGACTGCCACCTCGGCTTCTAGGCCTACGGAGCCAGAGGTAATTGTTGTCAGTAGGAGCCGGTCCCCAGCATTTATCTCCAATTTTGCAGTCAGAGACCTCATCTATTGCTTCCCAGTCCTCAAGACACAGGCGCTGGCAAAAGTTCTGTCGGGTTCAACCCTTAGGGCTTTGGAACCGATTCAGACCTAACCCGTTTCTTCAGTTCCTTCTCCGATTCGACCTGAAGTTTCGCAGCCGGAGTATGCAGAACCGATGATTGTGGAACTGCCGGAGCCGACACCCATGGAGCTTTCAGTTCCAACTACTCTGACCTCTTCGGTACCTACCTTAGAGTCTAGGAGCCGACACTCACTGGTCGGGTCCGGAGAGGAGAGTCGTACCAATCTTTCGATGCCGACTCTGCCTCTCGGGGCCTCGTCTCAGGTGAGCTTGGTACCTACCTTGGGCTCGGAGCCCACAGCTTCGGCACCACTGAGACTGCCTGTTTATATGAATCCAGGCATCTTTTTGGATCGGAGCCGTGTGACTTCCGATGCTATGAGGAAGAGTGTTGTCCCTTCGGGCACCCACATCATCGGTACCAGCAATCTCCTACCCTAAAGTTTCTGTGTCTGCCTCTGTTTCACTGATCCCTCAAAAGTGTTGAGACCCAGAGTCTCAGGTCCCCCCATAAGGTGAGCCCCGATGTTCTTCGTGTTTCACTGTTGCAGTCATTACATTTGGGTAATCTGGTGGCAGGTTGCCCTCAGTCGGCCTGATTAACAAAGTCTTGGGTCCTGCGTCGGTTGCTGTCCCTTCTTCCATGATGTCAGGTCGTCAGGGGTATAAAACATGCAGCCGAAGCCATTGCATCAGTCTTTCTTGCCGTGCGGTGCCCAAAGCAGAAGCATTTCACAAGTGCCGGTCTGCCGACTCCTGAATTTTTCTTTTTCGAGTTTCAGAACCGAAGTCTTCAACTAAAAGCTAAGTACCCCATTGAGGAAACTTTTTCTTGCTCCTTACCGATGTCAGTAAAAGTTAATAATTGCATTACTTGTGGGAAGCAAATACCTCATAAGGATTTTCATTTGTACTGTATTCCTTGCCTAGGCCCTGACCACAACGTGCCTTGCTGTCGGTTTTGTGCTAAATTTAATCAACGCACAATTAAACGTCGGTATATTTTTGCTTCTCAATATTTTGGATCAAGATTTAACTATCCAGAAATGTCGTCTGTTAGTAATCCGACAACCGGAATACCTAAAAAACGCAAAGAAAAAGACAGAGACAGACCGTTGAGGTCCAAAACCGACGACGATGCTTCTCCTAAGCCAGTCGCAGGTTCGCCGGTACTCAGTGAGGTGCTTTCACCTGATACCCGGTACTTCTGATTCTCAGGCCTCTACTGAGACCCATTCAGAGTCCGGTATGTCGTGAGATGCTTCAATTATGGAACCCGCGGATGTCTCTACCTTAGATGGGTCCAGAGCCGCTGTGCAGGCACCGGCTTCTGAGGGTGTTTTCAGGCCCACAGATTTGCATATTAGACCGACGCCATCTTCAAAACTAAGGCCAAAATCTAAATCAATGTCTAAAAAACCGACGCCTGGGCCACATGTGCAGGCCCCTATGCCTAAAAAGCAAATGATCAAAATGGCTGAAGATTTAATTACTCTGATCATGGGTAGCCAACCCCCTCCTTCTAAGAGGCCTAGGCAAGACATTGATTATGAATCTTCTGATCAGGATTCTATTTCTTCTGACTCTTCTAATGAACAGGATTTGTCTATTCCTACTTATGAGGACTCTGATGTAGAGGATTCCATTCCTTCTGCCTCTCCCCCTGAGGATTTTTCTTTTGGGGAAACTTTACATGCCTTAAGGGAACATTAACACTGGGAAAGTCAGGATTTCTCTGAATCTAAAAAGAGACTTAGGGATTTTCTTCTACTTCCTCAGCATAGGCCTTTGAGTATACCTCCTGTTCTAGACATTATTGATGATGTTTTTTCAGAATCTAGTATGACTCCTGATTCTCTGCCCCCAGCTCCTTGTAAACCAGACAGATACTACAGGGTTCCTGACTCCCACAAATTCCTTTTCAAAAACCCTATTGCTGATCCTGAAACCATTTCTCAGGGTCCCAAGGGCATTAAGGCCTCTACTGCCAAAAATCCTATCCCTTCTGATAGAGATTCCAGGGTGCTGGATAGATAGGGTAAGAAGGTTTACACATCTGCAACCTTGGCAATCAGGGCTTTAAACTGTCAATTTTATATGCTTAAATATCAACAGCATATCATGGGACTACTTAAACAGAAAATTATGTTAATCTCTGACTGTGTGGAATATAAAGAATTGCAGGATTTATTGCATTCAGCTGAACAAGTTGGAAAACATACTTTGCAATGTGGTTTTGATTCCTTGGAGGCCTCTTGCAGGGCTGCTGTAACTGGATCTGTGCTAAGAAGGCATGCTTGGCTGAAAGAGCAAACTCTGCCTGACCATGTTAAAGCAAAATTGTTGGATGCTCCTTTACAACAGGGCCGTCTCTTTGGTAAAAAGGCTGAAGAAGTGTTAAAAAAGATGGAAGCTAAAGCTAAATCTATGCAAACTGTGAAATATTTCTTACAAGTGCAACCTCCAAGATTTAGTAGGCACTGGCCTACTAAGAACTGGTCCTTTCCAGTCTCCTTGAGAGCCACTCAAGTCAAATCAAGACATTCCAAAGGCTCCAGGTTTCAGTCACAAGGAACTTTTAGAACAAAACAATGGGGTGCCTCCACTTCCAAATCTGGAAGCAACAAGGCACCTCCCTATGGTAAACAGTCTCAATGACTTCCCTCTACAGTCTCCAAGCACTTACCTCTTAGCTGCCCCTTTGGGGGGGAAACTAGCACTTCATGCACAAAACTGGCAACTTATTACCCAGGACAAATGGGTTTTAAATATAGTATCCCAGGGATACAGATTTCACTTCCACACGTTGCCAATCCCAAATGGATGGCCAGATCTGCCCCCAAATCAGTGGGCAGAGATTCAGAAACAAGTTCTGTCCCTCATGAACATGGGGGCTATTCAACCAGTACCAGAAGAGGAAAAGGGACAAGGTTTCTATTCCAGACTTTTTCCTGGTACCCAGAAAAGACAAATCATGGCGTCCAATTCTGGACTTATCCACTCTAAACACATTTCTGGACATTCCAAAATTCAAGATGTTGATTCTTCAACAGTTACTACCTATGCTAGGCAAAGATGCCTTGTTGGTAACTCTAGACTTAAAAGAGGCTTACCTGCATATCCCAATCAGGGAATCTTGCAGAATATACTTCCGCTTCAAAGCAGGCTACTTGCATTACCAGTTCTCTGCACTGCCCTTTGGCTTATCTACTGCGCCCAGGGTCTTCACAAAGTGCCTGGCACCAGTAATTGCAATTTGCAGGCAAAGAAATATTCAAATATATCCATACCTGGACGATTGTCTAATTCAGGCAGAAAACAAGGACATTCTCCTAAAGCATCTGGCGTTTGTAAAAAGGGTTCTAACTTGTCTAGGGTACACCATAAATGAAAAGAAATCACAGTTGGTACCCTCTCAAAAATTATATTCCTGGGTGCAAGCTTGAATACAACTGCCCAGATGACTTACCTTACACCAGAAAAGCAAATTCAATTGATGACTGACTTCAAATAGGTGGCCACAAAAACCCAGCTATCTGCAAGACAAATTCTGCAGGCCTTGGGATTCATGGCCTCCTGCATTCTTCCAATTCCATATGCAAGACTGCATATGAGCAAACTTTAGTGGTACTTAAAAAGTTTATAGAGTCAACATTGTCACAGCCTGGAAACACTGATTCCTATTATACCTTGCCTGCAGCTAGAGTTCCTATGGCGGGCAGAGGCCTGCCACCAAAACAAGGGACTGCCATTCACTTCACCCCCTGCCGCCCAAACCCTAACAACAGACGCATCAGACTATGTGTGGGGGGCTCATCTGGCAGGGAAGTGCATTCAGGGCAAATGGAGCCCAAATCAAATGCATCTACATATCAATCAGAAAGAGATGTTAGCTGTACAGAATGCTGTGACAGCCTTCAAGGACTACCTTCATCCAGGACAACTAATGATAAAGACAGACAACACCACAGCTATGTGGTACATAAACAAGCAGGGGGGTACATATTCCTACCCCCTTTGCAGACTAGCCATGGCATTGTGGAACACAGCCTTGACCTATCAGCTACAACTACAAGCTCAATTCCTGCTAGGAAAGCTAAATACTCTGGCAGACAAACTAAGCAGAAACCTTATGGACCCACACGAATGGAAATTGGAACCACAAGTATTCAACATGTTGACATGCAAATGGGGGAACCCAGACATAGATCTTTTTGCCTCACCCCAGAACTATCAGCTGGACAAATTCTGCACAAGAATTCATCACAAAAAAGCTTGGAAAGTGGATGCTCTGTCATTCAGCTGGAAAAACCTATCAGTCTATGCTTTTCCCCCTCTGCCTCTGCTCTCCAAAGTTCTACTAAAAGTCAAACAGGGCAAACCAAAAATGATTCTGATTGCTCCAGACTGGCCTCGCCAAGACTGGTACACACTCCTGCACAATGTGTCACACCTTCCTCCGTGGCACCTGCCTCAGACACCTTACCTACTGTCTCAGCAGAACTACCAAATTCTGCACACTCAGCTCCAAACTTTGAATCTTGCAGCGTGGCTAATCAACTAATTTCACCCTTGGCATCCCTCAGCAAACCAGTGATGGATGTCATTTTGGAGGCTAGAAGGCCTAGTACTAGAAAATCTTATGCTGACAAATGGAAAAGATTCTGTGCCTGGAACCAATCACAAGGAATAAGCAGAGCAATACCCAATATTCCTCAGATTCTGCAATACTTAACTGAGATGCTTCACAAGGGTCTACCTTTTTCTTCCATAAAAATCCATGCTTCTGCCATTTCAGCTCCCCTCTTCTCTCATCCTCTGCTAAAGCAGTATCTCAGAGGGGCCAAGAATTTAAGACCTCCCAGGAGAGCACCAACTCCTGCATGGGACCTCAGTTTTGTTTTGGAAAAATTCACTCTCCCTCCTTTTGAGCCAGCTGCTACTGCAGACCTAAAATTTCTCTCCTGGAAAAAAGCTTTCTTTTTAGCAATCACTTCAGCTAGGGGATTTCAGAATTACAGGCTCTTATGGCAGTGGAGCCTTTCAATGTTAAGTTGTCTCTCTCGCCTTCATTCTTGCTGGTTGGGTTCGGAGCCGATCCTCGGCTCCAACTCGGCAATCTACTAAAGCTCGAGAGCTATTTACTGGCTTGAGGCCTCTCCATATCCCACAATGCTTGGCGCTAGATACCCAGATCTCGTTTGCCGCTTCAGCTACGAGGATGCGCTTTTACTGGCTCAGGTCGTATTAATCTTTTTTTGTATTATTAGCTTAAATTTTACCTCTGTATTTCTCTTTTTTATAGATAGTCTTTCCCTTTTAGTATAATTAGAGTGTGTATCCCCTAGTTTTTCCCACTTAAATTTTACCTCTGTATTTCTCTTTTTTATAGATAGTCTTTCCCTTTTAGTATAATTAGAGTGTGTATCCCCTAGTTTTTCCCACTCAGGAAACTCGTTTTTTGTTAGAGAGTTTCTTCCCCCCCCCCCTTGTTTCTTCTCTTTAGTGGCTAACCCCACCCTTTTTGTACCTGATAGGAGTAGTGTTTAGCCTTTCGTAGTTACAGTTGTTTAGCCTTGTAATATTTGTATATATTTACTAGTGGATATTCTTGTTGTTATTGTTGTTAGTCTAACTAGTGCATGTGTGTGTGTGTGTTTCTGTGTGCCTTGTTTAAGCACTAGTTTAATATCCTCCCGTTGGTATCCCCTTGCCAGTATGTCCAAGGATACTAAAGTTTCAGGCTTCAAGAAGTGTGACTCATGCTGTCAGAAGATGTCTCTGACAGACGGTCACACTTCTTGTGTTTATTGCTTGGGTCCCCTACACCTGCAGGACTCCTACTCGGTCTGTCACGCTTTCAGCCCGAGAGTCCTGCAGGAATGTAGAAACAAGCTTATTTTGAGAGGCTTACTTAAGCCAGAGGGGTCCCCGGCGAAGCCTCAGTCGGGGAAATCCTTAAAGCCCACCAAGCCGTCGGCTCCCAGTTCGGAGCCGTCGCCGGGCGGAGCATCTGCCTCCTCTTCGGTTCTGACTGGAACCGACATCTGTGGACCTCAATCGGCTCCGACTTTAGTGTTGGAACCGTCTTTGGGCTGAAAACGTTCTAGGTCTCCTTCCCTAGAATCGGTTCATTCGGCTCAGAGGTCACCATTGCTTCAGTCTGATCAAAGCCATAGGTCCCACTCCTCTCGGTCCTCCAGGCTATCCGATCATGACTTGGAGAGGAGGGTGGTCAGTAGACTCCTTAAATCGTTGGCCCTGGCCAAAATGTTAACCAGCCCTTCTCAACAGACTGTGACTGTCCCTGTGTCTTCAGCAGTTCCTCCTCTGACTCCCCCTTTGTGTTCGGAGCCGGAGCCGGTTGGGGCTCGAATCTTGGAAGCGGCGGAGCCGATACCACACCTTTCGGCTCCTTCATCAGCTCCGATCTCTTCATTGGTTCCGTCCTTGGTGGGATCTGGGCGCCGGGACTCCCTCGTCGGCTCTGAGGGGGCGAGTGGCATCGGAACCTTGTCCGACCCCATTCTCCCTCTCGGGGTCTCGGTGCAGGTGAGCTCGGCTCCTACATCGGCCTCAGAGACGTCCCTCTCGGTGCCGGGAGGGTTCACGTCTCTTCGGAGCGGGAACCCACTGCTCTGCCTGATAGGGGCGCCTTCGAGGGCATGAGGAGCGTGCTGACTCCTGAGTCGGCCCCTCGATCAGCCCCTTCGGCTCCTCCCCCCATGGTGCCTGCATCGGTCTCTGCCCACCCTCCTGACCCCAAGCGTGGAGAACAAACACTCCAGGTCGCCCCATTGGGTGTATCTTCCTCTTCCGAGGCCTCCCCTGATCCTTCAGAGGAGCCCCCTCAAAAGAGAAAATGTAAGAGGAAACATGTCGACTCCCCCGAGTCAGTCACTTCTGATACCGACTTGGAGGATTCGGAAGGGTCCCCAAGATCCCCCTCTGAGGATGTCTCTTTTTCAGATATCCTAAAGATCCTTAAGCAGAGGGGGAACTGGACTGCCCTTAACCCTTCCGAGGATGAGTCGGTATACCTGGACGCGTTTGGTTCTTGCCCTTCCACCTCCTGGGTGTCTCCGCCCTTCGACCCACTGATGTAAGTAGTGGCTCGAAGGACGTGGTCAGCCCCGGACACAGTGGAACTAACTCCCCGCAAGCCCACTAAGTTCATTACAGCCCCACTCAACAAACAATTTTTGACAAAAGGTGTCCCCGTTGATGCCATGGTGGTTGCAGCAGCCACGAAGAAGGAGTTGGCTGAGCCTTTGGTACATGTCCATCACCCTAATAAAGAGTCTAGGACAATGGACAGGTACGGGAAGCGGATGTTTTCTTCAACGACTTTTTCCATGCGGTTGCTGAATTATCTGTGCCACTTCACCCGTCTTCAAAGGGATCTTCTCAAGTAACTGGGTGATACCCTTCAGGATCCATCAGCTGCGGGGGCTCAAGATAAGATTAACTCCCAGCTGGCGACTCTTAACTCAATTGTCAACTCCTCCATGCGGCTCATTTCTTATGCAGCCGATGGGGCGAGTAGGGCTGCAGATACAGGCGTGGCTTTGAGAAGACATGCCTGGATGCGGTTATGTAACTTTGCTGACCCCTTTAAGGCATCCTTCACCAATACCTCCTTTGATGGTTCGGCTCTGTTTGGACCACAGGTGAAGGATACCCTTACCAGGTATGAGCAGGAAGGCAAGACTCTCTCTGCCTTGGGAGTCCATTTTTCTACTCCCTCTAGACCATACCCTAAAGGTCAGAAGAGTGGGAAAATGTGGTTTCGGAAACCCCAGGGAGTCATGCCGTTTCCCTCCAGGGGCAGGGGGGGGAACAATAATAGACACCGCCCGCGGGGCAGAGGGGGTCCACAAAATCAGGGTAGCAGAGAATCTTTCTCTGACAAACCCTTTCAGCACCCCTGAGGGGCTGCCCGACTGTCCACCTTCGGAAGCAGTCGGGGGAAGATTGTCACTGTACCCAGAAGCCTGGCAACTCCTCACACAAGACAAATGGGTACGGTCTATCATATCCGAGGGTTACAAAATTCCCTTTGTCCACACCCCTGTACAAACAACCAAGTCCCTTCCAGATGTTCCACCCGGTCTAAGGGAACAAGCAGTGCCAGAAATTTCAAAACTGCTAGAAAAACGGGCCATCCAGCCAGTCCCAGCAGACCAGCAAGGATCCGGAATTTACTCCAAGTTTTTTTTTTGGTGCCAAAAAAGACAGGGGACTGGAGACCCATTTTGGATCTCAGCTGGTTAAACAAGTCTGTTCAAAGAACAAAGTTCCGGATGGTCACGCTTCAGTCCATTCTACCCTTTTTGGGTCAGGACAATTGGATGTGCTCTATAGACCTTCAGGATGCGTACTACCATATCAAAATGGACAGGCGCTCCAGAAGGTTTCTCCGCTTCCGGCTGGGAGCCAGTCACTATCAATTCAGAGCCCTGCCCTTTGGTCTCACCACAGCCCCCAGGGTGTTCACCAAATGCATGGCAGTGGTTACGGCTCACCTGAGACGGCGAGGATTCCAGGTGTTTCCATATCTAGATGACTGGCTCCTTACTGCTTCCACCAGGCATCAGCTACTGCTTGCCAAGGATTATACCATTCAAACTTGCTCCGAGCTAGGTATCTCAATAAATTTCAAAAAGTCTGCATTGTCACCTTGTCAGTCTATAACCTTTATAGGCACAAGATTAAATACAAAAGATCTGTCTGCAAGACTTCCTCTAGACAGAGTGTCAGACATTCGCCGACATGTGCAGGTCTTACTACAGTGCAAGAGGATTCAGACCAGATTTGTACTAAAAACTTTGGATCTCATGGCAGCAGCAATCATACTAGTTCCCCTGGCTCGTTTTCACATGCGGATTCTTCAGTGGATGCTTTTTATCCAATGGTCTTTTCAACAACTTCCGATGTCTCACAAGATAATAATCACTCAATCATGCAAAGACCACCTGGCTTGGTGGATGGTCTCCCCTCTGGTACTCCAGGGCAGACCGTTTGTTCCTCCTCCTCCTGTTGCCATGGTGACCACGGATGCCTCCCTGATCGGGTGGGGGGGGGGCATTTTCAGGGCAGGACTGTCCAGGGCACTTGGCAACCTCTAGAGTACCACCTGCACATAAACGTCTTGGAGATGAGAGCGGTTCTTTTAGCGTTGCAAGCTCTTCAGGACTCTCTACCCACCGGGACTATTGCAATTCAGACAGACAATATGTCTGTAGTGTGGTACATCAACAAAGCAGGACGGAACCAAGTCCTATCCCTTATGTCGAGAAGCACTCAGACTCTGGCAGTGGGCGATCTCCTTTCAGCGGTTTCTGATGGCAGTGCACATCCCCGGGAAGTCCAACGTCATAGCGGACAGGCTAAGCAGAGCTATTCTTATGCCTCACGAGTGGTCTCTCAATCAGTCAGTAGCGGACAAAATCTTCCGCAGATGGGGTCAACCTTGCTGCGACCTTTTCGCAACTCCTCTCAACAGCAATTGCGATGATTTCTTCACTCTCTTACCCCTTCCTGGACACTCCCCCAGAGACGCTCTAGTTCACAATTGGCCCCGGGGTCTTCTGTATGCATTCCCACCTTTTCCCCTAATTCCCAAACTAATTCAGAAGGCTACCGTATTGGGATCCAGGATGATCCTCATTGCCCCTTACTGGTCTCAACAAATTTGGTTCCCATTCCTGCATCGTCACCTGCTGGAGCAGCCTTGAAATCTGGACCCAGTGCCAGACCTTTTGGTCCATCAGTCGGGCGGGCTGCACCAATCCCTTCAGTCTCTCAACCTCACTGCTTGGTTGCTCCACTTCCAACCTTAGCCAGGCTTCCACATATTTCTCAGCCGGTGTGTGAAATCATCCTTTCTTCGCACAAATCTACCACCAGGAAGACTTATGCTAGTAAGTGGAAACGTTTCTCTTTCTGGGCAGAGGCTAGGAATATAGACCCCTTTACAGCCCCTGTCCATCACGTTCTAGATTTTTTAGCAGAACTCTTTCAAGCTGGTTCCTCGTCTGCCACCATTAGGGTCCAATTAGCTGCTATCGCATATTTCCACGCTGGCCTGTCAGAAACCAGCATCATGTCCCACAAACTTTGCAAGGCCTTTCTTAAAGGAACTATTTTGCTTAGGCCCCCGGTCAGAAATCCCCCGCCTCCGTGGGACGTAAACTTGATATTAGCTTCCTTGATTCTCCCCCCTTTTTAAACCTGGGGCTTCCTGTTCTTTAAAATTGCTCTCCTGGAAGACTCTCATTTTAGTAGCCATCACCTCGGCTAGGAGAGTTTCGGAACTTCAAGCCCTCTGTATTCATCCTCCTTACCTTGTGTTTCATAAGGATAGAGTTTCACTCAGGACTAATCCTTTGTTTCTGCCCAAGATACCTTCCGAAACAAACCTGAATCAGGCTATTGATCTACCTGTCTTTTTTCCTAACTATTCGAACAAAGCTGAACAAAAGTTACACCAATTGGACGTTCATAGGCAATTACGTTTTTATTTGGATAGGACTAAGCAAACAAGAAAATCAGACCAACTCTTCCTGTCCTATGCTGAGGGCAAACAGTTTCTAAAGTAACCTTATCCAGGTGGTTGTCCTCTATTATTACTTTGATTTATCAGCTGAGACATAAAGAACTCCCTACTAAACCTAAAGGTCATTCCACCAGAGCGTTAGCTACTTCGGTAGCTTTTCAAGCAAGGCTACCAATGGAATCTATTTGTGCTGCAGCCACATGGGCCACTCCTCATACTTTCATTTCAAATTATAAGTTGGATATGGCCTCTAGGAGTAGAGCTGAGTTTGGTTCCACTGTGCTCAAGAGTCTGTTCCGATGAGCCACCCAGGACTAAGGTGCTAGGGACGCTGTCCCAACCAGCAAGAATGAAGGCGAGAGAGACAACTTAACATTAAGAAGTTATGTACCTACCATAACGTTCCATGTTAGTTGTCTTCTTCTCGCCTTCTTTCTTGCATCCCACCCTCCATCCCCCTAGCCTGGATAGACCGAGACAAGTCCCTTTTTGAGGCCTTCTTCCTCTGGCTGAGTCTTATCTTGGTTATGTCCTCCTGTGTTTTAGTGCTGTAGGTAAACCTTGTAGTTCGGACAGGTGTCCTTGAATTTTTCTATGGTGTTAGTTCTGTCAAACGAGATCTGGGTATCTAGCGCCAAGCATTGTAGGATATGGGGAGGCCTCGAGCCAGTAAATAGCTCTCGAGCTTTAGTAGATTGCCGAGTCGGAGCCGAGGATCGGCTCCGAACCCAACCAGCAAGAAAGAAGGCGAGAAAAAGACAACTAACATGGAACGTTATGGTAGGTACATAACTTCTTATTATTTTTCATCCGGACAGGGTGGCTCTCCGGACCAATCCATCTTTCATGCCTAAGGTGGTAACCAGTGTGGCTCTTAATCAGACCATTCATCTGCCAACTTTCTTCTCCATTTCACAGAACAAGGGTGAGTGGATTCTGCATTCATTGGATGTACACAGATAACTTAGATTCTACTTAAACAGGACGAAATCTCTAAGAAAATCTGAACAACTATTGGTGGCATTTGCTGCAGGGGCAGAATGAAAAGCTATTTCAAAGCAGACTATTTCAAAATGGATAAGCCATTGCATCCATTTCTGCTATATGCACCATGGTAAACCTATCCCCAAGGGGATCAGGTCTCATTCCACCAGGGCTGCATCTACTTCTGCAGCCTTTCTCAGAGGGGTTCCTACCAGAGACATTCTAAAAGCTGCTACCTGGAGCTCAGTTCATACGTTCACCAAACATTACCATTTACCTCTTTTCTCTAAATCCAGAGCTGGCTTTGCCACTGCTGTCCTGCAGGGCCTTATAGCTGCTCCTAATGCTGTATAAATCCATCCTCCCAACCATAACTTTGGGATTCTACCCAAATGTAATGACTGCAACAGTGAAACATGAAGAACATAGTACAGTTGTGTACACTTACCATAAATGTAGATGTTTGAGTGTATTCACTGTTGCAGTCCTGGTTACCCACCATCCAGCCCCCTGTTTTTCTCTTACTATACCTCTCCTTTCTTTTACTATGCTTAAATGCCTTTTTGGGTGTATTTGCTTTTGTTTGGAGGTATATTTTTTGTGTTTTAAATTATATACTTATATACATATATATATATATATATATATATATATATATATATATATATATATATATATATATTTTGCTCCGCATTTGGGGGCACCTGACATCTGGGGCAAGAAAAACTGATGCAATGGCGTCAGCTGCATGTTTTATACCCCTGACGACCTGACGTCATGGAAGAAGGGACAGCAACTGATGCAGGACCCAAGACTTTGTTAATCAGGCTGACTGAGGGCAAACTGCCAGCAGATTACCCAAATGTAATGACTGCAACAGTGAATACACTCAAACATCTACATTTATGGTAAGTGCACACAACTGTACTTTCTTCCGGGACCTCCCCAGAAGCACCCTCTGAGGAGGTTCCCAGGAAGATAATTTGCAAGAGGAAGCATCTGGATTCCCCACAGTAATCCATCATGTCAGATACTGACTTAGATGAGTCGGAAGGGTCCCCACGGTCCCCCTCTGCAAATATCTCTTTTGGTGATGTCTTAGAAATCCTAAAACAGAGGGGTGGCTGGAATCCCTTTAACCCTACAGATGATGAGTCAGTACTCCTAAAGGCTTTTGGATCTCAACCTCCACCTCTTGGGTGACTCCGCCTTTTGATGAGTTGATGGACCTTCTCTCTCGAAAGGAGTGGGAGTCCCTGGATACCATAGAACCGGTCCCTCGGAGGCCTAATAAATTTATTATGTCACCTCACGACAAGACTTTCCTTACTAAAGGAGTACCCATTGATGCTATGGTGGTGGCAGCAGCCACCAAAAAGGAGCTATCGGAGATCTCCACATCTGGTCATCCTCCTAATAGAGATTCTAGGATCATGGACAGATACGGAAAGCGCATGTTTAGTTCAGCGGCCTTTACTCTTAGACCCCTGAACTATCTCGCACATTTTACCAGACTACACTAAGGAGTTAGGAAATAATCTACAGGGTGCGGCAGCTGCGGGGGTCTCAGATAAGGTAACCTCCCAGCTTGCTTCCCTAAATTCCCTTATAAACTCTTCCATGTGTCTGATTTCATATGCAGCTGATGGAATGAGTAGGGCAGCAGGTACAGGAATTGCTCTTAGGAGACACTCCTGGATGCGCTTATGTTCCTTTGTGGAGCCCTACAAGTCATCCTTTGTAAACACCCCCTTTGATGGTTCATCACTTTTTGGACCGAAAATGAAGGAAACGCTTACCAGATGTGAGCAAGATGGAAAGACTCTGTCTGACGTAGGAGTCCATTTTTCCACCCCTACCAGACCTTATCCTAAAGAATGGAAGAGTGGGAATATGTGGATGTTCTTCGTGTTTCACTGTTGCAGTCATCACACTTGGGTTATCCTGCCAGGGGTAGCCCTCATTCGGTCCGAATACCAGAGGCTTAGTATTCCTGCATCAGTTGCTGCCGCTCCAGGACTGACGTCAGGTCATCAGTAGTATAAAAACAGGCAACCGGTGCCATTACATCAGTCTTTCTTGCCAAGGAGCCCATAGCAGAAGCAGTTTGCACGAGTGCCGGTCGCCGCTACCTGAGTTTTAATTTCCGAAATTGAAGTTGAAGTCTTCTAAAGCTAAGTACCCCGTTGGGGATCCTTTTTTCTTGCTCTAACCAATGTCAGAAAAAGTTAACAATTGATGTTAAGTTGTCAATCTCGCCTTCATTCTTGCTTGATGGGTTCGGAGCCGATCCCTCGGCTCCGACTCGGCACTTGCTAAGCTCGAGAGTCACTTTTACCAGCTCGAGGCAGCCCCATATCCCATGATGCAAGGCGGTAAGTACCCAGATCTCGTTTGCCGCTTCGCTTATGAGGTCCTCCTTTTACCAGCTCCTGGTAAGTGATTTACTATTTCGCTATTTTAGCCCCTTTGAACTTAAAAACCCCTTATAGTTAGTTTTTATTTAGTTTTAATCTGTTTCTGACAGAAATTTGTCTGTCTCTTATTATTTTTTTAGTCAGACTTTACCCATCCCATCCCCCCCCCTGTTAGGGTGTGTGTGTGTTTGTACTTATACCTTTTTGGTATATTTAAATTTAAAGTCTTTGACTGGTGTGTGTGTGTGTTTTGTGTGACACCATGTCAAAAGAAAGGGTCTCAGGCTTTAAGAAGTGTGACTCGTGCTGTCAGAAGATGTCTCTGACAGACGGTCACACTTCTTGCCTTTATTGCCTGGGGCCTCTTCACCTGCAGGACTCCTGTGCTATATGTCATTCTTTCAGCCAGAGAGTCCTGCAGGAAAGAAGAAACAAATTAATACTCAGGGGTTCTTGCCGGAGGGCTCTCCGGCTAAGTCGGCTCCACCTAAGACTGCCAAGTCTTCCAAGGCCCAGGCTTCTGTGTCAAAGCCTGCGGTCTCGGCTCTGACTCGTTCTGAGTCGAGATCGGCTCCGGCTGGAGCCGATTCTGGCTTAACCAAGCCTTCGGCACCGATGGCTATCGGTGCCGATTCTGCATCGACCACTTCGGTGTCGGCCCCGATCGGCTCCGACCACCATGTGGCACAGGCATCGGTGTCGGCTCCGATCGGCTCCGACACCGTTACTTTGTGGCTGTATCGGCTCCGCTGGAGCCGATGCATCGGCTACCTGTCGGCTCCGATAAGTTGTCGGCTCCGACAGGTTCAATAGTTTCATCGGTTCCGATGGCTCCTTCGAGGAAGAGGTCGAGGTCTCCTTCCTTGGAGCCGATACTTTCGCGTCCGGCTTCACCTCTCCTCTCGAACGGAGTCATCGGAGCCGATCTTCAAGGTCATCCAGGCTTTCGGACCATGACTTAGAGAGAGTGGTCAGTAGATTACTTAAGTCACAGGCACTGGCCCAAATGTTACATAGTCCGTCTCAACAGACGACTATTGGTCCACACCCGTTACAGTTCCTCCTTCAACTCTACCCCAGAGCTTGGAGTTGGAGTCTTCGAATGGTTACTGCTACGGCTGAGGGACGGATACCCCTTCTGTCCCTTCAGCCTCTACTCTTATCTCCTCTTCGAGACCTTCCTTAGAGGGATTCGTGGCGGGCTTCCATGGTCTCCTCCGAGGGGTGAGTGGCATCGGACCCTTGTCCAACCCGCTCTTCCCTTGGAGCCTCGGCCTGGTGAGCTCGGCTCCGACATCTGCCTCGGAGACTTCCTTCGGTGGTCCCTGGAGTTCCTAGCTCTTCAGAACGGGTTCTCTCGGACCTGCCTGGGAGGGGAGCATTCGAGGTGATGAAGAGTGTGCTGGCCACTGGTATCAGCCAGCAGTCTGTTCCCTTAGCTCCTCCCTCTATAGTGCCTGTTGACATCTCTGCCACTTCTCTTGCTACAGGACCCAGAGATCCTCCGCCTCAGGTTTCCCCATTGGGAATTTCCCCCTCTTCCGAGGATTCTCCTGATGTTTCGGGAGATCCTCCTAGGAAGAGGACTTGTAAGAGGAAACACGTAGACTCCCCCGAGTCTATCACTTCAGATACTGACTTTGATGAGTCAGAGGGATCCCCAAGATCCCCCTCTGAGGATGTCTCCTTCTCAGACATCCTAGAACTCCTTAGACAGAGGGGAAACTGGCCCACCAATAATCCCTCTGAGGATAAGTCAGTATACCTAGAGGCGTTTGGATCTCGGCCCTCCACCTCCTGGGTGTCTCCGCCTTTCGACCCCCTTATGCAGGTTATTGCCCGAAGCGTGGGCTGCTCCTGACTCTGTAGAGCCAGTCCCTAGGAGGCCTTCAAAATTTATCACTGCCCTGTGACAAGCAATTCCTCACTAAGGGTGTCCCGCTGATGCCATGGTGGTGGCTGCTGCCACCAAGAAGGAACTTGCAGATCCTTCCGCACCGTCCATCCTCCTAATAAGGACTCTAGGACCATGGATAGGTACGGTAAGCGGATGTTTTCCTCAGCGACCTTTGCTATGCTCGCTGAATTACCTATGTCACTTCACCAGACTCCAGAGGGATATCCTTAAGGATCTGGGTGAAGTAGTACAGGATCCTACAGCTGCAGGGGCTCAAGAAAAATTGCTTCGCAGCTAGGAACCCTTAATTCCATTGCAAACTCCTCCATGCGGCTAATATCATATGCTGCTGATGGAGCAGTAGGCCGCAGGTACAGGTGTGGCTCTTAGACGCCAAGCCTGGATGCGGCTATGTGACTTTGCAGATCCCTTTAAGGCGTCCTTCACAAATTCTCCCTTTGATGGGTCAGCTTTGTTTGGCCCTCAGGTGAAGGAAACTTTGACCAGGTGTGAGCAGGACGGCAAGACTCTTTCTGCTGTAGGAGTCCGTTTTCCACCCCTTCTAGACCTTACCCCAAAGGACAGAAAGGTGGCAAAATGTGGTTCCGCAAATCCCAAGGAGTCACGCCGATTCACGTGGTCAGTTTACCCCTAGAGGCAGAGGGGTAACAACAACAGACGCTCTAGAGGCAGAGGGGGTCCAAAACCAGGGAAACAGAGAGCCTCTCTCTGACAAGCCCTTTCAGCATCCCTGAGATGTTGCCGCTGTCCCTCCTTGGAGGCAGTCGGGAAGATTATCACTGTACCCAGAAGCCTGGCATTCCCTCACTCAAGACAGATGGGTACAGTCGATCATATCCAAGGGTTACATAATTCCTTTCGAGGAAAGTCCTTTCCCCTCAAATTCCCTTCCAGATGTACCACCCGGTCTAAGGGAAATTGCAGAGTTAGAGGTCTCAAAACTACTGCAAAAAAGAGCCATTCAGCCAGTTACAGTAGACCATTCAGAGCCCGGAATCTACTCAAGGTTCTTTTTGGTCCCCAAAAAGACGGGAGACTGGAGACCAATATTGGATCTCAGCAGACTCAACAAGTCTGTGAGGAAGACAAGATTCCGAATGGTCACTCTTCAGTCAATTCTGCCCTTCTTACAGAAGGACAACTGGATGTGCTCAATAGATCTTCAGGATGCGTACTATCACATCAAAATTCACAGACGCTCCAGGAGATTTCTCCGCCGGCTGGGGTCCAGTCATTTCCAGTTCAGAGCCCTGCCCTTTGGTCTCACTACAGCCCCCAGAGTGTTCACCAAATGCATGGCAGTGGTCACGGCTCACCTGAGACGACAAGGATTCCAGGTGTTTCCGATCTCGACGACTGGCTCCTGTCAGCCACCACCAGGCATCAGCTTATTCAAGCCAGGGATTACACAATAAGTCTTTGTTCTCATTTGGGCATCTCGATCAACTTCAAAAGTCATCCTTATCGCCCTGCCAGTCTATTACTTTCATAGGCTTAAACTTAAACACTGTTCGGATGTCAGCTACCCTTACAGATCAAAGAGTTTCAGACATTCAGAGTCATGTCAGGATCATTCTGGCCAACAAGAAAGTACAGGCCAGAATGGTTCTAAAGGTTTTAGGCCTCATGGCTGCGGCCATTACTCTTCTTCCCCTGGCTCGATTCTACATGCGCCTTCTTCAGTGGATGCTGTTCACACAGTGGTCGTACCAACAACTTCCAATGCGTCACCAGATTCTGGTGACACAGATTTGCAAAGATCATCTTGCTTGGTGGATCACATCTCCTCAGGTTCACCAAGGCAGGTACTTTGTACCCCCATCCCCGATAGCCACTGTCACCACGGATGCCTCCCTGATCGGGTGGGGGGGTCATTATCAGGGCAGGATGGTTCATGGGACGTGGCAGCCGTTCGAGTACCATCTGCACATAAATGTCCTGGAGATGAGAGCAGTGCTTTTAACGCTGCACGCCCTCAACGACTTTCTTCCCGTAGGGACAATTGCAGTCCACACAGACAACATGTCTGTAGTTTGGTATATCAACAAACAGGGTGGAACCAAGTCCTACCCTTGTGTCGAGAAGCGCTCAGACTATGGCAATGGGCGATCTCCTCTCATCGGTTTCTGGTAGCAACGCATATCCCTGGGAAAACCAACATTGTAGCGGACAGATTGAGCAGAGCTATTCTCATGCCTCACGAGTGGTCTCTCAAGCAATCTATAGCGGAAGAGATATTTCTGGAATGGGGTCGTCCATGTTGCGATCTTTTTGCTACTCCCCAAAACAGCAAATGCCCAGACTTCTTCTGTCTCTTCCCTCTACCAGGCCATCCCCCCAGAGACGCTCTGACCCAGGATTGGCCCCCAGGGACTTCTTTATGCCTTCCCTCCATTTCCTCTGATCCAGAAAGCTACCATTTTGAGAGCCAAATTGATTCTCATTGCCCCTTACTGGCCTCGACAAGTTTGGTTCCCGTTCCTCCATCATCACCTTTTGGTGCAGCCGTGGCATCTGGACCCAGTGCCAGATCTTCTGATTCACCAATCTGGTCAGCTGCACCGGTCTATCCCTTCTCTCAACCTCACAGCATGGTTGCTCCACTTCCTTCCTTAGCCAGGCTTCCTTTGATCTCTAACCCAGTTAGAGACATCATAGTAGCTTCGTTAAAATCCTCTACCAGGAGGATTTATACAAGCAAATGGAAACGTTTCTCTTATTGGGCTAAGGCCAAGAATATTGATCCTTTCACTGCCCCTGTTCAGGCAGTCCTGGACTTCTTAGCAGAGATTTTTCATGCAGGCTCCTCTTCTTCCACAGTCAGAGTTCAATTGGCTGCTATCTCCAACTTTCATGTTGGGGTCGCAGATCATAATATTATGTCCCATAGGCTCTGCAGGGCCTTCTTGAAAGGAATTTTCCTACTAAAGCCTCCAATCAGGAATCCTCCTCCTCAGTGGGATCTAAATTTAGTGCTGACATCCTAGATTCTTCCCCCCTTCGAGCCAGCTGTTTCTTGTTCCCTGAAATTTCTTTCTTGGAAAACTTTATTCTTAGTGGCTATTACATCGACCAGGAGGGTGTCTGAACTTCATGCTCTATCGGTTCGACCCCCCTATTTGGTTTTTCACAAAGACAGAGTATCTTTGAGAACTAATCCGACCTTTTGCCTAAGGTCGCTTCAAAGACCAATTTGAATCAATCCATTGATCTCCTGTATTTTTCCCAAACTATTCAGACAGAGCTGAACAAAAACTACATTATCTTGATGTCCACCGTCAACTTAGATATTATTTGGACAGAACAAAAAAATTTAGAAAATCTGATCAACTTTTTGTTTCCTATGGATAATAAAAAGGCCTTCCTGTTTCTAAAGTGACCTTGTCCAGATGGCTTTCTTCGTCATCTCTGAAATTTATCTGCTCAGGGAAAACAGCTGTGCTCAAAACCTAAAGCACATTCAACTAGGAGCTTAGCTACTTCTACAGCCTTTCAAGCTAGACTTCCTTTAGACACTATTTGTGCAGCGGCCACTTGGGCCACTCCTCACACTTTTGTTTCCCATTACAAATTGGACTTGGCCTCCAGGGACAGAGCCAGTTTTGGCTCTACAGTCCTCAAGAGTCTGTTCCATTGAGCCACCCAGGATAGAGGTGCTAGGACGGTCCCATCAAGCAAGAATGAAGGCGAGATTGACAACTTAACATTAAGAAGTTATGTACCTACCATAACGCTCCATGTTAGTTGTCTTCTCGCCTTCTTTCTTCGACCCTCCCTCCTTCCCCAGGCCTGGACAGACCTTGTTATAAGAAATTATTATGCTGAAGACCATTCAGACCTGGTCCTTCTTCCATCCTGTAAGTTTTCTTTCTTCCTTTGGGAAGTGTTTTATGCTTGGTGCTATTGCCCTTTGTCATCAAACGAGATCTGGGTACTTACCGCCTTGCATCATGGGATATGGGGCTGCCTCGAGCTGGTAAAAGTGACTCTCGAGCTTAGCAAGTGCCGAGTCGGAGCCGAGGGATCGGCTCCGAACCCATTAAGCAAGAAAGAAGGCGAGAGAAGACAACTAACATGGAACGTTATGGTAGGTACATAACTTCTTATTTCGCCTTTGGAAAGCAAATACCACACAGAGATTTCCATTCTTACTGCGTCACCTGTTTAGCCCCAGACTATGACGTCCCTCGCTGCCGGTTTTGTGCTTTGATGTTCTTCGTGTTTCACTGTTGCAGTCATTACATTTGGGTAATCTGCTGGCAGGTTGCCCTCAGTAGGCCTGAATTCCAAAGTCTTGCGTCCTGCATCGGTTGCTGTCTTCTCTTCCATGATGTCAGGTCATCAGGGGTATGAAACATGCAGCCGGCGCCATTTTCTTTAGTCTTTCTTGCCTCGTGGTGCCCGAAGCAGAAACATTTTCGCAAGTGCTGGTCGACCGACTACTGAAAAATTGAGTTTGAGTTTCAGAACCGAAGTCTTCACTAAAGCTAAGTACCCCGTTGGGGAAACTTTTTTCTTGCTTTTTGCCGATGTCAGAAAAAGTTAATAATTGTATTTCTTGTGGGAAGCAAATACCTCATAAGGATTTCCATTTATACTGTATTCCTTGCCTAGGCCCTGATCACAACGTGCCTGATTGCCGGTTTTCTGCTAGATTTAACCAACGTACTATTAAGCATCGGTATATTTTTGCATCAAAGTATTTTGGAAACAGATTTAACTACCCAGAAATGTCGTTGGATAGCAATCCGACTACCAGAGTACATAAAAAATGCAAGGAAAAGGACAGAGAAAGGCAGTCGAGATCCAAAACCGACGATGAAGCTTCTCCTAAGCCAGTCACTGGTTCGCCAGTACTCAGTGAAGCGCTTTCACAGCCCTGATACCCGCTACCTTCGAGTCACAGGCCTCTACCGACACCCATGTGGAGTCAGGCATGCCGCAAGATACTCAAGGTATTGGACCGACGGATGTATCTCCCTCGGATGGGACTGGAGCCGCTGAGCAGGCACCGGCTTCTGAGGGTGTATTCAGACCTCATCATTTGTATATCAAACCGACGACAGCTGCAAAACCAAAGACAAAAGCAACTTCTAAAACTAAAAAACTGACGCATGAGCCACGTGCACAGGCCTCTATGCCTAAAAAACAGATGCTCAAAATGGCTGAAGACCTTATTACCTTGATCAGGGGTTCCCATCCCCCTCCAGATAAGCAGCCTAGGCAAGACACTGATTATGAATCTTCAGATCAGGTTTCTATTTCTTCTGATTCCTCTTCTGATCAGGAATTGTCTATACCTCCCTATGAGGATTTTGATGCTGAGGAGTCTATTCCTTCTGCATCTCCTCCTGAGGATTATTCATTTGGAGAAATCTTGCATACTTTGAGGGAGCATTTTCACTGGGAGAGTCAAGATTTCTCAGAATCAAAAAAGAGGCTCAGAGATTTCCTTCTTCTCCCTCAGCACATACCTTTAGCCATCCCCCCTGTTTTAGACATTGTGGATGATGTGTTTTCAGAGTCAAGCTTGACCCCTGACGCCTTACCTGCAGCTCCACTAAGCCTGACAGATACTACAGGGTACCTGACTCACATAAATTTTTATTTAGAAACCCTGCTGCTGATCCTGAAACTATTTCACAGGGTCCAAAGGGAGTTAAGGCCTTAACAGCAAAAAAATCCTTCATCCTCTGACAGAGATTCAAGAGCACTAGACAGATGGGGAAAAAAGGTTTATACATCTGAAACCTTGGCAATCAGGGCCTTAAACTGTCAATTTCATATGATTAAGTACCAACAACATGTTATGAGATTGCTGAAACAGAAAATGATGTTGATTTCAGTGCAGAAAATAAAGAATTGCAGGAATTATTGCATGCAGCTGAGCAAGCTGGAAAGCATACTTTGCAATATGGTTTTGATTCTTTAGAGGCCTCCTGCAGTGCCGCAGTTACTGGATCTGTGATTAGGAGGCATGCCTGGTTAAAGGAACAAAATTTACCTGATCATGTTAAAGCTAAATTGCTAGAAGCACCTTTACAGCATGATTCTCTGTTTGGTATTAAGGCAGAAGAGGTTCTAAAGAAAATGGAAGACAAAGCTAAGTCTATGCAAACTGTTAAAGACTTCTTACAAGTGCAGCCACCAAGATTCAGTAGACACTGGCCTACAAAAAAATTGGTCCTTTCCTGTGTCAGACAGAGCTCAAAGGGGCAAATCCAGGCGCCCTAAGGGTTCCAGATACCAGGCGCAAGATTCATACAGGTCAAAGCAATGGGGCGCTTCCACCTCCAAAACTGGAGGAGATAATGCGCAAAACTACAGAAAGCAATCCCAATGACTTCCCTATGCCTACACCAAGCACTTATCTTTTGGCAGCACCCATAGGGGGAAAATTAGCACTTTTTGCTCAAAATTGGCAGTTAATAACCCAGGACAAGTGGGTACTAAACATCGTATCACAGGGATACAGATTCCATTTCCACACTCTGCCAATGGCAAATGGTTGACCAGATCTGCCAAAAAATCAATGGGCAGAGGCACAGAAACAGGTTACGTCCCTCATGGATATGGGGGCCATTCAGGCAGTACCAGAACAGGAAAAAGAACAAGGTTTTTACTCAAGACTGTTCTTGGTACCCAGAAAGACAAGGCCTGGCGGCCAATACTGGATTTATCGATTTTGAACACATATCTGGACATTCCAAAATTCAAAATGCTGACTTTGCAGCAGCTTCTGCCCATGCTGGGCAAGAATGCTTGGCTGGTGACTTTAGACCTAAAAGAGGCATACCTGCATGTCCCAATAAGACAGTCGTGTAGAAGATACCTCAGATTCAAGGCTGGCTTAATGCATTACCAGTTCTCTGCACTGCCCTTTGGCTTATCTACTGCGCCCAGGGTCTTTACAAAGTGCCTGGCACCAGTAATGGCATTTTGCAGACAAAAAAGTATACAAATATATCCTTACTTGAACGACTGTCTCATTCAAGCAGAGAACAAGGACACTCTTCTTCGACACCTAGTGTTTGCGAGAAGGCTTCTAACATGCCTAGGGTACACAGTAAATGAAAAGAAATCACAACTGGTACCCTCTCAAAAGATAACATTCCTGGGTGCAAGCTTAGATACAACTGCCCAGATGGCTTACCTCACGCCAGACAAGCAAAGGCAACTGACTACTTACTTCAAACTGATGGCAACAAAGACTCAGTTATCTGCAAGACAAATTCTGCAGGCTCTGGGTTTCATGGCATCCTGCACCCTACTAATTCCATATGCAAGACTGCATATGAGGAAACTTCAATGGTACCAAAAAAGTTTATGGAGTCAACATTCACACAGTTTGGAAACAATGATTCCTCTCATTCCCTGCCTGCAACAAGAGTTTCTATGGTGGGCAAAGACATGTCACCAAAACATGGGACTGCCCTTGCCAGCCAAACCTTAACAACAGACGCGTCAGATTATGCCTGGGGGGCCCACATGGCAGGAAGATGCATTCAGGGCTTATGAGCACCAAAACAAATGCATCTGCATATCAACCAGAAAGAGATGCTAGCTGTTCAATATGCCCTAACAGCCTTCAAGGACTTACTTCATCCAGGACAACTACTGATAAAGACGGGCAACACCACAGTCATGTGGCACATAAACAAGCAAGGGGGCACACACTCATACCCCCTTTGCAGATTAACCATGGCACTGTGGGACACAGCTTTGACCCACCAAATACATCTTCAAGCTCAATTCCTGCCAGGAAAGCAAAACACTCTGGCAGACGATTTAAGCAGAAACCTTATAGATCCTCACGAGTGGAAACTAAATCCACAAGTCTTCGGCATGATAACAGAGAAATGGGGTAGCCCAGACATAGACCTATTTGCTTCTCCTCAAAATTATCAATTGAAAAGATTCTGCACAAGGACTTATCACAGACAAGCATGGAAAGTGGACACCCTATCCTTCAGTTGGAAAAACCTATTTGTTTACACCTTTCCTCCTGTGCCTCTTCTCCCCAAGGTCCTCCTAAAAGTCAGACAAGAGAATCCAAAGATGATATTAATTGCCCCAGACTGGCCCCACCAATACTGGTACCCAATCCTCAGGAACTTGTCTCTATATCCAGCTAGGACCTTGACTCAAAGACCACAACTACTGTCCCAGCAAAACAATCAGATCCTGTACAATCAACTACAGACTCTGAACCTGGCAGCATGGCTAATCATGTAGTCATACAAACAACACCTCTCAGTAAAGCTGTGATGGATGTCATTCTGGAAGCCAGAAGGCCTAGTACTACAAAATCTTATGCTGACAAATGGAAGAGATTCTGTGCTTGGAATCAAGCACAAGGAAGTGATACAGCAGAACCAAATATTCCTCAGATATTACAATACTTAACTGAGATGCTTGGCAAAGGCCTATCTTTCTCATCAATCAACATCCACGCCTCTGCCATTTTGGCTCATTACAATACAGTCACCAATCTTTTCTCATCCTTTACTAAAGCAGTATCTTAGAAGAGCCAAAAATGTAAGGCCTCCTAGAAGATCACCATTACCTGCATGGGACCTCAATTATGTGTTGGAAAAGCTCACCCTGCCTCCATTTGAACCAGCTGCTACCGCTGATCTAAAGTTCGTATCATGGAAAACAGCTCTGCTGCTAGCTATTACTTCAGCAAGAAGAGTTTCAGAGCTACAGGCCCTCATAGCTGTAGAGCCTTTTATCACATTTTACCCAGACAGGGTGCCTCTGAGGACAAATCCTACTTTTATGCCTAAGGTGGTGTCCATTGTGGCCCTTAACCAAACAATTCATCTGCCAACTTTCTATCCAAATCCGCAGAACAAGGGGGAGAGAATTCTGCATTCCTTGGACGTACACAGACAGCTAATATTCTACTTGAGCAGGACTAAGGCTCTAAGAAAGACTGAGCAATTACTAGTGTCATATGCTGCAGGATCAGAAGGAAAGGCTATTTCAAAGCAGACAATTTCAAAGTGGATAAGCCACTGCATCCATTTCTGCTACTTACACCATGGTAAACCTGTTTTCAAGGGCATTAGGTCTCATTCCACCAGAGCTGCAGCTACTTCAGCAGCCTTTTTCAGAGGAGTACCAACCAAAGGCATTCTAGAGGCTGCTACTTGGAGTTCTGTTCACACCTTTACAAAGCATTACCATTTGCCTCTCTACTCTAAGTCCAGGGCAGGCTTTGCCACTGCAGTGCTGCAGGGCCTTATAGCCGCACCTAATGCTGTTTAGCTCCTGCCTCCCAACCATAGCTTTGGGATTCTACCCAAATGTAATGACTGCAACAGTGAAACACGAAGAACATAGTACAGTTGTGTACACTTACCGTAAATGTAGATGTTTGAGTGTATTCACTGTTGAAGTCCAGGTTATCCTCCCTCCATCCCCCTGTCATTCTGAAATGTATCTTTCCTTCTCTATCCTCTACAACCTATGTGGTGTATTTGCTTGTAGATGAAGGTTAAGTTTATATTGATGCATGTATATATATACTTATATATATAATTTTGCTATCTTTTTGGGGGTGCCTAACATCGGGGGCAAGAAAAACTAAAGAAAATGGCGTCGGCTGCATGTTTTTTACCCCTGACGGCCTGACGTCATGGAAGAAAAGACAGCAACCGACGCAGGACCCAAGACTTTGGAATTCAGGCCGACTGAGGGCAACCTGCCAGCACATTACCCAAATGTAATGACTGCAACAGTGAATACACTCGAACATCTACATTTATGGTAAGTGTACACAACTGTACTTTCAACACCTGAACTATATGTCGTCGGGCCCTTATTGTAACTAAATACTTTTGCTCTCGATCTCCGTATTCTGAAATGGCTTTGGTAAGCCATCGGATTACCGATCTTCTGAAAAAACGTAAGGATAAAGACAGAGACAGACCGCATAGGTCCAGAACTGCCGCCGACACTTCTGTTAAGCTAGTCGCCAGTTCTCAGTGAGGCACCTTTGCAGCTTCTGATGCCCGCTTCTGTGGATTCGCAGGCCACTACCGAGACCTGTTCAGAGTCTGGTATGCAGCGAGACTCTTTTTTGACTGTGGAACCTGCGGATGTCTCTACCTTGGATGGGTCCGGAACCGCTGTGCAGGCACTGGCTTCAGAGGATGTTCTTCCTACAACTGCTATTTGACACAAACCGACAACTTCTTTCGCGTCTTCAGTTCTTTCTAAAACTACCGTGTTTCTAAGGCTCAGAGTTTGAACTACGCCTAAAAAACCGACGACCCAACCTCAAGTGCCTTCTTCCATGCCTCAATCTCAGATGCTTAAAATGGCGGAAGACCTTATCATGCTGATTAGGGAAGCCAGCCTACACCTGTGCAAAGGAAAAGAGACTTGTCCCCAGCAGCTTTATCTGACCAAGAGTCTGACGACGCTGAGGTTTCTGATTATGAAGACATGCCCTTATCTGCGTATGAGGATTCAGATGCAGAGGAATCTATTCCTTCTGCCTCTCCTCTAGAGGAGTGGTGAAACTCTACATACCTTGAGAGAGCATTTCCATTGGGAATGCCAGGATTATCCTCAGTCCAAAAAGAGACTCAGGGAATTTTTAGATTTACCACAGCACAGATCCTTAGCTATTCCTCCTGTTCTGGATGTTGTGGATGATGTTTTTATGGAATCCAGTCTAACTCCTAATACTCTATCTCCTACTCCCAGGAAACCTGACAGGTACTACAGAGTCGCTGACTCACACAAATTTCTTTTCAAAAATCCTACTGCTGATCCAGAGGCCATCTCCCAAGGGCCTAAGGGAATAAGAGCAACCACAGCTAAGAATCCCACCCCCTCCGACAGGGATTCCCGTGCTTTAGACAGATGGGGTAAAAAAGTATACACCTCTGCAACTTTTGCCATTAGAGCATTACATTGTCAGTTCCACATGCTGAAATACCAGCAACATACCATGGAACTTATTAAACAAAAACTATCTACCTTCGCTGACTGTGCAGAAAATAAAGAATTACAGAAGCTTATGCATTCTGCAAGCCAAGTTAGTAAGCATACCCTGCAATGTGGGTTTGACACCCTAGAAGCTGAAGCATCCTGCAGGGCAGCAGTCACAGGTTCTGTACTTAGATGGCATGCTTGGCTTAAGGAACAGACCTTGCCAGACCATGTCAAATCAAAATTATTGGATGCACCACTAAACAAAGACAATCTGTTTAGCACCAAAGCAGAAGAGGTCCTAAAAATATGGAAGAAAAGGCTAAGTCTATGCAGACAGTTAAAGACTTTTTGCAAGTCCAGCCTCCAAGATTCAGTAGGCATTGCCCCTCAAAACATTGGTCCTTTCCAGCCCCCTCAAGGCCACCTCAGACTAGACATAGGGGAAGCAGACCCCCCAGATAACAGTCTCAGGGTATGCAGAGATCTAAGCAATGGGGTACCTCCACTTCTAAAACAGGGAGTGCTAAGCCACCCCCTTATTGAAAGAATTCACAATGACTTTTCAACTCCACCTCTTACCTCTGCCCACCTGCTTGTGCCCCTAGGAGGAAAACTTGCCTCCCATGCCAAAAACTGGGCCTCCATCATCAATGATCGATAGGTCCTCAACATAGTGTCCCAGGAGTACATATTTTATTTTCACACACTGCCAACCCCAAAAGGGTTACCAGATCTTCCTCCAAACCAGTGGGCAGAGGCACAAAACCAAGTTCATTCCCTGCTCTCCATGAGGGCAATTCAGCATGTTCCTGCAAACCAGATAGGCCAAGGTTTCTATTCCAGACTTTTCCTGGTACCCAGAAAAGAGGGCACATGGCACCCAATCCTAGAGCTATCCATTCTAAACACCTTCCTGGTGGTACCAAAATTCAAAATGCTCACCCTCCAGCAGCTTCTTCCTATGCTATCCAGAGATGCCTGGTTAGCCACTCTAGACCTAAAAGAGGCCTATCTGCACATCCCAATCAGGGAATCTTGCAGGAAATATCTACGTTTCAGGGCAAGATCTATGCATTATCAGTTCTCTGCACTTCCCTTTGGCTTATCCACTGCTCTCAGAGTTTTCACAAAATGCCTGGCTCCAGCCATTGCTTTTTGCAGACAAAGAAATATTCAAATTTACCCCTGCTTGGACGACTGCCTGATTCACGCAGACAGTCAGGAAAAGCTGTTACAGCTCTTGACATTTGTAAAAGATCTGCTGACCTCATTGGGGTACACTATAAACGAAAAGAAATCCAAACTAGTCCCCAGTCAGAAAATTGTATTCCTGGGAGCAAGCCTGAACACAGCATCCCAGATGGCATTCCTAACTCCAGAAAGACAAGCCTACCTGACAGGCTACTTCTCTCAACTGGCCACCAGAACCCAGTTATCCTGCAAGGATAATCCTGCAAGCTCTAGGGTTCATGGCCTCCTGCATTCTACTAATTCCATATGCCAGACTGCATATGAGGAAACTTCAGTGGTACTTAAAAAGCCTTTGGTGCCAACATTCACAGGACCTGGAAACTATTATACCTATGATACCTTGTCTAAGGAAAGATTTTCTTTGGCGGGCAGCAGCATGCAACCAGAACAAGGGACTTCCCTTTCCACAACCCCACGCCGCCTAGACCATAACCACAGACACATCAGACTATGCCTGGGGTGCACACCTGGATGGCAGGTCCATTCAGGGCCACTGGAGCCCAAATCAAATTCATCTGCACATCAACCATAAAGAGATGCTAGCTGTTCAGCATGCTCTGACAGCTTTCAAACCCCTACTTTCTCCGGGGCCTCTACTAATCAAAACAGACAACACCACAGTGATGTGGTACATCAACAAGCAGGGAGGAACCCACTCTTACCCACTATACAGGCTAGCCATGACCCTTTGAGACATGGCTTCAGCCATGCAGATTCACCTGCTAGCACAATTCCTGCCAGGCAACCAAAACTCTCTGGCAGACAACTTAAGCAGAAATCTCCTAGACCCACATGAGTGGCAGTTAAACCACAGCACCTTCAGCCTCGTAACACAGAAATGGGGTACCCCGAAGGTGGACCTATTTGCCTCCCACAACAACCACCAGCTCAGCAAATTCTGCACCAGGGAACCTCACAGCAAGGCCTGGAAAGTGGATGTCCTATCCTTCCAATGGGTAAACCTCTCAATCTATGCATTTCCCCCTCTACCTCTTCTTATAAGGGTGTTACTCAAAATAAGGGAGGAAAGACCAAGGGCAATCCTGATTGCCCCAGACTGGCCACGCCAACACTGGTACCCACTATTGTGCAGCCTGTCACCATTGCCTCCATGGCACCTCCCTCAGATTCCAGCTCTCCTGACGCAGCAAAAGGGAGAGGTCTTGAATCCACAATTGCAGACCCTGAACCTGGCAGCCTGGCTTATTCCTTGACCTCTCCTCCAGTGGCCAGCCTAAGTCAGCAAGTCCTGGATGTTATACATGAAGCCAGAAGACCCAGCATTAGAAAATCCTATGCTGACAAGTGGAAAAGGTTTTGCTCCTGGATTCAGGATAAAGGAGCTGAACCAGCACATCCCTCCTTACCTCTCATTCTGGATTACCTAGCAGATCTGCTCCACAGGGGCCTATCCTTCTCCTCTATTAAAATCCATGCCTCTGCTTTCTCTGCTCATTACAGCACAGAGCCACCTCTATTTTCACACGCCCTCATCAAGCATTTCCTTAGAGGGGCTAACAACTTAAGGCCACCCAGAAGAGCCCCTACCCCTGCTTGGGACCTCAACTTTGTGTTGGAAAAGCTCACACTACCCCCCTTTGAGCCTGCAGCTTCAACAGAGTTAAAATTCCTCTCTTGGAAAACAGCCTTGCTTCTGGCTATCACTTCAGCTAGAAGAGTGTCTGAGCTACAAGCACTCATGGCTGTGGAACCCTTCATCATTTTCCATGCTGACAGAGTCTCCCTCAGAACTAACCCAACTTTCATGCCTAAAGTAGTGTCCAGTGTGGATCTCAACCAATCTATTCATTTGCCCACCTTTTTCCCTACACCTCAAAATAAGGGGAAAGGATCCTGCACTCTTTAGATGTGCACAGACAGCTCAGATTCTACTTGGATAGCTCTATGCCCTTTAGGAAATTTGACCAGTTACTAGTCAGCTTTGCAGCAGGGGCAGAGGGCAAAGCCATATCAAAACAAACCATTTCCAAATGGATAGCACACTGTATCCATTTCTGTTACAAACACCATGGGAAACCACCCCCACAGGGGGTCAGAACACATTCCTCTAGGGCAACTTCCACCTCTGCAGCTTTTCTCAGAGGGGTCCCAACCAAGGACATCCTGGAGGCAGCAACATGGAGTTCTGTTCATACCTTCACCAAGCATTACCACCTGCCTACCTTTTCCAACTCCAGGGCAGGCTTTGCAACTGCAGTCCTGCAGGACATACTAGCCAGCTCCAACTCTTCTTGACTGCCTTCACCCGTTTCTTCAGCTTTGGGAATCAACCCAGGTGTGATGATTGCAACAGTGAAACACGAAGAACATAGTACAGTTTTGTGCACTTACCATAAATGTAGATGTTCAAGTGTATTTACTGTTGCAGTCCTGGTTTCCCACGCTCCACCCCCCTTGTCTCTCTCTCTCTCTCTCTCTCTCCTCTCTATCTCTCTCTTCCTCACTCCTTACAGTGCTATTTGGTATTTACTTTCTACTGGTGGTGTTATTCCACCATAGCCTAGCTCCCTATTTGGGGGCTCCTGACATTTGGGGCAAGAAAAACTGATGTAATGGCATCGGCTGCCTGTTTTTATACCACTGACGACCTGATGTCAGTCCTGGAGCGACAGCAGCCAATGCAGAAATACTAAGCCTCTGGTATTCAGGTCGACTGAGGGCTATCCTTGGCAGGATAACCCAAGTGTGATGACTGCAACAGTGAATACACTCGAACATCTACATTTATGGTAAGTGTACACAACTGTACTTTCTTTTTAGTTCCAAAGAAAACAGGGGACTGGAGACCAATTTTGGATCTCAGCAGATTGAACAAATCTGTCAAAAAAAAAAAGGTTTCGGATGGTCACACTACACTCTATACTTTCTTTTCTAGGGAAAGACGATTGGATGTGCTCAATTGATCTCCAGGATGCATACTACTATATAAAGATGGCCATACCATCCAGGGATCATCTGCTCTTTTGGCTGGGAGCCATTCACTTTCAGTTTTGAGCTCTACCCTTTGGTCTCACTACAGCCCCCCAGAGTGTACACCAAATGCATGGCAGTAGTCACGGCTTACCCGAGACGGTTAGGATTCCAGGTGTTTCCATATTTAGATGACTGGCTCCTCACTGCCACCACCAAGCATAAACTAATACACTCAAGGGTGACAACCTTAGATCTTTGCAGTCGATTGGTGATTACTATAAACTGGGACAAATCTGCTTTACAGCCATCCAGACATACCGACTTTATAGACACAGATCTCAACACAGTTTCCATGACTATAAAACTTCCAATGGAAAGAATGGTGAGCCTTCGACAACAAGTTCTGGATCTCATCCTCAAACAGAGAGCCCCAGTTTCAGTAGTGCTCAAATTATTACTAGGGACCATGGCTGCAGCCATCATTACCATTCCATTAGGCCGAATGCACATGCGGATACTGCAATGGCTGGTTTTCACACAATGGTCTTATCAGGAACTTCCAATGTCTCACCACATTATAATAACAAAGTCATGCAAGAGGGATCTTCTTTGGTGGCTGACCTCTCCTCAAGTGACAATAGGATGCCCCTTTGTTCTTCCAACCCCAGTTGCCACTGTGACCATGGACACCTCCCTGATAGGGGGGGGGCATTTTCAGGGCAGGACATCCCAAGGCACATGGGAGAATCTCACATAATGAATTTGTGTGGACTACAAGAAGTGGGTTGTCAGTGTACATGAGGCAATTGCTACATTGCCTCAGGATGCCCATGCCGACCAATCTGGCTGGAGAAACTGTGGGAAATTGTCTGTCCATAATGCTAGGTAAGTTGATGTGGTTAGAAAACAGGGAGAGGACAGGAAAGAACAGATAAAGTAGTGGACAGGAGAAGTGGACAGAAAATACAAAGGGGTAGTGGGTAGGATCTGTATTGGTACCTCAGTAGCTTCACTGAATGCATCACCTGTCAGTGAGGGACAGTCACAAGAACTCACAGATGGAGCACCAGCAGAGGATCTTAAAACTATATTCTCGAAAAATTGACCTTACCATCTTTTTAACTGGCAGCTTGCACTGATCTTAAGTTCTTAAAATGAAAACTGTTTTGTTTATTGCTCTTACGTCTGCCAGGTGAGTTTCTGAGCTGCAAGCTGTCATGGTGGGACAACCTTACTTGATTTTTCACAGAGATAGGATTGTGTTACTCACTAATCCTTGTTTTAGGCTGAAAGTGATTTCAGTCTTCACTTTCTATCAGTCTTTTAATCTTACAGTATTCTTTCTGGAACTTAAGTACAAGGGATAAACATTACTTTATACCTTGGATTTGTATAGGCAGCTCAGGTACTGCCTAGACAGAAAAAAGTCCTTTTAGTAAGGCAAAAAGGCTTTTTATTTCCTTTTCTCTGGCAGGGAAAGGTCATCCTGTCTCTAAGCAATCAACTGCACATGGGTTTTCTTATGTTTTGACTTTTTGTTGCACCCATCACTGTGAGGCAAATCCAGGCAAGGTAAAGGCACTTTTCACCAGTTTTTTTCCTCATCGGTGACATTTTGGAAAGGATTGGACTCTAAAAGTATTCTATAGGCAACAACTTGGTCCTCCATCCTTACCTTCATGAAGCACTACAGACTAGATGCTTTTCTGGATCCAGTGCAGGCTTTGCGAGGACTGATGTTCTTCGTGTTTCACTGTTGCAGTCATCATCTGTGGGTTATCCCTGCTGTGGTAGCCCTCAGCCGCCCAAATACCAGAGTCAGTGTTTTTCTGCGCTGGCTGCTGTCGCTTGCTGTCTGACGTCAGGTCGTCAGTGCTGTAAAGGAAGGCAGCCTATGCCATTACATCAGTCTTTCTTGCCATGGAGCCCATAGCAGAAGCAGTTCACAAGTGTTCCGGTCAGTCGCTACTAGAGTTTGAATTACAGCTGAAAACATCTAACGCTAAGTACCCCATTGGGCATCCTTTTTTCTTGCACTAACCGATGTCCGAAAAAGTTAACAATTGTCTCGCCTGTGGAAAGCAAATACCACACCGAGACTTCCATTCATACTGCGTCACTTGTTTAGGCCCAGACCACGACATCCCCCCTGTTGCTGGTTCTGTGCCATCTTTAACATGAGAACCATTCATCGTACAGCTCTTATTGTAGCCGAAATGGCGTCCGTCAGCTAACCGTAGACATTCCGAAAAAATGTAAGGATAAAGATAGAGGCAAACCACATAAGGCTAAGCCTTCTGATGACTCTACCACTAAGCGGGTCGTCAGTACTCCGAAATTCAATGAGGTGACTTCGCAGCCCCTGATGCCTGATTCAGTATCCTGGCAGGGCTCTACTGAGACCCTTTTGGAGTTTGGGATGCCGCAGAAATCTTCTTCGTCTTCCGAGCCTTTGGTTGTCTCTGTCTCAGTTGGGTCCAGAGCTGCAATGCAGGCACCAGCTTCCGAGAAGGTCTTTCGCACTACTGAATCTAGACAAAAAACAACGTCTTCTCCTCCGACTACCGTTTCTCTCAGACTGGTGAATACTCTTAGGCCTAGAGGCAAGGCCACACCTAGGAAAACTACTTCTAGCCACCATTTTACTCCTGCTCCACCACCCCAAGCTCAAATGCTTAAAATGGCAGAGGAAATTATCACCCTTATCAGGGGTAGTCAGGCCACAACTTCTAAAATGAAAAGAGACCTTTCTCCTGAAATACTGGCAGAACAGGATTCTGAGGAGTTTGATTATTCCGATTTTGAAGAGGAACAACTACCTCTGACTGCTTATGAGGATTCAGATGCAGAGGAAGGGTCTATATTAGATCAGCGAACGCTTAAAAAAGCGAACGCTGATAGATCGACCTTATGTAAGTGAAAGCTTACAATCTCGAACTGTCAGATCAGCGATTTTTTCCCTAAGGAAAAAAAATCGCTGATCCAAAACACATACACACAACACAAGCACACCAAACAAACAGAAATCCACACACATACAGCTAAAATCTGACACCTAACCCTACACTAAACTATGCACACACCACTAACTATCCACTTACCTTAACCCAAACCCTAACCCTAAGGTCCGTCACTATCGCACACTCACCTCACCCGCTCCCTAACCCTAACTCACCTAAACCCACCCTAACCCTCACATCCACACAATTGCACACATACCTAACCTGAGCCCTAACCCCAACTCACCTAACCCACCCTAACACTCATATCCACACAATCACACACTTACCCGAATCCGACCCGTAACTTTCCACCACAGCACTGAAAATACCAAAGCAACAGAAATGGACAATCAAATTCTTTCCCTAGGAAAAATTTCGGGTTTCTGTTGCTTCGATATTTTGAACATACGCTAAAATAAGGTCGATCAATCAGTGTTCGCTTGTTTAAGCGTTCGCTGATCTAATATAGACCCCAGAGGAATCCATTCATTCTGCCTCCCCACCAGATGGTCCTTCCTTTGGGGAAGCCCTTCACACCATCAGGAACATTTTCACTGAGAATCACAGGACTTCCCTCAGTCTAAGAAAAGACTAAGAGAGTTTCTAGAGCTGCCCTAGCACAGACCCTTGGTCATCCCTCCAATCTTAGGGGTCATTAATGATGTCTTCCATAAATCCAGCTTAACTCCTGACACCCTCCCACCTACTTCCAGAAAACCTGACAGGTATTACAAGAGTACCGGATTCTCACAAATACCTGTACAGAATTCCTGCTGCAGACCTGGAAGTCATTACACAGGGACCTAAAGGAGCTAAGGCTAGTGCTACAAAGAACCCTATTCCTTCTGACAAGGACTCCAGAGCTCTGGACAGATGGGATAAAAAAGTATACACCTCTGCAACCTTAGCTATCAGAGCACTCAACTGTCAGTTAAACATGTTAAAATATCAACAACACAGTTTGGAACTATTAAAAGATTTCTACCATTCCTGACTGTGCCAATTCGAAAGAGTTAGCAGATTTACTGCACTCTACTTGTCAAGTGGCTAAACACTCTTTACACTGTGGATATGATGCCCTAGAAGCTTCAAGCAGGGCAGCAGTGTCAGGATCTGTCATTAGGAGACATGCTTGGTTGAAGGAACAACCTCTCCCTGATCATGTCAAATCTAAATTACTTGATGCACCTTTGGATAAGGACCACTTGTTTGGAGTAAAATCAGAAGAGGTCCTTAAAAAGATAGAAGATAAGGCAAAATCTATGCAGACAGTAAAAGATTCCCTTCAGGTACAACCTCCTAGGTGTAGCAGGAATTTTCCCTCAAAACACTGGTCCTTTCCTGCACCTAGCAAACACGGGCAAGGTAAGCCCCGCAGGGACAGACCACCCAGACTCCTATCCCAGGGACAGCAGAGAACCAAACGGTGGACCACTTCCATTCCAAAGGCAGAGACTTCCAAGTCATCCCTCTAGGGTAAAAACTCTCAATGACTCCCTCTCCCCCTCTGCCCTCTTTTCACTCACCAAATACTAGGAGGAAGGCTCTCCCTCTGCTTGGAAAATTGGCTTTCTGCAACTAAGGACCATTGGGTCTTAAAGATCATTTTTCAGGGAAACAAATTCTCCTTTTACTAACTCCCAATTCCAAGAGGGTACCCTTACCTCAAAATCACTGGGCAGAGGCATTGAAACAAGTCCAAGCTCTCTTATCCCAAGGGGCAGTAGAACGTGTTCCCTCAGATCAAACAGGCAGATGCTTTTATTCCAGAATATTCCTTGTTACCAGGATAGAGGGCACTTGGCACCCCACCCTGGATCTACCCATTCTGAGTACCTTCCTGGCCGCCCCCAAATTCAAGATGCTAACTTTGCAGCAGCTGCTACTTATGCTGATAAAAAAATGCATGGTTAGTTACTCTGCATCTAGAAGATGCCTACCTCCACATCCCCATAAGGGAATCCTGCAGGAAATTCCTTCACTTCAGGCTCACAACACATTCAGTATCTGTGCTACCCTTTGCTTTATCTACTGCTCCCAGGGTATTCACCAAATGCTAGGCCCTAGCCATAGCCTTTGGCAGACAGAAACATATACACATTTACCCTTATCTGGGTGACTGCCTCATTCAGGCAGATGGCAAAGAATAGCTCCTCAAGGACCTCATCTTTGTCAAAACCCTCCTAACCCCCTTATAGTACACCATCTACTAGAAGAAATCAAGGCAAACACCCTGCAGGAAGATCATTTTCTTGGGAGCACTGCTGGACACAGCATCCAAAATGGCCTTCCTATCCAAAGAAAAGAAGAGTTTCCTGCATCTCTGTTTCACCCAGCTGGTTTCCAGAAGTCACCTCACTACGAGGAAGTTCCTGCAAGCCTTGGGGTGCATGGCATCTTACATCCTTCTGATTCCACTGGCCAGGCTTCACATGAGAAAACTTCAGTGGTACCTGAAGAACCTTTGGTGTCACCACTCTCAACATCCAGAGACCTCTCTACCTCTGATCCCCTTTATAAGGGCTGATTTTTCTCTGGTGGGCAGGGGCCCATGCCCAGAACAAGGGTCTTTCCTTCAACCTCCACCCAACCGGGCAGACCAGTACTACCAATGCCTCAGACATAGCTTGGAGCACTCACCTAAAAGGCAGGTGCATCCAAGGTCTTTGGGAAGACCAAAAAAGATACTAAGAGGAAAAAACAAAATGGCTTAGTGGTAAATTACTTTTGCTATGGTGTGCAGGGTGCTGGGTTCAAGACTTGCAAAATGTATGTGCGTGGCTATAACTGTATATAAGAACTGTATTAATTCAGCTATGTGAGACGTATTATGTAGAAACCTAGGCTTCGATGTAACTGGAAAATGGAAAGTCATCATCATTCATATCTGTAATGAAGAAAAACTTTGTAAATATATGCTACAAACTAACAGAAGAGTGTGTGTCGTTTGTTATAAAAATAAGTTATTTATTTGAACTGTGCTTATAGTGAAATAGTAGCTGCAAAATATATTTCTTTATCAGTATGTAATTTGGAAGGCTTGGTGCTTTAAACAGACTACAGTTGCAGTCATGCAAAACTCTGTGTCTCTGATTCAGCAGTAAACAGCCAGCAAGACTTTGTGTCTTAAGAAGACTAAGTCCAGTCCAGCAAATTCCAGCACAGTATAGAAGCAGCACATACGTAAAATAAAATTTTCAATGGTGACCCCAACGTTCCTAGCCTGTATCCAAGCACAGAGAGAGTGGGTTATGCCTTGTATAAGGTCACTCCTGTAAAAGCACAGTAACTAACGTTTATGTGAAGTACTTCAGTTTTCTACAGTTTTCTGCAGTTTGTAGCAGTACAGTTTCTCAGACGTCTGAATCTGGAGTGAGACTGCAGTACAGGAAGGTGAGCAGTGCCATAAATTTTCTGAAAAAGGTACAAAACAAAGTTGCAAGACTGAAACTGCCTGTTTTGTTGTACCAACTTCACAAGTGACTGCAGAGACTTTTCAACCATCTGCAGTAAAGCGGCCTGGCCATCTGCCTCTCTGTTGACTGGTAAGAAAAGTTTTCTGTGTTGCATACAGTATGAATGCCACAGAGGTAATAATAATAATAATAATAACAAAATGAAATGTTGTATATACAGCATATTAGCAAATGTAAAACCTTATTAGGCAAGTTGATAGTAAGGCATTATGCAAATGGATTACAATATTTGACTGGTATCTGAAACAAAATCATGTGTGGTATAAAAAAACTGTATTGCGTGTACAATGTCAAAAAATACAGTGCATGCCATTATTCAAAGGTTGGACTGTACAGACAAAAAATGTAATGGTAAAGAACCAGGAATAGTTAATATGCTGACATTATATTCAGATGTTAGACAGTTATATTCTGTCACCAGATGTAAAAGGTTTATTTCAGAGTTGTAACAACAGTCAAATCAGTTACTGAAAGAATCTCTAGCACATTTTGTTACAAAAGAATGTAATAAACTTCTAAAAGACAGACAATGAGTTCAAGAAGTTTAGACAAGTTCTACAAACATTTTTTTCAAAAGTGCATAGGAGGTTTAGATTCAGCAGAACAGGTTACTGAATATCAGCAAGACCATGCAACATTACAGGAAACTCTTCAGCAGCAGTTACAGGATAAAGAAAATAAATTAGCTGAGCTTACATTGCAGAAGAGCAGGAAACTACAGCTAATCTGTACAAAAAGATATATTTTATAATATGTTTGTGTTTTGAAAATGGTTAAGCATACATGGTAGGATGGTAGGATCGGATGTCTGGACAAATCATTCTCAATTGTTTAAAACTTCCATTCAGTTAAAGCAAGACATTTATCAGTAGTACAGTAAAGTAGAGCAAATAGCTACCATTCTCATAGCATAGTCAAAAGGTACACAAAACAGTTCTAGTGTATAAAAATCAAATAAAATAGTTAATAACAGTAAAGATTTAAAGTAACAAGACTGACATGCATGTATTTTCTTTTCATCTAAAGTACATCTGTTACAATGCACAAGAATAACAGTCAGACAACAGCAAATATAAATAATGTGAATATAAACATGTTAGTTAAGCTAATATTTGTTTTTTATAATTGTATAATAACACCACACCAAGCAGTTAAAGTTCTGAATTTAAAAAAATAAATAAAATTACAGATGGTATTAGTCAAACAGTTTTTGTAAAATTAATGGCAGGGCAGTTAAATAAATAAAAAATACTGAAATCCATGTAAGCTAATTGTAAAAGTAATGTCTATTTATGAAGTATAAATGCATAGTTATGCAAATCACAAATACTTATTATATTTCTAAATGTTTTACAACTATATTCTAATATCAAACTGTAAGTGTATAAGCAAATGATTTAAAGAAAAATGCTCAAAAAATTAACTATGGCCTACATAATCTAAAATATGAGCTCAGACCTTCCTAGATTGGATGAATAATTACAGGAAATATTGAGCAAATAACGTAAAAAAACAAGACTGATTGCCAGACAAGTGGCTTGAGTTTTTCTAAAGTATTATAGTTATTATAACATAATTGTTAAAATGTTCACATGCAACACTATTTGATAATTGTAAGAAAAATCACAATTGTGCATACATGTTACTGATAATCTGTTTGCAAGTAAATGTTAAAAGTAAAAAAACCTTGGTTACATCAAGTATAGCCAGCAAATGGGCCATAATATACATACAGTTCAAATCAGTTATGCAGGGGGGTATAAATACCTACTAGTAGTAGTAAACAGCAAAAGCTTTATACAAAAAAAAAAAACGATCAAATCGGACAAAGGTCCATAGTTTTTTAACCTAATAAAGCGGATAAACAATGGTGCAATACTACAGGGGGAGGGGTACTTTCTCAGTTTTACATTGACTGTGTAAGCAGTATGTATTGCAAAGGGGTATAAAATAAAGCTACAGAAAGAAATAATATCTCATTTTTCTTGACAATACTCTTTGGGGGGGAGGGGAAAACAGGTATTAGTGCTTTAAAAATACTGGATTAAACCTGACAGGATAAGATATTTTACAAGTTGCCAATAGCTATCATGCTAGTTATTATTGTATTGTTTAGTATTAAATTGTATTTACAACCTGTTAAACTGTAAAGCTATACAAGAGATGGCTTAAAATTGCTTTATTAAAGCTATACAAGAGAGAGAGAGAGAGTAAAAATATGTGAAAAAATTAGCAAGACTGGTCACTATTTTTAATATGTTTTTGGCAAGATAGTGTTGGTATGCAAAAAGCATAAATGTTTCTAATTGTTGGGTATGTAGTTGTCTTTGGTGGCAGTTCCACTAAATACATCTAATGAGACATAAAAAATTTCCAAGATTTTGCTTGATATTAATGTTACTAAATTTGTAAATTAGACTAAATGTACTTTGCAGTCTTTGTATGTACAAATACAGAAGAATTCAATACAAATGAAATTAATGGCTAACAACGAATATGTGTGAAAAACCATGTTTAAAAAAAATGGGTCCAGGATACCTACTAGATTAAAATGCATGAATAGCAAACAGTCTATGTAAATGCATACTGTACAGGATACATTGTAATTGCAATTGGCTTAAACACTGGTGTCATTCAAAGGGGATCCAGTATCTGTCTGCCTGGGATGACATGCTGGACAAGCCACACTGCTTCGCAAGGGACGGCTTGCACCTGTCACCCCTGGGATTCCGGATATTGGCAAAGGCTCTTGCCACCCCCATAGTGCCTTTTTTAGGCAAGGCTCAAATTCTAAACCTACCACCCTAGAACACAAAAAAGGAAAAAAACTAAGGGTAATGCTGCTCAATGCCAGAAGTCTAAATCTCAAAATGCACGCACTCGAGGCCCTTCTCAGTATGGAGAACATCGATGTCTGTGCTGTGACAGAAACCTGGTTCAAGGCTCCTGAGAGCACCCCAGCGCTATCAGGTTTTACCTCATATCATGCGTTTCGATCCCAAAATCCGGACAATACCAAGAAAGGAGGGGTATCCATATTCATCAAGGACACCCACACCTCAAGACTGGTGGCAACGCACGATGCATCGGAGACCATCCAGGTGCAATTAACCATAGGCAAGACTGCTCTGCAAATTGTAGCATGTTACAGGCCACCCTCACAAACTCAGGAACCTCACATGGCCTTCCTGAAAACACTAGAGGGATAAATGTATCACCAAACACCATCATACTAGGTGACTTCAATTACCCTAATATAGACTGGGAACACTACTCAAGCCCAAACACCCTAGCCCAAAAGTTCCTGGAATTCATAAACTCAAATGCCATGGAACAACTAGTCACCATCCCCACAAGAGGAGATAACATACTTGATCTCATCATCACGAACATGGGAGCACAATGTTCAACACCGAAGTATACCCCTCACTGGTGAGATCAGATCACAAACTAATCTCGCTGGAGGTCCTCATCCCACCCCACCTGAAATAAAATGACCACAGTAAAGAACTTCTCAAAAGCCGACTTCACACTTCTAAAGACTAGTGTGGTCTCCTTTAAGGCCCCCGAGCTGGCGGAAAACAGTACTCAAGCCGCTGAATCACTTACAAATGCCTTCTACCAGCACCTGCAGGACTGCATGGATAAGGCAATCCCAAGCAAAACAAAGACTCTTTGTACCAAAGGCAAGCGTCCAGTCTGGTGGACCCCAGCCATAAACAAACTCTACAACAAAAGGAGGAAGCTACTACAAGATAGAGCAAAATCCTTAAAAGGTAAGATACCCTTGATCACTATAAATAAAAAACTAAGAGCTCTCATAAAATCATCCAAAGCAAATTTCGAGAGAAAAATAGCTAAAGACTCAAAAGACAATCATAAGGCCTTCTTTAGCTATGTTAGAAACCTAGGAGGAAACCCCCAGATATGCTCAGAACTAGTTCAAAATGATGTGAAGATTACTGATCCTACAGACATTGCCAACATACTGGCTGACAGGTTCAGTGCAAACTTCTCCCCCCCTCCGCCCCAAAAGGAGAGATATCTATACCAAACGATTGCAGCCCCCCAAACATCTCCAACGCCCAAGTGAGAACTGCTCTCTCCAAAGCAAAAAACACAGCATCCATGGGACCTGATGGTGTCCCCGGCTGTGTGCTCCACGAACTCAATGAGGAATTAAACCCACAGCTAGGACAGCTGTTTAATCAAAGTCTTACCTCTGGATACGTACCCAGGAGTGGCGCACTGCAACTGTGGTCCCACTTCACAAAGGCGGTGCCTCCACCGACCCTGGAAATTACCGCCCATTAGCTTGACAAGCCTTATCTGCAAAGCCATGGAGAGGATCATAATGGACCTCATAAATAAAGACATAGGGAATTTGCAGACTTTGGATCCAACCCAGTTTGGCTTTGTCAAAGGCAGATCATGCCTTTTAAACTTGGTTGACTTTTTCAAACAGTCATCAAAGCCATTGATGAGGGAAAGGCAGTCCATACAGCCTACCTCGATCTGGCTAAGGCCTTTGATACAATACCCCACTCGGGTATCATTGAAAAACTCATCAGCTTAAATGTTAACCCATACATCACAAGATGGGTTGCAAACTGGCTGAGTGACAGAACCCACAGGGTCAGAGTTGCTGGCGCCATGTCAGACTCAAAGCCTGTCACAAGTGGTGTCCCACAGGGCTCAGTCCTGGGCCCACTCTTGTTTGGCATCTACTTTTCCGAAGTACAAGCAAACACAGGAGGGTTATGGCTGACAAAGTTTGCAGATGACTGCAAACTGGGCGCCATAGTAGAAAACACATCTGACACAGATATCCTTCAGAAGGGTCTCACAGAAACGGAAAACTGGTGCCAGAGCCACGGCCTAAAGTTAAATGCCAAAAAATGCATAGTCATACCCTTCGGAAAAAACAAGGTTACCCCTAGCTACCAAATAGGTGGCAATCCACTGAGCACAGAAGAAGTTATCAGCGACCTGGGGACCCAGGTTGATAGTAGTCTGTCATTCGACACCCATGTAGCTAAAGTAGTTAGGAAGACCTTCTACATTGCCCACCTTATCATGAAGGGATTCTCATCTAGATCAAGGGAGGTCATAGTCTCCCTTTACTCATCACTCATCAGACCAATGATTGAGTACAATGCCCCATTCAGAATGTATCTGACCCGACACTTGCAGCAGCTGGAGAGGCCACAAAAGTTCCTCACCAAAAGGATAAAAGGTCTCAAAAATCTGTCCTATGCTGCCCGACTGAAAGAACTCCAGCTCTATTCAGTCGCTTACCGCTTGCTCAGAGGTGACCTTTGCCTAACATACAAGGCCATGTCAAACCCAGATTTGATGAATATGCTTCACCTCAAAAAATCTAGATCCATCAGAGCCACAAGGGCGGAGACTTAAACCTCGACACGGCTATTAATAGGACGTGCTGGAGGGATAGATTCATCACCCAAAGACTCCCTATGCTGTGGAACAAAATCCCGGTACATGTGAGGCAAAGCACCTCGCTGGCCTTGTTCAAGAGAAATCTTGACCAATGGATGGGAGATCGCAGATATACCCCAGGGATTACCTCAGTGTCACTGCTCGACAGAGGCACAGCAAAATAATGGGTATAGTTCCTCATACTAAAGGGGTGGCGTAAGCCACAAAACGATGGGCTAGGCTTGTAAATGCCCTCGGGCAGATAGCCTAGTATGAACCTATGAACCTATAAGTTCAAAAGTAATTTGAGAGTTGTAATATTATCACTGGTTTTAAGTTGGAGTCTTATTATTACTTTTTGGATCGTCATTTTATCTGTACCAGTACTGGTTACCCCAGCTAGAGAAAAATTAAATTAAAATATTGTATTCATACAGCTAATGGACAAATATGTAAACAGCATTTGTCAGTGTATACTTCACTGTCAATTAAAGTTTATGGGCAGTTGAGAAATATAACAACGTTATGGTTAAAATGACATTGAAACTGTATATTTTCAGCAGTGTATGGAACAGTTCTAAGTCATAAATTAAATTCTGTGATTCCAAAAGAATAAATTGATCAAGTTAAAAAATAAAACTAAAGCAGACAGCTCATAACTAATGGAATATTTTCACAGAATGGTCTGTAAAAGAAAACGTTGTTAGATACATTCAGTTTGGTAGTAATACTTAATATCATTGTATTAACTAAGTAAAATTGCATTTTAACTTGTATCAAAAAAGATTAAAGGTCTTGTTTCCTAATGTGTTTTCTATAAAAATAAAAGAGAGGGAATTGTTGGAGTGATTCTGTTGTAAATATACTGAAAGATAAAGCATAGAATAAAAAATGTGCTTGAATATATGTATAGAGTTTAGCAATGTAAAATGGGCATTCATACTATATGTATAACAGACAGGCTTCTTTTCTTCACAGCATTAGAAAAAAGCCTAAAAAAGCAATTTTAGAAAGCATGTTTAACAGATGTTTCCTTTCAGGCTTCTGATTGCGTGCATTCTCACATCAGCAGAAGTGCTTACAAGTAAATCACAAAAGAACAATAGAAAAGTCTAAAAACAGACATTACGTGATTTCCCACAGAAGACCAAAAAAGATACCAAGAGGAAAAAACAAAATCTATGTGCGTGACTAGAACTGTATATAAGAACTGTATTAATTCAGCTATGTGAGATGTATTATGTAGAAACGTAGGTTTTGAGGTAACTGGAAAATGGAAAATCATCATCATTCATATCTGTAATGAAGAAAAACTTTGTAAATATATGCTACAAACTGACAGAATAGTATGTTGTTGTTGTCTTTCGGCTTTTCCCGGTTAGGGGTCGCCACAGTGGAACTCCGGTCAGCTAATGATTGGCAGTAGATTTTCACGAACACCGAGGTGCCAGCTCGACGTTCAACCTTTAATGAAGGCACACCCATTTACGCATGTCTTTTGAAATGCCCACCCAACCACGGGGAGGACATGCAGACTCCACACAGAAGGCACTCTCCGCACTCCAGCCGAGAATCGAATGGGAGAACCTCTTGCTGTGAGGCAACAGAATAGTATGTATTGTTTGCTATAAAAATAAATTATTTATTTGAACTGTGCTTATAGTGAAATAGTAGCTGCGAAATATATTTCTTTATCAGTATGCAATTTGGAAGGCTTGGTGCTTTAAACAGACTACAGTTGCAGTCATGCAAAACTCTGTGTCTCTGATTCAGCAGTAAACAGCCAGCAAGACTTTGTGTCTTAAGAAGACTAAGTCCAGTCCAGCAAATTCCAGCACAGCATAGAAGCAGCACATACGTAAAATACATTTTTCAGTGATGACTGCAACAGGAAATACACTCGAACATCTACATTTATGGTAAATGTACACAATTGTACTTTCTCCAGGTGCTCCTGCAATCTTATCCTTCATCCTCCAAGGTTGGGTAAGCTTTGGGAATCTACCTATATGCCAGTAAGACAGTGCGCTTGTTGAACATAGTACAATTTCATAGCAGTGTAGTTAGGGTGGGGTGACAGGGGAAACTGCCTCGTGTGCAAAGTGTTGGGAGGGCCGGGGTTAGCCTATCCCAGTATTTAATGCGTCACTGACTTTTAAAAGCTGCTATTGCATTTGTGGTCAAACCTGAGTGTTGTAGCACTACATGTGTGGTCTAAACTGTATCAACTGTTTGCTATATTGTAGCAAACAATTTGCTACAGTTTACAGGTTAGAAACAAAATCATTTTTAACTAAAATCTGAGCGCTGTAGCGCTCCATGCAGGCAGGTTATAAACTGTTGCAACTATTTTCTATCTTTGTATCAAGCAGTTTGCTAGAATTTATAAGAAGATTTTTTTTTTAACTAAAACTTGAGTGTCGTAGTGCTCCATGCAGACAAGGTATAAACTTGTAGCAAGCAGTTTGCTACAGTTTATAAGAAGAAATTATTTTTTATTTATTTCTTTTCTAATAAAATGGATGATGGTGGGGGGCAGGGCACCTGAATGGCTGTGTGGTGGGGTGTGAGATGCGCATCTGGCAACTCAGTTGATGTGGCAATAGAAGAAATGTCTGATCTGATGTTGTCATTCTTCATTCATTCATGACAGTTGGGTTTCGTTTCCAACCTCGGAATCGACTCAGCCAATATAACAAGCTTGCACCAGCCAAAAAACTCTCAAGCTAAGGTTACCCATAGTGCCTCTCTTCCCTTCCCTTCAGATCTTGTTTGTTGCGTAGAGCTTCAAGATGCTTCAGGCCTGCTCTCAAGCTAAGTGTTAAATTTTTTCTCTATTTTTCAAAAAAATTACTACTTCTCTATCTAAAACTTCTTGTTAGTCTTAGTCACGCCTTTATATTTAGTCTATTTTGGTGTGTGAGTGTTTTTTCTCCTTGTTAACCTTTTTCTGGTATTTCTTTTTACCATAGCTGGTATAGGCCCCTCCCTTCCCTCTTACCTGTAGGTAGTCTCTAATACCATTGTTGATATCCTTCCCTACCTCTTTCTTTTACCCTTCTGGGTTTACCTATATTATCATTGTTGGTATTAAAAAAAAAAAAAATTCCTCTATTACTGTGTGTCTGTGATAGCATGAAAGACTGTCTGTCTGGTGATTTGTCCTTGTTAAAATGGCTGACAAAAAAGGTACTACTGGCTTTAAACAGTGTGACAAATGTGGCACGAAGATGCCCAATTCAGATGGGCATTTTTCTTGCATATATTGTTTAGGAGTCCCACACTTGCAGTTCCAACCTTTGTGAGAGCTCTGTAAGGGCTTTAGTGCCCGCACCTTAGCAGAGCGTAGGAATAAGTTAATTTTAAAGGGTTTATTAAAAAACGCTTATTTGGAGGTTTTATCTGAGGTGGAGGTGTCAAAACCGCCTAGGAAAGAATCAAAGAAGAGGAGCCACTCAGTCCCAACCTCTCCTCATCCACATGAACCAAAAATATCTAAAGCCCAGGTACATTCTGAACCGCAGACTAAACAGCCGAAATTGGCACCATCTGTCTTGGCACCGGAGCCCAAGACCCCCTCCACGGTACCATCCTTAACCATGGAACCGACTACAACAACCGCCACGGTACTGACTCTTTCCATGGTACCACAGACCCTATCAGCACCAAAAATAGCTTCTCCATTGTAATTGGTCACTGCCCGTCCATCACAACCTTCTGGTCATTCGACCATGGTGCTGAAGGTTGAAACACTAGCCAGGACCAGATATTACTCGTCCATTGACCCCTTTGTTAGACAGCAGCACAGTCCATTTATTGACTGGGCAGAATCTACATCGGGGATGTCCAATCATTTCACCATGTGTGGATCAGCTCTTAGCGGCCAGAGACATTTCAACCCCATCTAGGACCTCCCTCCCTCCCGGAGCTGAGGTTTTTTCTCCACAGACTCCATCTTATCTTCCTCCTTCAACCTCCCCACAGGATTTGGAGCCCTTGACGCTGATGCCCCTCCCGGTGCCATGATCTCACCATGGTTCCGGAACCTACTCTGTGGACCTCGGCTCAGTCTGAGCCGACCCGCCCACTGGACCGTGACTTAGATGCCAGCACCGAGATCCCTAGTATGGCACCAATTTTTTCCATGGTGCCATCTACAGTTCTGGTTGCTTTGACTGCTTCGAGTCCTCTCTTGGCTCCTTCTCTGGAGGTGGGCTCGTTGGAGCAGGGTGTGACCCAGTTCCAATGTTGTCTTTCTTGGTTCCAGGCTCCCATCCCTCTTTGGGCGGGCCTGCCTTCCAGATTATGGAGAGATCACTCACATAAAAAAAAAAAAAAAATATATATATATATATATATATATATATATATATATATATATATATGTGTGTGTGTGTGTGTGTGTGTCCTCTGGAGTGCAGCTGTCACAGTCTTCTAGACTGGGGCAACAGGCACAGGAGCAGCAAGATACCCTACCGCAGGGTACCCTCTCTTCAGAGTCCTTTTCAGACCTTCCCCCTGATGAGCCACCCCATAAGAGATCATGCAAGAGGAAGCACATTGATTCACCTGATGATTCTCTTACCAAAGATATGAATTACGATGAAAGGGAAGGGTTCCCACTGTCCTCCCCTGAAGATGTCTCCTTTGGAGACATCCTAGAAATCTTAAAACAGAGGGGTGACAGGAAGTCCACCAGCCCTTCCTTAGAGGAATTTGTATTCTTGCAGGCTTTCTGTCCCCGACCCTCTACTTTCTGGGTGACGTCACCTGCAGATGAGTTAGTCACGCTCATCGTGCAGCATGCTTGGAAGGCCCTTGACACTCTTGAGGCAATCCCCCGGAGACCTGACAAAATACTCTCCCACCCCAGAGGATCAACCTCACTGGTCCAAGGGTTTGGCAGTAGATGCTATGGTGGTGGCGGCGGCCATGAAAAAGGAACTCACAGGGAAGAGTCCTACTCTCCATCCTCCAAACCTTGAGTGTCGGACATTGGACAGATTAGGGAAGCGGGTTTATGCTTCAATGACCTTTACAATATGGTCATTGAATTATTTGGTACATTTTAGCCATCTTCAAAGGGACTTGATCACAGAACTCTCAGGAACCTTACCAGGAGCAGTGTCTGATGAGGTACACAATAAAGTTGCCTCCCAGCTTGCCACGCAAGAGTCCATCTCTAAGTCGTCCATGCAGTTGATTGCACATACAACCGAAGGGGCTGCCAGAGCAGCAGGTGCAGGCGTTGTCATGGGACTTCACACCTGGATGCGCTTGTGCGACTTTGTGGACCCCTTCAAGTCTTCTTTAGTCAGCGATCCCATTGATGGTTCTTCTCTGTTTGGGCAAAAAGTTAGATACATTAGACACATGTGAGAAGGACGGAAAGACCCTGTCTGCTGTGGGTGTATGTTTTTGCACCCCTCAATGATCCTATTCCAGGAATCAGAGAAGTGGAAAGATGTGGTTCAGGAAGTCCCAAGGGCCTTTTTCTGACACATGTGTGTTTTCCACCTGTGGCAGGGGGGGGGACTCATCAGAAAGAGGCCCCCTCCCATGGCAGAGGGGGCCTGCATAATCAGAGTTCCAGGGGATCATTCTCTGGGCAGCCCTATCAGTGCTACTGAAGAGCAACCCCAATTGCTTGGATCTGGAAGCAGTCGGGGGATGATTCTCTCTGCACCACCTAGCCTGGCACTCAATAACATCAGATTCCTGGGTGCAGACGCTAATTACCAGAGGTTACCATATCCCCTTCGATCTTTATCCAAGGTCGCAAAGGCAAATCCCTGATGTTCCACTCAGTCAGATGGAGGCAGGAGCTCAAGAAATTCTAAAGCTGCTGGAAAAAAAGAGTCATCCAAACAGTCCCACCAGACCAAATAGGATCCGGATTTTACTCAAGGTTCTTTTTAGTGCCAAAAAAGATGGGGAACTAGAGCCCAGTTCTGGATCTCAGTATCTTGAGCAAGTTTGTCAAGCAGGCAAAATTCTGGTTGGTCAGAGTTCCATTTCTGGAAAAAGACGACTGGATGTGCTCGATAGGTCTTCAGGATGTGTATTACCATATACAAATGGATAAAAGCTCCAGAAGATATCTCTGCTTCCAGCTGAGAACCAATCATTACCAGTTTTGAGCACTGCCCTGTGGTCTCTCCACAACACTCAGAGTGTTCACCAAATGTATGGTAGTAGTAACAGCTTACTTCAGACTGCAAGGATTCCAGTTGTTTCTATATTTCGATGATTGGCTCCTTACCGTCCCCACCAAGCATCTACTGCTTCATGCCTTGCACTACACCCTACTACAGGCAGGGCTCCTAGGTATCTCAGTAAACAAAGAGAAGTCAAAACTGGTACCCACTCAAAGCTTAGAATTCATTGGAGCAACATTCGATACGAGATCCTGTCTGGTCACCTTTCCTCATCACAGATTACAAAGACTAAGGTCTCAGCTCCAAGCAATACTCTCTCAGGACAAAGTTTCAGCTCACTTACTCCAACTACTAGTTCAATTGCAGTGACAATTACCCTAGTTCCCCTGGCGAGACTCCACATGAGGCTGCTACAAAGGCTCCTAGCGTCACAGTGGTCTCTATTAACACACCCCATGTCTCACCCAGTCCGCATAACGAACCGTTGCAAGCAGGAACTGAACTGATGGATGAAGCCAGAAGAGGAGTTATTGGAGTTGCCCCTTTTCACCCCCTCAGCCCAAGGCCATAGTGACCACAGAGGCATCACTGATGGGGGTGGGGCATTTTCATGGAAAGACAGTCCAAGGCACTTGGTCCCCCTTAGATGCCAATTTGCATATCAACATCCTAGAACTGAGGATGGTGCTTCTGGCATTGCAAGCATTCCAATCTGCCTTTCTGTCGAGGTAAATTGCTGTCCAGTCAGACAACATGTCTGTTATCTGGTATATCAACAAACAGGGAGGAACCAGGTCCTACCCATTATGCCTGGAAGCCATGAGAGTATGGCAATGGGCGATAGCCTCCAACTGCTTTCTGATAGCAATGCACATTCCCAGGAATTCAAGCGTGATTGCAGACAAACTGAGCAGATACATTCTCCTGCCTCACGAGTGGTCTCTCAATCTCATGGTAGCGATAGAGATTTTTCTTCGTTGGGGGTCAGGCTGCCAGCGATCTATTTGCATCTCCCATGAACCAGAAATGCAGCAGCTACTTTGCCCTAATCCCCCCTCAAGGGGAGTCCCCGAGGGATGCTCTTTTACATGATTGTCCCCCGGGACTGTTTTATGCATTTCCTCCTTTTCCCCCGATACCACAGATTTTAAAGAAAGTGCAATGGGTGAGAAGCAAAGTAATCCTCCTTGCACACCTATTGGCCCCGCCAAGTCTGGTTCCCCTTTCTTTGGCCTCACCTACATCATCGCCCGTGGACTCTGGACCCAACTCCGGGACTGTTGTCTCATCCACAAGGGCTGATCCATCCCAACCTACCAATTCTCAAGCTGACCGCTTGGTGCCTCCCCTTCCGGTAATTGCCAGGCAGAATAATCTATCTTCCCCAGTACAAAAGATACTTCTGGCTTCCCATAAACTGTCCACCAGAAAAATTTATCATAGTAAGTGGAACAGATTTGTAACGTGGTCTCAAGAAAAAGAACTTGACCCCATTTCAACTCTGATTAATACAGTGCTGGAGTACTTATCAAACTTACTCCATTCAGGAGCCTCAGCTTCTACCATCAGAGTCCATTTAGCAGCTGTTTCAAATTTCCATAATGGCTTTGATGATTTTTCTTTAATATCTCACTGTCTCTGCAAAACCTTCTTAAAGGGAGTCATGCATTTAAAACCACCCTTTAAAAAAACATTGAATTTTGGAGTTTGACGTTAGTCCTATAAACTTTGATTTGCCAACCCTTTGAGCCAGCAGCCACCTGTGGTAATAAAATTTTTGTTTTGGAAGACCTTATTCCTGGTAGCCATCACTTCAACCAGGAGAATATTAGAATTACAGGCCTTGTATGTAAAGTGCCCGTACATAATCTTTCACAAAAATAGAGTATCTGTTCGGACTAACCCTTCCTTTCTACCCAAAGTTGTCTCAGATTCAAATATTAATCAATCCATTCACCTGCCAGTTTTTTTACCAAATTTTTCAAACAAAGGAGAATATTGTTTGCATTTATTGGATGTACATAGACAATTACATTTTTACTTAGGACTAAATCATTCAGAAAATCGGACCAACTGTTCCTGTCTTTTTCAGGACCTAAATTGGGCAAGTCATTTTCTAAAGTCACTTTGGCAAAATGGTTGAGAGATTGCATCACCTTTGTTTATCAACAGAATCAAATGAGTTTATCAGCTAAAGTCAAGGCTCATTCCACCAGACCAGTTTCCACTTCAGTAGCCTTTCATTCAAGAGCCTCTGTAGATGACATTTGCGCAGCAGCTACTTGGGCTACCCCTCATACCTTTATCACTCATTACAAATTGGACATGGTCTCCAGGGGGAGAGCATCCTTTGGCTCAATGGTGCTCAGGAATATCCTTCCATAGGCCTCCCAGGACTTAAAGTAACAAGGAACTCTGTCCCAACTGTCATGAATGAATGAAAATTGACAACATTAGATAAAGAAGTTATGTTCTTAATGTATTGGTCCATCTGTGTTGTCGTTCTTCATTCATTCTTGACATCCCACCCTCCTACCCCCCCTCCAAAGACTCCTGGAAGTCCGGAGCTGCTCCTGTCTATGTAATAGAGCATATGTTCTTCATGTTTCACTGTTGCAGTAATCACATTTGGGTTATCCCTGCCAGGGTAGCCCTCACTCGGCCTGAATGCCAGAGGTTTAGTATTTCTGCGTCAGTTGCCGTTGCTCCAGGACTGATGTCAGGTTGTCAGTGGTATAAAATAAGACAGCTGACCCCATTACATAAGTCTTTCTTGTCGAGGAGCCCGAAGCAGAAGCAGTTCACATGAGTGGCTAGTCGGCCGCTACCTGAGTTTTAATTTTCTGAATTGAAGTTGAAGTCTTCTAAAGCTAAGTACCCCTTTGGGGATCCTTTTTTCTTGCTCTAATCGATGTCAGAAAAAGTTAACAATTGTCTCGCCTGTGGAAAGCAAATACCACACCGAGACTTTCATTCTTACTGCATCACTTTTTTCACTCTCAGTCCTTGAATTCTGATATGGCTTCAGTAAGCCATCCGACAGCACACCTTACAATGTGGTTTTGATGCCCTAGAAGCATCTTGCAGGGCAGCAGTCACTGGATGTTCATCGTGCATACAGCTGCAGTAATCACAGATGGGTTTTCTGCCATCAGGCGGGTCCTCGGTCAGCCGAATTCCAAAGTCTAGGTCCGGCGTCGGTTGTTGTCGCTTTCTTTCCTGACGTCAGTGAGGCAGGGGTATATAAGACACAGCCGACGCCATTTTCTTCTGTCTTTTTTCCCGCGCGGTGCACGAAGCAGAAGCAGTTCGCAAGTGCCGGTCGGCCAGCTCATGAATTTACAGAAATTGGAAACCGAAGTCTTCATTAAAGCTAAGTACCCCGTTGGAGAAACTTTTCTTGCCTCAGACCGATGTCAGAAAAAGTTAACAATTGTATTTCTTGTGGGAAGCAAATACCGCATAAGGATTTCCATTCCCTCTGCATACCTTGTTTAGGCCCAGACCACGATGTCTCGGGCTCTCGCTTTTGCGCTACTTTCAATAAACGCACTATTAAGCGTCGGGCGGAGTTCGCCCAACACTTTTTTGGTAAAGCCTTTGATTATAAAATGTCATCGGAGACTCCGACTACCGTTTTGTCCAAAAAACGCAAGGATAAGGACCGACACGCGAGGTCCGCGGTCTCCACTGACACCACGCCAAAACCGGCTACATGTGGTCCGGTTCTCAGCGAGATGCCTATGCAGTCCCTGACTACCGACGACACTTCTTTGGCGGTGTCTTCTGTAACCGAGACCGCAGGTACCTCGGCCCATACGCAGACTACAACCACCGAAGCCACTGTGAGCGTTGAGCCTCCTAATGTGGACAGGTCCACTTCCACCCCTGGTGTCTTTAGACCCTCATCTTCCTTTTCCATTAAGGCCTTTACTAAGTCCAAATCAGCCAGGCATCCCAAGAGGCCTGTTGCACAGGGCCCATCTCCAGGCCCCATGCCTAAAAAGCAGATGCTAAAAATGGCTGAGGATTTAATTACTCTTATCAGGGGTTCCCAACCCCCTCCAGATAAGAGACCCAGAGTGGAGGAAGATTCTCCCTCTTCTGATCAGGGCTCCATTTTTCAGAGCATTCTGATGTAGAGGAACACTCTTACTCCCCTTTTGAAGATTCTGATGCAGAGCAGTCCATTCCTTCTGTATCTCCTCCAGAGGATTTTTCTTTTGGGGAAACCTTGCACACCTTGAGGGAACACTTCCATTGGGAAGGCCAAGACTTTTCTGATTCCAAGAAAAGACTTAGAGAATTTCTTTTGTTACCTCAACACAGACCTCTGGCGATACCTCCTGTCTTGGACATACTGATGATGTTTATTCGGAGGCTTGCCTTAATCCGGATTCCCTGCCTCCTGCCCCAGTCAAGCCTGATAGGTACTACAGAGTTCCTAACTCTCACCAATTTCTTTACAAAAGCCATAATGCTGACCCTGAAACCATTTCTCAAGGCCCCAAGGGAATGAAGGCCTCTACTGCTAAGAATCCACTACCTTCCGAAAGAGAGTCAAGATCCTTAGAAAGGTGGGGAAAAAGGTATATACCTCGGCCACCCTAGCCATGAGGGCCTTAAATTGTCAGTTCCATATGCTTAAATATCAGCAGTTTCTGTTAGCACAATTAAGAAATAAAATGTCTCAACCTGAACAACCAGATTTGAAGGAGTTGCAGGATATGATGCATAGTGCAGAACAAGTGGGTAAACACACCTTACAATGTGGCTATGATGCCCTAGAGGCCTCAAGTAGAGCTGCTGTTACAGGATCAGTCATTCGTAGACATGCCTGGCTTAGGGAACAAATCTTGCCTGATCATGTGAAAGCTAAACTACTAGATGCTCCTTTACAAAAGGATGTGCTATTTGGTACTCATGCTGAGGAGATACTACGGAAAATGGAAGAAAAAGCCAAATCTATGCAATCTGTCAAAGCTTTTCTACAGGTTCAACCACCACGTTTTAGCAGAAATTGGCCTTCTAAAAACTGGTCCTTTCCAGCCACGGACAAGCCCCAAAGAGGTAGATACAGGCGCACAAGGGGCAGAGGACAAATCACAAGGATCATATAGAGGCAGGCAATGGCAAACTCCAGCACCAAGAGGTGGTGAAGACAGTGCACAACAATACAGGAAACAAAACCAATGACTTCCTCCTTTCCATGCCAAGCAAGTCTCAGCTGGCAGCACCCTTGGGAGGAAAGCTGGCATTATTTACAAGAAATTGGCATATTGTCACAACAGACAAATGGATCCTGGACGTTATAAACAGAGGCTACAGATTTCATTTTCACACTCTTCCAAAAATGAGAGGCATGCCAAACCTGCCACACAATCAAAGGGCAGAGGCACAACTACAAATTTCAAAGCTCATAGACATGAAAGCTATTCAAGAGGTACCTACTCACGAACAAGGTCAAGGTTTTATCGCAGGCTATTTCTGGTACCAAGGAAAGGAACCGACTGGAGACCCATTTTGGACTTATCCATCCTAAACACATTTTTACTGCACTAAAATTCAAGATGCTCACATTACAGCAACTTCTTCCCATGCTGGGCAAGGTGTTTTGGCTGGTAACATTGGACCTCAAGGAGGCATACCTGCATGTCCCAATCAGACAAAGCTGCAGAAGATACCTCAGATTTCTTGCAGGTTCAATCCACTATCAATTCTCTGCATTGCCCTTTGCCTTATCTACTGCACCCAGAGTATTCACGAAATGCCTGGCATCAGTAATTGCCTACTGCAGACTTCAAGGGATACAAATTTACCCTTATTTGGACGACTGCCTGATCCAAGCGGACAGCAAGCACATACTTCTGGAACATCTGGCTTATGTAACACGGTTACTGAATTCTCTGGGATACACAGTCAACAAAGAGAAATCCAGGCTAACACCATCTCAGAAAATAACTTTCCTGGGTGCCAACTTGGACACAAACACTCAGATGGCCTATCCTACGCCAGAAAAACAGGGGCAACTAACTCAGTACTTCAAAATACTAGCAAATTGTACCAGGCTTACTGCAAGGAAAATCCTGCAGGCTCTGGGCTTCATGGCATCTTACATTCTTTTAATCCCATGTGCAAAGTTGCATATGAGGAAACTTCAATGGTACCTAAAAAACCTATGGTCTCAACACAGCCACAGTTTGGAAACAATAATACCAATAATTCCATGTTTGCAAAAGGAATTTCTATGGTGGGCCCAAGCATGTCAAACAAACACAGGTCTCCCATTCTGCAAGCCTCAAGCAAATCAAGTCATCACAACAGACGCCTCAGATTACACCTGGGGGGCTCACATGACAGACAGGTGCATTCAGGGCAAATGGTCCCAAAAGGAAAAGCACCTTCACATCAATAAAAAAGAAATGCTAGCAGTGATATATGCAATTACAGCTTTCAAGGACCTCCTGCATCCAGGACAGTTATTGATAAGAACAGACAACACCACAGTAATGTGGTACATAAACAAACAAGGAGGAACACATTCATACCCCCTGTGCAGACTAGCCATGACACTTTGGAACTTGGCTCTGGAATAGCAAATCGAACTTCAAGCACAGTACTTGCCAGGTTTGGAAAACACGCTGGCAGACAATCTAAGCAGAAATATGACAGATCCACACGAATGGAAGTTGCATCCACAAGTGTTTACAAAGATAATCCAAGCGTGGGGAAGGCCAGACATAGATCTCTTCGCCTCCCACAGGAATCATCAATTGGAAAAGTTCTGTTCAAGGACCTTTCATCCAAAGGCCTGGAGAGTGGACGCCCTTTCATTCAGTTGGGCAGCATGGACAGTTTACGCTTTCCCACCTCTGCCTCTTCTGCCCAAGGTGCTTTTGAAAGCAAGAGCAGACAGACCGAAGATGATACTGATTGCTCCAGACTGGCCAAGACAACACTGGTACCCACTCCTGAGGAGCCTAACGCATACTCCTCCCTGGCCCCTACCTCTAATGCCTCTTCTACTGACTCAACACAGCTACAAAACTCTTCACAGTCAGTTGAAAACACTCAATCTCGCTGCATGGAAAATTCCTTAACAACACAACAGACCCTACTCCCCAAAGAGGTGCAGGATGTCATTTTGGAGGCCAGAAGGCCATCTACTAGAGGTTTTGCTCTTGGAATGAGAAAAAAGGCCAGGATCCTAGAAAACTAAATTTGCCTCAGGTATTACAGTATCTAGCTGAGCTGCTGAACAGTGGACTTTCATTTTCCTCCATAAAAATCCATGCCTCAGCCATTTCTGCAGAATTCAACACTGATCCACCCTTATTCTCTCACCCACTCTTAAGACAGTTCCTCAGAGGGGCTAAGAATATAAGACCACCAAGGAAACAACCAATGCCAGCCTGGGATCTTAATTACATTCTAGAAAAATTAACATTGCCTCCCTTTGAACCAGCTGCCTCAACAGATTTGCAATATTTTTCCTGGAAAACAGCTTTCCTTCTGGCCATTACCTCAGCTCGTAGGGTTTCGGAACTACAAGCCCTCATGGCTGTGCAGCCCTTTCTCATCTTCCATCAGGACAGGGTTTCCCTTCGAACCAACCCGTCATTTATGCCTAAAGTGGTATCCAGGGTAGCTTTAAATCAAGCCATACACTTACCTACCTTTACCCCAATCCTCAAAACAAAGGGGAAAGGCTGCTACACTCCTTAGACATCCATAGACAGCTACGTTATTATTTGGACAGAACAAAGCCTTTCAGGAAAACAGAACAACTCTTTGTGTCCTATGCTGTAGGATCTCAAGGGAAGCCAGTTACCAAACAGACAATTTCAAAATGGATAGGCCACTGCATACGGTTTTGTTACTCCTATCATGGAAAATCTGTCCCTACAGGCATCAGATCCCACTCCACCAGGGCCACAGCTACCTCTACAGCCTTCCTCAGAGGAGTTCCTACCAAAGATATTTTGGAGGCAGCCACATGGAGTTCTGTGCATACCTTCACAAAACACTACCATCTGCCTTTATATTCCAAAACTAGAGCAGGCTTTGCCACTGCTGTGTTGCAGGGCATTCTGGCTCATCCCAGTTCCACCTAGTGTCTACCACCCTGTGTGTAGCTTTGGGATTCTACCCATCTGTGATTACTGCAGCTGTATGCACGATGAACATAGTACAGTTTTGTACCTACCATAAATGTAGATGTTCGAGTGCTAATACAGCTGCAGTACAGGTTACCCTCCCTCCTTCCCCTCTTGGTAAATGCCTAGGGCCTAACCCCTCTTCATACAACCTGATTGGGTTATCCTCCTATGGTATATTTGCTTGCAACTACTGATTTTTGATTATATTGCATTGCATATATATAAATATAATTTATGTATTGCCTTCCTTCTGGGGGCACCTGACATCTGGGGCAAGAAAGACTGAAGAAAATGGTGTCGGCTGTGTCTTATATACCCCTGCCTCACTGACGTCAGGAAAGAAAGCGACAACAACCGACGCCAGACCTAGACTTTGGAATTCGGCCGACCGAGGACCCGCCTGACGGCAGAAAACCCATCTGTGATTACTGCAGCTGTATTAGCACTCGAACATCTACATTTATGGTAGGTACAAAACTGTACTTTCTGTCCTTAGAAGGCATGCTTGGCTTAGGGAACAACCCTTGCCAGACCATGTCAAATCCAAATTATTGGACGCACCCTTGCACAAAGACAACTTATTTGGCACCAAGGCAGAGGAGGTCTTAAAAACTAAATCTATGCAGACAGTTAAGGACTTCTTGCAGGTCCAGCGACCCAGGTTCAGTAGGCATTGCCCCTCCAAGCAATGGTCCTTTCCTGGCTCTTCCAGGTCAGCTAAGCCCAGACCCTGGGGAAGCAGACCCCCAAGACAGCAGCCCCAGGGAATGCAGAGATCTAAGCAATGGAGTTCCTGTTCTTCAAAACCAGGGAGTGCTAAGCCACCCTCTCATGGTAAGACCTCACAATGACTTTCCACTTCCACCCCCCCCCCTCTGCTCACCTGCTCTTGCCCCTAGGAGAAAAACTCTGCTTCCACGCAAGCACCTGGGCCACCATTACCAATGACTGCTGGGTCCTCAACATAGTGTCCTAGGGATACAGATTTTATTTTCACACTCTACAAACCCCAAAAGGGTTCCCAGATCTTCCCCCAAACCAGTGGGCAGAGGCCAAAAAGCAAGTGCTTTCCCTGCTCTCTGTGAGGGCAATAGAGGACGTTCCTGCAGAACAGATAGGCTAAGGTTTCTACTCCAGACTCTTCCTGGTACCCAGAAAAGAGGGCACCTGGCGCCCCATCCTAGATCTATCCATTCTAAACACCTTTCTGGTGATACCAAAATTCAAAATGCTCACCCTCCAGCAGCTACTACCTATGCTCTCCAAGGATGCTTGGTTAGCCACCCTAGACCTAAAAGAGGCCTACCTACACATCCCAATCAGGGAATCATGCAGGAAATATCTACGTTTCAGGGCAGTATCACTGCACTTTCAGTTCTCTGCACTTCCCTTTGGCTTAACTGGCTATGTCAATGTATCAAGCCAGGCTAACTCGAATGTGTAAAAATCTGTTAACCAGTTTACTGTGTAATTTAATTTAATCCTGACTTGTGCTCAGGACTAACTGAAACCTGTGGAACTTGTTTAACTTGCTTACTTATGTAATCTCTGTAAATAGTCTGTTTGTAATATGTAATGCTGGTATTATGTAATGCTGTATCTGCTTACCCTTGGAGCTTTTCTCCCCGGGCCTCCGCTGAAAATGGTCATGCATCCAGTTGGACTATCCCAGTCAACAAATGTAAAATAAATAAAAATAAAAAAATAAATAAATAAAATTATCCACTGTTCCCAGAGTTTTCACAAAATGTCTGGCTCCCGCCATTGTTTTTTGCAGGCAAAGAAATATTCAGATTTACTCATACTTCGACAACTGCCTGATTCAGGCAGAGCACCTGGCCTTTGTAAAGGACCTACTGACCTCCCTGGGGTGTACTACCAACGAAAAGAAATCCAAACTAGTAGTCACCCAAAAAATTATTTTCCTGGGAGCAAGCCTGAACACAGCATCCCAGATGGCATTCCTTACACCAGAAAAACAACCCTACCTGAGAGCCTGTTTCTCTCAACTAGCCACCAGACCCCAGTTATCCACAAGGAAAATCCTGCAAGCTCTGGGGTTCATGGCTTCTTGCATTCTACTCATTCCGTATGCCAGACTGCATATGAGGAAACTACAGTGGTACCTAAAAAGCCTTTGGTGTCAACACTGTCAAGACCTGGAAACTCTTATACCAATGGTACCTTGTTTAAGGAAAGATTTTCTTTGGTGGGCAGCAGCATGCAACGGCAACAAGGGACTACCCTTCTCACAACCCCACACCGCCCAGACCTTCACCACAGATGCATCAGACTATGCCTAGGGTGCACACCTGGACGGCAGGTGCATACAGGGCCAATGGAGCCCACATCAAATACATCTGCACATCAACCAAAAAGAGATGTTAGCTGTCCAGCATGCACTGACAGCTTAGAGACCCATACTCTTCCTGGTGCTCTACTGATCAAAACAGACAACACCACTGTGATGTGGTATATCAACAAGCAGGGAGGGACTCACTCATACCGTCTGTGCAGGCTCGCCATGACCCTTTGGCATACAGCCTCAGACATGCAACTACACCTGTTAGCACAATTCCTGCCAGGCTCTCTAAACTTTCTGGCAGACAACTTAAGCAGAAATCTTCTGGACCCACACGAGTGGCAGCTAGACCAAAGAATCTTCACCCTTGTAACTCAGAAATGGGACACCCCGAAGGTCGACCTCTTTGCTTCCCACTCCAACCATCAGCTCAGCAAATTCTGCACCAGGGAGCCTCACTGCAAGGCCTGGAAAGTGGATGCCCTATCCTTCCAGTGGGTCAACCTCTCAGTCTATGCATTTCCCCCTCTACTGCTCATTACAAGGATACTGCTCAAAATAAGGGAGGAAAAACCGAGGACAATCCTGATTGCCCCAGACTGGCCACACCAGTACTGGTACCCACAGCTGTGCAGCCTGTCACCTCTGTCACCATGGCATCTCACTCAGATCCCAACCCTCCTGACCCAGAGGGATGGAGAATTCATGCATCCCAATTACAGACCCTCAATCTGGCAGCCTGGCTTATTCACTGACCACTGCACAAGCTGCCAATCTCAACAAACAAGTTCTAGATGTTATACGTGAGGCCAGACGCCCTAGCATTAGAAAGTTTTACGCTAAGTGGAAAAGGTTTTGCACCTGGATCCAGGCTAAGGGAGCTGGGACGGCACAGCCCTCCCTACCTCTCATCCTGGATTACCTTGCTGACCTACTATATAAGGGTCTATCCTTTTCTTCTATTAAAATTCATGACTCTGCTATCTCTGCTCATTTCAGCACAGAGCCACCTCTTTTCTCACACCCTCTCATCAAACAGTTCCTAAGAGGGCTAACAACTAGAGGCCACCCAGAAGAGCACCTACCCTAGCTTGGGACCTAAACTTTGTGTTGGAAAAGCTCACCCTGCCCCCCTTTGAACCAGCAGCTTCAGCTGAGTTAAAGTTTATCTCCTGGAAGACAGCCTTGCTTCTGGCCATCACTTCAGCAAGAAGAGTATCCGAGCTAGAAGCACTAATGTCTGTAGAGCCCTTCATCATTTTCCATGCCGACAGGGTCTCCCTCAGGACTAACCCCATCCTTCATGCCAAAAGTGGTGTCCAGTGTGGCTCTCAACCAATCCATTCATTTGCCCACCTTTTTCCCTAACCCACAAAACAAGGGGGAAAGGATTCTGCACTCTCTAAATGTGCACAGACAGCTCAGATTCTACCTAGACAGGACTAAATCATTTAGAAAGACTGATCAATTGTTAGTCAGCTTTGCTGCAGGAGCAGAGGGCAAGGCCATATCCAAACAAACCATTTCCAAATGGATAGCACACTGCATCCATTTCTGTTACAAGCAACACGGGAAACCTCCCCTCAAGGGGGTCAGGACAATTCTACCAGAGCAACCTCCATCTCTGCAACTTTCCTCAGAGGAGTCCCCACCAGGGACATCCTGGAGGCTGTAACATGGACATCTGTTCATACCTTCACCAAGCATTACCACCTGCCTATCATTTCCAAATCCAGGACAGGCTTTGCCACAGCAGTCTTGCAGGGCATCCTAGCCAGCCCCCAGTCTTCTTGACTGTCTCCACCCTTTTCTTCAACTTTAGGAATCAACCCAAATGTGAAGACTGCAATAGTGAATCACGAAGAACATAGTACAGTTGTATACTTACCATGAATGTAGATGTTCGACTGTATTCACTGTTGCAGTCCTGGTTTCCCTCACTCCATACCCCTCTCTCTCTCAATCTCTTTCTCTCCTTACTAAAATGAACATGTTAAGTTGTCTATCTCGCCTTCATTCTTGCTGGATGGGTTCGGAGCCGACCTCGGCTCCGACTCGGCCACTCTAAAAGCTCGAGAGTTGGTTCCACCGGCTCGAGGCTCCCCTTATATCCCACAATGCTAGGCGAGAGTTACCTCAGATCTCGTTTGCCGCTACAGCGATCGAGGTGTTGGTTTTCTACCGGTTCTTGGTAAGTGACTTTCTTGTAAAGTTAGTGTATTAAAACCCCTTTAATTTTAATATTTATACTTATTTCCCTTAGTTTAGAGGAATTCTTATCCCCTTTCTTAAAAATTCCTGTTTTTTCCCTACAAGAACTTTAAGTTCTTCCCTGGGCCTACAGGCCTTTTTCTTTCCCTAGTGGAGTGTGTGTGTGTTATTTTTTCTTAAATTAAAAACCTAGCTACTTGTTTTATTTTAAGTTAAACTAGACAGGGTGTAATCAGTGTGTTTGTGACTGTGTGTGTGATTACACTTTTGAGATGTCTAAAGAAGCAAAGGTCTCCGGATTCAAGAAGTGTGATGCGTGCTGTCAGAAAATGTCTCTGACAGACGCTCACACTTCTTGTGTCTACTGTCTGGGACCTTTGCACCTGCAGGACTCCTGTGCTGTTTGCCATGGCTTCAGCCCCAGGGTCCTGCAGGAAAGAAAAAATAAGTTAATTTTAAGAGGCTTACTCAAGCCAGAGGATTCCCTTACTGTGTCTTCAGGGAAGCCCTCCAAGGCATCTAGGTCTTCGGCTCTGACAACTGAGCCGAGACCTAAGGCTTCTAAACCTCTGCCTACATCGGCTCCGGCTGGAGCCGATGAGTCTCAGTCCACAGTTTCTGTGGATGTCCTTCATGGATGCATCTGCAGTCATAACAAGTGGGTTGTCCTGTCGTCAGGCAGCCCTTCAGTCGGCCGGATTCCAAAGTCCGGGTCCGGCTTCGGCTGATGTCGCACTCCACCCGACGTCATCTCTGTTGGACTTCGGGTATAAAGGCATCAGCCGACGCCATTTTCCTCAGTCTTTCTTGCCGCGTGGCGCCCGAAGCAGAAGCTGTTCGCAAATGCCGGTCGGTCGGATCCAGAGATTACTTCTACCGAATACTACTTCGAAGACTTCTAAAGCTAAGTACCCCGTTGGGGACTCTTTCTTGCCTCAGCCGATGTCAGAAAAAGTTAACAATTGTTTAAACTGTGGGAAACAAATACCTCATAAAGATTTCCACTCTTACTGTCTGCCTTGTTTAGGCCCAGCCCACGACGTAGCAGCCTGTTCGGCCTGTGCTTCTTTCAACCGACGAACGCTTAGGCGTCGGTCGGAGTTTGCAGAACAGTTTTTCGGTTCTGTTTTTGCGTACATTATGCCGTCGGATCCTCCGACTACCCAATCTAGCAAAAAACGCAAAGATAAAGACCGACACTCGCGGTCCGCGGTTTCGGCCGAAACAATGGTCAAGCAAACCGCGAGTGTCTCGGTTTCGGCCGAAACCGAGAAAACTGAACAAAGTACAGCTGAACCTATTCCTACAACTGAGGCCCCTGCTACATCTCTTGAAACGACCTCAGAAATTTTACCCACTACGGTGGTTGACTTATCAGACACCATCCCCTTGGATGTTTCTACCCCAACACGTGGTGCTGCTAGGCCTCCAGCAGCCATGTCCATTAAGGCCTTCGCCAGGGCTAAAGCAGCCAAGACTACTTAAACAGTGCCTGTTAAACCACCCACATCCAGGCCCTCTTCTAGTTCTCAAATGCTTACTTTGGCAGAAGATTTAATTTCTTTAATTAGAGGATCTCAATCTCACCCAGACAGGGCCTCTCAGCCCCAGAGAAGAGACCTAGGGCAGAGCCCCGAGCCAGTGACCTCTGATGATTCTGCTGATGAATCAGACATAACTGACCAGCCAGAGGCTCCTTCTCCAATTTTGAAGATTCTGATGCTGAAGAATCCATCCCAGCTGCTTCCCCACCAGAAGAATTCTCCTTTGGGAAACCTTGCATGCCATGCGAGAACAGTTCCAATGGCAGCAACAGGATTTTTCAGACTCCAGAAAAAGACTTAGGACTTTTCTGCACCTCCCACAGCACATGCCCTTAGCTATACCCCTGTTCTCTCTGTGGTGGATGATGCTTTCAATGATGTTTGCTCCGCTCCAGATTCTTTACCCCAGCCCCTGCCAAACCGGACAGATTTTACAGGGTGCCAGATACTCATCACCACCTTTACAAGGCTCCACTTGCAGACCCAGAAACTATATCCCAGGGCCCCAAGGCAGTAGCCGACCATAGCTAAAACCCTATTCCTTCTGAAAGGGAAGCAAGGTCATTAGACAGATGGGGTAAAAGGTCTACACTTCAGCTACTCTCTCAGCTAGAGCTTTAAACTGTCAGTTTCACATGATACAATACCAAGAGTTTATGCTGGATCAGTTAACTAAAAACTAACCACTGATGAATCTCTTGATAAGAAATATGTATTAGAGATGGTAAATAACATACAACAGGTTAGCAACCATTCCTTAAAATGTGGCTATGATGCACTGGAGGCTTCATTTAGATCAGCCATGACAGGCACAGTGATAAGAAGGCATGCATGGCTAAAGGAACAAGCTTTACCGGATCATGTTAAAGCTAAGTTGCTAGATGCTCCTATGGACAAGACAAGTTTGTTTGGTACATCTGCCCAGCAGGTTATGAAGAAAATGGAAGAAAAGGCAAAATCTGTTCAAACTGTTAAAGATTTCTTGCAGGTTCAACCCCCAAGGTTTAGCAGGAACTGGCCTGCAAAAAATTGGTCCTTTCCAGACTCCACAAAATTTCAAAGGGGCAGGAATAGACGTTCCAGAGGCAGAAACCAATCCAGAGGAGGTGCCTACAGTGGAAGACAGTGGCAAGGTAACAACAGAGGCACAGACACAGCCACTGCCACTACATCAACACAACCACAGTGACTTAACCCTAAATCCGCCTACCAGGGAACAAATAGCAGCTCCTCTAGGCGGAAAGTTAACCTTATTTTCAAAGAACTGGCACTACATAACAAAGGACAAGTGGATTTTACAAACCATAGATCAAGGCTACCGGTTTCACTTCCACACCTTTCCAGTCAAAAGAGGAATGCCAAATCTACCTCCAAATCAAAAAACAGAGGCTCTACGCCAGATAATGGAGTTAGCAAACATGAGAGCTGTGGAAAGAGTGCCAACAGCAGAGCAAGGAAAGGGGTTCTACTCCAGACTATTCCTAGTTCCAAGAAAGGAAAAAAGTTGGAGACCAATTCTCGACCTGTCCACCTTAAATACATACATCATTGTCCCAAAATTCAAAATGCTGACCTTACAGCAACTTCTTCCCATGCTGGGCAAGGAGTCTTGGCTGGTAACTCTAGATCTCAAGGAGGCATACCTGCACGTCCCCATTCGACCAATCTGCAGAAGATACCTCAGATTTCTTGCAGGATCAGAGCACTATCAATTCTCAGCATTGCCTTTTGGCTTATCTACTGCGCCCAGAGTATTCACAAAATGCCTGGCATCAGTAATCGCCCATTGCAGACTTCAGGGAATTCAAATTTACCCATACCTGGACGACTGCCTGCTACAAGGGGACAACAAAAGCAAGCTGACAACAGATTTACAAAGGGTCATTTACTTGCTACAAGCACTGGGATACACAGTCAATTTACAAGTCAAGGCTGATACCATCCCAAACAAGGACATTCTTGGGCTGAATTGGACACAGTAAAACAAATGGCATTCCTGACTACAGAAAAACAAAAGAACTCCCTCTATACTTCTTGGCACTAACAAAACTGAACAAGTTAACAGCAAGAAAAGTACTGCAGGCCTTGGGCTTCATGGCATCATGCATAATCTTGGTTCCATTTGCCAGACTACATATGAGAAAACTACAGTGGTACCTAAAGAATTTGTGGTCCCAACACAGACACAGTCTAGAAACAGAAATCCCACTAATTCCATGCTTAAAACAGGAGTTCCTATGGTGGGCTCAGGCATGCCAGTCAAACCCAGGCCTACCCTTTCGCAGATGTCAAGCAAACCAGACCATCACAACAGACGCCTCAGACCTAGGATGGGGGGCCCACATGCTGGACAAATGCGTGCAAGGATTGTGGACACAGGATCAACTTCAACTGCACATCAACCTAAAAGAAATGCTGGCAGTAAAACTGGCAATCCAAAAGTTCAAACCATTTCTCAAAGAGGGCCAGTTGATGATAAGGACAGACAACACCACAGTCATGTGGTACATCAACAAACAGGGAGGCACTCATTCATACCCCCTATGCAGAATGACCTTGGAGCTGTGGACCCTGGCACTCAGCTACAAGATCCAGTTACAGGCAATATTTGTACCAGGGAAAGACAATACCCTAGCAGACATATTAAGCAGAACCACTTCGGATGCCCACGAATGGAAGCTTCACCCGGACATCTTCAAGACCATCTCAAAGAAATGGGGAATGCCACAGATAGACCTATTCGCATCACCTCTCAATCATCAGCTCAAAAAATTCTGCACAAGGACATTCCACCCATTAGCATGGAAAGTGGATTCACTCTCTTTCAACTGGAAAGGCCTAACAGCATATGCATTTCCGCCTCTTCCTTTGATACACAAGGTACTACTGAAAATCAAGGAAGAACGTCCAAGGATAATACTGATAGCTCCAAACTGGCCAAGACAACACTGGTACCCACTACTGAGGAGCATGTCTCGGAACAATATGTGGACAATTCCCCTGATGCCTTTGATGTTAACGCAGAACAACTACAGCATCATACATCCAAACCTAAAAACCTTGCAACTGGCTGCATGGAACATCACATAACAGCAGCTATTCCAGAACTTTCCCAAAGAGTTAAAGACATTATTCTTGAAGCACGCAGACCTTCAACAAGAAGGAACTATGCTGGCAAATGGAAAAGGTTTGTCATCTGGAGTACGGAAAGAGGAAAAGATGTGTCAAACATAGATATGCCTAACATTCTGGAGTATCTGGCCGAACTTCTTCATTCAGGCCTGTCCTACTCCTCCATCAAGATACATGCATCAGCTATTTCAGCAGAATACAGCTTTGATACACCTGTTTTTCGCACCCTTTGCTCAGGCAATTCCTCAGAGGAATCAAGAATGTAAAACCTCCAAGGAAACCACCATTACCAGCTTGGGATTTAAACTTTGTGCTAGAAAAGTTGACACTAGCACCCTTTGAACCAGCAGCAACAGCAGACCTACAACACCTGTCATGGAAAACTGCTTTCCTACTGGCAATTACTTCAGCAAGGAGGGTTTCAGAACTACAGGCCTTAATGGCAGTGCAACCCTTCCTAATCTTCCACCAAGATAGAGTGTCCATGAGGACTAATCCTACATTTATGCCTAAGGTGGTATCCAGAGTGTCTTTAAACCAGACAATCCACCTACCTACCTTCTTTCCCAACCCACAAAACAGAGGGGAAAGAATACTGCATACCTTGGATGTACATAGACAGCTACGCTACTACTTGGACAGAACAAAAAATAGCAGAAAGACTGACCAACTTTTTGTAGCCTATGCAACAGGAAGGGAAGGAAAAGCTATTTCCAAACAGACAATCTCCAAATGGATAGGAAATTGCATACGATTCTGTTACTCCTTCCATGGAAAACCAATCCCACAGAACATAAGACCTCATTCTACAAGGGCAACAGCCACTACCACAGCCTTCTTACGAGGAGTGGCAACCAAAGACATTATTGAGGCGGCTACTTGGACCTCCGTGCATACATTTGCCAAGCATTATAATTTGCCTCTATATTCCAGATCCCGAGCAGGGTTTGCCACTGCTGTACTGCAAGGGATCCTAAACACACCATAATCTACTTTTATCCTCCTCCCTAGTTGGCTATGGTATTCTACCCACTTGTTATGACTGCAGATGCATCCATGAAGGACATAGTACAGTTTTGTACCTACCATAAATGTAGATGTCCGAACTGGATAGCATCTGCAGTCAGGATTACCCTCCCTCCATCCCCTCTGTGGTACTCCTAGGGTGTTTACCCTTCTAATAGCTAGCTGTTGGGGGGGAGTCTTTTATGGTGTATTTGTTTGTGTATATGTACATACATGCTTATTGTTGTGTTTACCTCTATCTATTTGGAAACATTGGCATCTATCCAAATTTTAGCCTGCAAGAGGGCTACTGGCATCTGGGGCAAGAAACACTGAGGAAAATGGCGTCGGCTGATGCCTTTATACCCGAAGTCCAACAGAGATGACGTCGGGTGGAGTGCGACATCAGCCGAAGCCGGACCCAGACTTTGGAATCCGGCCGACTGAAGGGCTGCCTGACGACAGGACAACCCACTTGTTATGACTGCAGATGCTATCCAGTTCGGACATCTACATTTATGGTAGGTACAAAACTGTACTTTCCCTCGGCTCCGGCTGGAGCCGAGGTATTAGAAATTCCCATGTCGGCTCCGACCAGACCTTCGGAGCCGACAACTAGGAAGAGGTCCAGGTCACCATCCCTTAGCTCCGTTCATTCGGCTCCAGGATCTCCCCTGCTGTCTGAACGGAGCCAAAGATCTCACTCCTCTAGGTCATCGAGGCTGTCGGATCATGACCTTCAGAGGGTAGTGAGTCGACTTCTTAAGTCCGAGGCACTGGCCCAGATGCTTCAGAGCCCGACTCATCAGTCGATGCCTGCCCCTGTCCATCAATATATCCTCCTTCGACTCTCTTGAGCTCGGAGCCGGGTCGTGTCGGAACCGAGACTTTGATAGCGTCGGAGCCGATACAATTGTCTTCGGCTCCGTCGGCTCGATTTCTTCCTTGGAAGAATCTCGGCGCCGGACTTCCCTCGTCGGCTCCGAGGGGGTGAGTGGCATCGGACCCTTGTCCGACCCCGCTCTTCCTCTCAGAGCTTCGGCGCTGGTGAGTTCGGCTCCGACATCGGCCTCGGAGCCATCACTGTCGGTGCCGAGGGGTTCTCAGCTTCGGAGCGGGGACCTCTGGCTTTGCCTGACAGGGGTGCTTTCGAGGTCATGCGGAGTGTGTTAGAGCCTGGCTCTACCCACAGTCGGCGCCGTCCGCCTCCCTCTACGGTGCCTCAGGTCAAGTCGACTCACTCCCTCATCCCGGACCGCAGAGAGCCAGCTCCTCAGGAACCCCCTGTGGGGATCTCATCTTCTTCCGAGGCCTCTCCTGACTTGGCAGAAGAGCCCCCTCGGAAGAGGAAGTGTAAGAGGAAACACATTGACTCACCTGAGTGAATCACATCTGATACAGATTTAGATGATTCCGAGGGTTCCCCCCGTTCCCCTTCTGAAGATGTCTCTTTTGCAGACATTCTAGAGATCCTGAAGCAGAGGGGAAATTGGCCAGCCTTTAACCCTTCGGAGGATGAATCTGTATATCTTGAGGCATTTGGCTCTCGCCCTTCCACCTCCTGGGTGTCCCCCCCCTTTGACCCCCTCATGCAGGTGGTTGCTAAAAAGGCATGGACGGCTCCTGATTCAGTGGACCCCACTCCCAGGAGACCCTCCAAATTCATAACGGCACCAGCAGACAAGCAGTTCTTAACAAAAGGAGTTTCTGTGGATGCTATGGTGGTAGCTGCTGCCACTAAGAAGGAACTAGCTGATCCTTCAGTACCTGTCCATCCACCTAACAAGGAATCTAGGTCCATGGACAGGTACGGGAAGCGGATGTTTTCGTCAGCGACATTTACTATGCGTTCGCTGAACTATCTGTGCCATTTCACTCGTCTTCAAAGGGACTTGATTAAAGAAGCGAGTGACATGTTGAAGGATCCTACAGCTGCGGGGTTTCAAGATAAAATGAACACTCAGCTGGCTACCCTTAACTCCATAGCCAACTCCTCCATGCCTCCTTTCTTATGCGGCTGATGGAGCGAGTAGGGCCGCAGGGACAGGTGTGGCCTTACGTAGGCATGCCTGGATGCGGCTATGCAATTTTCTGGACCCCTTCAAGACGTCTTTCACTAACTCCCCGTTTGATGGATCATCTCTTTGGTCCTCAAGTGAAAGAAACCTTGACTAGGTGCGAGACTGATGGCAAGACTCTTTCTGCCGTCGGAGTCCGTTTTTCTACTCCTTCTAGGCCTTACCCCAAAGGCCAGAAAAGTGGGAAAATGTGGTTCCGTAAACAAAATCAAGGGACTTCGCCTGACGCACAAAGTCGTTACCCCGCCAGAGGCAGAGGCGGGAATAACAATGGTAGACGCCCTCGAGGCAGGGGCTCCAGAACCAGGGCAATCGAGAAGCTTTCTCTGATAAGCCTTTTCAGCATCCCTGAGGTGTTGCCCGGCTGCCCACCTTCGGAGGCAGTCGGGAAGGTTGTCACTGTACCCAAAAGCCTGGCTATCCCTGACTCAAGACAAATGGGTACAGTCTATCATTTCCGAAGGCTATTCTATCCCTTTTCTTCGCATTCCGAAACAATCAAAAAAATCCCTTCCAGATGTTCCACCACAAAGGGATCTAGCGGTTTTGGAAATTTCAAAACTGCTTGCAAAAGAGCAATTCAGCCAGTTCCAGCAGACCAGCAAGGATCCGGAATCTACTCAAGGTTCTTTTTAGTTCCAAAGAAAACAGGGGACTGGAGACCAATTTTGGATCTCAGTATCTTGAACAGATCAGTCAAGAAAACAAGATTTCGGATGGTCACGCTGCAGTCCATCCTTCCCCTATTGGGAAAAGGAAACTGAATGTGCTCTATAGACCTTCAGGATGCGTACTATCACATAAAAATGAACAGACGCTCCAGAAGATTCCTCCGCTTCAGGCTGGGAACCAGTCATTTTCAATTCAGGGCCCTGCCCTTTGGTCTCACCACTGCCCCCCGGGTGTTTACCAAATGCATGGCAGTGGTAGCTTCTCACCTGAGACGACAAGGATTCCAGGTGTTTCCATATTTGGACGACTGGCTCCTCACAGCTCCCACCAAGCATCTCCTTCTGATGGTCATGGATTACACTTTTCGCATTTGTCAAAAGTTAGGCATTTCAATAAATTGCGAAAAGTCTGTTTTGTCGCCTTGTCGTACTATTACCTACATACGGGCAAATCTAGACACAGTAGACATGTCTGCGAGGCTAACAGATCAGAGAATAACAGACATACACAGACTGGTCTCACTCCTTTTCAACAACAACAGAATCAAAGCCAGGTTAGTTCTGAAAGTGTTGGGAATTATGGCGGCTGCCATACCTCTGCTTCCATTAGCCAGATTCCACATGCGAATCCTTCAATGGATGCTCTTTACACAATGGTCATACCAGCAACTTCCAATGTCCCACACCATTATGATCACACAGGCGTGCAGAAATCATCTCATGTGGTGGATGTCTTCCCCTCAGCTCTGGTTGGGAAGACCCTTTGTTCCACCCCCTCCGGTTGCTACTCTGACAACGGACGCCTCCCTGATCGGGTGGGGGGGGCATTATCAGGGCAGGACGGTCCAGGGCACATGGCAACCAGACGAATGCCACTTGCACATAAATGTTCTGGAGATGAGAGCAGTGCTTTTAGCGTTGCAAGCCCTTCAAGACTCTCTCCCCTTGGGAACGATTGCAATCCAGACAGACAATATGTCTGTAGTGTGGTACATCAACAAACAAGGCGGAACCAGGTCCTACCCCCTGTGTCGAGAAGCACTCAGATTGTGGCAATGGGCGATTTCTTCTCAGCGTTTTCTGATAGAAACGCACATCCCCGGGAAGTCCAATCAAATAGCGGACAAATTGAGCAGAGCTATCCTCATGCCTCACGAGTGGTCTCTGAAAGACTCTGTTGTGAGAGAGATTTTTCTCAAGTGGGGTCAGCCTTGCTGCGATCTTTTTGCTACCCCCAAAACAGCAAGTGCAGACATTATTTCACCCTATTCCCTTTACCAGGCCAACCCAGCAGAGACGCTCTAGTCCAAGTTTGGCCCCGGGGACTTCTGTATGCATTTCCTCCTTCCCACTAATCTCTCAAGTGATACAGAAAGCTATCGCTCAGAAGGCCTCGTTGATCCTCATTGCTCCTTACTGGCCTCGACAGGTGTGGTTCCCCTTTCTACATCAATTTCTACTGGAGCGACCTTGGCATCTGGACCTAGTTCCAGACCTTTTGATCCATCAATCGGGTCAGTTACATCGCTCCCTCTCTGAACCTCACTGCTTGGTTCCTCCAGTTCCAACCTTAGCCAGGCTTCCTCAATTATCTCACTCTGTTCGAGATATTTTGATAGCTTCCCATAAATCTTCCACTAGGAAGATTTACTTGAGTAAGTGGAAACGTTTCACATTTTGGGCTCAAGGAAGGGACATAGATCCTTTCACTGCTTCCATCCAAATAGTCCTTGATTTTCTAGCTGAACTCTTCCATGCAGGTTCATCCCCTTCTACTCTTAAAGTTCAATTGGCAGCTATCTCTAACTTTCATGTGGGTATTTCTGAGTCTGCCTTAATGTTCCACAAGCTTTGCAAAGCCTTTTTGAAAGGAGTTTTTCTTCTCAGACCTCCTATAAGAAATCCTCCTTCTCCTTGGGACCTAAATTTAGTTCTTACTTCTTTGATTCTACCCCCTTTCGAACCTGCAGCATCCTGTTCTTTAAAATTGCTATCATGGAAGACTCTCTTTCTGGTAGCTATTACTTCAGCTAGAAGAGTCTCAGAACTTCATGCACTCAGCTGTCGACCTCCTTATCTATTGTTCCATAAGGACAGGGTATCCTTACGAACCAACCCGTGCCTCTTACCTAAGGTAGCCTCGTCGTCAAATCTAAATCAAAGCATTGACCTCCTGTCTTTTTCCAGAATATTCCAATAGGTCTGAACAAAAATTACACTGGCTAGATGTTCATCGTCAGTTGAGGTACTATTTGGATAGAACAAAACAATTCAGAAAATCTGATCAACTGTTTGTCTCCTATGCAGAAGGCAGAAAGGGACTTTCAGTTTCAAAGGTATCATTATCTAGATGGCTTACATCTCTGATTACCCTCGTTTATGAGATTAGACACCAAAAGCTACCTAATAAACCTAAGGCCCATTCTACAAGAGCTTTGGCTACTTCCTTAGCCTTTCAAGACAGACTGCCTATTGACACCATTTGTGCAGCGGCTACTTGGGCTACTCCTCACACTTTCATTTCTCATTATAAGTTGGATTTAGCTTCTAGGCATAGAGCTAACTTTGGTTCCACTGTTCTCAGGAGTCTGTTCCGTTAGGCCACCCGGGACAAGGTGCTAGGGACGCAGTCCCATCCAGCAAGAATGAAGGCGAGATAGACAACTTAACATATAGAAGTTATGTTCTTACCATAACGTTCCATGTTAGTTGTCTTCTTCTCGCCTTCTTCTTGCGTCCCACCCTCCTTCCCCCTGGCCTGGACAGACCTAGAGGAGTTGTGATTGTGACCTCTCTTTCTACCACCTCTTTCTTAGACATATGCTGCTTGCATATCTCCTGAATCAGGATGTAGGTCAGCCTTCTTTCTCCATGTTGTTAGAGGTGGACTCTGTTTAGAGTTATTCTGTAACTATTATAAGCTGGGGTTAGCTTACAAACGAGATCTGAGGTAACTCTCGCCTAGCATTGTGGGATATAAGGGGAGCCTCGAGCCGGTGGAACCAACTCTCGAGCTTTTAGAGTGGCCGAGTCGGAGCCGAGGTCGGCTCCGAACCCATCCAGCAAGAAGAAGGCGAGAAGAAGACAACTAACATGGAACGTTATGGTAAGAACATAACTTCTATTTTTGGTATTTACTTTCTACTGGTGGTGTACTTCCACCATAACCTAGCTTCCTCTTGGGGGCTGCTGACAGTTAGTGCAAGAAAAACCGATGTAATGGCATCGACTGCCTTATTTTATACCACTGACGACCTGACATCAGTCCTGGAGTGACGGCAACTGATGCAGAAATACTAAGACTCTGGTATTTGTGCCGACTGAGGACTACCCTGACAGGGATAACCCAAATGTGATGACTGCAACAGTGAATACACTTGAACATCTACATTTATGGTAAGTGTACACAAATGTATACTCCTTTTTACGGTCAAACTCGATCAGAAGGGAAGGGAAGAGAGGCACTATGGGTAACCTTAGCTCGAGAGTGTTTTGGTTGGCTCGAGCTTGTTATATTGACTGAATCGGTTCTGAGGTTGGAACTGAAACCCAACTCAAGAATGAATGAAGATCGACAACACAGGTGGAACGTTATGGTAAGAACATAACTTCTTTTTTTTTTTGCCTGGGGGGGGGGGGGTATGGATCTGTAATAAGCCAGTCGCTAGATCGGCTTAGTACAGATACAGTGGATATAAAAAGTGTACACACCCCTATTAAAATGGCAGGATTTTGTAATATAAAAAATTGAGACCACATTAAATCATTTCAAAACTTTTCCCACCTTTATTTTGACCTAGAACCTATACAATTCAATTGAAAAACAAACAAAAAATAAAAAAAACCTACAATAAGTTGGTTGCATAAGTGTGTACACCCTTAAACTAATACTTTGTTGAAGCACCTTTTGATTTAATTACAGCATTCAGTCTTCTTGGGTACATGCCTGCCATCAATTAAAGAGACTCTGATTAACCACAAATAACGTTAAGCTGTCCTATTAGGATTTTCCTGATGTTTACTCAGTTGCCTGCTACAGCAAAAGCCATGGTTCACAGAGACCTTACAAAGCATCAAAGGGATCTCATTGTTGAAAGGTATCAGTCAGGAGAAAGGTACAAAAAAATTTCCACAGCATTGGATATACCATGGAACACAGTGATGACAGTCATCAAAACTTGGAGAAAATATGGAACAACAGTGAAGATGCAAGGAACTGGATGTCCCTCCAAAGTTGATGAAAAGACAAGACGAAAACTGGACAGGGAGGCTGCCAAGAGACCTACAGCAACACTGAAGGAGCTGCAGAATGTCTGGCAAGTACTGGTTGTGTACTACATGTTGACAACAATCTTCCGTATTCTCCATATGTCTGGACTATGGGGTAGGGTTGCAAGACGGAAGCCTTTTCTTACATAGGGGGCTGGGAGTCCGGACATTGGAAAGCAGCAGAAAAAGTATCTGAAAAGGCTGGAAGGACAGGGGGGATGGCAGATGGAGAGGAACAGTCATAGGTTCATAGGTAGGTACTAGGCTATCGGCCCCAGGGCCTGTGTAAGCCTAGCCATAAAGATCCCCTGGCTTTCACCACCCAAAAATTATTTTCATGTGCCCTGTCAAACAGTGCCACAGAAGTGATCCCTGGGGATAATTTCCTATTTTCCATCCAATCGTCAAGATTTTTCTTAAAGAGGGCTAATGAGGCACTCTGCTTGGCATGAATGGGCAGTCTGTTCCAAAGTATGGGGTGTCTCTGGGACAGGAAACTATCCCTCCAGCATGTTTTGTTTATTGTGGTGACGAGGTTTAGGTCCCTGGAGTGTGTGGCTCAGAGGGATTGGGATTTCTGTAAGTGTAGCATGTCCAACAGCTCTGGGTTTGACATGGCTTTGTATGTTAGGCAGAGATCGCCTCTGAGTAGGCGAGATGCGATGGAGTAGAGCTGGAGTTTTTTGAGACAGTCTGCATAGGGCATCTGATTGAGGCCAGTGATCCTTTTTGTGAGGTATTTCTGTGGCCATTCCAGTTGTTGTAAATGTCTTGTGAGGTACATACCAAATGGGGCGTTATACTCTATGCTAGGTCTAATGAGGGATGAGTAGAAAGGAACAATGACCTCCTTTTTTCTGGATGAGAAACCTTTTGTGATGAGGTGTGCCACGTAGAGGGATTTCCTGACTACTGTGGCAATGTGGTTATCAAAGGAGAGACTACTCTCCACCTGTGTCCCTAGGTCTCTTATCACGCTTTTGCTGTTAAGTGGACTACCACCTATGTGGTAGTTCATGGACACAGGGTTTTTCCCAAAGGGGATGACTATGCATTTTTTGGCATTGAGCTCCATTCAGTCCATCTGAAGGAGGTCATAGTACCTCTTTTGTATATCAAACACTGAGCAACAGTCCCATTTGGAGAATTCTTTTATCATCAAAATAGTCTCTAAAGGAGTGGAAAAAGGAAAGGTAGGAGAAGAGAAGGAAGGAGCCAAGGTCTGATAAAGGGCTATAAAGGCATTGAAAAGGCCTTGAGAGAAGGCCTGCCAATCCAGAGCTTGATCCTGGGGAACAGGAGAAACATGTTTAGTTTTAATTTTTTTTTCTTTTTAGGAGCTTCCATGTGGTGGAAGGTAGAAGTGGCAGATGTCGGTCTACACTGTACGATGTCAGTGGGCACATCCTCCTTGGGATCTCAATTTTGTTGTGGATAAACTCACCCTGGCCCCATTTCTGCCAGCAAGTTCTTCTTTCCTTCAACACTGCACATGGAAAACTGTTCTTCTGACGATTACTACTCTCGGAAGGGTTTCTGAATTGCAAGCCCTGATATCTACCTCCCCCTTCACAGTCTTCCATAGAGATAGGGTCTCTACATATTAATCCCTCCTTTATGCCCAGGTAGTCAGTGAGTTGTCCCTCAATTAGTCTATCAACCTTCCCACCTTTTTTCCTTCCTCCAATCCTCCAGTGAGAGGATTCTTCACACTTTGGATGTGCACAGGCAGCTCAGATACTATCTGGATAAAACTAATCCTATCCGTAAGTCTGATCACCTGTTTGTTTCCTATCACCCAAGGGCCCCGGGCCAACCTTTTTTCAAGAAGACTATCTCCTCTTCGATTTCTAAAGCTATTTCTTTCATTCTGTTATTTGCCAGTGGGAAAACTCTTTCTTCCCCTCTGAGGGCACATTCCACTAGAGCAGTGTCCTCCTCTGGAGCTTTTTTTAAAGGTCTGGACACTTGCTCTATTCTTAAGGCAGCTACCTGGTCTTCTCTTCATGCTTTCACTAAACACTACAAACTAGATGTCAACTCCAGGTTCAGGGCTGGATTTGCCAGAGCTATCCTCATGATTTTGTGGAAAATGATTCTGCTCCTCCGCCCAAGTCTTCGTCTGCTGGAGCTTTGGCACTCTCCATCATGTTATGACTACTGCAGAATATAAATAGTAGAATATAGAATAGTTGTGTAAAATCTTACCATAACCATAGATGTCCTTCTCCTCTATATGCTGCAGTATTACTTGCCCCCCCCACCCCCTCCCGATGCTTGCCTGGCCTCTGTGGGCATGTTATCCTCACTTATGTTCAGGCTGGTGCTTTTGCGGCATTCAGTTCTGAGATTGGTACATGCTGACGTCCGCTTTATACCCAATGTCTTTTTTTGGCCGATGTATGCTAGCTGATGTGCAGCATCGCATATACCATAAAGTAGTATTAGACTTTTGTATACTGGCTGGACGTATGAGTCAGCTGGTGGCAGACTTCCTCATGTTATGAATACTACAGCATATAGAAGAGAAGAACATATATAGTTATGGTAAGATTTTACAGAACTCTTCTTTTTTCCTGTTGGTTAGATCTCGGAAATCTGAAAGGGCCCTGTCTGTAAGTGTGGAGGGCTGTCCTGATCTTGCCAGGTGATTGGATCTTTACCCTCACAAACAGGCAGTGGGAGGAGTTCTGAACTTTGACAGACTGCCAGGGGGAGGGCAGCAGTGCACTACTTCCCATGTGCCCGTAAGGCAGTGTGTTCTGCAAACATCTACTGTTACAGTCTAACTTGCACAACTTTAATACATACACACACACACACACACATATATATATATATATATATATATATATATATATGTGTGTGTGTGTGTGTGTGTGTAGGTAATCTGCAGTCGTTTAAACCAGTAAGTGTTTCAACACTGCAAACGATAAAATAACTTGAAAAGTTACTTTTTGAATTTTGTTGTTTTTTCCAAGTGCAAGATGGTGGTACAGTGGGGTTTGAGAAGTTTCCCTTTCCCCACTGCAGTACAGTCATGGAGTTAGTTATTCATAGTGTAAGACTAGGCTAACTTCCCTGGAAGGGCCCTTTTAAGCCTAGCCAACAACTCAAGGTCAGAGTTAAGCCCTGTACCTAAAACCCACCCATAAACACACACACACACATACACACACACACAGTTTTTTTTCTGATTTTGTTTCCTGAGCAGATGTGTTTGAGAATTTAGTGTTCAAACCTTTTATAGTTTGCACACCTGTCATATATTTGTGTGTGTGTGTGTTTGTGCGTGGAGATATATATATATATATATATATATATATATATATATATATATATATATATATATATACATACATATACATATGCATACATTTACATATGTACAAGTATATGGTCTTCTGACGTTTCACGAGTGCCATTTAAGTCGAATGAAACAGGAATGTGAATTTTTAGATTAATTCCTGTTTCATCAATTCTTAGGAGAGGGGAAGAGGAGGGAGAAAGTTAACTGTAAGTAAAACTAATTTTTTTCTTAATACTAATATTTGTATAGTGCATAATTTTCTTTGCATGCTGAAAAGTAAAGTTTTCTCAGTTATTTTTAAGTGTAATGGGGATACTAATGCAAACAAGTGCTCCTGTTTTTTTTTTCTGTACCATGTATCTTAGCATGGATAACCTTACTTTTAGGTTAACCCAAGTTTGTGAGTGTGGCTGTCAGTTTGGGACACTTGTTCCTATTAGGAGGGTAAAACTTTCAGTATTTGAAGATGTACATAGTTTTGTGTTTTAGTATTAAGTTAATAGTTTTTGGAGGGTATTGGGGTGTTTTTTTTTGTTTGAGGGTGTCCAATAAAACAAAAAATGTTGTAAGATGTGGCATAGGCTGAAATGGATATGACAAGAAACAAACTGTATACAAGATCAACCTGCCAAACAGTGTACACGTGTAACACAAAAGCTGGAACTAGACACTTAGCAATAAAGCTGTTACACATAAAAGGTGGGAACAATAACTTTTTAACTCAGTGTTGCTTGCTGTAATGTCTTTAAATGTCAATGGTCTCACAGATAAATACAAAAAGAAAGAGTAGTGAACTATATTAAAAATGTAGAGTGCAAATAGCTATGTTACAGGAGACATACTTGGAAAGAACTGAACATGTGAATTCAACAAAGAAAGATTTTCAAGATGGTTATTCAGTAAAATATGTGGGACAAAGAAAAGAGGAGTTCTTATATTAATTGGAAGACAAGCTCCAATAGAAATAGAAGAGGATAAAAAAGATAATAATGCTACATTTGTAGTACTAAGGGGCAACTGGCAAGGGAGGAGGATTACACTGGCATGTGTTTATATTCCACTTAAAACTGCTATAATGGAGCTTAAAAAAATTCTGGGAGAAATAATCAGTTTTTAGCAAGGACTGTTACTTATAGGTGGGGATTGGAATTTGATATGTAGCAGTAAAGATGTGTCTGGGGGGCCCAGAAGGGAAAAAATAACAAAGAAGTGTAGATTTTTGAAGTAGTTTATGAAAATATTTGGCATGAAAGATGTGAATTCAGTACTAGGAGTTCGGAGTGAATTTACATGTTATTCCCAAGATACAAAAACTGGGCTAGGCTAGACAGAATTTACATTTCACAGGAACATGTGCATTTAATTGAAAGTCTTGATATGCACCCAATAACTCTTTTCAGATCATGTGCCAATGATAACTAAAATAAAAACACAGGGTAATGAAGTAAAAATGAGACACTGGTGCTTTCCCACCTATCTGTTGAAAAGAGAGGAATTTAAGGAAAGGGTAGTGGAAATTATTCAGGAGCTATTAAAAAATAAATTTCTTATGGAAATTTAGCTAGGGAGTGGAATAAAATTAAAGTGGAGTTAAAAATAGGGTGGAAATGAAAGAAAGAGAGATATGGTTAAGAAATAAGAATTATTTAGAGGGACTGACAAATGTTAAAGTATTGCAGAATCTCACAGAACAAGAGGAGGAGCAAGTGCAGAATGCTAAACAGAAAATGAGGGATTACCTCGATAATATGCATGAGTTTAGAAAGATTGCTGATAAGCAACTGTTTTATGATGATAACTCTAGAGCACAAAAACTTTTAGCACAATGACTCAGGCAACAGAAAGTAGAAAGGGCTGTTGCCAAGCTTAGGGAGCCTATAACAAGGAAGATAACAGCAGATCCTGTAGAGGTATTAGAAATATTTTGGAAATTCTCTGAAAGTCTGTATAAGGCAGAGAAATATGGAAATCAATAAAAAGTACAAATGGAAATGTTTATGGAAGAATTAAATATGACAAGGTTAGCAGTAGACGATGCTCAGTTGCTAATAGGATAGGAAGAGATGCGATAAAATGGTGATGTATATCCACAGGAAAGTCCCCAGGAATCAATTATATTCCTGTGGAAGTTTGGAAACTAGAAGGGAAAAAATGATAAAAATCTGGAAGGTTTTTTGTTTAACAGTATTTTAAGAGGAAGAGAAGTACCAACATCCTGGAAGAAAGTGTTGGTAGCTGTTAATACCTAAAGAGGGGTAATGACCCATCAGAGTCAGCTTCATACAGGCCCATTTCAATAAAAAAAATCATGATTATAAAGAGTTTATGTCTATAATGGCTAAAAGAATTTTAAAAGTGATGACAAAATTGATCGATATGGATCATTGTGGTTTTGTGGAGGGGAGGCAAACATTTGACAACATTAACAGAACTTTGATGATCTAAAGGGAAGCAGAATGTAATAAAATGCCACTGTTGTTGGTGGGTCTTGATGCAGAGAAAGCATTTGACAGAGTAGGCTGGGATATAATGAGCAGGGCAATGGACGCATTTGCATTCCCTGATAAAATTAAAAAGTGGATTAGGAAGATATATGAGGGATCTGAGGTGAAAATTAAAGTGGGTGGGTTCCTCTGTGATAATTTCTGCGTAAATAGAGGAACCAAGCAGGGGTGCCCTCTTTCCCCTTTGTTATTTGCATTATATTTAGAACCACTGGCAAAAAAATAAGAGACTTAGAAATTCAAGGATATACAGTAATTGGTATGGTAGTCAAGAAAACTTGGCTGTATTTGCAGTTGATATCTTTGTACACCCGATAAAATCAGAATAGGAAATTTCAGTGTTGTGGAACATTTTGAGGCAGTTTCATACATTTTCGGGATACAAAATTAACGAAACTTAAACAAAAGCAATAGCTGTAAATTATCTATCCACGTGCAAATTGATTCAGCAATATCCATATTTATGGGGAATGATAAAACGAAGTACTTAGGGAGTATGGATTAAAAATTATTCCAGTGTGGCAGCTAAGGATATGTGGGAAGAGACTAAACAAAAGATAATGCAAAAACTGAGAAAAAGTTCAATTATATGGACATGCATCGTAAGATACAAGTAGTTAAAATGTTTTTATTCCCTTTACTCTTATACACAGGTCAGGTATATTTTTATCAGTCAGAGGAGAAGTTGTTGGTAGCAATTAATAAAGAGCTGAAGGATATTATCTGGGAGGGGAAGATGGCAAGAGACAAGTGGGATGAGCTGATTCTTCCAGTAGAACAAGGCAGATTGGGATTACCCAATTTGAAGAGCCATTTCAGAGCTACACAGTTAAGTCTCCTATACATAGCACAAGGAGAAACACGTATTTCAAAGCGGAAAGGGATGTTGTTGAAACGGGAGGAAGGTCAAGAAACAAGGCGATACTGGGATTTTGGATGCAGATTTTTAAGGAGAATAACAATAGTCATACAGAATATTATGTTCATAAAGTAGCAGAAAGTATTCTAAGAACTAAGCCAACACTAGAATGGAGAAAGGGGATTTTGCAGATAGGGATGACTGCAATTAGGGATATGGGCAATATGCAAGAAGGGGCTGGAATTTATTTGAGAAAACTGGCAAAAGAATCAATGTATTGAGAAAATAATTAGAAAGTGAAAGGTAATAGAATGGAAGAGGCCAAGAATTTATTTGGACTGCAGGATAGTGATTGCCTTCCCCATCAAGGATTGGTATCAGAATATAGGCAAAGAGAAAGAAATAAGGGGGGGGGTCCTAAACGAAAGACCAGCACTGGTAGATTTTTTAGTAGAATCTAGAACAGAAGCTAATTTTAAAAAAAGGAATAATTAGTAGAGCATAATAAATTATTGCATAATAACTATAAGAATCAATCAGTTGAGGTTAGAAAGGCTTAGGAATATCTTTGTGGTTTGTGCTGTATAAAGTTTGCAAGTAAGATCGTGTTGATATGGTTTATTTTCCTTTGTATAAATGTATGATTACCAATGTCATAAGTGATAACTTAATGATGATGTTTCTTGTTTAACAAAAAAAAAAAATGCATCTTTGAGAAGAGATCACTGTAATAATAAAGCCCTCTTACTCCTCCTACCTTGTTGAGATTTTGTACATAGTTTTGTTTATTTCTGTATTTTTGCAAATAACCTTTTGAATATAAATATTATATAAAATATTGTATGTCATGTTCTTATTCTACTATATGATTTTTGATGTCCTTCTGTTCCCATGTTGCAGTATTCATAACCTTTGGGATTCCCTACCTAGACGACCCAAACATCCGGCCAGTATACAAAAGACTTTTACTACTGCATGGTCTGTACGACGCTGCACATAGCTAGGCAGTCTACGTAGGCCATAAAGGTGACGTTGGCATGTACCATTCCTCAGAACTTCTCTGCCACCAGTCTGAATTACATCTTCTAACATTCTTACAATCACTGAGTGTTTGCTGCTTTTCAGATAAGTGCCCTGTTGGGGAAATTTCTTTGTTCCTTTTTTGCTGCTGCATGTTTTGAGGTTGTTGTCATCCAGAAAAGGCAAGTGTAGTTGTGGATGTCAGATTCTTCACAAAGACAGCCATAATCAGTGTTTGTTTTGCCTAAGGTCCGAGCACTACTATAAGTCTTGCATGATTTGCCAAGCATTCATTCCTAAGACCCTTTGTAGCCATTTGTCGGCATTTAACATTTACCTAGAGAACCAATGTCTCATATGGTTAGCTTTCGGTATGGAGGGCACAGCAGGTCCATCTGCTGAGCCACCAAAGAAGGCAAACAAAATTAGGCCCAAATCTTCCACTGCACCTGTAGACTCGGATGTTCTTCTTGAAGCCAGTGAAGGTCTGGAGGCCCATTCCATCACTGGTTCCCAACCTGCACCAGGTACCGTTTCAGAAGCCGTTGGGGAAGGTGCCACTAGCACATCTGCAGAGACAACACAGACATCCATTCAGGGTAATAAGAGGAAATCGCAGCCCACTATCTTGGTTGTCCCAAGAAGTGTTCCCCCAGCAGCTCCAGCTCCTACGCCCAAAACAGGGCCTAGTCATACGGAGGCTACTCCTTCTCTTCCTATTTTGGTTCTTCCTGGGAAAAAGAAACATAAATAAAAACATATTTCCTCTTCCCAGGACCCTTCTCCTGATTGGCATGCCTTTTCCCAGGGTATATGGAATGCCTTCCTAGCTTTAAATCCATCCTCAACCCTTCCATCCATTCCTGTTCCTTCCCTCACTCCCAGGTAATTAAAACAGCAGGCCTCTGGTGAGGAAGAAGATTCTTCTTCATCTGATGAATCCCTAATTTACACTTCCCAGATTGAGTCTCCTCTGGGTTAATCTTCCCCGGACTTGGATTCAAACAGTGGGGATTCTCCTGAGGAAGATTTGTCTTTTGGTGAAACAATTTCTTGGATGAAAGATCACTTGAAATGGGAAAGTAGTCAAGTTTGTGAAGTAAAAAAGGGATATTATGTTCTGCTGCAGATGGACTCTCCTTCTCTCTCAGCCATTCCTCCTGGCCTTCCTCCCTTTCTGGATGCTTTCCAATCAGTGTCCAAGAGCCCAGATTCTCAACCCCAGCCCCAAAAAGGCTTGACAGATTCTGTAAGGTCCCTGAGGACAGCAAATTCTTACTCAAATGTCCCCCTGCAAATCCTGCAGTTATATCTCTCTTTGCAGACAAACCCTCTAAGCTGCTTCACTACACTAACCTGCTTCCTTCTGACAAGGATAGCAAAATGATGGAAAGATTGGGGAAAAAAGTATATACTTCCTCTACCCTGGCTTTCAGACCCATTAACTACCAGACCCATATGTCGAAATATGTCCTAGCTTTACTCTCCCAAGCTTCTCAGTTGGCATCAGACCTTCTGGATGCTCCAGCCAAGGTGCAGCTTGACTGTCTCTTCTCCACCTCAGCCCAGGTGCTTAGACATTCCATTTAATGCAGTTACAATGCTGCTAAGGTATCTGCAAGGCCAGCAGCTTCAGGGCCTGTACGTAGGAGATACTCGTGGTTGCTTCTCCAGTCTTTGCCTGATGACATTAAGGCTAAAATCATGGATGCACCCCTGGACAATGATGTCCTTTTTGGTGCTGAAGCTGCAGTCCTATTCAAGTCTCTGCATGACAAAGGGAAAGAACTTAAGGAACCTCTTTGTGTCCCCAGTTCCTAAATACCACATAAATTGTCCTGCTAAAACTCAATTTGTCAGAAGGAAACAACACAGTTCCCCTCTTTCCCATAAAAAAGGGGCCCGGAGGCAGGCTGCTTCCAGATCCCACAAAACCTACCTTTCAAGACATTTAGGGTTATGGTAAGATTTTGCACTATTCTTTATGGATATTATTATTCATGTTGCTTGGGTATTATCAACTCTTAAATGAGCAAGTTTCCTTTTGATTCTTGGTGTCTACATTTAATTGATCACATTTCAGATTAGAAATAGACTCTGCCTATCAAAAATACACTTTTTATTGGGGTTATGGCCTCAAAGAACTGAAGGGAGTGTAGGGCATTGTAGGAACCTAATGCTATTTATATCAGTACTGTGTTTTGTGGAAGGTCTACATCGCTTACTTGTAAAGAAGACAGACACTCTTAGAAGACACCCAGGGAAAGGTACAAGCCATAATGTTATAAATTACTGTTACACTAACGTCTTCTCAAATATCTACTGTTCTGGTAAGTACAATACACAACTGTACTTCATATCTGAATGGTCTATTGCAACTGCTAGTTATTGAGTGCATGAAATACACAGCTGCTTGCCAGAAGAAACCCATAACATTCCTTTAAGCTTAAAAAAGTGCAGCATGGAAATGGGAATGGATTAGCCAGTACTGTGGTAATAGGTGTTTGGTGGCTCGGTACTACAACAGCAGGGACTAGACAGTATATTACTTGGCTTGTACTGAATAAAAAAATGAAGGAACATAGTTGATATTGTACTAAGCAACATGTAGGTAATGTAGTGGGTATTGTACTAGGCAACATCTAAGCAATGTAGTGGGTATTGTATTAGACAACATGAAACTTGCCAAGAGCCGACAATGAGATATAGTGTAAGATACCATAGCATCACTTTGCATGTAAATAGGATAAGAGATGATGGAGCTGAAAGGCTTTGTGGCGACTAGTTACATGACAATATTATGTTACGTACTGAAATATTACAGCTGATAAGGATTGTCTGGCTCACCTCATCTATGCATTTCCTTAAGTAATTGAAGAAGTAGATTTTATGGTGTTAACATAAAGGGCTTAGGGAATATGTTATCAAGAAATGAGTATGTTCCCACTGTAGTAGAAAAGGACAGTAATCACGTGGATCTAGCTAGCACTAGATTTATGATTATTTTAAGGATGTTGCACAAAAACAGGGCTGGAGGTGATGTATTAGAGCAGAAAGTGCACAGAGAACATGTAATTGAAGCAAGGATATTGAAAGTTATAGCAGCAGGGATTTGGTGTTTTAGATGGCAACATTGTCAGCATTAACAGTATGCTTGTCTTTGCAGACAGCTATATTGAAAACCCGCCTTCCAGCCTTTCTGTAATTTCTACTCATGATGGATGGTCTGGACTGAACCTTTCTGCTTCTTCAGGAGTGTTGCCCATTTCAGCAAGCAATGCATCGTCCACAGGGTAAGTACCATTCATTAGTGTGTTCCCCAAAAACACTTTTTTTTATTAAATGAAAAAGATGGATCACTGAATCAGACAAGAACTCAAAAAAGTGATTTTGTTTCTTATTACTAGATATTCAGAGTTCTAACCATTCAATTCAGTGATGAGATCATTATCCTGATGTTGGAATATAAAACAGTAGCTCTTGTACATGTCCCTAAGCTTCTTCCATTGTGAAAGAGGGCTTATTCTATGGGATAGTACATGTTAGTTTTACTAACAGTCCAGTCTAACCTGTTGAATTCTTAACTGTTTGAATGGCCAAATCTTTTTAATCTTACAGGCATATGTGAGGCACCTGCAGGCATCAAATTCCAGTCCAAGACACCAATACTGTATGTATCCATTAGACTATTGTCTGACAGAATATCACAACATAAAACATTTCCTTTTATATGACATATCCATTGTCTCAAAGAAGAATGGCAAATGTAGTAGAAAAACTTAACATGTTGATCCATCTGAAGAATGCCCCCAACCATTCTCTCCTGATCTTGATTGGAGCAAATGTTGGGAGAGGGACAAATGATAAGACTACTGAGAGGTAGTATCAGACAGAAAAAGTCACACCAGAAAGAGGAAGGAAAAAGTCATACAGGAAGATTTATTTGAAAGTTAAGGAAGTAGTACACTGTAGATAAGTTGTGTAGTAATATTAAGGAAGTAACAGGATGTAAGGAAAGACATAGTGCAGGAAAATGTAGTGACCAGAGAGTAGTCATCACTACAGATGACTTTGTTTGGTAAATCCAAAAACTTAGCTCAATCGTCTTGCCAGAAATATGACCAGAGGAAGTTTGAGCACTTTGATAGAACAGCTTCACTGTGAACATAACTTTTCCTCTTTCCAGATTGTGATTTCTTTCCCACAAAGTTATTCAATTATTGCTCATATAATTAAAGTATGTCTTGGATGTTTTTCACCTTGTTTGACATTTTGGTGTTATTCAGCTACCTCAGTGCACATATATGCTTGGTTTATGTAAAATCTTGTAATATTGTCTTCCAACATTTTTCTTCTTGGCCCTCGCATAATACAGTTCGTAACTGGGACAGGAAGCGCCTACACAGCAAGCAGTTTGTAACCTTGCCATCTTTCTGTTCCACTGGTGCCATAAACATTTCAATATTCCTGTGCTGACGGTACTGTTCTTTAACTCGCCTTTCTTCAGGAGTGGAAGTCCTTGATGACACTTGAGGAGACTTGGATGCCATCCTGTGCTGGATGAGGAGTAGTCACCTTTCGCTCAGTCCATTGAAGACTGAGAATGTTAGCCCTCACAGTGCTTCATATCAAAATGTTTGTGTAATTTGTTGGAGGAACAGGCTACAGCTTGTGTCACTGGAGAATGATTTTGGCTGTATTTTGCATGACCAGCTGATATTTCAGGACAAAGGGCCAGCTATTGTTAAATGCACTTTATTTCTTCTGTGACATATTGCCTGTGTCAAGTATGTTATTCTTTTAACAAAGTATTTGTGGTTGAACCTAACATAATGTTATCATATTTAGACTATTTCAGAGCTCTGTATCCGAGCTTGATATTTGTAACTGTCTGATGGTTGCATTTACATCTGCATATAAAGATTTTGGTCTCACTTTCTGTGCTTGCATAGGCTGTGCCATGCTGGCATTATAAGTGCAGCAAATATTCTTGCATCCATCATGGCTACTCTGATCATCCAGTGGGCATTGTTTGTGATTCTGAGGTATCACCTAGAGCATTTTGACTTTTTTCCTACCTTATGTCTTTACCTGTGGAATTCACTGCACCACAGGCTGAGATCTGAATCCTCTCTGAGCTTTTCAAGATGTTTTTATTCCACTGAGTACTGAATCTCAGCCCCAAGCCCCCAAGAGATCTGACAGACTCTGTAAGATTGAAGTATCATGTAAATACAGTTAGAGCAGTACGATTGTGGACCTGACTGTAGTATCCATGGATGCTGACAGGGTGTCTAAGTTCACTGCAGAAGTCAGTACACTCCATAAAGACAAGGAGTCTTGGAGAAAGCTGGAAAAAGGTGTATTCTTCATCTACCATGACCTTTATGAAAGTCAACTTCCACACTCAGAATATCAAGCTTCAGTGAGACTTCCTTAGGCAAACCGAAGGCTTGATCTCTGAGATGCCAGATGAAGCCGTGGGAGACAGGTACAAGACTTATGCAGACAGCTTCTAAGGCAGGTAAGCATGTAATCATATGTGAATATGATGCCCGTAGCAGAGGTGCCCCTTTAGGCACAGTAATTTGTAGGCATGCATTGCTCAGAATTCAGATTCTAGCACCGGTTTTGAAGAGGAGAGTTTCTTCATTAATGCACTTTGGCTCCTTTTCTAGGAAATTTTCAAAAACCTAGAAGAGAAGGGCAAGACACTGAATTCTGTTAATGTGTTATTAATTTCCATTTGTTGACCAGGAATGTCCCATTTTGTTGGAGTTCAAGGCAAACGTTTCCAAACAGTAAGAAAATAGAATAACACATGCAGAATTTTATAGTAGTTTGAGAGTGTAAAATAGATAATATACCCTGACATAAACAGCAGGACAGAAAGCAGTCAGTATAAATAAAAGTTACGTACTCACCATAACTATGCATCTGTGTTGTCCATTTTCATTCTTCCCTAACTAATGAGTTCAGATCCAATCCTTGGATCCGACTCAGCCACTTTCTGCAGATTCTAGGATGTGACTTTCAAGCTTCTCCCTTACACACAATGCTCCTGAACACTGTATTACGTCAAATCAAGTTTGCTGCTGTTATACAATATCACAACTAAATATCTCAACATAGCTATGACAGAAAAGTGATAGCTGAAAGATCAGGAGCTCTAGCAGGAATTAAGGTTCCTAATAACAATTCTGTTAGGTTTCTCCCAAAGAAATAGATAGGGAGAAAGTGGAAGGGAAGTTATAGAAGAGCAAACATGGACAACACAGATGCAATAGTTATGGTGAGTACATAACTTTTATATCTGATGTCATTTTCATTCATTCCTCAATGAATGGGACACAGTTCCCAGCTATGCTTACCTTGGGTAGCCTTCATGGGAGAACATTATGGAGAACTGCAGAACCGAATGCTGCTCTGTTTCTAGAGATGGTATTCAATTTGTAATGAGAAATAAAAGTAAGAGCATTAGACCATGCAGCAGCTGCACAAATGTCATAAATGGAAGCTCTAGCTCAAAAGGCAGCTGATGTAGCCATAGACCTAGTTGAATAAGCTTTTTGGTGTCTTGGTTAGGTTAAGTCTGTCAAGGAATAAACGTAGGAAATGCAATCTGTTATCCATTTAGCTAGTGTAGTTTTTGAGACTGGTTTTCCCATCTTATTATTTGAAATGGAGACAAATAATTGATAATTTTTTCCAAACTCCTTAGTCCTATGAAGGTAAAATTGTTTATTGCGTATGCACATCTAAAAGATGAAGGGTATATTGTCCTTTGTTATCAAGTTTGAGAAAGAAGACTGGTAAATTGATCACTTGATTGATGTTTGATTCAGAGGCCACTTTTGGTAGAAAGGAAGGATTAGTACGTAAGATAACTCTTTCCTTGTGAAAAATCAAATACTGTGGTTTTGAAGAAAGTACCTGGAGTTCAGATACTCATCATGCTGAAGTGATAGCCACCAAAACGACCATTTTCCAAGATAGGAACTTAAGGTCTACCTTAGCTGAAGGCTCAAACAGTGAATGTACCAACGTATTTTAAACCAAAGTTTGATCCCAAGGTGGAGTAGGATCCCGGATTGGAGGTCTAAGTAAAAAAGTACATTTTAGAAAGGCCTTACATAACCTAGATGAAGCTAAAGCAGAAGCATTATCTCCAATGTGACAGCTGGAGATGGCTGCTAACTGAACTTTGATGGTAAAGAAACTTGCCGCGCTTTGAAAGATGGAGGCAAGAAAATCTAAAATAGCTGGAAGTGGAGCAGGGAAAGGATCCAAGTCTTTCTGATGAGCCCACAAGGAAAACCTTTTCCATTTACTCTTATAAATCTTCCTAGTTGAAGGCTTGTGGGATGAGAAAAGCATTTGGCAAACTGGGGAGGAAAGCCCGGAATATCTAGCCATCACTGGAAATGGAGAAACCATGCTATCAACTTGAGGCCTGCAATATCTGGATGAATCATCCCTGAGGGGTGTGACAGGAGATTTGGACTGGGATCCAGTGTCCAAGGCAGACATAATAAGTGAGACCATAGGAAGGGAAACCACATTTGCCGAGGCCAGTAAGGAGCAATGAGGATTTCTTTGTTCTTCAGCTGGAGTGCTTTCTGAAGAAATTTGGGGGTTAGAGGTAGCAGAGGGTATGCATGAAGAAGACTGGAAGACCCAACGTGGACTAGATCATCTCTCCATGAATGTCCCCAAGGGGGAATTAGGGCAAAGAACCTGCTGCGTTTGTTGTTGAGGGGAGAAGCAAATAGATCGCAGAACAGTTGACCCCACTTGTGGAACATCTTATTTTCCACTGATTGATTGAGAGATCACTCATGAGACATCAGAATGGTCCTGTTGAGCTTGTCTGCTTAGAGCTGGGACTTCCCCGGTATGTACATTGCTACAAGAAAGTGGTTGGAGGAAATTGCCCAGTGCCAAACTCTCATTGCTTCTCGACGTAAGGGATAGGATCTGGTTCCCCCTATTTATTGATGTACGAGACTACTGGCATATTGTCCATTTGAAAAGCAATTTTTCCTAGTAGAAGAGAATTCTTAAGAGCCTGCAGCACTAGAAGTACCGCTTTCATCTCTGGGACATTTATATGCAAATTGGTCTCTTCTGGTGGCATTCAGGGGAGGAAGAATAAATGGATGCCCTATACAAATCTGTCTGGAGTGTATCCACCATAGCAAGGGTTTTCTGCAAACCTTTGATAATTTTATCAGATGTCGTAAGGGTTGTCAATGAATGCTCTGCTAGAGTCCATTGAAGAATTTTCATATGAAGACAAGCAGTGAGTATTAAGGTTATTGCCGCAGCCATCGACCCTAGCTAGGGCTTTGAGTGCCATTCTTGTTGGTGGAGAAGGATGATAAATAACCTGTCTGACATGCGATTTCAGAGTAAGAACTCTGTTTTGAGGCAGAAGAGCTAGACAGTTGACTGTATCTAGATGAGCCCCTATAAACTCCAAGACTTGAACTGGTCAAAGTTGTGATTTGGCCATATTGATCCTAATTCCCAGTGAGATAATTGGAGTAAGTAGTCCCTTGCTCTTTCCAGAAGATGCATGGTCAGTGCAGTAAGGAGCCAGTCATCTAAATAAGGAGACTCTCTGAATCTACGCAATCTTAGATGAGCTGCTACCACTGCCATGCATTTGGTGAACACCTTGGAGGCTGTGGTGAGATCAAAGGGCAGGGCACTGAACTGTAATGACTGGCTCCTAACTAGAAGAGCAGGTATCTTTGAGAGCACCTTTTCATTGTGATGTGATACTATGCATCTTTAAAGTTTGAGAGAGCACATCCAGTCGTCCTTCTGTAGGAGAAACAGAATGGCCAGACATGTGACCATCCATAATTTGGAATTCTTTACGAACTGGTTCAAATAACTCGGATCCGAAATGGGTCTCAAGTCCTCTTTTTTCTTTGGCTGTAAACAGAACTTTGAGTAAATTCCAGATCCTCTTTGATCTGGAGGACCTCTTTGATGACTCGTTTGGCCAGCAGCTTTTGAATCTCTAGAGCTGCTGACTCCCTCTGATTGGGTGGAATATCAGGGAGACATTTTCTATTCCCTTGGGGAACTTGAAAAAGGGAATGAAATATCCTCTGAATATGATTCTTTTCACCCATAAATCTTTTGTGATGGCTATCCAAGCTTTTAAGTGCAAAGACAAGTGCCACCAGACTCCCTCCAGAGAGGGGGAAGTTGGACAACTTTTCAGGAGTGCTGAAAAGATCTATCTGAGAAAGAATCTTAAAACCCTTGATTTTGCAGACCCCTGTCTGCTGTGTGGGTGGCATCTTCCATTGTAGTTATTTCCCCGTCACCTCTGGGAGAAAAGTCTCCGCATGACTCTTGAAAAGGTCCTTTAAGTTTCCAGAACCACATCTTTTTATCACCAAGTTAATTCCTAGAAAAGGGTCTCTGTGGGGGTAGAAGAACGGATTCCCACAGCAGACAAGGTCTTTCTATTCTTCTCATTGTGGAAGAATGTCTCTTTAACTTGTTAGACCAAACAAAGAAGATCCATCAAAAGGAGCGTTGATGAATGACGCCTTGAAGGGTTCCACGAAATCGCACAACCACATCCAGACATGTCTCCTAATGGCTAATCCTGAACTGGTAGCTCCTGAGGAACCTTCAGCTGCATGTGCGATTACACTCGTGGATGCATTGGTAATGGATTGCAGGGTGGCCAGTCGTGAGGTGAAAGACTTCTGTTCCTCTGCGGACATGGCCCCGGGGATAGAGTTGGAGAGTTCCTAGACTAAGCCCCTCTGTAACATAGTGAAATGTGCCAAATAGTTCACTGACCATAAGGCAAAGGTCACTGATGCATACACTCACTTCCAACCTGTCTAATGCTTTAGTCTCACTATTAGGGGTAACATAGTGAAATGTGCCAAATAATTCACTGACCATAAGGCAAAGGTCACTGATGCATGCACTCACTTCCCAACCTGTCTAATGCTTTAGTCTCACTATTAGGGGTATGGACAGAGGAGCTCTGATGTAATGGGATCCTATCTCGCCTACATTCATAACTGATGGGCTCGGAGCCGATCCATCGGCTCCGACTCGGCCAACTAATACACTAGAACGAAGTCTCTTATTGGCTGGGCTACTCCCTATCCCAGGATGCACTACACCTGCTTCCCCAGATCTCGTTTGCCGCTTTACAAGCTGGACGTGGTCTCGACTTGGCTGGAGCTAAGTGGTTTCTTTTACCTTTACTGGTCTTTGACCTTGGGGTTTTTCCTCTGAATATTCATAAAACAGCTGTTTTAACAGCTACTTTCTGTAAATTGTGTATTTTAGTTATATAACTTTGTGTGTGAAGTGATACTGGTACTTTATTTCGCTGTCGGGCAAGGCCCGTTTAAGTTAGAGGGCCTTTGCCCTATTTTTTGAGAGTTGGTGTTAATTTTATTTTTTCTTCGGGCTAAGCCCGTTTAAATTAGAGGGCTTTGGACCGTTGTTTTTTGTGTTGTTGTGTGTGTTCACTGTGTTCTCTTGTGAGGTAAATCTTCCTCTCAGAGCTCGTGCCTTGTTTCTCGTGCTCTACAGTTAGCGCAAACCTTGTCAGTTATATTGCTTGTCATATCCCTTCTACTTTCATTATGTCAAAAGAGCAGAAGTCAGGATTTAAGAAATGCGCTCGGTGCAATTACAAAATGTCTATTACAGACAGTCATTCCATTTGCGTGTACTGTTTGGGGCCTAAACATCTATAGGAGACATGTAGTGTCTGTCATGCTTTCTCCTCTAGGGTTCTTCAAGAGCGCAAAAATAAACTCATCTTGAAGGGTCTTATTAAGCCCTCCTTTGAAGAAGCTTTAGAGCCTCCTGTTACATCCAAAAAGAAAAGATCGTTGACTCCGACAAGTCCGTCGGAACCGACAGCTAAAAAGCAAAAGTCGACCTCTTCTTCCTCGGCTCCACTGACTTCGGGGCCGAGGGTCGAAGGGTCTGCCTCGATACCTCTTTCCTCGGCTCCATTAGTTTCGGAGCCGCAGGTTGGAGTATCGAGAGGCGAATCACCTCCATCGGTTCCAATGGCTTCGGAGCCGGTGGAGGTGTGCAGCTCAGACTCTTCCCCCTCGGCTCCGAAGAAAGCTCCTTCGGCGCCGATAGTGGTCCATGCTGTGGTGGAACCGGCGCCGATAGTGTTGGAGCCTTTTCGGAGCCGGTCCCCTACTCTCTCGGAGCCGAGAGGAAAGTCTTCTCGTCTGTCTACCTCCTCTAAATCTTCGAGACTGTCTGATCAGGATCTGGATAGGGTGATACAGAGGCTTTTCCAGTCTCCAGTTTTTGCTCAAATGGTCTCGGCTCCAGCCCAGTTGGCTTCGGAGCCGATCCCCCCTCCGACACATTCGATTCCTCCTCCAACCTCCTCGGAGCCGTTGGAGTTGGTGATAGTGGAGCAATGCGGAGCCATACGGTCGGAGCCGAGACCCCTTCGAGGTCTGTCGGCTCCGACTATGGTTCCTACCCTGTCCTCGGGTTCAGGGTTTGGTACTGGGACTTCCTCAGTCGGGCCCGAGGGGAACACTTTGGGACTGGGTGCTTCGGCGCCTAGTCTTCCCCTCGGAGCATCGGCTGCTGGAATTCCCAGTGCCATCGTGGCCTCTAGACCAGTGATCTCCATGGAGTCTGGAGGTCCGGCCTTTGAGGCCATGAGGAGCGTGCTGGCCATGCCTTTGCCGGCTCAGCAGGTCTTTACCTCACCGTCCCTAGATCTGGAGACTGGTGCTTCTGTTGTGTTGCAGTCCCCCGGCAGCGGGGCCCCAGGGCCTGAGGATACCCTAATCGGGGGTTCCCTTCTTCCGGGGGGTCCGTCCGAAACTGCTTCGGACGAGCCCCCACGGAAGAAATTGTGCAAGAGGAAGCACGTGGACTCCCAAGATGAGTCTGTTACATCGGATACTGACCTCGATGACGCAGAAGGGTCCCCCAAATCATCTTCGGATGATATCTCTTTCTCAGATATCCTGGAGATTCTGAGACAGAGAGGAGATTGGCAGGCCAAAACCCCTTCAGCTGAGGAGTCAGTCTTCCTCAAGGCCTTCGGGGCCCAGCCCTCCGCCTCCTGGGTGTCTCCGCCCTTCGATGAACTCCTTGATTTGGTTTCTCGAAGGGCGTGGGAACATCCAGATTCTGTGGAACCGGTGCCTGCGAGACCCAATAAGTTTCTTTCAGCCCCCCCCCCCAGAAGGAATTTCTGACGAAGGTGTTCCAGTAGATGCTATGGTGGTGGCTTCTGCCACACAGCAGGACGTGGCAGAGGCTTCAACGTCTGTCCACCCTCCTAATAAGGATTCCAGGAGCATGGATAGGTACAGGAAGCGTACCCTGTCTTCAGCGGCCTTTACCTTACGGTCGCTGAATTATTTATGTCATTTTACCAGGCTCCAAAGGGACCTCCTTAAAGAGCTAAATGACTCCATCACTGGTAATCTACCTGAGGCGCTGGCCCCGGCTGTTGGCACCCAGATGACTACCCTGTTATCCATCGTGAACTCGTCCATGAGGCTCATTTCGTATGCGGCCGAAGGGGCGAGTAGAGCAGTGGGAACGGGCGTTGCCCTCAGGAGACACGCCTGGTTACGCTTGTGTTCATTTGCGGAGGCCTTCAAGTCTTCCTTCGCCGACGCCCCCTTTGATGGGTCATCTTTGTTTGGACCCAAGGTGAAGGACACACTAACTCGGTGCGAGCAGGAGGGCAAGACTTTGACTGCCGTTGGGGCCCGTTTTTCCGCTCCTTCTAGGCCTTACCCCAAGGCTCAAAGAGGAGGGAAAATGTGGTTCAGAAAATCTCAGAAGTCTTTCCCTACTCCACCCAGTGATTCCCCCTCCAGAGGCAGGGGGGGGGGAATTCTGGAAGACGCCGCCCCAGAGGTGGCAGAGGCCCCCGTAACTCTGGAGACCGCGATTCCTTTTCGTGGTTCTTCATACAACCAGCGTCCCTGAGTTGTTGCCCGACTGTGCAGCTCCGGAGCCAGTCGGGGGTCGGTTTGCAGCGCACCCAAAAGCTTGGGAATCCATAACAAGCGATCAGTGGGTGCTTCGCATTATTACCGGAGGATATATCATCCCTTTCAACAAGCCCCCCCTTTCCTTAAGGGAAATCCCGGACGTACCACCCAGTCAGCGGGATCAGGCAGCAATAGAGGTTTCAAAGCTGCTAGAAAAAGGAGCCATCCAGCCTGTCCCCACCAACCAGATCGGATCAGGAACTTACTCAAGATTATTTTTGGTACCAAAAAAGACAGGGGACTTCAGGCCCATTTTGGACCTCAGTTCATTGAATCGTTTTGTGCAAAAGTCCAAATTCCGAATGGTCACCCTTCAATCCATTCTTCCATTGCTGGAGAAAGATGCATGGATGTGCTCCATAGATCTCCAGGACGCTTACTATCACATTCCGATAGCTCAAGAGTCCAGGAGACACTTACGCTTCCGCCTCGGAGTCAGTCATTTCCAATTCCGAGCACTGCCCTTTGGTCTCACCACAGCCCCCAGGGTGATCACCAAGTGTCTGGCAGTGGTGACTGCTCACCTGAGGAGTCTAGGATTCCAAGTGTTTCCATATCTAGACGACTGGCTCCTTACTGCCACCTCCGAGCATCTACTATTCCAGGCGCTCAACGCCACGTTCACCTTGGGCCGTTTCTTGGGGATTACGTTCAATTGGCAAAAATCTGTACTACAACCATCTCAACGTATTACTTTTATAGGCGCAGACTTAGACACAAAAAGAATGCGCGCCTTTCTACCGGCAGCAAGAATTCAGGTTCTACAAAACCAAGTCAAATCCTGTCTTCCCCTATCAAGAGCTCCGGCCCATCGGATTCTACAACTGTTGGGTTCGATGGCGTCAACCATACTCTTAGTCCCTCTAGCCAGACTTCACATGCGAATATTACAATGGCTTCTGTCGGTTCAATGGTCCTATCAGAAAATTCCCTTGAACCATTTAGTTATGATCACAGAGAGTTGCCGTCGGGATCTGCGTTGGTGGCTCCTCCAATCCAATCTCGACCAGGGGCGACCCTTTATTCCTCAACCTCCCGTTGCCACTGTGACTACGGACGCCTCCCAGGTAGGGTGGGGGGGTCATTACCTGGACAGGTCGGTCCAAGGCACATGGCAAATCCAGGAAACGCATTTGCATATCAATATCCTGGAAATGAGAGCGGTACTCTTGGTGCTGCAAGCTCTCCATCACGCTCTCCCGCATGGTCCGATTGCTATCCTTTCCGACAACATGTCGGTAGTTTGGTATATAAACAAGCAAGGTGGAACCAGATCTTACCCACTGTGCAGAGAAGCCATGAGACTTTGGCACTGGGCGGTAGCTACCAACCGCTTTCTAATGGCAACGCACATACCGGGGAAATCCAATGTGATTGCGGACAGATTAAGCAGAACCATTCTGTTACCCCACGAGTGGTCCCTCAACCAGAGAGTAGCTGCTTAAATCTTCGCCAAATGGGGCCTCCCTTGCTGAGATCTGTTTGCCAGCCCTCACAATGCGAAATGCAGAGAGTTCTTCACGCTGTTCCCCTCCCAGGGACAGATTCCCAGGGACGCTCTGACCCACATTTGGCCCCCTGGTCTTCTTTATGCCTTCCCTCTGATTCCCCTCCTACCGAGGGTGATACAGAAGGCCATTTACCTGGAGAGCGAGATGATTTTGATTGCCCCGCACTGGCCTCGTCAAGTTTGGTTCCCTTTCCTACAGAGGCATGCGGTAAAAGGTCCATGGTTTCTGGACCCGGTGCCAGACCTGTTGACTCATCAGTCAGGACGGCTTCACCCGTCTCTCAGGTCTTTGAAGTTGGAGGCATGGTTACTCCACTTCCATCCTTAGTCCGAGACAATTCTCTTTCTCCGGACGTGATCCACATATTGTCTTCTTCTCATAAACCTTCCACTGTCAAACTTTATTCCAGCAAATGGAAAAGGTTCGCCTTCTGGGCTCAGGAACGAGGTATAGACCCCCTTACTGCACCAGTATCGGAGGTTCTGAATTTCCTGGCCTCCCTTTTTCAGTTGGGCTCTTCAGTTTCTACCATTAAGGTTCAGCTAGCGGCTATCTCTAATTTTCATGCTTCCTTTGAACCTTCATTGATGTCTCACAAACTTTGTAAGGCTTTCCTTAAAGGAGCATGGCTCCTTAGGCCTCCAATATCTCACCCTGTCCCCCCTTGGGACTTGAATATGGTTCTTGCTGCCCTAACTGCCCGCCCTTTCGAACCAGCTGCTACCTGCGATTTGAAATTTCTGTCCTGGAAAACGGCCTTTTTAGTGGCCATAACTTCCGCCAGGCGGGTTTCAGAACTTAAAGCTCTTTGTTCTGATCCTCCCTATTTGATTTTTCACAAACATAGAGTGTCCTTGAAATTAAACCCCTCCTTTTTACCAAAGGTAGCCTCTTCTTTCTGTATTCAACAAACTATAGAGCTCCCTGTGTTTTTTCCAGAGTTCTCTAATAACGCAGAATATATCTTGCATCAATTGGACGTCCATAGACAACTGCGTTTTTACTTGAATAGAACCACTCAGACGCGGAAATCAAATCAACTGTTTGTTTCCTTTGCAATGAACAAATTGGGTCAACCAGTAGCTAAAACCTCCATAGCTAAATGGATTAAAGATTGTATCTCTTTCATTTATTCACAGGCTAACAAAGAGCTTCCCTTTCCAGTCAAGGCTCATTCTACCAGGGCAATAGCTACTTCTGTAGCTTTTCACTCAAATTATCAATAGATGATATTTGTGCTGCGGCTACCTGGACTTCTCCGCACACTTTCATTTCTCATTACAAATTGGATGTGGTTTCTCGAGGCAGGGCTTCTTTTGGTTCCACAGTTCTCAGGAGTGTTTTTCAATGAGCCACCCGGGATTTAGGTGCTAGGGACGCTGTCCCATCAGTTATGAATGTAGGCGAGATAGGATCCCATTACATCTTTTAGTTATGTACTTACCATAACTTCGGATGTATGGGATCCATCTCGCCTACATTCATAAGTACCCACCCTCCTTCCCCCTTCCATTCGGATTTAGAGGAGATGTAGTTCCATTTGGAGATCTTCTCTTGAAGAACTTTAGTTGGTTGTAGTGACTACTAGTTTTTCTGTGTTTGCATGGATGTATGAAAGCGAACAAACAAGATCTGGGGAAGTAGGTGTAGTGCATCCTGGGATAGGGAGTAGCCCAGCCAATAAGAGACTTCGTTCTAGTGTATTAGTTGGCTGAGTCAGAGCCGATGGATCGGCTCCGAGCCCATCAGTTATGAATGTAGGCGAGATGGATCCCATACATCCGAAGTTATGGTAAGTACATAACTAAAAGTTTAGCCAGCTCCTTCTTAGTGGCTACTGCAACAACCATGGCATCTACAGGTATTCCCTCATTCCAGTGTTGTCTGTTGGGAAGACTACTCAGAATCTTGTCTGGTTGTTTGGGGATCAGTTCTACAGAGTCTGTTTCCTTCTCTGTGGGAGACAAGGTCTGTAAGCTCATCTACAGTTGGAGTAACCCAAGACGTAGATGGTTCAGACCCAAAGGCTTCCAAGAACACAGATTCCGCAAGGGAAAGGGTTTGGGAAGACAAACCATCTTTCTGACATAGGATCTCTAAGATGTCTCCAAATGAGACATCGTCAGGTGGAGACCTAGTGGACCCTTCCCCTTCATCATAATCGGTGTATTCTATGAGGGATTCCTGCAGGGAATGTAAGTGCCTCCTCTTGCACGACCTGTTCCAAGGAACCTCCTCAGTAGGATGTTCTGGGGAGGTGTCAGAAGAAGTGGGGAGTTCCCTGATGGGAACTTCTTGGAAGCTCACCCAGGCTGGCTGTCCCAGAGGTGTAGGATGAGAAGACTCAGACAAAGAATTTGAAGAGGGAACAGAGAGTGGATCCGAAGGACCAAGAGTTGTAACTACTCTGGTGTGCAAGAAAACCCTCTCCTCCACCTCAAAGGCAAAGGAACCAAGAGAAGCCAAGGACAAGGCTACAGGAGCCGAGGCTGTAGGAGCAGACAATCCAAGGGCCTCCCTGACTCTCCACTCCGAGGAAGGATTTGAAGCGAAGCTGTTCTATGTCAAATCTCTGAGGGGAAACGACAGCTCAGAAAGCTTTGGACTTGAAGTCAGTCCCTCAGATCCAATGCTTTGGCTCCAAGAACCATCATGTTCCAAATGAGTAGGAGCCAGTCGTATCAGGGAAGTCGCCGGATTGGAAGATAGAAGAATCTTCAGATCAGATGGTTCAACTCTTGAGAATCTCGGATCTGAGGACTCTGAAATAGCAGGTCAGATTGTAGGAGGATCAACCACAGGCTGGAAAGAAGGTTTAATAGGAGACAGAGCCAACAGGACCCCCATCTTGATCTATGTTCTGAGGAATGAGGAGACTTCAACATTGGAGATATCGTCTCCAGTGAAAATCTTGGAGTATGGAGCTGAGGAGATTGGGCAATAGCAGACATCAGATCTGAAGACTTCGGATCCGAGCTGTTAGAAATCTTCTTGGGAGACTCAGAAGAAGATGCAGATGGAGGAGACCATGCAGGTGAGCATTTTCAGTGGTCCCTGGGCTCCTTAAATTTTTGAGAGGGGGTTGAGCCCCTGAAGAAGAGGTACCTGTAAAAGTAGCAGAGGCCAATAGGAGGCCTTTCAGAAGTAACTAGTTCCTTCTGTCACTAATGAACCTAGTTTTAAAGGTCGCACAAATGGAGCAGGAGTTGTCCAGATGTGCCGGGCTCAAGTAATACATGCACTCTCTGTGGGCATCAGAGTTGGGGATCCTATGCCCACAGGAAGTCCACTTTTTAAATCCAGTAGGCTTATTGGCCATACTGCAGAATAGATGAACAAACCATCCACACAAAAGAACATTTTTTTTTTAAACAGGAAAGTAGGAAAAGAAGAAAGGCCTAAATACCAGCAATGGTATGTGGAGAAATCCTTTAAGTCAAGGTAAAAGAAGGAAATGAACTATCAAAAATTATAGTTAAGATTTACCTGAAAATCGGTAACAAGAGTTTAGAAAAATTTTGAAGAGGATAAGGGAGATATTATAACTGTTATGTAAAGAAAAAAGAGAGAAGTAAAGGAAATATATATCTATTCACTTGCTAAAAGCCAAATAAGAGCTCGAGCAATTGCAATCCCATCCAATCTTGAAGAGTGGCAAACAATATCTGAGGTAATACAGTAGTCAGGGGCATTATGGGTAAGGGAGGAGCTTGAGAGTCAGATCCTAAAATCTAGAGAAAGTGGCCAAGTTAGATCCAAGAATCGGATCTCAACCCATTTGTTGAGGAACAAATGAAAATTACATCAAATCATAGTAGTAGTATGGTTTTAACTGGTGTGTCATGTTATATATTGGAAACACAAGGACTGTGACAATTTCTTAATAGAGATTAGCTTGAAAAAAGCATACCATAGGCTTGATTTATAAGCAAGATGAATTACATAATATAGACTTATATGCTTTTAGTAAGTAATTATTTTATCCTCTCATTCCTTAGGTGAGATAGGAACTGTTCTACTAACAAAGTCCCTTCTAAAGGAAAAAGTACAAATGAATCAGTTTAAATAAGAAGGGTAATTTAAGAAGAAGTCCTGACAACTATAGAGGCAAAAAACAAAAGAAGAGGGACGGGAGGACAGTTACTCCATCTCAGAAAGCAAGTAGGCAGTACCATACCTCTCAACCATACCAAATTCCTCAGAATTTGCTGTTTTTTATAGCAAAATAATAGGGTGCCATGAATTCCTGAGTGGCCCCATCAAATCCCGATTTTTTTTTTTTATTTAAAATTTTTATTGAATGATAACTTCATCACACATCGCCAGTGTATCCTGCAGTGTCATCAGCGTGCAGGGGCATACATGATGATGTCAGCATCATGAGACAGTGCCTATTTGCAAGTTCAGGAATACACGTGAAATAGTCAGGGAGAGAAGAAACTGCAAAACGCATCAGACTTAATATTGATGATGAGTTAAAAGATCTAATGCATCCACTGATACAGAGAAAAGAAAAAAAATTAAATGTTACTCCACGTTACTGGATAGGCATTTTTTTAACAGCAAGTGTCAAGTACAAATGTGTTACAAAGCATTGTGCCCTCTTCTTTTTAAGGATTTTAATTGCTGACATCAGAAAACTAAACAGCAAATCCTGCCTCAGTCTTAACTGTTGCATTTTGGGTGCGTAAAACACTTAATGATGTGTTACAGGGTGTCAACCGACAGGCTTTCCAAAAGTTTTTTTTTTTTTTGTTCTATTCATAATTGGTTGGGCATAGTTCTCAACCTCTCATTGCAACAATCAAGGACAACAGCACTATTTTCACTGACAACGGGCACAAATCAGGGTGGGATGCTTTTTAACTATCATTACTATTGATTTAGAAAGTTGATAAAACAACAGTGAATAACTGAACGTGCGTTTATTTCATGACCTAAAAGAAGTCTGTGGTGAAGGTTCTTATTTGCTGATAATACTCCACTGTTTTTTTCAGAAACTGTCACTGTTGCTAAGAGGTCACAGAAAAATTATTAACGAAGATATAAGGTACAGTTCAGAGGCACGCTCGAGAGTGTGTGTGTGCGTGTGTGTGTGTGTAAGTGTGTGCTGGGGGGGGGTAACACTAGTAATCTCCAATTGAGTTGTCAGCGAGGAAATAGAAATAAGACACTTTGAAAAGCTTGTACTCGCTCTTTAGTGCGCATCATTTTAATTATATAAGGTAAACAAAAAGTGCATGCTGTCATAAAAAGTTGCCCCATACCCCACAGGCAGTCCAGCCGCAGGCAGTAAGCATATGGATCTAAATGATGCTCACAGCTTGCACTGCTTGAGAGCAGTCAGGTGTAACATGCTAACATCTTCAAATATTACATAATGTCTGAAGCTTAAAGTACACATCATAACATGCAGGCACAGCCAGAGGTACAACGGGGAACAAAAGATTGTTTAGTGCCTTTCGGATTTCATACTCAGTCTCTCTATACCTGCAAGGGCACAGTTAGTAAACACAAGGGTCATAGCTGAAAAACAGTCCGTTCGTGATTAGCCCGCCTATCTGTCAGAATGACAAGCAAATAATGCCTTACCCCCCCCCAAAAAAAATTTGTCAGCAAGCAACATTTGAGAGAAGGAGGAGTTAATAAAAGATGCTCATCAAAAATCGATTGCACTTTGTATGCATTTCTGTAGTGCCAAGGATCTGCAAGGTAAAGCATCTCAGAAGCAAAAGAGGAAGTGAAGATTGCTTTCCACTAACCAGTGCCAAACTATTCACTCACCAGTCCTAACTCTATGCTGACCTCGTTGCCCTGTATGCACTCTTCTTCTTCCGCTGTTCTTTATTTCTGGGCACAGTAGGGAAAGTAGCTTGGCTGGCAACAAGAAGCGATGCTGTAGCAGTAGCAGCCCTTGCTGAAGCACCTATTCATCACCATGGCATGGAACATGCTGGGTCCTGCCACCACCCTGAGATATTAAGGTCACTCAACCAATCAGAGAATGCCGCCAGCACGTTCCACCCGTAGCAGCTATGAAGTCCCTCACTATCAGGGCAGAGCTTTGTCAGAGAATCGCTTTTCAGATGTTTGCCGAGGTTGAATACAGAACTTAATGAGGAAGAGTCGAGCAGAAAGGGGAACTAGAAGCAATGAAACAAAACATGACAGTGTTTATTTTATTCCTCTTTGTTAGCAGTTTCACACTCCCTGTTAACAGGTGTCTCCTCTGTGAAAGAACACATTTCCCAAGTTCTGCAATGCATCAGTACTTTTCCCCCCATTTTGGACATAGGTCATCTATCCTGCACAGCTGCTTTGTTTCATTAAGAAGGTACCAACAAAAAGCATGTGTTGCAAAGGAAATGAGAGGGTTCATCAGAAATTTGTAACCTTGTAAAATAACACCCAGCAGAAATTTGCTATATTGCAGAATAGTGACCCCCAAATAAAAGATGTTTAAGGAAACACTTGAGATCTCTGAACTTAGCCATTTTTTTTAATTTCTTCACTGAATTTTGGAGCATGAAGGACATCAGGTTTGTGGAAAGCCATGCTTAGTGATGTGTGTCTTTATTAAAAAGGTCAGAAGCATAATCAAACTGCATGCTGAAAACTATACTCGTGAGAATCCCATGAATTAAAAGCATAGATGTGATGCAAACATTCAGAGTACAAGTGGGGCAAATCATCTTTGTTTTCTTAGGCTCTACAAATACATGCTTAAACTATACCTCTCAACTGTCCAGATTTTTGGCAGAATTTCCAGATTTTTGCTTCATATTTTTGTCTGTTCCTCATTAAATTTGTGATTTTCTGGCTCATCACTGAGGAATAAAGGTGCTGTATAATGACACACATTTGAGTTTCAGACTTTATAGCCTTTAGAAAGATTCATACTAACACAAAGCCTGTTATTCAAGCAACTTTCTAAGTTTATAAGAGCAATATTTCAAATTTGTCCCTATTTTTGAGATGCCCCCCCCCCCATTATTTTGGGGTTTGTCTTGATTTCTTATGTTAAGATTTGAGAGCGATGCCTCTGATCATACCTAACTTGGATTGACCTTAACCTCTCAGTTGTGCATACAGATCCATATAGTCTGGACTGTAAAATCCAGCACTTGTCCATATTTGATCTGAATGCTCATTTGTTTCTGTTTACTATCCTTAGCTTCTGTTTGCTATCCTTGTAAATTACCTACATTATTTATACCACCTATCTGAAAATATTCGTTATGACAATTATTTGATCATAATGTAAAAACAATAGTAGGAGACACCAACACGATATATAAGCTTCTCTGTTATAAAAATCCAAACTCGAAGCAGCTTACAAATCGAAATGCACTTTAATGGAAAAAGAATAAGCGCTTTCGCGTAGTGCAAGGCTACGCTTCATCAGATAAAATCACAAAAAATGATACAAGCTTAAATAATGTCCATTTTGGCGGGATAGTTAACTAATAAAACAATAATTGAATAATTGAAATGTATTACAATCTGGATGCCTACTAACCAATAATGGTTGCTAGAACAATCGGCCCTAAGTATTGCAGAAATACCCACAACAAAAGTAGATGGTAAAATGCATGTACAAAAAAGATATATACATATAGCATCAATATAAGGGTCCTATACATATTGCAAGGTTTCATAACATATTCTTCCAATGAGCATAGACCCCATAATCATGTCAAACTAGTAAAAATCATATACATAAAGCAGCAAGCTTCAAATATGAAGAAGGTAAAACCAGCAGACAAGTATAAAGCTGATATGATATTCAAGTGCCAAAAAGACGCATCCGGAAGTAAACATAATCAACACACACATAAAATACATCCCACAAAATGCCCTAGTGATTGGGTTAAGATAAAAACTATTAAAAACACAAACCCTAAATAGAGGAGGCCAAACTGGCGACGCTAAAACATACGGTTCAATATAAATACTCTGGTTACCTATGAATCCATTAAGAATAGCGAGCATAATGCAACAGATAAAAAAAGTACATCCAAGATAAGACATTGTAGGTATGTAGCTTCATAGTAGCCCTTTAATACTCAAAGATAAACTGCAGCAAACACAAAGATTCCATTAAGAAAGTAAAACCAAAACTTTTTGCATACGCAACAATGCTACAAGCAATATTCAGATGCGTAAGAAACCACAGAGAAACCTGTCTTGTAAACAAATCAAACGTACCTGTTGTCAAATTCTGGAAAACCCAAAGACGTTCCATCCCGACCAGAAACTGAGTGCTATAATAAAACAATTGAACCGAGTATACCATCCAAAGATAGATTAACCCCAATAGGCAACAAAAACGCAGTAAACACCAAACGTAAAGTCATCAGTAAACAGACTGCTTGAATGACGTGTTGTTGCCTTAGGTCACATGATAGCTCTATAAAACAAGAAGATAGACGGAACATACTGTCAAACAACAATACATTCTCCTTTAAATCTAACAGTGTAACTGAATGTTACATTAGTCAACATATTACATGGGACAACTTGAGAATGAACCCAAGTGAACAAATACATCTACAAGAAAAACACTTATAACCAAATACATAGAATGAAAAATCTAATAAATGATAAATTTGACAAAAAATATATATATTAAAAATGTATCTATACTAATAAATGATAAGTGTCATGTAATTAACATAAAACGTCACATATATTATAAAAAACATATGAATATGTAGAACAACTAATGATGTATATCAAAATAACATGGAATGGAGATGTAATATGGACATTACTATGTTGTTCCGAGGAGATAAAACAGGACTAGGCTAAAGACAATGACTAAGTTCATATTCAGCAATAGGATGAGTAGGACAAAAAATTCAAGGATTAGAAGAGTATATTAAGTCAGGCTTAGCTCACAACTACATTAGGTGTCACTTCCTATCTAACAGTATTGGCTTAATGGAAATAAAGCCATTCAGCCCAGGGGGTATGTGAGCTGCCAGCCTTAGGATCCAAACAAGCTCAGCTTTTGCTAAAGCATTATCGTTATCTCCCCCTCTCATATTCATAGGTAATATTTGCAGTACCCTGAAAGTAAATGAGTGTGTACCATACTCCTTCACATGCCTAGCCAGAGCATTAGTATCATCTTGCCTACGGATGCTATAAAGGTGATCATACACACGATCCCTCAGCCTCCTCTTGGTCAGGCCCACATAGAATGCAGTACATACAGTACACATAGCCAAATAGACCACATTTCTAGTGTTACAGTCAGCATATAAATGGGGTTGAAAAGTGCTGTCCATAGAGGGATGTTGAAAAATTTGTGTTCTAGTAATACTAGTACACCTATTGCATTGATGGCACGGATATGTGCCTTTAGTCACCACATCCCCAAGTACCAATTTGTTGGTAGCTCTAATATTGGTCACATGCTGATCATTACACAGCAAGAGCTTGAGGTTATCACTGTTTCTATAGCAGAACCTAGGCCTGACACCTATAATGTCCCTGATTTGTTTATTTATAACTAGAACATTCCAGTTCTTCTTTATTACACTTCTTATCCTTTCAATATTGCTAGTGTATTTAGTAACATAGTTTACCATTGAACCATAATGTCTAGGTTCATAAAACTTCTTGTATTTACATCCATCTAGAACTACAGGGTCATGTGAACCTGTAGGTTCTACTTCACCCAGAACTTCGTACCTTATCTTCCTAACCATAGCTAAATCATAGCCCCTTTTCAGAAAAAGATGCTCCATCAGATCTGCCTGTCTCAATAATTCTTGCTCATCGTAACAAAGTCTAAAAATTCTAGTGAACTGACTTTTAACAATACCTTGAAAAGTGTGTCTGGGGTGCATGCTGTCATAAGTTAAAATTGCGTTCTTCCATACTGATTTCCTATACAGGGTAGGTGTAATACTCCCTTCATTCGTCAACCTAAGTGTAACATCTAAAAAATGAACTTGTTCAGAAGAATGTTCTTTTGTAAACTTAAGGAAATTAGTAGTTGATCCCAAATACTCCAAAAACCTGTCAAAATCCTCGATGGTGCCTTCCCATACAATAAGTATGTCATCCACAAACCGTTTGTAAAACTTAATGGACTTAGATGATGAATGAGGAAATAAAAACAGTTGTTCCCACCAATAGACAACCAGGTTGGCGTAGGTATTGGCACAGGGGGTGCCCATGGCCACCCCCCATGTTTGTAAACAATACCTATCGCCAAACAGGAAGACATTGTTGTTCAATATAATATCTAGTAGTTGACAGACAAGGATAGTCCTGTCATTAGAGAAAGTTGTCAATTTATGCAGGAGTTCTCTGACATATTCTATCCCCATGTCATTAGGGATAGAAGTAAACAGTTTCTCAACATCCAAGGTTATGAGAAAATATTGTTTATTCTCAATATCTAGATATAGACCTTTTATATCTTCTAACAGTTGGTATGTGTCCTTTAAAATGGTGGAACAACTGTCAACTACAGGTCGTAGAATACTCTCCAAAAAAGCTGATATTCTGGAGGTTATCCAGCCTTCACCTGACACTATCGATTACGCATAGGTATAGGCCAGACTTGTTTATGGATTTTGGGTAGCCCCTTCAACACAGGTACAACAGGATGAATCCTGGAAAAGTACTCATACAACTCTACACTAATCTGTCTACAAAGTAGAAGATCATACAGGGTATCATTCACTGTTCGTATAATACTGTGTACCTCTCTACTAGATATATTCTTGTAAGTCAAGTCATCCGATAGCATATTAGTCATACATTTTATATACTCTTCAGTATCTAAAACTACAACCCCCCCCCCCTTTATCTGCAGGTTTGACTACCAGCATATTATTAGACTTCAAGTCAGTCAGTGCTTGATGTTCCTGTTTGGTAAGATTGTGAAATCTCCCTTTCTTACAGTGAGTTCGTGAAAAAAGTTCATAATAATCATTCTCACAAAGGTCCAGAAAACATTGCACCATAGGGGGCATCGGTGGAACAAAGGTGCTCTTATTCCTGAAGGGTGTAGATAAGTCAGTCACTGTAGTAGACTCGTTGTTATTGCAAAAAAATAGTTTGAGGCATAAACTACGACAGAAAAGCCTAAGGTCAATAAGGGTCTCTACCAAGGTTGATGAAGCCGCTGGAATAAAATTTAGTCCTCTATCAAGAAGACTATGTGTGTATACATCCAAGCAAACACTAGAATGATTAAACACCAAGGAAGTCAATACCTCGTTCTTCTGTTCGAAACATTCCTTTCTTCTGAGGACTTGCGCTTTCTTGGCCCTCTGCTGTTGGAACGCCCCCTTTGATGTTGCGTATATTTCTTTTGGAAGGGTAAAAAAAGGGGGGCATTATTTGCAGATGCAGTGTTGTTGTTCTTGGGTATAGCTCCAGGATCACGATGCCCAAAGAGTGCTTCCTGATTCGGAGGAGGTGTATCAATAAGGGGCAATTCAATAGGATCCAAACTATTAATTCTAACTGACGACACATCAGCCTGATTAGATGAATGAAAATTTGTAGAAGTCAATGTTGAACTGGGTGTCACATTCATAACCTCACTAGTACCAACGTTGGCTGGTTGGTTGCGAGATGATACTTGTACCGTTTGTCGGTTAACCTGGGACCTTGGCCATACAAAGACATGGCCATTTTGAAAATCTTGAAAGTCCCTTCTCAGCTTACGTTGCTTAGTTTTTCCAAGTCTATCACTAAACGACTTTACTTGGGAAAAAACAAAACACAGTTTCTCATGACAATAGTCAGAATGGAAACATTCAATAAGTTTCTGATAGAGTGTATCGGTTTTGCTGCGGAGATCTGTCTCCAACGGTGAAAAGTATCTAAGTAGCAATTTCACATAGTCAAAACCTAAATTTATATTTAGGTCCTGCCATTGTTTGAGTAAAGAAGGATGTGAATCCCCATATGTAGGCATGCAGAAGACCCGCATGCCTCTGGGGACCACCTTATGAAACAAGCAGGCTTCAAGATGTAATCTCTGCCAACGATACCTATGTAACTGATATAAATTATCTTCCAATACTTTCAATTGCTCATGAAATACACTTAGATCCTCACCAGTTTCTGGAGATTGAGCATAGTCTAATGCTTCCTTGAAATCCAAAGACAATAAAGGGTTAGGCTCAGGTGCAAACAACCCCGTCCAAAGGCGGGAGGTATCCCTCGACTCTGGAATAGAAGCAGGAGCAGGAGCAATGGTATCCATCGTGTGCGTAGAGTTGTGGACAAAAAATGAAAAGTGAAAAGCAAAACCAGGACCACAACTCTAGCTGAAGGTGCCTCTCACCAAAACGTAAAAGAGGTACAATGTAAAAACAATAGTAGGAGACACCAACACGATATATAAGCTTCTCTGTTATAAAAATCCAAACTCGAAGCAGCTTACAAATCGAAATGCACTTTAATGGAAAAAGAATAAGCGCTTTCGCGTAGTGCAAGGCTACGCTTCATCAGATAAAATCACAAAAAATGATACAAGCTTAAATAATGTCCATTTTGGCGGGATAGTTAACTAATAAAACAATAATTGAATAATTGAAATGTATTACAATCTGGATGCCTACTAACCAATAATGGTTGCTAGAACAATCGGCCCTAAGTATTGCAGAAATACCCACAACAAAAGTAGATGGTAAAATGCATGTACAAAAAAGATATATACATATAGCATCAATGTAAGGGTCCTGTACATATTGCAAGGTTTCATAACATATTCTTCCAATGAGCATAGACCCCATAATCATGTCAAACTAGTAAAAATCATATACATAAAGCAGCAAGCTTCAAATATGAAGAAGGTAAAACCAGCAGACAAGTATAAAGCTGATATGATATTCAAGTGCCAAAAAGACGCATCCGGAAGTAAACATAATCAACACACACATAAAATACATCCCACAAAATGCCCTAGTGATTGGGTTAAGATAAAAACTATTAAAAACACAAACCCTAAATAGAGGAGGCCAAACTGGCGATGCTAAAACATACGGTTCAATATAAATACTCTGGTTACCTATGAATCCATTAAGAATAGCGAGCATAATGCAACAGATAAAAAAATTACATCCAAGATAAGACATTGTAGGTATGTAGCTTCATAGTAGCCCTTTAATACTCAAAGATAAACTGCAGCAAACACAAAGATTCCATTAAGAAAGTAAAACCAAAACTTTTTGCATACGCAACAATGCTACAAGCAATATTCAGATCGTAAGAAACCACAGAGAAACCTGTCTCGTAAACAAATCAAACGTACCTGTTGTCAAATTCTGGAAAACCCAAAGGCGTTCCATCCCGACCAGAAACTGAGTGCTATAATAAAACAATTGAACCGAGTATACCATCCAAAGATAGATTAACCCCAATAGGCAACAAAAACGCAGTAAACACCAAACGTAAAGTCGTCAGTAAACAGACTGCTTGAATGACGTGTTGTTGCCTTAGGTCACATGATAGCTCTATAAAACAAGAAGATAGACGGAACATACCGTCAAACAACAATACATTCTCCTTTAAATCTAACAGTGTAACTGAATGTTACATTAGTCAACATATTACATGGGACAACTTGAGAATGAACCCAAGTGAACAAATACATCTACAAGAAAAACACTTATAACCAAATACATAGAATGAAAAATCTAATAAATGATAAATTTGACAAAAAATATATATATATGAAAAATTATTTAATCATACTGAGGAGTAGGAAATGGCTATAGTGCTAGTGAATTGTTTCACTAACAATGCCTTACTAATTAATCCAGTTTTTATACAGGTACTAGATAAATATGTCACTAAGCCTCCTTTTCATAGATGAATATTAAGCTAGTTGCCACTATAGGACATTTTAAGCCTAGCCAGTTTCCATTTCAAAGGTGAGAATCAAACTCTGTACCTTGTATTTGAAAGGTAAACACTTTTACACTTTTACCATTATACCATCCCCCTCCCCCCAAATTTAACAAGGCTTAAACCCTGGACCTTCAGAAGCCATATCATAAAGCAAATCAGTAATGCCCCTTTATGACTTTATACCATATCTCTCAACTTCCTAACCCAAGAAATCTGCATAAAGCCTTAAATAATGGGGAGCAAAAACCCAAAAATAGGGATAGATTTTAAATATTGTTCTTAATAAACTTAGAATGTTGTTAGAGTAACAGGCTTTGTGTTAACTTGCTTTTTCTGAAGGACATCTGTCATTTTATATTTTGTCTGTTCTTTAATTTGCGTTTGAATGTTGGTGTCCCACAATTCCATGGGTGTGGTGGGGTTACACAATTATGCATGCAAATGTTATGTAAATCAGCATCCAGATTTTTGGACAGTAGTACCTACTTTTCATGGGCCTTTGTCCAGACTTTTGATGTTTTCAGGTTGAGAGGTATGGGCAGTACTGACTGTTTTGGACATTATCATTGTTGAACTGCAGGACCTACAGTGATCTCCTCATCCTCCCATTGAGGACAGTTACTCTTTAGTACTCTTCCCATGTGTATGGAATTATACTGCAGCAGTGACTGTGTTGATGAATTTATGTATTTATTTATTTATCTGACTTTGTAGGCTGGAAAAGTCTGACTGAGCAAATACCATTTTCAGCTGAGGAGAAAACCTCCATCACAGTATATTTATATTAACAAGTGAATTTAGACAGTTCTCAGAAAAACAATTTTTAAACATTTTTCAGAAAATAAAAACAAACATAGTTACAAGACAGGTATATACAGTAAAGTATTTACGTCAATATGTATATGTATACAGTTCTGGTAGCTCTAAATTTGTACAGGAAGCAAATGGATTAGATTTGTACTTTAGAAGGGAAGACGTTGCAGCATATGGTGTGTCTAGGTAAGCATTGCAAGAGGGTGCTGACATTTTGTGAGTATAGCTACAGTTTATAGATTATGGTTGAGGATATAAGAAGTTAAGAAAAGATTTAGGTGAAGTGAGAAAATGGAGAGAGAATGAGGTGCATATGATTGGAAAGGGAGTAGGTTAAGGTGGAGAAGAAAGATGGAGGAAATGCTGGGATATTGGAGAATCAGCCTAGTGCTGAGAATGAGCAGGATTTATTCAGATGTAGTTTGAGCAGACTTTTAAAGTGTGGTAGTTTGCCAGTGAGTTTAATGTGTTCTAGGATGTTGTTCCATAATTTTAAGATGTAGCAGAAGTAAAGAGAATATCTGGATGAGTTGTTAGACTTAGATGATTTTAATAAGAACTTGTTGGCAGAGCAGAGTTCCCCTGAAGGAGAGCAAGGCAGTAAGATATTTTTAGTGTGGGACATTTATCTTGGTAGTAAATACGTTTATATGCAGATACTAACTGTGAATTTCAGTTTCAGGACATTGCTTAGTTAGATCCAGTTAAGTTGTTTCAAGGCTTAACAGTGGTGGGTTCTGTGTTGAGATAGTGTCAAATTTAGCAGTTTTATTATAACAAGTGGCTAGTTTGGACTCAAATGATATTTAGGTTAGTTAGGGTAGGTGACATAAAGAAGGTTGGGAGTAAGTAGGGTGAAGCTAATGTTTGCCATGCTGGTCTGCAATGTATTGTTGGGAGGTTGGTATAATGATTAAGGTGTTTACCTTACTGACAGAAGATGCATGGTTTGACCCCCACAAGGGGTAATTGGCTAGGCTTAAAATGGCCCACAGGGCCACTTAGCCTATTACTAATCTATGAACCTATAGAGGGAGCCCAGTTCATAGGAGCCTAGTAACCTCCTATGAACCTACAAACCTATGAATCCTCTCAAAAATGCATATAATTGTTAAGGTGTTTACCTCACAGACACAAGGTAAAGGGTTTGATTCTCACCCCTGAAGAAAATGGCTAGGCTTAAAATGGCTCACAAGGGTAGCTAACCTAGTACATATCTATGAATATATAAACTCTAGCTAAGCACAGTGGATGTGCAGCAGTACAGTACAGCATCTTGTCAACCAGTAAGAAAGGGAAGGAAGTTAGGAATACAAGAAAACTCCTCGAGCTCTTCATTTAGTAACAGCCATGGTGGTCCTTGACTCTTGCTACCCACCAGAAGTTATTGGATACTAGGGAGGAGACCAAACAAAAAGATCAACCAGGGACCGACAAGGTGATCATTATAGTGAAAGCAGGAGTCGAAAATAAGCCAAAAAACTTCTAGCAATATATTTTAGGATGGGGGGGGGTCTAACTTTTCTTGCTATAAGAGTACTGAAGACATATGTTAAGCTACTAAGCTAATACCTTCTCTTAGAGCTAGACCACAATTAGGGGGCTACTCAAGCACAAATAGAAGGAAAAAGAAGACAGAAAACTAAAGACTAGTTTGTTCATAGGTTCATAGGTAGGTACTAGGCTGTTGGCCCTAGGGCCTATATAAGCCTAGCCAAAAAGGTACCCTGGCTTTCTCCACCCAAGAAAATTATTTTCCTGTGCCCCTGTTGAGCAGTCACAGAAGTGATTCCTGGGGTGAATTTGTTATCTCCCATCCAATCATCAAGATTTTTCTTGAAGAGTGCTAATGAGGAGCTTTGTCTGATATAGATAGGTAGTTTATTCCAGAGTATGGGAAGTCTCTGGGACAGGAATCTATCCCTCCAGCATGTTCTGTTTATTGTTGTGACAAGGTTTAGGTCCGTAGAGCATGTAGCTCGGAGAGATTGGGATTTCTTTAAGTGGAGCATGTCCAACAGCTCTGAGTTTGACATAGCTTTGTATGTTAGGCAGAGATCGCCTCTGAGTAGGCGATATGCGACAGAGTAAAGCTGGAGTTTTTTGAGATGGTCTGCATAGGGCATCTGTTTGAAGCTGGTAATCCTCTTTGTGAGGTATTTCTGTGGCCTTTCTAGTTGTTGTAGATGTCTTGTGCGGTACATGAAAAGGGGCGTTGTACTCTATAATGGGTCTAATGAGTGACGAGTAGAGGGGAACAATTACCTAATTTTTCCTGGATGAGAAACCTTTTGTGATGAGGTGTGCAACGTAGAAGGATTTCCTGACTACTGTGGCAATGTGATTATCAAAGGAGAGACTACTGTCCACCTGTGTCCCAAGGTCTGTTATCACACTTTTGGTGTTAAGTAGACTACCGCCTATGTGGTAGTTCATGGGTACAGAGTTTTTACCAAAAGGGATGACAATGCACTTTTTGGCATTGAGCTTGAGGCCATGGCTCTGACACCAGGTATCTGTCTCAGTGACGCCCTTTTGTAGGATGTACACATCGTTAGGAGTTTCGATTATGGCTCCTAGTTTGCAGTCATCTGCAAACTTTGTTAGCCAAAGGTCTTCTGTGTTAGCCTGTACTTCAGAGAAGTAGATACCAAACAGAAGAGTACCCAGGACTGAACTTTGTGGTACTCCACTTGTCACTGGTCCGAAGTCGGATTTGGAGTCTGCTACTTTCACAGTGTGGGTTCTGTCGGTGAGCCAGTTGGCAGCCCATCTTGTGACATAGGGATTTATACCTAGTTTAGTGAGATTGTCTATAATTCCAGAGTTTGGGATGGTGTCGAAAGCCTTGATGTAGATAGGCTGTGTGAGCCACCTTACCCTCATCTACAGCTTTGGTGACCGCTTCAAAAAACTGTATCAGGTTTAGGAGACATGATCTGCCTTTTACAAACCCAAACTGGGTGGGGTCCAGAGTTTGGAGATTACCATTGTCATTGTTTATAAGTTCCATGATGATACATTCCATAGCCTTGCAGACCAGGCTCGTCAGGCTAATGGGGCGGTAGTTCCTGGGGTCCATGGTGGCTCCCCCTTTGTGGAGTGGGATGACTGTCACTGTGCGCCATTCAGTGGGCACAAAGCCTGAGGTAAGGCTATGACTGAACATGGTACTTAGGTGGGGTGCCAGTTTGTTCTGTAGTTCGTGTAGAACGCAGCCTGGGATGTTGTCAGGTCCCATGGATGCTGTATTCATGGCTTTGGAGAGTGTGGTTTTTACCTGTGCAGCTGTGATTACAGGAACTTTGCATTCTTCCATTATAGAGATGGGCCCTTTAGGGGGTGAGAGGGGGGTAAAGTTAGCACTGAACCTATCTGCCAGGATGTTGGCAGTATCAGTTGGTTCTGTATATTTAGTGCCATTGTGCTGTAACTCAGAGCAGATCTGAGTGTTGCCATTGAGATTCTTGATATAGCTATAGAATGCTTTGTGGTTGTCTTTAGAATCAATGGTGATTTTGTTTTCTTAGGCATTTTTTTGCCCCTGTGCCTGCTGACCATCAAGCCTTCCCCAGTGGGGCTTTGCCTGTTCATCACCCATATTAGGGAATTACTGCAGTACAGTATGGTCTGAGATCCATCAGGTGGGATGACGCAGTAGAAAGCCATTAGGACTGCATGTGTCCTTCTTAGTATCCTGGCAATGAGGGTATGGTATGGCCTTACTCCACCCTCCCATACAGGAGGAAGAGCTACTCATGTCATCATGGGGACACACAATCCCCTCCTCTAGGTTTTCATGCTCCTGCACAATCAGGTGGAGGCTTGGTGAACTGAAAACACACTCTCAGGCCACATATTTATATTACCTGCTCTCTTCAGAAGGATTGTGATGGCATACAGCTAGCTCTGCCCCGCACTCCCCTGAAGGATGGGCATGTCCCTCCTCTGCTGCCAGCTCTGTCAAACACCTGATCCATTAATGGACTTCAGATCACTTGGTCCTACAGACAGGGCTTTATCCCTTTATGCCACTGAAGCACAGCCCAGTTAGTTTAACCACATTAGTTCTAAAAATGATAAAATCACTAACAAAGCAAATACTTTTTTTGCTTAGGAAGCCAGTAAGGCTCGTGGTATGAGATGATACAGATTTATCAGAAAGTCGTGCGACAGAAATTTAACAGATTTCATTTATCAGCTAATCAAGTAATTGACCTTATCTGGCTGACCGGTCTAGACAAGGTATTGCTTCTACTCTACTGTTACCCATCCTCCTATATGCCGCTCCTATATTTGTCAGTCTGCAAACTACCCAAATAACTTTGCATGCTACAACAAAATTGCTAAATTCGCAACTGATATGCCTCATACATCCCATCAATGCATAATACTAAAACAGATAAACTGGTTAGAATTGCCTTATTATCTAATATTCAAACAACTAAAAACTGTTCACAGTCTAATTTTCCAATCTGAAAAATGCTAAACACAACAAATATCCAACTTTACTCCCCATCTAGGTCTCTTTGCTTTACTGACAAATTCTTGTTGAACCCAATTAAATCAGACAAAACTGCAGGTAACTTACTCTTTCCTCACATCTCTAACGTTTAGAATTTAATTCCCCTCTCAGTCTAACTAACAAACTGAAACTCTTCAAATTACTAATGAAACAACACCTAAAGGTCTCATGGCTTTGCTGATGCACCACGCCTGGCAAACTCCTATAAATTATTTTTATCCACCTTTTCCCTACTCAGAGGCGATCTCTGCCTAACATACAAAGCTATGTCAAACCCAGAGCTATTGAACATGCTCCACGTAAAGAAATCCCAATCCCTCCGAGCTACACGCTCTTGGGACGTAAACCCTGTCACCACAATAAACAGAACATGCTGGAGGGATAGATTCCTTTATCAGAGACTTCCCATACTCTGGAACAAACTACCTATCTATATCAAACAAAGCTCCTCATTAGCACTCTTCAAGAAAAATCTTGATGATTGGATGGGAGATAGGAAAATCACCCCAGGGATCACTTCTGTGGCTCCGCTTGACTGGGGCACAGGAAAATAATTTTCTTTGGTGGCGAAAGCCAGGGTACCATTTGGCTAGGCTTATATAGGCCCTAGGGCCACTAGCCTAGTACCTACCTATGAACCTATGACATCTGTGCAGCTGCAACTTGGGCTACACCTCATACCTTCATCAATCATTACAAATTGGATTTGCCCTCCAGGGGAAGAGCATCTTTTGGTTCTGTGGTGCTCAGGAATGTCCTTCCATGAGAGCCTCCCAGGAAGAGCGGTAGCTAGGGACTCTGTCCCATACGTAAGGAATGAACGAGGATTAACAATATCAGATAAAGAAGTTATGTCTTACCATAATGTTCCATCTGTATTGTTGATCCTCGTTCAGTTATTACGACCCTCCCTCCTTCCCCCTCCTGTGGCTTCTAGTGGATCTCACCATCTGGTTCTTTTAGGTCATTTGACCAGAGGTAGCCTCAACCTTCTTTTGACTTGCAAACTCAATCTGAGGTGACAGGGAGAGGGGAATTCTGGGTAAGAGTTTTAGCTCAAGAGTTTGTAGCTGACTCAAGCTTGGAAGATGGCCGGCTCAGTTCCGAGGTTGGAACCGATACCCATATGTAATGACTGAATGAGGATCAACAATACAGATGGAACGTTATGGTAAGACATAACTTCTTTTTTTTTATGTGCTGCAAGATAAAGACGCAAATGACCCTGTTAACTTTATTTGCTCATTGTTTAAGGATCATGTGCAATGAAAGCTGCATGTACCTAAAAACTGTTGCAGTCACTCAACTGTATCTTCAGCTGCATTCTGGTCCTGAAAAATGTTATTACATTCCTTACTGTTGCAGTATTCAAACTGTTGGGTTATCTCACTAAAAATAAACTGGATGTCTAGACGGGGTACCAAAACCTTCCACAGAGCCATATGTCTGACATATGATCTAAGCCCGTGGGTGTAAGGGTACAAAAGCAGATGTATGAGTGCAAATCCTTAGACTGTTTCACTACTAGTCTGAATGCAAGTCTCGCACCCGTCTGTCTGTCTGTTCTACATGTAGTCATTGGTACTCTTGGCCTTCACTGGTTCAGGTAAGTGCTTTTTTGGGGAACAAGGGTATAGGGAATCTCCAAACTCTGGATCCCACACAGTTTAATTTTGTGAAGGGTAGATCATGCCTGCTCAACCTGGTCGACTTCTTTGAGTCAGTCACTAGAGCTGTGGATGAAGGCAAGTAGGTTCATACAGCCTACCTTGATCTGGCTAAGGTCTTTGATACCATTCCCCACTCAGAAATCACAGAAAAACTCACTAAGCTAGGCATCAACCCCTATATCACTAGGTGGGTTACAAACCACAGTTTGAAGTTAGAACCCACAGTGTGAAAGTAGCTGACTCCAAGTCAGACTGCCGACCTGTCATGAGTGGAGTCCCACAGGGTTCGGTCCTGGGTCCTCTCCTGTTTGGTATCTACTTCTGTGAAGTCCAGGCCAACACGAAGGGACTCTGACTGATAAAGTTTGCAGACGATTGCAAGTTGGGAACTATTATTAACTCCCCAAGTTATGTTGACATCCTGCAGAGAGGCCTCACCGAGGCAAACGACTGGTGTCAGAACCATGGCCTTAAGCTCAATGCCAAAAATGTGTTGTCATCCTCTTTGAGAAAAACCTGGTTCCCATGAATTATGACATTGATGGTAGTCCACTGACAGAAGGAGTTATAAGAAATCTGGGAACACAGGTTGGCAGCAACCTCTCTTTTGACAACCACATTGCCACTGTGGTCAGAAAGTCCTTCTCTGTGGCACATCTCATTACTAAGGGTTTTGCATCCAGGAAGAAATAGGTCATTGTCTCCCTCTACTCTTCCCTCATTAGGCCAATCGAGTACACTGCCCCGTTTGGTATGTACCTCTCTAGACACCTGCAACAACTGGAGAGGCCGCAGAAGTACCTCACAAAGAGGATCCTAGGCCTTAAACACTTGTCCTATATGGACAGACTCAAAAAACTCCAACTATTCTCTGCCTCATGTTGTCTACTTAGAGGCAATCTCTGCTTGACTTACAAATCCATGTCTGACCCAGCTCTGTTAGAAATGCTATATCTAAAGAAATCCCAATCCCTCTGCACCACATGCTCCAGAAACCTCAACTTCATTACCACAATCAACAGAACAAGATGGAAGGACAGGTTCATAACCTAGAGACTGCCCATGCTATGGAATAGACTTCCCATACATGTGAAACAGAGCACCTCACTGGCCTTCTTCAAGAGAAATCTTGATGAGTGGATGGGAAATAGAAAATTCACCACGGGGATCATTCCAGCGGCTCTACTCGACAGAGGCACTGGGAACTAAGGTCGGGTGGCACGATGCCAGGTTAATTCTATGGGCTAGGCTTGTAAAGGCTCCAGGGCCATTAGCCTAGTACACACCTATGAACCTTCATTTATTTTTCTCATTTGTATTGTTTGTTGCTCTATTAGATATCAGCAAGGAGTGGACAGTGTGATTGTGGTAGGCAGATTGCCTACAAGTCTACAAATATCTCCAGTCACAGTACCTTTTCTGTCTAGGTGTCGTGCATGATTACAAAATTATACAATCTGTCAGTCCTTTGTTCCAGAGACCCTAAGAACATGACTTTCATCTCTTAATTCCTATTTCGGAACTCAGCACCTTAATCACCTCAACCAAGCAAAAATGGTAGACCCCTCTAACCCTGATGTCCCGCCTGTTCAAAACAAAACGTTTAAGAGGCCTAGGCCTGATATAATGGCTGCCCAATCAGACTCAGACATACCTGCAGAGGTCTCAGAACCTGCAATACGCCAGATACCTGCTAAGACTCTTGCTACAGCTATCCCGCCAGAGGCCAGTATGGCACCTTAGGTTCACACTTCTGAAATGATTGAAGCTGCCAATAATAGAGAACCCTGCTTAATAATTTCCAAAGGACCTGAATGCATACCATATATCTTAATTAGAGAGGAAACTCCTGAATCAGTCATTGAAGATTTTCAGGGGGTTGGATCCTCCATGCTTAGTCAAAGTGGACATTGCATCAAGAAAAAAGTAAAAAGCTAAAAACAGTCTTTCCCCCAAATGTCCAAACAAAATGAGTGGATAGATTTTTCACAGGGACTATTTTAAGGCCATAATGATACTCAGGCCACTGTCCTTTACAGGGTTTGCTACTACTTTTACTCCTAATGCTACTACCACTACTACTGTTTCTCCCTCCACTCCACAAAAGATACAGTTAGACACTTTCTGGAGATGAAAAGAATTAATCAGATGTAGATGAGCACTCTTTGGCCTGTTTATCTCAAATCCATTTGCAAGATCAAGTGGCCTTGGATGATAAAGATGTACCTGTAGTGTCTTCTGGGCTTTGGCGCTGGAATGCTCAGCTCTGGCTCCCCCCTCAGTGCCAAGGGTGGTGGACAGGCAGCCAACAGCCTCGGCCAGTCTACCTTCAGGAGTCCGCACACCTTCAGCATTCGAGGTGGTTGAGAGGGTCCTCTCGGCTCCTTCGAGAGCCTTGACACTCTCGTCTTCGGACTCTGCCCCGGCTTCCTCTCTTTCTGGACCGGAGTCTTCCATCCTGCCCCCTCAGGGACAGCCTGTTGCCAGTTCACCCCAGGAGGTTCTGATCCAGAAACTCCCTGAAGCTTCTGAATCCTCCCTGAAGCTTCCACCCTGGGAGCCCCCTCGGAAGCATACATGCAAGAGGAGGCACTTAGACTCCACTCCGGAGTCCCTCACTGACGATACAGATTTGGAGAAAGGGGAGGGCTCCCCCCGATCAGCCCCTGAGGATGTCTCCTTTAGGGACATCATGGACATCCTTCGCCAACGCGGTGGGTGGTCTACCCTCAAGCCCAACCCTGAATAGTTGGTATTTCTGGAGGCATTTGGCACAGGACCTTCTACCTTCTGGGTGTCTGCCCTGCGGATCCCTTAGTGGATGTCATCTCAAGTAGGGAATGGAAGGAACTGGACACAGTTGCGCTCATCCCCAGGCATCCAGACAAGGTGCTCACTGCTCCAGTAGACAAGTCCCATTGGCCCAAGTGGTCCCCAGTCGATGCTATGGTGGTTGTGGTGGCCACTAAGAAGGAGCTGGCTCTGGAGAGCTCCTCGGCCCACCCTCCAGACAGGGAGTCTAGGGAGATGGATCATTTTGGGAAGAGGGACAACGCTTCAGCCACATTTGTCTTACATGAGCTGAATTATTTGGCACATGTAATCAGACTGCAGAGGGACCTGGTCAAGGACGTTGCTGAGTCTGTTCCAGGGTCCAAGTCAGCGGAGGAGAAGAAGGTCTTCTCCTCCCGCATGGCCACCCTCACTGCTATTTCAAACACTTCCATGAGGCTTCTCTCCCACACTACCGAGGGTGCCTCTAGGGCTGCGGGGACAAGTGTGGCCATTCAGTGGCACACCTGGCTCCCGCTTTGCACTTTTCCAGAGACCTATGTTTTTTTCACCGTGTTTTGAAAAATGATTTGTGACACATTCACCCAGAGCAACAAGGATGGGAAGACCTTGTCTGCTGTCGGGATCCGCTTCTCCACTCCACAAAGATCCTTTTCAAGGAATCAGCATGGGGTCATGAAGCTGTGGTTTCAGAAGTCTCAGGGTTTTCCCCAGGATGCTCAGGATTTGTCTTCCCCCAGGGGCAGAGGGGGATATGACAGACACCTTGGGATTCTTTCCTGGACAAGACCCTCCCAGCAATCCTGAAGGATTGCCTGACTTGCTCATTCCTGGAGGCAGTCAGGGAGTGTCTATTGCTGCACCAAACAGCTTGGGAGTCTATTATGAACGATCACTGGGTGCTTCAGATCATATACAGACATTACTCTATTCCCTTTCTTCATCCTTCCTCTCTGCCAAAATACTTCCCAGATGATGTTCTTCATCTCACATTGCTGCAGTCCTTACACTTGGGTAGTCCGCTGTCCTCGGTCGGCCCGAATATCAAAGTATTAGGCTGACGTCGGTCAAGGTGCTTAAGACTGACATCAGGACGTCAGGGTACAAATGCGCATGACCGACGTCATATCCTCAGTCTTTTTTGCCGCATGGTCCGATGCAGAAGCAGCGTTGCAAGTGCCGTTCGGCGTTCTGAAATTTTTCATATTCGGAGTTTCAGACCGAGTCAAAGTTGGCTAAGTACCCCGTTGGGGAATATTTTAGTTTTTTCTTGCCTCAGTGGTTTACCGGATGTCAGAAAAAGTGAATAACTGTATTTCTTGTGGGAAGCAGATACCGCATAGAGATTATCATACTTTGTGTATTCCTTGTTTGGGGCCTGAGCACGACGTTGTTGGGTGTCGCTTTTGTGCTAGGTTTAATAAGCGCACTATTAAGCGAAGGTTAGATTGTGCCAGGTTGGTCTTCGGGAAGTGGTGCAATTACAATATGCCGTCGGATGTTCCGCCCGCTTCTTCGAAGAAGCTCAAAGACAAAGCAGCTAAACCCAGGCAAGAAGAGTCGTCCGTACCGGACGCCGGTTCTTTGGAGGTGTCAGTGGAACCGGTGGTTCCACCGGAGACTTCTCAGGAGTCAGGCTGAAGGGGCTTCTCAGGTTACTGTACTCCCCTCCCTTCCTAGGGTGGTTAGGCCCTCTCCTTCTGTTTCCAAGGCTTCTCCCAGAGGCAGGCCAGGTTTAGCTTCTGTTGGTGTCACTCCTAGTTCTTCAGGATCTGTGCCCAAGAAGCACATGCTCAAAATGGCAGAAGATTTAATTACTTTGATTAGAGGTTCTTTGCCCCCTCCTGATAAGAGGCCTAGGGTGGAACCAGAGTTGGGGAGTTTTGAGCAGGTTTCGGATGTTTCAGAGTCTTCGGCTGAAGACTTGCAGGAGTATTCTCCTTATTCTGATTCTGATGTGGATGATTCTACTCCTTCTGCTTCTCCTCCAGAGGATTTTTCTTTTCAGAGACTCTTCATTCTATGAGGGAACATTTTAAGTGGGAAGGTCAGGACTTCTCTGATTCCAGGAAAAGGCTTAGGGAATTTTTGCTTTACCCCAGCATAGGCCTTTGGCTATTCCTCCTGTTCTGGATGTTGTGGAAGATGTGTTTGCAGAGGCTTCACTTAATCCTGATTCTTTGCCTCCTGCTCCTGTTAAACCGACAGGTATTACAGGGTGCCTGAAGCTCATAAATATCTGTATAAGAGTCCTAGGGCAGACCCAGAAACAGTTAGTCAGGGACCTAAGGGTGTCAAGGCCTCTGTGGTAAAAATCCGGTTCCTCCAGATAAAGAGGCCAGAGCTTTGGATAGATGGGGAAAGAAAGTCTATACTTCTTCCACCTTAGCTATGAGGGCTTTGAATTGCCAGTTTCACATGTTGAAATATCAAAACTATCTTCTTTCTCAATTGAAGTCTAAGGTAGATGCTCTGGCGGAAGGCATTGAGTGTAAAGAATTACAAGATTTGGTACATGTTTCTGAACAGGTGGGTAAGCATTCTTTACAATGTGGATTTGATGCTGTGCAGGCCTCGTCTAGGGTGGCTGCCACTGGGTCAGTTCTTCGTAGGCACGCCTGGCTGAGGGATCAGAACTTATCTGACCATGTTAAAACAAGGATTTTAGATGCTCCTTTACAGTCCGATGTATTGTTTGGTTCACCTGTGGAGGCAGTTTTAAAGAAAATGGAAGACAAGGCTAAGTCTATGCAGACTGTTAAAGATTTTTTGCAAGTTCAGCCTCCGAAGTTTAGTAGGAATTGGCCTGCTAAGGGGTGGACGTACCCTTCTTATGATTCACAGTCTAGGGGAAGATCTAGACGTGGTAGGGGTAGAGCTCAGGGCTCTTTCAGACCTAGAACAGGGAGTTCACCTGCACAGTCTTCGGGTGAGGGCAGGGGCCAGTCCTTTCGTAAACAGGCCCAATGACCTACCTTTTCAGCTGCCAGAGCCTTCTTGTCTGGCAGCACCTTTGGGAGGAAGGTTGGCACTCTTCAAAGAAAATTGGAGTTTAATTACCCAGGACAGATGGGTATTGGATATTATACACCAAGGTTACAGGTTTTATTTCCATACCTTGCCTCCTTTCAAAGGCATGCCAGACGTTCCTCCTCAGCAAAGAATAGAGACTCACAAACAAATTTCTCTGCTGCTGCAAATAGGGGCCATACAGCCGGTCCCTCTGCCAGAAGTAGGCCTAGGATTTTATTCTCGCCTGTTCCTAGTACCAAAGAAGGGGAACACGTGGAGACCAATTTTGGATTTATCTATCCTCAACACTTATCTGGACATTCCCAAGTTCAAAATGTTGACGTTACAACAGCTTTTACCTCTGCTGGGCAAGGATCACTGGATGGTGACTCTGGATCTCAAGGAAGCTTACCTTCATGTTCCTATCAGGCTAAGTTGCAGGAAGTATCTGCGTTTTCGAGCTGGGACTTCTCATTATCAGTTCTCTGCATTGCCCTTTGGCTTATCTACTGCCCAGAGTGTTCACAAAGGTTCTGGCTCCAGTGATAGCTTTCTTCAGGCTAAAAGGAATACAGATCTATCCTTATTTGGACGATTGCCTGATTCTGGCCAAAGGAAGGGACGAGCTTCTTCATCATTTGCAATACGTGATAGCAGTGCTAAGATGCCTGGGGTATTCTGTGAATGAAATAAAGTCCAGTCTAGTACCCTCTCAAGACATGTGCTTTCTGGGTGTGAGACTGAATACAGCATCCCAGATGGCCTTTTGACCCCGGACAAACAAAAGAATCTTTCCCTTTACTTCCATCAATTGTCTCATCAGTCCAGGCTGACTGCAAGGACAGTCCTTCAAGCCTTGGGGTTCATGGCATCTTGTATTCTGGTACTTCCCAATGCCAAACTGCATATGAGGAAGCTACAATGGTATCTCAAAATGTATGGACACAGCACTGCCAAGATATGGACACTGTCATTCAGATAATACCTTGCATTCAAAAGGAATTTTTGTGGTGGGCTCAGGAATGTCACCTAAACAAGGGACTCTCTGTGACCCGGCCAGAGGCGAGTCAGATTCTAACGACAGATGCCTCGGACAAAGCTTGGGGAGCTCATCTAAATGGAAAGTGGATACAAGACACGTGGCCTGCCAGACTACAACATCTACATATCAACTTGAAGGAGATGTTAGCAGTCCAATTTGCATTAATAGCTTTCAAGGATTTACTTCTTCCAGGGCAGGTGTTGGTTCTAACAGACAACACAACTGTCATGTGGTACATCAACAAGCAAGGGGGAACACATTCTTATACTCTATGCAGGCAAGCAATGATTTTGTGGGAGACTGCTCTCAGTTTACAGCTCAATCTTCAGGCAAGGTTTCTGCCGAGCACAGAACTCCTTAGCAGATGTGTTGAGCAGGCGAATTATGGATCCCCACGAGTGGAAATTGGATCCTCATGTATTTCAGAAATTGACAGTGTCATGGGGAACTCCAGACATAGATCTGTTCGCTTCTCCACTGAACTACCAGCTGCCAAAGTTTTGCACAAAAAGGTTTCATCCCACAGCTTGGAAAGTGGATGCTCTTTCTTTCAATTGGAGCAATCTTCATGTGTATGCCTTTCCACCTCTGCCTCTCCTCCCAAAGGTACTCCTGAAGGTCAGACAGGACAAGCCAAGGATGATTCTAATAGCTCCAGATTGGCCTCGACAGCACTGGTACCCATTACTGAGAAGTCTGGTTCGGGAGCCTCCATGGCCTTTGCCTTCGATTCCACACCTGCTGTCTCAAGAGAACAGTCATTTACTCAATGTCAAACTTCACTCTCTTCACCTAACAGCCTGGCATATTCTGTTTTAAACCCTGGAGGGTCTCAGCTTCCGCAGCAAGTTTTGAATGTTATTTTGGAGGCCAGAAGGCCTAGTACAAGGAAAGTATACGCAGATAAGTGGAAGAGATTTTTATTTTGGAGTGCAGCAAAGGAATTTGATGTTGCTAAGCCTAATTTAAGTGTGGCTCTTCAATATCTTGCTGAGTTACTGGACAAAGGATTGTCCTTCTCTTCTATTAAGATTCATGCTGCAGCAATTTCTGCTCACTATGACTGTGATCCACCATTGTTTTCTCATCCTTTGTTTAAGCAATTCCTTAGAGGGGCAAAGAATATAAGACCCCACGTAGAGCTCCTACTCCTGCTTGGGATCTCAATTTTGTGTTGGAGAAACTCACTCTACAACCTTTTGAGCCTGCAGCTACTGCCGAGTTGAAGTATTTATCATGGAAGACTGCTTTTTTGTTGGCCATTACCTCTGCGAGAAGGGTTTCTGAATTACAGGCCCTTATGGCAGTTGAGCCTTTCTTAATTTTCCATAAGGACAGGGTATCTTTACGTACTAATCCTTCCTTTATGCCTAAGGTGGTTTCTAGTGTGGCTTTAAACCAAACTATTCATTTGCCTACTTTTTATGCAAACCCCCAAAATAAAGGGGAAAAGATTTTGCACACCTTGGATATACACAGGCAGTTACGATATTATTTGAGCAGAACTAAAGTGTTCAGGCAGTCTCAGCAGTTGTTTGTTTCTTTTGCTTTGGGTTCTCAGGGCAAGCCTGTGTCAAAACAAACTATTTCTAAGTGGATTGGGTTGTGTATTGCTTTCTGTTATTCCCATCATGGTAAGGAGGTTCCAGCTGGGATTAGGCCTCATTCCACTAGAGCTACTGCCACTTCTACAGCTTTTTTAAGGGGGGTGGCAACTAAAGATATTTTGGAGGCAGCTACTTGGAGTTCAGTGCATACTTTCTCTAAGCATTACCACCTTCCACTTTACTCTAAATCTAGGGCTGGGTTTGCCACTGCTATTTTACAGGGCATTTTGGCAGCTCCTACTTCTTTATAGTTTTGCCATCCTCCCTTACCTCTGCTTTGGGATTCTACCCAAGTGTAAGGACTGCAGCAATGTGAGATGAAGAACATAGTACAGTTTTGTACCTACCATAAATGTAGATGTTCGAAGATCCACATTGCTGCAGTCCAATTTACCCTCCCTCCTTCCCCTCTGTTGTTAGAGGTGGTTGTGTGGTTTGGGTTGTAAATATTGTACATATTGTATATATTGTTCATATGATTAGTGCAAGGGTGGTTGGTTGTTCTTTGCTGTTTTTTTGGTTTTGACCTTTCTGTTTAGGGTCTTCTGACATCTGGGGCAAGAAAAGACTGAGGATATGATGTCGGTCATGCGCATTTGTACCCTGACGTCCTGATGTCAGTCTTAAGCGCCTTGACCGACGTCAGCCTAATACTTTGATATTCGGGCCGACCGAGGACAGCGGACTACCCAAGTGTAAGGACTGCAGCAATGTGGATCTTCGAACATCTACATTTATGGTAGGTACAAAACTGTACTTTTCACCAGGTCAGTGGGAGGAGGCATCCATAGAAATCACCAGACTGCTCACAAAACAAGTCATCCAGCCCATCCCACTAGACCACTCTGGATCAGGCATTTATTCCAGGTTCTTTTTGGTGGCAAAGAAAATTGGGGACTTAAGACCCATCCTGAATCTTTCGACCCTGAACCTGTCTGTTTCCAAGACGAAGTTTCAGATGGTCAACTTCAGTCCATTCTGCCCTTCCTGCAGATGAACGACTGGGTGTACTAGGCATACTACCCTATCAAGATAGACAGACGCTCCTCGAGGTTCATCTGCTTCTGGCTGGGAGCCAATCATTTTCAGTTCAGAGTGCTTCCGTTTGGACTCACCACTGCTCCCCAGGTGTTTACCAAAGTGATGGCAGTAATGATGGCTCACCTGCGGATGCAGGGTTTTCAGGTCTTTCCCTACCTGGATGATTGGCTCATCTACACTCCCTCCAGGCATTGACTGACTCAGGCCAGGGATTATCTTCTCCATATAGGCCTGGCCCTCGGTGTTATGATAAATCTCAACTAGCATCGTTCAGGTGTTAGATTTCATAGGTTCTCAGCTCGACACTACACAAGACAAGGTGTTCCTGCCTCCATACAGACTATTATCACTTCGTCATCATGCACAGTACATTCTTCAAGCCCAGTTTCCCCCAGTGGGTCTCGTTCTTTGGCATTGGGGACCATGGTGACCATGATCACCCTTATTCCAACCGCGTACCTCCATATGAGGGTCCTGCAATGGACCTTAGCAGTTCAGTGGTTCTTGCTAGACCTTCCCTTGTCACATCCTGTTCAACTGTCTTGTATTTGCAGGAATACCCTTCTTTGGTTGCTCCAATCCCTGGACCTCCTTCTGGGTCACCCATTTGTTCTTTTCTCCTCGCAATCATGGTGACCATGGACGCCTCCCTTCTTGGGTGGGGCGGCATGGCATGGGAAGGATGGTCCAAGGCATGTGGTCTGCTCTGGAGAACAGTCTGCATATCAGTGTCCTGGAGGTGATGGCGGTGCTTTTGGTGTTGCAAGCCCTCCATGCCTTTCTTCCTCCTGGGACTACTGCCATATAGATGGGACAATATGTTTGTAGTCTGGTATATCAACAAACAGGGGGGAACCAGATCTTATGCCCTTTGCCGCGAGGCCATGAGATTGTGGGAGTGGATGATCTCCACAGGCCTTTTTCTGTTGGCAATGCGCATTCCAGGGAAGTCCAACATCCTAGCGGACAGGGTCAACCAATCTATTCTGATGTCCGATGAGTGGTCTCTGAATCCGTCAGTAGCGGACAAGATCTTTCTAAAGTGCGGTTGTTCTTGCTGCATTCTGTTTGTCTCTCCTTCCAACGTGAAGTGCAGCGAGTACTTTGCTCTGATCCCCCATCTGGGGTAGTCACCCAGAGACTCTCTAGTCTGTGCTATTGCCCCTTTCTGGCCTTGTCAGGTTTGGTTCCCTACTCTGTGGTCTCATGTAATGTGTCCTGTCTGGAGTCTAGATCCAGTTCCAGATCTGATCATGCACCCATCAGCGGTTCCTCACCTGGATTTAGTCAGCCTGAAGCTCATGGCTTGGCTGCTCCAATTTCCATGATAGCCAGGACTCCCGGGCTTTCTTCTCCTGTCAAAAAGATCCTGATTGTGGCTGATGAAACTTCTACCAGGAAGATCTACTGTAGCAAATGGAAGCGTTTTTCAATCTGAGCTTCTCAGCATGACCTGGATCCCTTTGCAGCCCCAGTCGCTGTCATTTTGGAATTTTTAGCTTACATTTTTAATAATGGCGCTAACTTCTCTACTGCTAAGGTCCAGTTGGCAGCAATTTCCAATTTCCATGTGGGTGAAAATTCAGCCTCCTTAGCTTTGTCTAAACTCTGTAAGGCCTTTCTGAAAGGTGCCTTTCTTCTTAGGCCTCCGGTTAAGGAACTGATGCCTCCTTGGGACCTAATCTTCATTTTGCAGGTTTTGGTTTTTCCCCTGTTTGAAACAGCTGCCTCGGTTGATTTGCAGTTTTTATCATAGAAAACGTTTTTTTGGTGGCAATTAGCTCGGCCAAAAGGGTTTTTGAGCTTTAAGGTTTATCTGTTAAGCCCCTGTATCTAGTTTTTCATAAAGACAGTGTCCCTGTGAACAAATCTATCTTTCCTGCTGAAGGTGGCTTCGGAATTGAATATTAACCAGGTCATTAATTTGCCAGTTTTCTTCCCAAATTTTCAAAATAGAGGGGAGTACAAATTGCACTTACTAGACGTGCACAGGCAGTTGCATTTCTATCTCCATAGAACCAAACGCTTGCATAAGTCAGATCAGCTTTTTGTCTCATTTTGTAAATTTCATTTGGGAAAGCCTGTTGCTCACTGGATTTCAGAGTGTATTTCTTTGACCTATTAAGCTAAAGGTTTGTCTCCACCAGGACATGTCCGGGCACATTCCACCAGTTCTGTCTCTACTTCTGCAGCTTTTTGGTCCAGGGTTCCTCTTGCTGATATCTGTTCTGCTGTTACCTGGTCCTCATCACATACCTTTATTTCTCATTATAAATTGGATATTCTCACCAGGAGCAGAGTATCTTTTGGGTCAGCTGTGCTCCGGAATATCCTTCCATGAGGACCTCCCAGGTTTTTTTTTTGGTAGCTAAAGACTCTGTCCCTCAGGTTGAAGATCAAATGAAAACAACTTCAGGTAAATAAGTTATGCACTTACCATGACGTTCCATCTTAGTTGTTGCTTTTCATTTGTCTTCAGCCATCCCTCCTCCATCCCCCTGCCTTTATTGGGCTGTGTAGTGGACTGGACTGAAGAGACGTAGGCCTTTTTGTCCTTGCTGGCTCTGTGAATGTGGGCCTTTAGAGGGTTGTGCCAGGTTTTATAGGCATGTAGACTATATAGGGTTGGTGCTGTTCTGCAACAAACTCGATCTGAGGGGAGGAGGGAGAGCAGGGCATTATGGGTAGGAGAGGAGCTTGGACTTTAGATCCGATGCTGCAATACACAGCCAAGTCGGATCCGGCACCTCACGTTGAAGACAAATGAAAAGTAACAACTCAGATGGAACGTTATGGTAAGTACATAACTTATTTTTACCACACAGGGTATTAGGAATAGAGATGTTTTTAAATCTTAAAAACACCCAGCTCTCAAACCCACTACTCACTATACATTTTCTTTGAATGAATAGCAAGTTACAAATGGAGAAGGGTCACTCTCAGGTTGTTGGCAATTACAAAAATATAGGAAGACAGCATGAAAAAAATGTTTTTTGAGAAAAAAGATAATTTTAATGCTCAAGAAGTGGCAGATGCTTTTGGCAATGCATGTTGTGATGTAACAAGTCTGCTGTGCAAGTCCACTTGTCCTATGTGTCTGCTCACACAGTTTGGGCCTAACCCTTGTTGTAGTCTGTTAGAGGTCTTGTATGTGTATACCCCTTTCTTCTAAGTGTTTGTGATTTTTCAAAACTTCCTCAAATTTTTCAGTTAATAGTGGAAGGAAGCTTCTAGCAGGTTTAGTAGGAAAATCCCTTTCATGGTCTGAGAAGAAGGCCAGAACTTCATAACTAGGGACATAGTTTGGTGTACTGGTTGAGGCCAGTTTTTCCTAGATTTACATCTTTCATGACCTTCAGTTTATCACAGGAAGAGACACTGTCTCCAGTTAGCAGGATATGAGCTTATGTCAGTCTACCACTGTAGCAGCAGATGAGAAGTCTAGAAGAAATGTACCTCTGGTTCGCTTCCTGGTGGTGCTTTCCACATATGTTCTTCGTGTTTCACTGTTGCAGCCATCACATTTGGGTTATCCTGCCAGGGGTAGCCCTCAGTCGGCCCGAATACCAGAGGCTTAGTATTTCTGCATCGGTTGCTGTCGCTCTAGGACTGACATCAGGTCATCAGTTTTATAAAATCAGGCAGCTGACGCCATTACATCAGTCTTTCTTGCCGAGGAGCCCAAAGCAGAAGCAGTTTGCACGAGTGCCGGTCAGCCACTACCTGAGTTTTCGTTTCTGAATTGAAGTTGAAGTCTTCTAAAACTAAGTACCCCATTCAGGATCCTTTTTTCTTGCTCTAACTGATGTCAGAAAAAGTTAATAATTGTCTTGCCTGTAGAAAGCAAATACCACCCAAGACTTCCATTCTTACTGCGTCACCTGTTTAGGCCCAGACCACGACGTCCCTCGCTGTCGCTTTTATGCTTTGTTCAATGCCAGAACTATATGTCGTCAGGCCCTTATTGTAGCTAGATATTTTCGCTCTCAGTCTTCGAATTCCGATATGGCTTTGTTAAGCCATCCGACTACTGATCTTCCAAAAAAATGTAAGGATAAAGACAGAGACAGACCGCAGAGGTCCAAAACTGCCAACAGTGCTTCTGCTAAGCTAGTCGTCAGTTCTCCGGTCCTCAGTGAGATGCTTTTGCAGCCTCTGATGCCCGCTTCTGTGGATTCGCAGGCCACTACCGAGACCCTTTCAGAGTCCGGTATGCCGTGAGACTCTTCTTCAACTAAGGATCCTGCAGATGTCTCTACCTTGGATGGGTACGGAGCTGCTAAGCATGCACCAGCTTCCGAGGAAGTACTTTGTACTACCAATACTCGACACAGACCGATGACTTCTTTCGCTTCTTCAGTTCTTTCTAAAACTATTGAGTTTCTAAGGCCCAGGGTATGAACTACACCCAAAAAACTGACGACTCAAGCTCAGGCACCAGCTTCCTTGCCTCAATCTCAAATGCTTAAAATGGCGGAAGACCTTATTATGCTTATTAGGGGAAGCCAGGCTACCCCTTCCAAACGAAAAAGAGACTTGACCCCGGTAGTTTTCTCTGAACAGGAGTCCAATTACTCTGATGCTTTTGAATATGAAGACATACAACCCTTCTCTGCTTATGAGGATTCTGATGCAGAGGAATCCATTCCTTCTTCCTCTCCACCTGAGGATTTTTCATTTGGGGAAACCCTTCATACTTTAAGGGAGCATTTTCAATGGGAATATCAAGACTATCCTCAGTCTAAAAAGAGACTCAGGGAATTCTTAGATTTACCACAGCACAGACCTTTGGCCATTCATCCTGTCCTGGATGTTGTGGATGATGTTTTTATAGAATCCAGTTTGACTCCTGACATCCTTCTTCCTGCTCCCAGGAAACCTGACAGGTACTACAAAGTCTCTGACTCTCACAAATTAATTTTCAAAAATCCTACTGCTGACCCAGAGGTCATCTCTCAAGGACCTAACGGAATTAAAGCAACCTCAGCTAAGAATCCCACCCCCTCAGACAGGGATTCCTGAGCTTTAGACAGATGGGGTAAAAACTCTTGCTATTAGAGCATTAAATTGCCAGTTCCACATGCTGAAATATCAGCTGCATACCATGGAACTCCTCAAACAAAAAATATTTTCCTTTCCTGCTTGTGCAGAAAATAAAGAATTACAAGAGCTAATGCATTCTGCAAGTCAAGTTACTAAGCATACTTTGCAATGTGGCTTTGATGCCCTAGAAGCATCTTGCAGGGCAGCAGTCACTGGTTCTGTCCTTAGAAGGCATGCTTGGCTTAAGGAACAGACCTTGCCAGACCATGTCAAATCTAAATTATTGGATGCACCATTGAACAAAAATAATTTATTTGGCACCAAGGCAGAAGAGGTCTTAAAAAAGATGGAAGAAAAAGCTAAATCTATGCAGACAGTTAAAGACTTCTTACAGGTCCAGCCTCCGAGGTTCACTAGGCATTGCTCCTATAAGCACTGGTCCTTTCCTGCCCCCTCCAGACCAGCTCAGCCCAGACCCAAGGGAAGCAGACCCCCCCAGACAGCAGCCCCAGGTAATGCAGAGATATAAGCAATGGAGTTCCTCCTCTTCAAAAACAGGAGTGCAAAGCCACCCCCCTTATGGTAAGAACTCACAATGACTTTACATCTCCATCCCTTACCTCTGCCCACCTGCTTGTGCCCCTAGGAGGAAAACTCTCCTTCCATGCAAGCCACTGGGCCTCTATTACCAATGACCGATGGGTCCTCAACATAGTGTCCCCAGGGATACAAATTTCATTTCCACACTCTGCCAACCCCAAAAGGGTTCTCAGATCTTCCTCCAAACCAGTGGGCAGAGGCCAAAAAGCAAGTCCTTTCCCTGCTCCCCATGAGGGCAATACAGCATGTTCCTGCAGAACAGATAGGCCAAGGTTTCTATTCCAGACTCTTCGTGGTACCCAGAAAAGAGGGCACCTGGCGCCCAATCCTCGATTTATCCATTCTAAACACCTTTCTGGTGATACCAAAATTCAAAATGCTCACCTATGCTTTCCAAGGATGCTTGGTTAGCCACCCTAGACCTAAAAGAGGCCTACCCACACATCCCAATCAGGGAATCTTGCAGGAAATATCTAGGTTTCTGGGCAGGATCTATGTACTTTCAATTCTCTGTGCTTCCCTTTGGCTTATCCACTGCTCCCAGAGTTTTCACAAAATGCCTGGCTCCAGTCATTGTTTTTTGCAGACAAAGAAATATTCAAATTTACCCCTACTTAGCTGATTGCCTGATTCAGGTAGACAGTCAGGAAAAGCTGTTATGGCTTCTGACCTTTGTAAAGGACCTACTGACCTCCCTGGGGTATACTATAAAGGAAAAGAAATCAAAACTAGTCCCCACTCATAAAATTGTATTCCTGGGAGCAAGCCCGGACACAGCATCCCAGATGGCATTCCTTACTCCAGAAAAACAAGCCTACCTGACAGGCTACTTCTCTCAACTAGCCACCAGAACCCAGTTATCCACAAGAAAAATCCTGCAAGCTCTAGGGTTCATGGCCTCCTGCATTCTACTCATTCCATATGCCAGACTATATATGAGGAAACTACAATGGTACCTAAAAAGCCTTTGTTGTCAACACTCTCAAGACCTGGAAACTGTAATACCTATGATACCCTGTCTAAGGAAATATTTTCTTTGGTGGGCAGCAGCATGCAACCACAACAAGGGTCTTCCCTTCTCACAACCCCACACCGCCCAGACCCTCACCACAGAAGCATCAGATTATGCCTGGGGTGCACACCTGGATGGCAGGTGCATTCAGGGCCATTGGAGCCCAAGTCAAATACATCTGCACATCAACCAAAAAGAAATCCTAGCTGTTCAGCACACCCTGGCAGCATTCAGACCCCTACTCTCCCCGGGGCCTCTACTGATCAAAACAGACAACACCACAGTGATGTGGTATATCAACAAGCAGGGAGCGACTCACTTTTATCCTCTCTGCAGGCTCACCATGACCCTTTGGCACACGGCCTCAGCCATGCAACTACACCTGCTAGCACAATTCCTGTCAGGCTCCCTAAACTCTCCGGCAGACAGCTTAAGCAGAAATCTGCTAGACCCACACAAGTGGCAGCTAGACCACAGAATCTTCACCCTTGTAATCCAAAAATGGGGCATCCCGAAGGTGAACCTCCTTGCTTCCCACTCCAATCATCAGCTCAGCAAATTCTGCACCAGGGAACCTCACAGCAAGGCCTGGAAAGTGGATGCTCTATCCTTCCAGTGGGTAAACCTTCGGGTCTATGCTTTTCTCCCTGTACCACTCAGTTCAAGGGTACTGCTCAATATAAGGGAGGAGAAACTGAGGGTAATCCTGTTTGCCCTAGACTGGCCATGCTAGCACTGGTACCCACTTCTGCGCAGCCTGTCACCCCTGCCACCATGGCACCTACCTCAGATTTCAACACTCCTGACCTAGAGGAATGGAGAATTCATGCATCCCCAATTGCAGACCCTCAACCTGGCAGCCTGGCTTATTCCCTGACCTCTCCTCAAGCTGCCAGACTAAGCAAACAAGTCTTAGATGTTATACGTGAGGCCAGATGCCCCAGCACTAGAAAATCCTATGCTGACAAGTGGAAAAGGTTTTGCACCTGGATCCAGGTTAAGGGAGCTAGAACAGCACAGCCCTCCCTACCTCTCATCCTGGATTACCTAGCAAACCTACTACACAGGGTTCATAGGTTCATAGGTTCATACTAGGCTATCTGCCCTAGGGCATTTATAAGCCTAGCCAGAGTGTGTTTGGCTTTCGCCACCCATTTTAAAATAATTTTGCTATGCCCTTTTTCGAGGTTGGTATACTGTGCCTCTGTCTAACAGTGACACAGAAGTGATACCCGGGGTAAACCTACGATCTCCCATCCACTCATCAAGATTCCTCTTGAAGAGAGTCAATGAGGGACTCTGCCTAACCTGGACTGGGATTTTATTCCAGAGTGAAGGGAGCCTCTGGGTTATGAATCTGTCCCTCCAGCATGTCCTATTTATTTCAGTGCTGAGGCTCAAGTCTCTCGAGCTGTGAGCTCGATGGGATTTGGATTTTCTGAGGTGCAGCATGTCCATTAATTCCGGGTTGGACATGGCTTTATACGTCAGGCACAGATCGCCTCTGAGCAGGCGGTATGCCACCGAGTAGAGCTGGAGTTTCTTTAACCGGGCAGCATATGGCATCTGTTTGAGCCCTTTGATCCTCTTGGTGAGGTACTTTTGGGGTCTTTCCAGTTGCTGCAGGTGTCTCGTAAGGTACATCCCAAAAGGGGCATTGTACTCAATTATGGGCCTGATGAGGGATGAGTAAAGAGGCACGATGACCTCCCCTGATCTAGATGTGAATCCCTTCATGATTAGGTGGGCTGTATAAAATGTTTTTCTAACCACTTTAGCCACGTGGCAAATGTGAGATTGCTATCAACTTGGGTCCCCAAGTCCCTAATTACTTCTTCTGTACTTAATGGATTACCACCTATGTGGTAATTTGTGGGCACTTTGTTTTTGCCAAAGGGGATGACTATACACTTTTTGGCGTTTAGCTTGAGGCCATGGCTCTGGCACCAGTTGTCTGTTTCTATGAGGCCCTTTTGGAGGATGCTTGTGTCGGCTGGAGTGTCGATTATGGCGCCCAGTTTGCAATCATCTGCAAACTTGGTCAGCCACAGTCCTTCCGTGTTGGCCTGTACCTCCGAGAAATATATACCGAACAAGAGAGGTCCCAGGACTGAGCCTTGTGGGACGCCACTTGTAACTGGTTTGGAGTCTGACATGGCTCCAGCAATTCTAACCATGTGGGTTCTGTCCTTGAGCCAGTTTGCAACCCATCTAGTGACATAGGGGTTTATATTTAAGCTGGTGAGCTTATCTATAATGCCCGAGTGAGGTATTGTATCGAAGGCTTTTGCGAGGTCCAGGTAAGCTGTGTGGACCACCTTCCCCTCGTCAATGGCCTTAGTGACTGTTTCAAAGAAATCAGCCAGGTTTAAGAGGCAGGATCTGCCCTTAACAAAGCCAAACCAGTGTCTGTAGGTCCCCAATATCTTTATTTATGAAGTCCATGATGATCCTTTCCATAGCTTTGCAGACCAAGCTAGTCAGGCTTATGGGGCGATAGTTTCCAGGATCCGTTGAGGCACCACCTTTGTGGAGAGGGACCACTGTTGCTGTACGCCACTCTTTGGGTACATATCCTGTAGTAGGGCTGAGATTGAACAGTAGTTTTATGTTTGGGTTTAGCTCTTCTTGGAGTTCATGTAGGACTCAGCCCGGGACACTGTCTGGTCCCATTGATGCTGTGTTTTTTGCTTTGGAGAAGGCAGCTCTTACCTGAGCATCTGAGATGTCAGGGGGGCAGCACTCTGCTGGGATAGATATTTGCCCTTTTGGTGGGGAGGGGGGGGGGTTTGCGCTGAACCTGTCAGCTAGGATGTTGGCAATGTCTGTGAGTTAGATGTAATTTTTGTCATTTTGGACAAATTCTGAGCATATCTGGGAATTCCCACCCAGGTTCCTAACATAACTAAAGAAAGCCTTGTGATTATCCTTAGTGTCCTGTGCAATTTTTCTCTCAAAGCTGGCCTTAGACAATTTTATGAGTGCCCATAGTTTTTTGCTAATACTGATCAGAGATGCCTTCCCTTTTTGGGATTTTGCTCTATCATGTAGTAGCTTCCTGCTTCTATTGTATAGTTTGTTTATGGCTGGGTCCACCAGACAGGACATCTGCCTTTGGAGGATTGGGACTTCGTTTTATTTGGGATTGCATGATCCATGCATTCCTGAAGGTGTTCATAGAATGCGTTTATAAAGGATTCTGCGGTCTGGACCATATTTTCCACAGGCCCGGGGGCTTTGAAGGATTCCACCTCGGTTTTGAGGAGTGTGAAATTTGCATTAGAGAAGTTTTTCACTGTGATTTTCAGGGCAGGGGGTGGAGTCTGGATGTGAATATCCAGTGAGATTAGTTTATGGTCTGATCTTACCAATGAGGGATACACTTCTGGTCTGGAGCATAGAGTCCCCATGTTGGTGATGATCAGGTCCAGTATGTTTTCCCCTCTTGTGGGAGTGGTAACAAGTTGTTCCATAGCATTTGAGTTTATAAATTCTAGGAACCTTTGGGCTAGGGTGTTAGAGCTAGAGTAATGCTCCCAGTCTATGTTTGGGTAGTTGAAGTCGCCCAATATAATGGTGTTTGGAGAGACCTTCATATTTTCCAGTGTTCTCAGGAAGACGAGTGGGGTTCCTGGGTTTGGGAGGGTGGTCTGTAGCAGGCTATAAACTGGAAGGCAGTTTTACCCACTGTTAGTTGCACATGGATAGTCTCTGATGCTTCGTGCTGTGCCACCAACCTGGAGGTGTGGGTATCTTTGACGAATATTGATATTCCCCCTCCTTTTGTGATTCGGTCCAAGTTTTGGGGCTGAAAAGCATGGTATGAGGTATAACCTGGTAGTGCTGGGGTGCTCTCGGGAGCCTTGAACCAGGTTTCTGTTACTGCACAGATATCGATGTTCTCCATGCTAAGGAGAGTTTCGAGTGCGTGCATCTTGAGGTTTAGACTTCTGGCGTTGAGTAGCATTACTCTTAGTTTCTTATCCCTTGTGATACCTATGGAGGTGGGTTTATCTTTTGAGCCTTGCCTAAAAAAGGCACTATGGGGGTAGCAAGAGCCTTTGCCAATATCCGAAAGCCCAGGGGTAACAGGTGCAAGCCGTCCCTAGCGAAGCATCGTGGCTTGTCGAGCATGTCATCTCAGGCTGACAGGCATTGGATCCCCTTTGAATGACACCAATACTTAAGCCAATTGTTGAAATTGATCATCTTATCTTCATATTGTGGCATCATTCTTGGTGAGGGTAAGATGCTACTCTATCCTTCTCTTGTATTAAAATTTATGCCCTGCCATCTCTGCTCATTACAGCACAGAGCCACCTCTCTTCTCACACCCTCTCATCAAACAGTTCCCAAGAAGGGCTAACAACTTAAGACCACTGTGAAGAGCTCCTACCCCAGCTTGGGACCTTAACTTTGTGTTTGAAAAGCAAGCCCTACCCCCCCCCTCCTTTGAACCTGCAGCTTTAGCAGAGTTAAAATTCCTCTCTTGGAAGACAGCCTTGCTTTTGGCCATCACTTCAGCTAGAAGAGTATCAGAGCTACAAGCACTCATGGCTGTAGAGCTCGTCATCATTTTCCATGCTGACAGAGTCTCCCACAGGACTAACCCATACTTCATGCCTAAAGTGGTGTCCAGTGTGGCTCTCAACCAATCCATTCATTTGCCCACCTTTTTCCTAACCCACAAAACAAGAGGGAAAGGATTCTGCACTCTCTAGATGTGCACAGACAGCTCAGATTCTATCTGGACAGGACTAAATCTTTTAGAAAAACAGATCAATTGCTAGTCAGCTTCGCAGCAGGGGCAGAGGGCAAGGCCATATCCAAACAAACAATCTCCAAATGGATAGCACACTGCATCCATTTCTGCTACAAACAGCATGAGAAATGGCCCCCAAAGGGGGTCAGGACACATTCCACCAGGGCAAGCTCCACTTCTGCAGCTTTTCTCAGAGGGGTCCCCACCAGGGACAGCCTGGAGGCTGCAACATGGACATTTGTTTATACCTTCACCAAGCATTACCACCTGCCTATCTTCTACAAATCCAGGGCAGACTTTGCCACCGCAGTCTTGCAGGGCATCCTAGCTGGCTAGTTTTCTTGATTGCCTCCACCCTTTTCTTCAGCTTTGGGAATCAACCCAAATGTGATGACTGCAGCACTGAAACACAAAGAACATAGTAAAGTTGTGTACACTTACCATAAATGTAGATGTTCAAGTGTATTCACTGTTGCAGTCCTGGTTTTCCCCCTTCATCCCCCTGGTCTGTCTGTCTGTCTCTCTCTCTCTCTCTCTCTCTCTCTCTCTCTTCGTCTCTCCTTACAGGGAATTTTTGGCATTTACTTTCTACTGATGATGTTCTTCCACCATAATATAGCTCCCTATTTGGGGGCTCCTGACAGTTAGGGCAAGAAAAACTGATATAATGGCGTTGGCTACTTGATTTTATACCATTGACGGCCTGATGTCAGTGCTGGAGCGATAGCAACTGATGCAGAAATACTAAGCCTCTGGTATTCAGGCTGACTGAGGGCTACCCTGGCAGGATAACCGCAACAGTGAATACACTTGACATCTACATTTATGGTAAATATACACAGCACTGCCCAATATGTGGTTAATCAGTTCAGGCTTGGGGCCAACCAGGCTGAGGAGGTGTTGTCAAGATGAGTCTGAAGCAGGATCCACAGCCCAGGCATAAGATACTGAATGTTTTTTTTTTTTTTCTGGCATCTTGCATTACATATATTGCATCTTGTCCGTGGGGAATTTGGTGTGAAGATGGCACAGATTTCTCCTCCTCTTGCTCTGTTTCGTGCATGTGGACAGTTGCACATGGTTTCTTTCTTCCCAACACCTAGCATACGCCAATCAAATGCAGAAATGACAAGCTGCATGATTGCTTGTTTGAGTTTGTTATTGGAGGAGTAGCTCTCTCTCATTGACATTCCCATTAGAAACATGATAGTGCTGAGGTCCTTTTCATTGTAGTGAGCAAAGATAAGGAACCATTTTCAAACCTCCTTCAGATGGCTTCTCTTTTGAGAAGTCGTTGTTTCTTGAAGTCCAGAATGCTTTGATGTTCTTCATGTTTTACTGTTGCAGTCATCACATTTGGGTTATCTGCCTGCAGGTAGCCCTTAGTCGGCCCGAATACCAGAGTATTGGGATTTCTGCGTCGGATGCTGTCGCCTCTTCCATGACGTCAGATCGTCAGGGGTATAAAACATGCAGCCGATGCCATTACATCAGATTTTCTTGCCGAGCGGAGCCCGAAGCAGAAGCAGTTTGCAAGTGCCGGTCGGCCGCTATGTGAAATTTTCTTTATTCGAGTTTCAGACCTGAAGTCTTCTAAAAGCTAAGTACCCTGTTGGGAATCCTTTTTTCTTGCTCTAATCAATGTCAGAAAAAGTTAATAACTGTCTTGCCTGTGGAAAGCAAATACCTCACAGAGATTTTCATTCTTACTGCATCACCTGTTTAGGCCCAGACCACGACGTTCCTCGCTGTCAGTTTTGTGCCCTATTCAATGCCCGATCTGTTTGTCGTTGGGCTATCTTTGTTGCTAAATTCTTTCGCTCTCGTTCTCCGACTACCGATCTTCTGAAAAAAACGTAAGGATAAAGACAGAGACAGACCGCATAGGTCCAAAACTGCCGACGATGCTTCCGTTAAGCTAGTCGCCAGTCTGCCTGTACTCAGTGAGGTGCTTCGCAGCCTCTGATACGTGCTTCTACAGATTCGCTGGCCTCTACTGAGACCCATTCAGAGTCCGGTATGCCGCGAGATGCTTCTTCAACTGTGGAACCTGCAGATGTTTCTACCTTGGATGGATCTGGAGCCACTGTGCAGGCACTGGCTTCTGAGGGTGTTTTTAGACCTTCTGATGTTTGTATTAAACCGACTGCTTCGTTTCAGACTAAATCTACCGAATTTCTCATGCCTAGAGTTCACACTACACCTAGGAAATCGACGACCAAAGTGCATTCTCAAGCTCCCATGCCACAGAAAAAAATGCTTAGAATAGCTGAAGACCTCATTACTTTAATTAGGAGAAGCCAACCTTCCCCCTCTAAAAGACAAATAAATGATTTTTCTTCTGATTCTTCAGATCATGAGTCCGATGACTCTGACCCCCTCAGATTACCAGGACATACCCTTATCTACCTGTGAGGATTCTGATGCAGAGGATTCCATTCCCTCTGCCTCCCTTCCAGAAGATTTTTCTTTTGGTGAAACCCTGCATACCCTCAGAGAGCATTTCCGCTGGGAGTGCCAGGACTACCACAGGCCAAAAAGAGACTCAGGGAATTTTTAAACTTGCCTCAGCACAGGCCTCTAGCTGTCCTCCCTGTTCTGGAAATTGTAGATGATGTCTTCATGGAATCCAGTCTTACCCCTAATACTTTGCCGCCATCTCCTAGAAAACCTGACAGATACTACAGAGTACCTGAATCTCACAAATTTCTATTTAAGAATCCTACTGTGGATCCAGAGAACATTTCCCAGGGACCTAAAGGCATTAAGGCTACTACAGCCAAAAACCCTACCCCTTCGGACAGGGATTCTAGGGCTTTAGACAGATGGGGGAAGAAGGTATACACCTCTGCTACTCTTGCCATCAGGGCTTTAAATTGCCAGTTTCACATGTTGAAGTACCAGCAACATATTGTGGAACTAATTAAACAAAAAATGATGTTGATTCCTGATTGTGCAGAACATAAAGATTTACAAGAGTTAATGCATTCTGCTAACCAAGTTGGAAAACGTACTTTGCAATGTGATTTTGATGCTTTAGAAGCATCTTGCAGGGCTGCTGTCACTGGGTCTGCTCTTAGAAGACATGCTTGGCTAAAGGAACAAATCTTGCCAAACCATGTCAAAGTAAAATTATTAGATGCTCCATTAAACCAAGAACATTTCTTTGGCACTAAAGCAGAAGACGTTCTTAAAAAGATGGAGGAAAAAGCTAAATCTATGCAAACTGTTATTTCTTACAGGTACAGCCATCTAGATTCAGTAGGCATTGGCCTTCAAAAAACTGGTCCTTTCCAGTGCCTCCGAGACCTACTCAGTCCAAACCCAGGGGCAGCAGACCACCAGGACTACAGTCTCAGGGTATGCACAAATCTAAACAATGGAGTGCTCTCACCTCAAAAAAAAGGGAGTGGTAAGCCACCCTCCTATGGAAAACTTCACAATGACTTGTCCCTCATCCTTCCCAGCCTTGCCCAAGTACTTGCACCCCTGGAGGAAAACTCGCCCTGCATGCAAAAAACTGGGAGTACATTACCCAGGACAGATAGGTCTTAAACATTGTATCCCAGGGATACAGCTTCTACTTCCAATCACTGCCAAATCCAAATGGATTGCCAGACCTCCCCCCAAACCAGTGGGCAGAGGCCCAAAAGCAAGTACTTTTTCTTCTCAGTATTAAGGCTATTCAGCCTGTTCCAAGAGAGCAACGGGAACAGGGTTTCTACTCCAGACTGTTTCTGGTGCCCAAAAGACAACTCTTGGCACCCTATCCTGGATCTGTCAATTCTCAATACCTTCCTGGTGGTTCCAAAATGTAAAATGCTTACTCTCCAACAGCTGCTTCATATGCTAGCCAAGGACTCCTGGCTGGTCACCCTAGATTTGAAAGAAGCTTATCTGCACATCCCCATAAGGGAATCTTGCAGGAAATGTCTACGTTTCAGGGCAGGCTCTATACACTATCAGTTCTCTGCACTTCCCTTTAGCTTATCTACTGCGCCCAGCGTATTTACAAAATACCTGGCTCTAGCCATTGCATACTGCAGGCAGAGAAATACTCAAATTTACCCATACTTGGACGATTGCCTGATTCAGATGGAGAGTCAAGAATCGCTACTTCAGCACCTGACATTTGTAAAGAGACTTCTAACTTCTCTGGGGTATACCATCAACGAAAAGAAATTACATCTGGTACCCAGCCAAAAAATTGTATTCCTGGGAGCAAGCTTGAGCACAACTTCCCAGATGGCATTCCTCACTCCAGAAAAACAGGTCTATTTGACAAACTACTTCAAACTACTAGCCACCCAAACCCAGCTGTCTGCAAGAAAAATACTGCAAGCCCTGGGGTTCATGGCCTCTTGCATTCTACTAATTCCATATGCAAGACTGCATATGAGGAAACTTCAGTGGTACTTAAAAAGTCTCTGGTGTCAATATTCTCAGGACCTGGAAACAATGATTCCTATCATTCCTTGCCTAAGGACAGAGTTCCTTTGGTGGGCAGAGGCATGCTACCACAAGGGACTCCCTTTCACTCAACCCCCCCCCCCCCTGCCGCCCAAACCCTGATAACAGACACATAAGACTATGCATGGGGGGATCACATGGCAGGCAAATGCATTCAAGGCAAATGGAGCCCAAGACAAATGCACCTGCATATCAATCTAAAATAAATGTTAGCTATACAGAATGCACTGACAGCCTTCAAATACCTTATCCTTCCAGGGCAACTTTTGATAAAGACAGACAACACCACAGTTATGTGGTACATAAGCAAGCAGGGGGGAACTCATTCCTACCCACTCTGCAGGTTAGTCATGGCTCTGTGTAACACAGCCTTGCGTAATCAAGTGCACCTGCAAGCTCAATTCCTGTCAGGCAAACTAAATTCACTGGCAGACGACAAGCAGAAAACTAATGGACCCACACGAGTGGAAACTAGAACCCAAACTATTCAAGCTTCTGGTCCACAGGTGGAGGGCACTAGAGGTGGACCTCTTTGCCTCCCCCAGAACCATCAATTGAGCAGATTTTGCACCAGAACTCCCCACAGACAAGCAAGGAAAGTGGATGCCCTATCCTTTACATGGGAAAACCTCTCAATCTATGCCTTTCCCCCTCTGCCCCTCCTCTCGAAAGTACTACTCAAGATCAAACAGGACAAGCCAAGGACAATCCTGATTGCACCAGACTGGTCACTCCGGCACTGGTACCCACTTTTACTCAGTCTGACAGTAGTGCCACCATGGTACCTGCCTCAGACCCCTTCCCTGCTGTCCCAGCAGGGGGGCCAGACATCCTCAGCTGCAAACCCTGAACCCAGCAGCCTGGCTCATCCCCTGAATATATCACCAGCGACCCTCAGCAAACAGGTGCTGGATGTTATCCTTGAGGCCAGGAGGCCTAGTACTAGGAAATCCTACTCAGAAAAGTGGAAAATATACTGTTCTTGGAGCCAGTCTCAGGAAAAGAACACAGCCATGCCCGCCTTACCTCAAATCCTAGATTATCTAGCAGAACTGCTCCACAAAGGCCTATCCTTTTCATCAATTAAGATTCATGCCTCTGCCATCTCAGCTCATTACAATACTGAGCCACCCCTCTTCTCTCACCCTCTGGTCAAACAGTTCCTGAGAGGAGCTAACAATTTATGACCCCCGAGGAGAGCTCCCACTCCTGCCTGGGACCTTAGCTTTGTACTAGAGAAGCTCATGCATCCCCCTTTTGAGCCTGCTGCTACAGCAGAGTTAAAATTCCTCTTTTGGAAAACTGCCTTACTTCTAGCCATCTCTTCAGCAAGAAGAGTGTCTGAGTTACAGGCACTTATGGCTGTGGAACCCTTCATTATCTTCCATGCGGACAGGGTTTCCCTCAGGACTAACCCATCATTTATGCCCAAGGTGGTATCCAGTGTGGCTTTAAACCAATCCATCCATTTACCAACCTTTTTTCCTAATCCTCAGAATTAAGAGGAAAGGATCCTGCACTCCTTGGACGTGCACAGAAAGCTTAGGTTCTACCTTGACAGGACAAAACCTTTCAGAAAATCTGACCAGCTGCTAGTCAGCTTTGCTACGGGGCAGAGGGCAAGACCATTTCAAAGCAAACCATTTCCAAGTGGATAGCACACTGCATCCATTTCTGCTACAAACACCATGGAAAACCTACCCCACAGGGGATCAGAACTCATGCCACTAGGGCTACCTCAACCTCTACAGATTTTTTTCAGGGGAGTCCCTACCAGGGACATCCTGGAACCTGCAACCTGGAATTAAGTACACACCTTCACCAAGCATTGCCACTTACCTATCTTTTCTAAATCCAGAGCTGGATTTGCTACAGCAGTCTTACAAGGCCTGCTAGCCAGCTCTAATACTTCTTGACTGCCTCCGCCCTTCCTCAGCTTTGGGAATCAACCCAAGTGTGATGACTGCAACAGTGAAACACGAAGAACATAGTACAGTTGTGTACACTTACCATAAATGTAGATGTTCGAGTGTATTCACTGTTACCCTCCCTCCAGCCCCCTGACTTTTCTATACTTTCTACCTATCCTTTTTTTGGCCATATCTTATGGCAATGATATTTACTTTTTACTGGAAGTGTTACACCATGTAATTGCTTCCTATTTTGGGGGTTCCTGATATCTGGGGCAAAAGAAACTGATGTAATGGCATCGGCTGCATGTTTTACATCCTTGACGACCTGACGTCATGGAAGAGGTGACAGCATCCGACACAGAAATCCCAAGACTCTGGTATTCGGGTCGACTGAGGGCTACCTGCAGGCAGATAACCCAAATGTGATGACTGCAACAGTGAATACACTCGAACATCTACATTTATGGTAAGTGTACACAACTGTATTTTCTCCATCCCTCCTTCCCTCATGGTACCCCACAGGGTAAGGAGACTTTGGACCGCTTGGCTATCTGCTCTTGGAGCCTACCTTTACATATGTTATCTTGAAAACCTGAAGACGCTCACACTGTCCTACTATGGCCCCCAAGGATACTGACACCCAGTATTGGCCTTGTCTGGTTGAAATGATTTACTTCCTAAGCATTCTATTTTTGATCTGTGTGTGGTTGTGGAGGTCATCGGTTTTCCATGGGACTTCAGCTTCTTTCTCCTCTGCGGCCTTGACATAATTCTACAGTTTTGGACAGGTGTGTCAAAACAGTGCAATGCTTTACCACGTTGAAGGTTAAGGTTCTCTTCTGTGCATTCTTTCTTGTGGGATAAACACTGGAATAAGTAGAGAATCTCTTGGATTGTAAGAATTTGACTGAATGTCTATATTTTAATTATCCTGTGCTGTATTGGACAAATGCCAAATGTCTTTAAAGACTTTAATCATTAGAGCTTTCATAAAGAATGTTTTAATATGTAGCAGCAGCATACAATGGAAGTAGATTCAGTAATCCAACAAGATCCAAACAAGACTTAACTGTCTCAAATAACAGTGCTGATGAACTGAACCAAATGGTAGCTAAAAATTACTCAGATGTCTGTAGGTCTGAAGAACGAATTATACTGCCCTTTTTAACTCTGAACTCAGAATTTTTTATTTCCTCTTTAATGGCAGAATTAAGACAAATTGCATTGTCCACTGTTTTCTGTAGCTTCTGAACTTTTACTGACTTCTGAATATCTGAACTGCTGGACATTTGACCTGACTTTTGTACTTAAGTCTTCTGAGTATCTCATCTCATTTCTGTATATTTGAACTGCTGGATCTTTCAAATGACATCTATATTTAATCTTTTAGTCTCCTGAATATCCAAACTGAACTGAATTCTAACTAGAAAGCATCTCTCATAAAGCTAAAACCCTACAAGTTTCCTACAAGTTGTACTTGTCTCTTTAACCTTGCTTCCCAAACATTGTACCATCTAAGCAAAATTTGTTTTGTACCACGTTTCGCACACTCTGTTAGCAGGTCTTATTCTTATCAGTGTTTTGGCCTGAACTGGTTGTTTCACTGAGTTCATTTGTATCCTTCAGTGAAACATTCCTTTCTGTTGAAACTGCACATACTGAAACCTGCATGTGAAGTGTGAATTATAAAATGAAGATATAGGGTTGCTTTAATATGGCTGCATTTCTAGGCTTATGAAAAGAGAATACTATATGTAGGATTTATTCTGACAAAACTATATTTATATCAAGCCTATTCTTATACTTGGGTATGACCTCTTCAGAACCTGTCTGTTCCTAATTATGTGGACTTCCAGTTGGTTTCCATGTTTCTGATTAATGGCCATTAAATCAAGTTTTAACTGCCTCATCACAACTTTCCAGTTCACACTTGCTCATAGGTTGTATCACTGTAACATAGACATTGAGGGGTAGCTGCTTGCATGAGGTTGCTGTCTGCTGTGTAGAGAGTTTCTTCTTTGCCCACTGTAATGGAGTTACTATTTATAAGTGATGGGGTGTGGCTGGGGGGAGCAAAGCCTCCCCACATTGGGGAGTGGGGGGGGGGTTGTGTCCTGCAAAAATGTTTTTTTAGAAGCATGGTTAGGTGATATATCAGGTGCATTCTTGACCAGTTGTAATTGCGGAAATTGTTTAGAAATGGTTATACTTCTTTGTTCATAGGGTGATGCCTTTCAGATAGCCAGTTGTAATTTGGATTTTGTGGATGGCTGCAGGATCAGACATGGTTGCACAAAGTATTGTCGCTGAGGTCATTCTCTTTCATCAACTGTTCAGCTGCTGTGTTCCTAACTCTCTTTTCAATGAGGACATTTTTTTCAGGTCTTTCAGACTCTGGTCAATGGACTTTTTAAGGGGAAGCAGATCCCCTATTTTGTGACAATGCCATTTTCCCTCTTTGGGTCCCCTGCTCCTATAAGAAGATGAAGATGCCTATTGTTTCCTTAAGAGAAAGTTTAAGCATTCTTTGGCAAACCCTTTTTCTGTGCCATTTGGGAACCCCTAGGACTTGGTTCTATCAACATCTTTGTTGCATCTCTGACTCCAGTCTGCGTTTACCTAAAGAAGTGTCTCTTTTAATTAACTCTGGCCAGAAGGAACATTCTTCTGGGGCTGGGTTGCTCTCAATAACACCATCTGCTTTCTTTTCCTATTTTTTCTTATCTGTTATCCTCCATGGGTAGTTTTGCCTCATAAGAACTTTTAGAATAGGCAAGGACAAGATATTCTATTTTTAAGAAGAGGCCAAGGGCTGGTACCCCCCCTCCCAAAACACAGACACACACACACACACACACACACACACACACACACACACACACACACACACACACACACACACACACACACACACACACACCAGAAAAAGACAAGTATTTAATCTGTTTCATGTCTTAGCATCCTGTTTCTACCGAGGGGTCCTTTTGCCCATTCTTTCCTGCTCTTGCAAGGTGCTTGAATAGTGGTTACTCCTTAACAGATTTTTTTGCAACTTAGTAGTAGAGACCTTGTTGTAGTTTCTTATTGTTTGCTCTGATTTCTGCCAAAAGGAGCATGCACTAAGGGGCATGCACTTTGAGGTTCCCTTTGAATCTGGAACCTTCCTAGTTGTTGACCATTGTGGCAGAAATGTGGAAAGAGTGTATTTCCTTGTGGGACAACTGACTGCTGGTAATCCTATCTAACAGTTCTCTGAGTGGGTTTTCCCCACAGAACACAGGTGCCTTTCTAGACTGTTAATTTTGTTGCATTTTTGTTAGTCAACTGTGTTCTTCTCTCGCCAGCTACCTTTGCACTCTGTGAGACCCAGATGTTGGTATGGAAGCCTGGGAGTATACATAGTTTGGGGCTTGAGTCTTTAAAATGATTGCATCATCTAGGTAAGAATGCAGCCATATTCTTTGTAATGATATGGCATGCCTGAGGAAATGGGTATTGCTGTCACCTGAGTCTGTAGCAGCAGACCATTCATACATTTCAGACTTCATTCTGGTGTTAATATCTTACTTATAGACCCTGACATGGTGGCCAGTCTTCACAAATCTATGAGCAGGCCTTCACATCATTGTCAGTAGATTCTTGCTTCCTGGATGGGGAGGGTGGAGTCTGCATAGATCCTCTTTCACTTCTTGTGATGTAGCCCCTTCCCCTTAGAGATCTGCCTTTGATTCACTTAAGCTGAGGATAGGAGCTGTAATCCATTTGGTCACAGAAACCAACTCATTCCAACCCCCATCCATTTTGGCTTAGCACCTGGTTTAAAGTTTGGTACCTTATCAAGCAGAGTACAGGGCTGTTCCTCTTTGCAGTGAATGGTTGCTAATCTGAGTTTCTTGCTATAGCTGAAAGCTTCAGTTGATTCAACAGTGCTCTTTCTATAGGTAAAAGCATGTTGACAGCTATTCGTAGTCACTCCTCCAGTTGTGTCCTAAAACTGCAGTTTTAGAAACCTTGCCTTGAGTGAGTCTCAGGAGGTGAGGCATTCTGAAGAGCAGTTCCTCTACTGCATTGCAGATCACAGTTCTTCCCTTCTGCTTAGGCAGAAGGTAGATCTAGTAGGACTGAGATGGTTGTATTCTCTGGTTTATGTCTGTTGGAGTTCTTATGCATTTTTTTCTCTTACCAATTCCATAAGATGTCATGAAGTTCATGAAAGATGTTTAAACTAATTTTCAGCACCCTTTGCTGATTGAGTAGGGAATGGATCTGGACTTCCAGTCTTGTGACAGTAAAATACACTCCCTTGCTTCATGGCAAGGGTTGTCTTCATTAATTATGTGTCAAGTTTGTCTGGCAGTTAGCACAGAGGATTAAGGCTATGAATTGTTAACAAGCTGCTTCCTATAGTCCATGATTTGCCTACTATGACTCTGAGCAAGTCTCTGAACCAAGCAGTGCCCTGGGCAATTGAAAAATGTGGCTAAGCTCCTCAGTGGTTGCCTTTATTGCATGCCTCAGAACTATCTATGAACCTAAGTGCTCTGTCTTAAAGCCTGGTCAGAGATTAATTTCCCCAGAGCTTACTGCCCTGCCTGCTGGTGTCACTGGGGGCTTGGAGCTAGTCGATGCTTTTTCATTTGAGCTTCCAAGTAGAAATGGTCTCTGTTTGGATGGAATGGTATCATGTGCCACTAAAATCAGTCAGTTACAGATTATTATTATTATTATTATTATTTTGTTTTTGTCCACTGATGTAATGTCAACTCTTATTTCATATACCTGTATACTCAGGCCTCCGTGTTCTATAAAGATTCTTTGGTAGTTTTCCATCAGTTGTTTCTAGTGGAGTGCAGGATGAAAGCCTAGATCTTGCTGGACAGGCCATCCATTTTGAGAGTATGTTTTTTTATGTCTGCTTTTGAAGAACCTATTTTCCCTTTGGTTACTTGGACTTCATGTTTGACAGGTATGCCTGTCTGCTTACTAGGCCTGTGAATGTGCCTGTCTACTTACTAGGCCTGTGAATGTGGCAGTGTTAGTAACTATCTTTGGGTTAAACTCCCTTCCCGGTAGCTCTGCTTCTGTAACAGTGATCCTGGAGTTGTAGACCCACAGATGTACAGATTTCCTTCAGCATCTTTCTGGGGTCAGGTTACTTGATCTTGATTCCACTGATGTTCTTCCATTATCACTGTTGCAGTGTTAATAACCAGTGAAATATCCTGGCAACAATAGATGTACATCCAAGCAGCATACCAAAGCCTGGGCTCCCTCCTGTAATGCCGCACATCTAACATATGACGTCAGCCTAACAGGGACAGTGGTACAGGAATGACATACAGATGTAAGGCACCTCAGAACTTTCTTTCTGTCAGCCACAATCAGAGCTGTTACTTCAGCTTTCGTTTGTTAGACATACTCTTTGTGCCTCTTCCTTTGCCATTGGGTGAATAAGTATCCATGTTGGGGACCCTCCTGTTTTTCTTTTTTGTATTTTCACAATTTGTGTACATGTCATAGAAGAGAGGAACATGTGATTGCAGGAGGCAAATTCCTCACAGAAGTCATCATACTAAGTGATTTTGTCTGGATACTTAACACATTTATAGGGATTGTTCTGCATGTCATGCATTTGTACCAAATACTTTGAATAGTCATCTGTCTTCTTTGAAAATTTATCTTGGGAATCAGAAACTTAACGCCTTTGCTCAGGGTGAGATGACATCTGATCACAGTCAATCATTTTGATTTCTGTAGTTCATCATGCTTACACTGATATGTTCTGTTATCAATGTTCTCAGCATTCTGATGGAAAAGTCCAAAGAGTACTTAAATACAGTCATGGGTGCTAGTCTTGTATTCATAACACTGCTGATTGACACTCATGTTTGAAATTACTAGTTTACAACAAGCCAAGGAATGAATTGCTGATATACTTCTTACATGTTGGTTCAACCTCTTGAGTTGTTGGGGGGGGGGGGGTGAATTCCACCCCCACACAGACACACATTGAGGTGGGTGTGCAGTCCTTTTGACCCCTTACAAAAGCACTTTATTTCTTGTCCATTCATTCACTTATGATCACACTTGTGTGAGTTGATGACAAAAGAGTCATGTAATTATTAGGAAGACTGCAAGCAAAATCTTTTCTTATAGTAACATTTTTGTATCAGTGCAATTTCCTCCACCACTGTATGTTTCACTATGAACTCCATATTACTTGAATGCCCAAATTTTAATTTATTTGCAGAAGTCCAGGCTTTGATCTTCCATTGGTCATTGACTTACTAACTCTCAAGTCCCCAGGGACCTTTCTTTTTTAATTGGGCAGTATTTTTAAGCCACAGTGCCTGACTAAACAAAACTATCCAGAATGAGACAATTTTTTCTAGCAGTCTGATTTGCCAACTGGTCCACCTTTGTCTCAACAATGAGTTGTATTGTCGATGGAGCACTAAGAACACAAAGCTGGGAAGTGTCATTCTAATGAAATGAGACCTTGATCAGTGAATTGAGGGAAGCAGAATTACAACACAGATATCTCATAAACAAGGATGGAATGTAGTAAGCTTGAGCTCTTTTAACATCATGGCAGTTGTCTTGGGGATGGAGGTTGCCACAGATTGGATTTTTCACTCACACTGACTCCAAAAAAAGACAGAAAGAACAAAGGTATTCAAAATCCAAATTCCATAAAAAATACACCAGTCTGCAGGAAATATAAGGTAAACCACAATTTATGTAGTGCTTTTGTTCCCTGTAGAAGGAGCCTCATCAGAAGTGTGCTGTTGATGCATCATGTAAGGCAGCAGCTACTAGGTTTATGATAACACAGACTTGCCTGGCTGAGGTGTCAGACCCTGCCAGACCATATGAAGATGGAAACCCTTAATGCCTGTTTGGACTAGGACCTCCTCTTCGGATCCTTTGATGAAGGTATATTTAAAAGACTGGAGGATAAGAGCAAAAACTGTTCAATCAGTAAAGCAGCTGTTTCAACACCAAACACTAAAGTTCATCAGAAATTATCTCACAAAATCTTTTTACTTTTGAGTAGTGTAAATAGTTTATTATAACATTTTTCAGTGTAACGTACATTGCAAACCTCAACAATGATGCATTCGGTACTGATTGCTGATAAAACCTTTTTAGTTTTTTTTTGTTTATTCAGTACTAATAAAGCAGCCTCATGTCAGTCACTGCTTGCATTCAGTTATCAATAACTAGCCATTGTTAAGCATGCATCTCCAAATATCACCATTAGCTATTCTTTCCAGTCTTAATTCCATGTTTGATATGACATTGCTTATTAACCAAAAACAGTTAAACACACACATCTGATGTTGTCCTTTTCATCCTTCCTCAACATATGGGGTTACGGATCCGATCCTCTGATCTGACTCAGCCTCTTACTACAGACTTTGGATCCAACTCTCAGTCTCCTACCTCTATACATAATGCCCTACTCCATCCCCAATACCTCAGATCTCATTTGCTGCCATCGTGCATGTGGATGTAGTATCCTCTCTCCTAACAATTATTTTCTTGTATTTACAACAGTAAGTGCATTTACCTCATTCTTTTCAATATATTTTTCTTTACTTCAGTATTCTCTTCTACTTTATGTAATTTTTAAACCTCCCTCTCAGTTTTCTGGGCTTTCTCCATTAGGCCTTCTGCTATTCTCATAGTAGCCTTCGGTAAGTAATATTGTTGGTACTCTTCTTTCTGCCTATCTCTAAATCCTACCCTTTCCAATAAGTTATTCTTTATTACCATTGGTGGTATTCTTCTCTTAAAAAAAAAAAAAATTAAAATTATTTATGTTAAGTTGTCAATCTCGCCTTCATTCTTGCTGGATGGGTTCGGGCCTATACTAAAGCTCGAGAGCTAATTTTACCGGCTCGAGGCAACCCTATATCCCATGATGCTAGGCGCTAACTACCCAGATCTTGTTTGCCGCTTTCGCTAGCGAGGTGCTTTTTTTACCGGCTCCACAGGTCAGTGAAAAATTTAAAATTTTTCTTCTCCTTTCTTAGGATTTTTCCCATTTATTTTATAAATATATAGTCTAGTACCTTATACCACTCCGTTGGGTCCCATTTTTTGTTAATCCCTAATCCCAAAGTTAATCCCTCCGCTGCTAAGGTTAGGCCTTAGGCCCTTTCCGTTTTCTCCCCGTTCCCTTTTATGGGACAGTTAGGTGTGTGTTAGATATTAACCTTTATTTTTACCTTGTGTGTGTTTTAACTTTTAAGGAAGAAATTCTTCTTTCTTTGACAGCTTAATGTCTAAAGACATTAAAGTCTCAGGCTTCAAGAAGTGTGACTCGTGCTGTCAGAAAATGTCGCTGACAGACGGTCACACTTCTTGCGTTTATTGCCTGGGACCCCTGAACCTGCAGGACTCTTGTTCTGTTTGTCATGCGTTCGGTCCAAGAGTCCTGCAGGAGCGCAGGAATAAGTTAATTTTGAGGGGCTTATTAAAGCCCGAAGGTTCCCCGGCTAAGTCCTTGCCGGGTAAACCTTCGAAGCCATCCAAACCATTGGCTCCATGCTCCAAGCCTTCGACTGGTGGCTCACCTACTGCGTCACGATCGGCTCCGGCTGGAGCCGATACGGCTATGTCGCAGTCTTCTGCATCGGCTCCAGCCGGAGCCGATGCCTCAAAGACTCTGTCTCCAAAGTCAGCTCCGGTTGGAGCCGACGTATCTTTGGCTCCATCGGCACCACTAGTCTCGGTGCCATCTTTCACCCGCAAAAGATCTAGGTCTCCGTCCCTGGAGTCCATTCACTCGGCTCCGAGATCGCCTTTGCTCTCGGAGCGGAGCCATCGGAGCCATTCCTCTCGGTCTTCCAGGCTTTCTGACCATGACCTTGAGAGGGTGGTTAGCAGACTCCTAAAGTCTCAGGCACTGGCCCAAATGCTTCACAGCCCATCTCAACAGACAGTGGCTTTACCCATACCATCTTCGATTCCTCCTCCGACTCTGCCCCTGAGTTCGGAGCCGGAGCTCCTCGGAGCCGTGACCGTCGTGACATCGGAGCCGATACTTACCCCTTCAGCTCCGTTGTCTGCTCCAATCTCTTCCATGGTCCCATCCATGGAGGGATCCGGGCGCTTGGATTCCCTCGTCGGCTCCGAGGGGGCGAGTGGCATCGGACCCTTGTCTGACCCCGTTCTCCCTCTCGGAGCTTCGGCGCTGGTGAGTTTGGACCCGACATCGGCTTTGGAGACGTCCCTCTCGGTGCCGGCTGGGGTTCCTATTTCTTTGGAACGGGGACCTTCTGTCCTGCCTGATAGGGGCACCTTCGAGGTCATGAGGAGCGTACTGGCCCCTGTGCCTGCTCCACGGTCAGCTCCATCAGCTCCTCCCACTGTAGTGCCTGCTGCGGTCTCTACCCACTCTCTCATTCCCGACCGTAGAGATCCAACGCCTCAGGTTTCCCCATTGGGAATATCCTCCTCTTCCGAGGCTTCCCCTGATCCATCAGGTGAACCCCCTCGAAAGAGGACATGTAAGAGGAAGCATGTCGACTCCCCTGAGTCCATTACATCTGATACCGACTTGGATGAGTCGGATGGGTCCCCACGGTCCCCCTCTGAGGATGTCTCCTTTTCTGACATCCTTGAAATCCTCAAGCAGAGGGGGAATTGGTCTACCCTCAATCCTTTCGAGGACAAGTCAGTTTACCTAGAGGCGTTTGGTTCTCGCCCTTCCACCTCCTGGGTGTCTCCGCCTTTTGACCCCCTCATGGAAGTGGTGGCCTGGAAGGCGTGGACGGCCCCTGATACGTCAGAACCCACCCCGCGGAGGCCTTCCAAATTTATCACAGCCCCGTCAGATAAACAGTTTTTAACTAAGGGTGTCCCAGTTGATGCCATGGTGGTGGCTGCAGCCACTAAGAAGGAACTGGCCGATCCTTCAGTGCCTATCCATCCTCCTAATAAGGAATCTAGGACTATGGATAGGTATGGCAAGCGGATGTTCTCTTCAGCGACCTTTGCCATGCGGTCGCTGAATTACTTGTGCCATTTCACCCGCCTTCAAAGAGACATTCTCAAAGAACTGGGTGATACCCTACAGGATCCAACAGCTGCGGGGTCTCAGGACAAAATCAACTCCCAGCTAGGAACCCTAAATTCCATTGTCAACTCCTCCATGCGGCTTATTTCCTATGCAGCCGATGGAGCGAGTAGAGCCACAGGCACAGGCGTGGCCTTAAGGCGTCATGCCTGGATGCGGCTTTGCAACTTTGCAGACCCCTTCAAGGCGTCCTTCACTAACTCCCCCTTTGATGGTTCAGCGTTGTTTGGACCTCAAGTGAAGGATACTTTGACCAGATGCGAACAAGATGGCAAGACTCTCTCTGCCATAGGAGTCCGTTTTTCAACCCTATCTAGACCCTATCCTAAGGGTCAAAAGGGTGGAAAAATGTGGTTCCGCAAATCTCAGGGAGTCACGCCTGATGCAAGAGGTCAGTTCCCCCCGAGAGGCAGGAGGGGGAACAATAACAGACGCTGCCCTAGAGGCAAAGGAGGTCTGCAGAATCAGGGTAACAGAGATTCTCTCTCTGACAAACCCTTCCAGCATCCCTGAGAAGCTGCCCGACTGTCCACCTTCGGAGGCAGTCGGGGGAAGGTTATCGCTGTATCCAGAAGCCTGGCTTTCTCTCACACAAGACAAATGGGTACAGTCGATTATATCCGAGGGTTACAAAATTCCCTTCATCAACACCCCAACTCGGCCAAAAGGGCCCCTCCCAGACGTTCCATCCAGTCTAAGGGAACAAGCAGTACTAGAAGTTTCAAAACTGATAACAAAAAGAGCCATCCAGCCAGTCCCAGCAGACCAACTAGGATCCGGAATCTACTCCAAGTTCTTTTTGGTACCAAAAAAGACAGGGGACTGGAGGCCAATATTGAATTTCAGCAGACTAAACAAGTCTGTAAAAAGAACGAAGTTCTGGATGGTCATGCTACTGTCCATTCTACCCTTTCTGGGTCAGGACAATTGAATGTGCTCAGTGGACCTTCAGGATGCGTACTATCACATCAAGATGCACAGGCGCTCCAGAAGGTTTCTCCGCTTCCGGCTGGGGACCAGTCACTGCCAGTTCAGAGCCATGCCCTTTGGTCTCACTACAGCCCCCCCGAGTGTTCACCAAATGCATGGCAGTGGTTACGGCTTATCTGAGATGTCAAGGATTCCAGGTGTTTCCGTATTTAGATGATTGGCTCCTTACTGCCACCACCAGGCATCAGCTTCTTCTTGCCAGAGATTACACCATTCAAACTTGCAAAGGGCTAGGTATCTCCATAAATTTTGAAAAGTCTTCCTTGTCGCCTTGTCAGTCTATTACCTTCATAGGCGCCACCTTGGACACCATACAGCTCTCAGCAAAATTAACCGAGCAAAGAGTTTTAGATATTCAAAATCATGTTCACATCCTCCTCCTGAGCAAAAGAATCCAGGCCAGGTTTGTTCTAAAAGTGTTAGGTCTCATGGCGGCAGCCATCACGCTACTTCCCCTTGCTCGCTTTCACATGCGACTCCTTCAGTGGATGCTCTTCTCCCAGTGGTCCTTCCAACAACTTCCCTTGACACACAAAATCATAATAACACTATCTTGCAAGAAACATCTGTCTTGGTGTATGGTCTCCCCTCAAGTCCTTCAGGGCAGACCATTTGTTCCTTCCCCTCCGGTCGCCACTGTCACAATGGATGCCTCCCTGATCAGGTGGGGGGGGGCATTTTCAGGGCAGGACAGTCCAGGGCACATGGCAACCTTTCGAATGCCACCTGCATATAAATGTCCTGGAGATGAGAGCAGTGCTTTTAGCATTGCAAGCCCTCCAAGACTCTCTTCCTTTAAGGACTATTGCAATTCAGACAGACAATATGTCCGTAGTGTGGTATATCAACAAGCAGGGCAGAACCAAGTCCTATCCCCTGTGTCGAGAGGCACTCAGACTTTGGCAATGGGCGATCTCTTCTCAGCGGTTTCTGATAGCAACGCATATCCCCGGGAAGTCCAACATCATAGCGGACAGGTTAAGCAGAGCTATTCTCATGCCACACGAGTGGTCTCTCAAGCAATCAGTAACGGAGGAGATTTTTCAGAAGTGGGGTCTTCCTTGCTGCAATCTTTTTGCAACACCTCAGAACAGCAAGTGCCTCGACTTCTTCACCCTCTTTCCCCTTCCAGGCCATCCTCCCAGAGACGCTCTAGTCCACGATTGGCCTCGGGGACTTCTATACGCTTTTCTCCCCTTTCCATTAATCACTCAGTTGATTCAGAAAGCTACCGCCTTGAGAGCCACGATGATCCTCATTGCCCCTTATTGGCCTCGACAGATATGGTTCCCGTTCCTGCATCGTTACCTTTTGGAACAGCCTTGGCATCTGGACCCAGTGCCAGATCTTTTGGCCCACCAGTCAGGGCGGCTGCACCAATCCCTCCAATCTCTCAACCTCACAGCTTGGTTGCTCCACTTCCATCCTTAGCCAGGCTTCCCCTGATTTCCAATTCTGTCCATGATATTATTGTAGCTTCCCTTAAGTCCTCTACCAGAAGGATTTATGCTAATAAATGGAAGCGTTTTTCTTTCTGGGCAAGGGCTAGGAATATAGATCCCTTCACTGCTCCTATACAGTCAGTCCTAGATTTCCTAGCGGAAATTTTTCATTCAGGCTCTTCATCCTCCACTGTAAAGGTTCAGTTAGCGGCCATTTCAAATTTTCACATAGGCCTATTGGATTCCAGCATCATGTCCCACAAGCTGTGTAAAGCCTTCCTTAAGGGTATCTTTTTACTCAAACCTCCAATCAAAGACCCCCCCACCACAGTGAGATTTATATTTGATTTTAACATCCTTGATTCTTCCTCCCTTTGAACCTGCGGCTTCCTGTTCTTTAAAGTTGCTCTCTTGGAAAACTCTCTTCCTAGTTGCCATAACTTCTGCTAGGAGAGTATCAAAGCTCCATGCCCTTTGCATTCGTCCTCCGTATCTAGTTTTCCACAAAGACAGGGTTTCTCTCAGAACTAACCCATCTTTTTTGCTCAAGGTGGCTTCTCAGGCAAATTTAAATCAATCTATCAATCTTCCAGTTTTCTTCCCTAATTATTCTAACAGGGCAGAGCAAAAACTGCATTATCTGGACGTTCATCGTCAGCTCCGTTACTATCTGGACAGAACTAAACAAACTAGGAAATCTAATCAGCTTTTTCTGTCCTATGCGGAAGGTAAAAAGGGCCTTCCGGTATCCAAAGTAACCTTGTCTAAATGGCTGTCCTCTGTGATTACCTGTATCTATCAACTCAGAGGTAAAGAATTACCTTCTAAGCCAAGAGCCCATTCAACCAGAGCTTTAGCTACATCAACAGCCTTTCAAGCTAGATTGCCAATAGATACTATTTGTGCAGCAGCCACATGGGCCTCTCCTCATACCTTTATTACACACTATAAATTAGACATGGCCTCCAGAAACAGGGCAAATTTTGGTTCCACCGTTCTCAAGAGCCTGTTCCAATGAGCCACCCGGGATGAAGGTGCTAGGGACACGGTCCCATCCAGCAAGAATGAAGGCGAGATTGACAACTTAACATTGAGAAGTTATGTACCTACCGTAACGTTCCATGTTAGTTGTCTTCTTCTCGCCTTCTTTCTTGCGTCCCCACGCATCCCCTAGCCTGGATAGACCGAAAGGATTTTCCCCTTTTATCAGGGTCTTCACCCTTCATAATTTGAAGCATAAACTGGTTATCCTTGGGTAACTTTAGCTTCAGGTAGTGGCACATGGGAGTTTTTCCCCCTTTCCTTCTCTCCCTTGGGTTGGAAGGATAAAATTGCTATGTTCTCAGCTACCAAACGAGATCTGGGTAGTTAGCGCCTAGCATCATGGGATATAGGGTTGCCTCGAGCCGGTAAAATTAGCTCTCGAGCTTTAGTATAGGCTGAGTCGGAGCCGAGGATCGGCTCCGAACCCATCCAGCAAGAAAGAAGGCGAGAAGAAAACAACTAACATGGAACGTTATGGTAGGTACATAACTTCTTATTTTGTTTAGCCTTTTTCTGTCATGGCTGATAAGCTGACAGGTTTTAAGAAGTGCATGTCCTGTGGGCATAAAATCCCTAACTCAGAAGCCCACAGGGAGTGCCTTTACTGTCTAGGAGTGGCTCACTTGAATACAAATTGTACTATTTGTGCAGGGTTCAATTCCAGAGACATAGCTGACAGTTGTAACAACTTGTCCTCAAAGGATTGCTCCCACCTTCCATCTTCATCCTCCTTAAGGCACAAACCACCAGTAAGTCTTCAAAAGCTCCTTCGGAACACAGGAAAGAGTCTCCTCTGAAGTCTTTAAAAACTTCCTTGGAGCCACCACAGCCATCCCTGCCTCTCGGAGCCTCGCTGTTAGACAAATCACGTCTAGTTCCCTCATCAAAGCATGAATCAGGTTGGAGTAGTGATCTGCCTGTACTAGAATGTTTGGCTCCACTGCAGCCAGCCACAGCTTCTCTGGGAGTTTTTCGGATCAGGAAAGACAGTCTATGGTGCCAAAGCTTTCAGACCCTAAGCCTTCAGATCCCATTCTCATTTCTTCCAGGTCTGCCATCCAGACTAAAGATCCAAAGCCATCGGATCCTATACCTAGTACGTCGTACAAGCAGAGGACTCACTCTCCTGAGTTAACCATGAATCCTGTCTCCCCTCAGCTACACTCCCCATTTATGCAAACACCTAAAGCATTCCTGACCTCAATCCACTACATCATCCATCAGATCTACCAGGAGTCTTTCTGAAGCGGATGTGGATAGGATGACACTAAAGTTTCTCAGAGCTCAGATCCAGATGGGGGTTATATTGGCTCCTTCTCCCATTGGATCCATGAGCCTTCCTGCCACTACCCATATGATCTTGTCTCCTTCTCTGATCTGTCATTCGGTTTCTGAGACTAGTATCTGACAGTTTTGAGAATTCTAGTGTTGGATCCAAAGAAAGTAACTTCTTCTACTCTGAGAATATCCCTGACCAGGTCTGTTCTGATGCCTTCAGATTGTGACAAGTCCCAGAGCAAAAGCTTTGGTGCTGGAGCCATCCCTGCCTCACGGAGCCTCGCTGTTAGACAAGTCGCGTCCAGTTCCCTCCTCAAAGCATGAATCAGGTTGGAGTAGTGATCTGCCTGTACTAGAATGTTCAGCTCCACTGCAGCCAGCCACAGCTTCTCTGGGTCCGTCTGCCTTTGAGGTTGTGGAAGGGGTCTAATCTCATTCTAGCAATCCGGTCTCTCATGCCTCCTCAGATCCTACATCCTTTCCCCCTATGGTTCAGAACTCTGATCCCATCAGACCAACTCCACAGGGACAGCCAGTTCCATCTAGCTTCCAGATGGGTCCCATGAAAGAAGGAGGCTCACCAGAAGAGAATGTGCAAAAGGAGGCACATAGATTCCCCTTTGGAATCTCTCACTGAAGGTACTGATTTTGAGGAAGGGGAAATCTCACCACCTGATGATGTCTCATTTGGAGACACTTTTGAGATCCTTAAGCAGAAAGATGGTTAGTCCACCTATAACCCTTCATCTAAGGAATCAGTATTTCTGGAGGTTTTTGGTTCTGAACCGTCTATGTCTCGGGCAACTCCCCTGGCTGATGAGCTTATTGGCCTAGTTTCTCGCTGGGCATGAAAGGAACCAGGTTCGGTTGAACCTATCACGTGCTGTCTGAACAAGATTCTATTATCTCCAAAGGACAAACAGCGGTGGATGCAGTGGTTGTTGCAGCAGTCACCAAAAAGGAGCTAGTGGAACAGAACTCCTCTGTCCAGCCACCTAACAGAGAATCTAAGGAGCTGGACAGATTTGGATAGTGTATATTTGCTTCAGTAACCTTTGCACTGAGGCCTCTGAATACCTGCCACACTTTACAAGACTATTGAGAGATTTGACAAAATTACTATCAAAATCACTTTCGGAGTCCATGTCTACAGTGGATTATAAAAGATCATCTTTTCAGCTGGTCACTCTTTTATCAGATTCCAGTGCATTCATGAGGTTAATCTCTCATGCAGCAGAAGGTACCTCACGTGCAGCCAGTTGAGGCATTGTCATAAGGATACAAGCCTGGATATGGCTATGCGACTTTGCAGAGCCTTTCAGTTCTTCTTTCATCAGTGCTTCTTTTGATGGAACTTCCTTGTGTGGCCCTTCTGTAAAAGAGACACTTTACTGCAGTAAGCAAGAAGGAAAGACTGTGTCTGCTGTAGGGATTCGAGTATCTACCCCTCAACACTAAGGCACTGTACGAGCACATCCACTCGTGCATGAATCGTGCCATCCCAAATAGAATCAAGATGCTGTTATCCAAAAAAAAGGAAGCCAATCAGGTGGTCCCCTGCTATAAACAAACTATACAACAGAAGGAAGAAACTGTTGCAGAAAAGAGGAAAATCCCAGGATGCAAAAAAACTCCCTCACCAGCCTCCGTAAGAAGCTGAGATCCCTCATAAAATCCTCAAAAGCTAGTTACGAAAATAAAATTGCCAAAGATTCCAAACACAACCACAAGGCATTCAATAGTTATGTCAAGAATCTAAATGGCAATGCTCAGATCTGCTCTGAGCTACAACAGAATGGCATTAAATATACTGATCCCAAGGATATTGCCAATATCCTGGCAGATCGATTTAGTGCCAACTTCACTCCCCTCTCACCCCCTAAAGGGCCCATCTCAATACCAAAAGATTGCCAAATTCCGATAATCACAGCCACACAGGTAGAAACAGCACTCTCCAAAGCTAAGAATACAGCATCCATGAGACCAGATGACATCCCAGGCTGTGTACTACATGAACTACAAAATGAACTGGCACCCCACCTAAGTGTCATGTTTAATCATAGCCTCACCTCAGGCTTCGTGCCCACTGAGTGGCGCACAGCTACAGTTATCCCGCTCCACAAGGGAGGATCCACCTTGGATCCCGGGAACTACCGTCCCATCAGTCTGACAAGCCTGATCTGCAAGGGCATGGAACGCATTATCATGGAACTTATAAACAAAGACATTGGCAACTTCCAGACACTGGACCCCACCCAGTTTGGGTTTGTGAAGGGCCGATCTTGTCTCCTGAATCTGATTGACTTCGAATCGGTCTCCAGAGCTGTGGACGAGGGTAAGGTGGTCCACACAGCCTATCTGTACCTCGCCAAGGCCTTCGACACCATCCCCCACTCTGGAATCATAGATAAACTTACTAAGCTGGGCATAAATCCCTACGTCACTCGATGGGTTGCCAACTGGTTTACTGACAGAACCCAGACTGTAAAAGTAGCCGACTCCAAATCCAGCTCCAGACAAGTGGAGTACCTCAGGGTTCAGTCCTGGGACCACTCTTGTTTGGCATCTACTTCTCTGAAGTACAGGCCAACACTAAGGGACTCTGGCTAACAAAGTTTGCAGATGACTGTAAACTGGGAGCCATTATTGAATCCCCAAATGATGTGGATATTCTACAAAAGGGCCTTACAGATACAGATGCCTGGTGCCAGAGCCATGGGCTCAAGCTTAATGCCAAGAAATGTATAGTCATCCCCTTTGGAAAAAAACATGTGCCCATGAACTACCACATAGGTGGCAGGACACTAAACATCGAAAGTGTGATGAGAGACTTAGGGACACAAGTGGACAGTGGTCTCACTTTCGATAACCACATCGCCACAACAGTCAGGAAATCCTTCTACGTGGCACACCTCATCACTAAGGGCTTTTCATCCAGAAAAAAGGAGGTCATTGTCCCACTGTACTCATCCCTCATTAGACCCATTATAGAGTATAATGCCCCATTTGGTATGTACCTCACAAGACATCTGCAACAGCTGGAAAGGCCACAGAAATACCTCACTAAAAGAATCACAGGCCTAAAGCAGATGCCATATGCTGACCGTCTAAAAAAACTCCAGCTATACTCTGTGGCATATCGTCTACTCAGAGGAGATCTCTGCTTAACATACAAAGCCATGTCAAACCCTGAGCTGTTGGACATGCTCCACTTAAAGAAATCCCAATCCCTCAGAGCCACACGCTCCAGGGATCTAAACCTTATCATCACAATGAACAAAGCATGCTGGAGAGATAGGTTCCTGACCCAGAGACTCCCCATACTCTGGAATAGACTGCCCATACATGTCAAGCAGAGCACCTCATTGGCCCTCTTCAAAAGGAACCTTGATGATTGGGTGGGAGATAGGAAATTCACCTCGGGGATCATGTCAGACTCCCTGCTAGACAGAGGCCCAGAGAAGTAAATATTGTGGAAAAAAATTTCCAAGGAATTGTTATGGCTAGGCTTGCATAGGCCTTAGGGCCGATAGCCTAGTACCAACCTATGAACAATCCTTTTCAAGGAATCAAAGAGGTGGCAAGAAAATATGGCATCATAAGTCCCAGGAATCTTTCCAGGGTTCACATGCAGACAACTCCTTCAGAGGCAGAGGAGGGAGTTTAAGTGGAAGACATCAGCCTCACTGCAGAGGAGGCCCACAGAATCAGGGTTCCAGAGATTCCTTTCTGGATAGACCCTTTCAGCACTCCCAAAGTGTTGGCCAACTGCCCACCTCTGGAGCCAGTCAGGGGATGCTTGTCCTTGCACCCAGAAGCCTGGGCTGTTATAACAAAAAATTCTTGGGTGCTAAAAATAATATCCGGAGGTTACTTCAGACCCTTTCCTCCAACCCCTACTTCCAAAAGAAAGAAGCTCCCTGATGTCCCACCCAGTCAGAGGGAAGCTGCAGCATAAGAAATTCAAAAGCTGGTGGACAAAAGAGTCATCCAGGAGATCCCACCACACCAAACAGAATTCAGAACTTACTCAAGATTCATTTTAGTGCCAAAGAGGATAGGGGATCTGACACTAATTTTGGATCTAAGCAATCTGAACCAGTTTGTGAAGAAATCTTAAGTTCTGAATGGTCATGGTTCAGTCTGTTGTACCTCTTCTACACAAGGATGATTGAATGTGCTCCACTGATCTTCAGGATATGTACTATCACATCATAATAGACAGATTCCCCGGGAGGCATTTACACTTTCGGCTGGGAGCCAGTCACTACCAGTTCTGAGCCCTGCCCTTTGGACTCACCACAGCCGCCAGGGTGTTTACCAAATGTATGGAAGTCGTAGTAGCTCACCTGAGAATACAAGGATTTCAGGTGTTTCTATATCTAAATAACTGGCTTCTCTCCGCCCCAACCATGCATCTGCTAGAACAATCCAGTGACCATTTGCTCCAGATTTGTCAATCACTAGGCATAACAGTCAGTATTTCCAAATCCAACCTACACCAGTATAGAGTCTGGAGTTTACAGGGGCCCATCTAAACTCAAGAAATTAAATTGCTTCCTTACCAACTCACCGTGTATAAACAGTCAAATTCTTTCTCACCGTGCTCCTTCTGCCAAATTTGTTCTTCAAGCAATAGGATCCATGGCAGCATCCATAGCATTTGTTCCATTAGCACGTTACTTTATGTGCATTCTTCAATGGACTCTAGCTGCTCAATGGTGTATTCTTCAACAACCCCTATCTTTTCCAATCAAACTTAATCAAATATGCAAAAAAACACATTTGTTGGTGGATATAGTCAGACAGCATTTACCAAGGTCGATCTTTCATTCTGTCTCCCTGATGGCCACAGTGACCACGGATGCCTCCCAACTGGGGTGTAGGGGGGGGCATTACTTAGGAAGGACGGTTCAAGGCACGTTGTCCACCCAAGACACCAGTTTGCATATCAGTGTCCTGGAGATGAGAGCAGTCCTTTTAGCATTGCAGGCTTTTTCAAGATGCCTTCTAGGGACCATTGCATTTCAAACCGACAACATGTCCATAGTCTGGTACATCAGCAAACAAGGGGAAACTCAATCTTAACATATCTGTTGAGGAGCTATGTCTGTGTGGCAATGGATGATCTTTTCCAACTGCTTTCTAGTAGCAGCGTACATTCTGGAGAAATCCAGTGTACTGGAGGACAAACTCAGCAGGCGCATTCTCTTATTCACAAGTGGTCTCTCAATCAATCAGTCAGTGGCAAAGAACATTTTCTGCCATTGGGGCAAGCCATGTTGTGCTCTTTTTGCATCTTCACACAAGTACAGCAGGTATTTTGCCCTGATCCCTTCTCAGGGGAGTTATCAAGAAATGCTCTAGTCCACCATTGGCCCTCTGATCTCCTCCCAAGTACCTCTAATTCCAAAATTTTACAGAAAGCCAATTTGTTGAAGACCTCTGTCATCCTCATTCCCCTTTTTGGCCTTGCCAGATGTGGTTCCCCTTTCCTCTGGTCTTATGGGTAGCAGCTGCTGGAGGATGAGCATTTTGAATTTTGGGATCACCAGGAGGGTGTTTAGAATGGATAGATTGAGGATGGGGTGCCAGGTGCCCTCTTTTCTGGGTACCAGAAAAAGTCTGGAGTAGAAACCTTGGCCTATCTGTTCTGCAGGAACATGCTCTACTGCCCTCATAGAAAGCAGGGAAAGGATTTGCTTTTGATCCTCTGCCCACTGATTTGGAGGTAGGTCTGGGAACCCTTTTGGGGCTGGAAGGGTGTGGAAGGAAAATTTGTATCCCTGAGACACTATGTTCAGAACCCAGTGGTTGTTGGTAATGGTGGCCCAGGTGCTTGCGTGAAAGGAGAGTTTCCTCCTAGGGGTATGGGAAGGTGGGCAGAGGGAGGGAGTGGGTGAGGTGAGCCATTGTGAGTTTTTATCATAAGGGGGTGGCTTAGAACTCCCTGGTTTTGAAGTGGAGGTAATCCACTGCTTAGAGCTCTGCATTCCTTGTGGCTGCTATCTGGGGGGGGGGGGTCTGGTTCCCTGGGGCCTATGCTGGACTGGCTTGGAGGGAGCAGGAAAGGACCAGTGTTTGGTGGGTCAGTGCCTGCTGAACCTGGGTGGCTGGACCTGTAAGAAATCCTTAACTGTTTGGATAGATTTTGCTTTTTCTTCCATCTTTTTTTAAGACCTCTTCTGCTTTAGTGCCAAATAAGTTGTCTTTATGCAGGGGGCATCCAACAATTTAGATTTGACATGGTCTGGCAGGTGCTGTTCCTTAAGCCATGCATGCCTTCTAATGACAGATCCAGTGACTGCTGTCCTGCAAGAAGCTTCTAGGGCATCAAAACCACAGTGCAAGGTATGTTTAGTTACTTGAATTGCTGAATGCATTAACTCTTGTAATTCTTTAGATTTTGCCCAAGCAGGAAAGGAAGACATTTTTTGTTTGAGGAGTTTCAAGGTATGTTGCTGAAATTTTAGCATATGGAACTGACAATTTAGTGCCCTGATAGCAAGAGTAGCTGAGGTGTATACTTTTTTACCCCCTTTGTCCAGTGCTCGGGAATCCCCATCTGAGGGGGTGAGATTCTTAGCAGAGGTTGCTTTAATCCCTTTAGGCCCTTGAGAAATTACCTCAGGGTCAGCAGTAGGATTTTTAAAAAGAAAGGGAGGGTGTCAGGAGTCAAGCTGGATTCCAGGAAAACATCCTCCACAACATCCAGGACAGGGGGATGCCCAATGGTCTGTGCTATGGAAGATCTAGGAATTCCTTGATCCTTGAATATCTTTTTAGACTGAGGGTAGTCTTGACTTTCCCATTGGAAATCCTCCCTTAAGGTATGCAGGGTAAAGGAAAAATCCTCAGGGGGAGAGGCGGAAGGGATGGAATCCTCTGCATCAGAATTCTCATAAGTAGAGAGGGGTTGCATGTCTTTATATTCAGAAGCATCAGAGTCATCTGACTCTTGTTCACACAGAACTACAGGGGACAGATCTCTTTTTCTTTTGGCGGGGGGTAGCTTGGCTTCCCCTGATCAGCATGATAAGGTCTTCTGCCATTTTAAGCATCTGAGACTGAGGCAAGGAAGCAGGTGCCTGAGAGTGGGTCATCGGTTTTTTGGGTGTGGTTCTTACCCTGGGCATACGAAACTCGGTCGTTTTCGAAAGAATGGTAGTCGCAAAAGAAGATGTCGGTTTGTGTCGAGAATCGGTAGTGCGAAGGACTTCCTCGGAAGCCGGTGCCTGCTCAGTGGCTCCGGACCCATCCAAGGTAGAGACGACCACAGGATCCTTAGTCGAAGAAGAGTTTTGCGGCATACTGAACTCTGAAAGGGTTTCAGTAGAGGCCTGCAAATCCACATAAGTGGGCATCAGGGGCTGCGAAAGTGCCTCACTGAGGACCGGAGAACTGACGACTAACTTAACGGAAGCGTCATCAGTAGGTTTGGACCTGTGTGGTCTGTCTCTGTCTTTATCTTTACGTTTTTTCGGAAGATCTGCTGTTGGATGGCTTACCGAAGCCATATCGGAATTCGAGGACTGTAAGCGAAAGCTACTACATTGTTCCACATTTATGGCATGCACCATGGAGCTTATCAGCAAGAATGGAAGTCTCAGTGTGGTATTTGCTTTCCACAGGCAAGACAATTGTTAACTTTTTCTGACATCGGTTAGAGCAAGAAAAACGGATCCCCAATGGGGTACTTAGCTTTAGAAGACTTCAACTTCAATTTCGGAAAGGAAAAACTCAGGTAGCGGCCGACCGGCACTAGTGCAAACTGCTTCTGCTTCAGGCTTCATGGTAAGAAAGACTGATGTAATGGCGTCGGCTGCCTTACTTTATACTACTGACGACCTGACATCAGTCCTGAAGCGACAGCAGCTGACGCAGAAATACTAAGCCTCTGGTATTTGGGCCGGCCAAGGGCTACCCTGGCAGGGATAACCCAAATGTGATGACTGCAACAGTGAATACACTGAAACATCTACATTTATGGTAAGTGTACACAACTGTACTTTGTTCTTTCTTCTTAAAATGCTCTTGAAGTCTTGTTCTTTGTCTTTCTTATTGCTATATTTAAAATAACCTTTTTGTATTATTCTATTTTCCAAGATCTAATTTCCTTTAACATAAATATTTGCTTAATACTTAAGTATATAACTTTGTACATACTTTTCTTTAAATTCTTTGGCTATATCTGCCCAAATGCCCACATGTGGTTATGCCGTTCCAACATTGGGCACATTTACTTCTATTTGGGCATATGTTCCATATACTTTACAGTATACCTCCAAATCTGGGAGTCCCAAACCTCTCTGATCGTTTAAAAGTATTAGTTTCCCAGATTGCACTCATTCCCTTTAATTGTCCCAAATACATTCCTTAGTTTCCTTTTTCATATTTTTCTATGTCCGATTTTTTGGTAAATACATATAGGCCTAACCGATATAAAGAATCAGCAGGACAAAAATGTTTTAATTGCTTATATCTTACTGTCAGTTTCCATTTAAAAAAGTTTCTGTAGTCTTATTTTACTTATATTCTTTTGAGTAATTTCTTCCCACATTTCTTTAGCTGCTTGATCAACAAACACCTAGTTTCAGCCAGTTTTCAAAGTATCTCAACCTGTCATGATCCCACAAAAAGGGGAAGCTCTAAACCAAGTCATGAGTTAGGGCAAAGTTCATTACCTTAACCTTTGTTTTTGCTTGACTTATTTTATAGCCTGCAGTTTACTACTAGAATACTTTAATTTATCCAACATAGTTTTTATATCATTTTATGGCTTGGTAACATATAGTATGATATCTGCAAAAAAGTCTGTTTTCTCATTACTTCTCCTTCTATTTTCAGTTTTGTTTGATTGTCTTGTGTCCCTGGATAATGGCTGTAAATGTAAAACAAAGATTAATGGTGGAAGTGAACAACCCTTCCTAGTTTCTCTTTTAAGGCTAAATGCTTTAGGCAGCTCGCAACCACATATCAGCCTAGCTTCAGATCCTCTGTAGATGTTAAATGCTAGTGTTGACCATGTAAGTGGAAACCCAAATTACTCAAGGGATCTCTTCATAAATTCCCAAACGCGCTTTCTCAAATGCCTTTTCAGCATTCAAATCTATTCATACGATCATATGAGGTTACTAGGTCAATGGCCCTGGGGCCCTTACAAGCCTAGCCAAGAGTTTATCCCCCAAAAAGAAACCTCAGTCAGCACCTGTCAATGAGGGACACAGGTGGAACCCCTGGGACAAATTTGTGGCTTCTCATCCATTTATCAAGGTTGAGCTTTAAATACCTGGATATATTGGGATTAGAGCCCTGAACACCATCACACAAGCTAACTGCCTTAGTCCTTTGAGCCACAGAAGCTGTGTGACAAGTTGAAACTGTCCTCTGTGAGAAGCAAACTCATGACCTACAGATTATGACATTGATGTTGTACCTGCTGCACTAACAAGGCTTCTAACATTGATTTATTGATTAGTCATAATGGTTCTGTTAATATTGCCAAATGTGTTCCTACTTTCTGTAACCACACAGTGATCCAGATAATTTACTTTTGACAACATTTTTGCCATTCTTTGTACAAAAATCATCATAAATGCATTATAGTCTTGCTTCAGAATCAAAATCAGTGTAGATCTGTCCCCTCCTTTAGTATAACTACCAATCTGATGTTAATAGTTCATTCATTCATTCATTATTGATGGGTATCTGTTCTGTCCTCAGAACCAAGTCGGCCATTATAACAAGCTTGTGCCAGCCAAAACCTCTCGAGCTAAGCTTTCCCATAGCGCCCCTCTCTCTATTTCCTCAGATCTCATTTGCCGCATATCAAGAGTATCAAGACCCATCAGGCCAGCTTTCAATCTAAGTGACTTATAATTTATATTTCGGCTCTAATAAATTCTCTACCTTTAGGATTTTTCTTTCTTTAATAGTAGATGTTTAGAGTTTGCTTACCCTCGTTACCTGTTTGAGTGGTTTCTTTCTGTTTCTTTACCAATTTTTTGTATTCTTCATACCATTGCTGGTACAGACCTCCCTTACCTCTGAGGTAATTTTAATACCTTTGCTGGTATCCCCCCTCTCTATTCTCTCTCTTTCTCTTTACCCATTGGGTATTTCCTAATTCCCATTGTTGGTAATGAAAAAAAAAAATCAGTCCTTCCTCTCTTGTTTGTGTTTGTGTGTGTAGCTCTACCTGCGATGTATATTGTTATCCTAACAGGCCTTTCCTTTTTGATGAAAATGACTGATAAGAAGGGGACAACAGTCTTTAAGCAATGTGATAAGTGATAAGTGTGGATGGAAAATGCCAAATTCTGACGGACATTTGTCCTGTGTTTATTGTCTCGGGGTTCCGTACCTGAAGGTTCAACCCCCCCCACCATGTGACTTATGTAAGGGCTTTAGCCCCCGCACTTTGACAGAGAGAAAAAAATAAGCTGATAGTGAAAGGTCTCCTAAAAACTCCTTTCTTGGAGGCTCTGAGGTGGAGGGCTTAACTCCTCCTAAAAAGGATAATAAGAAGAGGAGTCAATCTGTACCTTCCTCTCCACATACCAGTGAGTCTAAACCTGTTAAGTCCCCCATGGAACCAAAGGCTAAACATCCTAAACTGATTTCTGCAATCTCGGCACCAGGGTCTCAAACCCCTTCTATGGTACCGTCCTTGGTACCAGGGCTTTAAACACCTTCTATGGTGCCACTCCCAATTACGGAACCATCCAAGACTTCAACTCCTACAGTACCAGCCTGTACTACAATACCGATGCCCCTCTCTGCACCAAAAATAGTCCCCCCAATTCAGGTCACTACTCCCCTTCCCCCATACAACTTGCTGGTCCTTTGACCACAGTGCTAAAGGGCAAAATATTACCTCAGACCCAATACTCCCCATCGGCAGATCCCTTTTTTTTGGACAACAATTCAGTCCCTTTCTAGAACTCCCTGATTCTCCATTAGAGATGTCATCCTGCTCGTACAGGAGCCTTTCAGAACTCAACATAGTGAGACTAGTGGATCAGCTCCTGGCGGCCAGAGGAATTCCAACTCCTTCTAAATCCTCCCTCCCACGTGGAGCCAAGGAATTTTCTCCACAGACTCCGACATACATTCCTCCTTCGACCTACTTGGAGATATCGGAGCCCTCGATGCCAGTGCCTATCCCAGTACCAGCTTCTTCGGTTCCATTGGTAGATCTTACCATGGCTGCAGAATCTACCTTGTGGTCCTCGACTCAGTTGGAGCCAACCCATCCCTAGGATTATGACTGGTCCATTGGCACTGTGATCCTAGTAGGCTCATGTTTTTTCTAGGGCGCCATCTATTTCGGTTCCGGATGTCTTGGCAGCAGTGAGTCCTCTCGTGGCTGCTTCCCTGGGGGTGTCAGAGCAGGGTGTGACCCCAGTTCCAAGGTTTTCCTTTCTCAGTTCCAGGCTCCCATCCCTTTTCGGGTGGGCCTGCCTTCCAGGTGATGGAGAGGACACTTGCCTCTGCAGGCTCACAGCTGGTTCCTTCGGTGCTGGGGTGCCACATATACATGTCCTCTGAACCGTATCTGACACAGTCCACTACTCTTGGACATTGAGCACAGAAACCTCAAGATACCCTGCCACAGGGTACCCACTCTTAGGAGTTCTCTTCAGATGCCCACATTGAGGAGGTACAACTTAAGAGATCGTGCAAGAGGAAGCACGTGGATTCCCCTGAAAAATCCCTTACCGAAGGTACAGATTACGATGAGGGGGAAGGGTCCCCACAGTCACCCTCTGAGTGTGTCTCCTTTGGAGACCTACTAGAAATTTTAAAGCAGCGGGGAGACTGGATGCCCACCAACCCTTCCTCTGAGGGGTCTGTATTCTTGCAGGCTTGTCGTGCTCGACCCTCTACTTCCTGGGTGACCCCGCCTGCAGATGATTTGGTACAGCTCATATGCTCTCCCAACCAGAGGACAACCCCCACTGGTCCAATGGCTTACCAGTAGACACTATGGTGGTCACCGAGGAGATCCCTACTGTCCATCCTCCAAACAGAGAGTCTTAGGCAATGGACACGTTAGGGAAGTAGGTATATGCTTCATCAACCTTTGGAATTTGGTCCCTGAATTACTTGGTACATTTTACCCGTCTCCAGAGAGACCTGATCACAGAACTCTCGGGAACCCTAGCAGGAGCAGTTTCTGATGAGGTAGGTGACAAGGTTGCCTCACAGCTTGTCACCCTGGAGTCAATATCTAATTCGTCCATGCGGTTGATTTCTCATACTACAGAAGGGGTGGCTAGAGCAGCGGGTGCAGGTGTTATCATGAGATGTCATGCCGGGATGCAGTTATGTGATTTTGCAGACCCTTTTAAGTCTTCATTGCTCAATGCTCCCATGGAAGCTTCCTCTCTTTTTGGTCCGAAGGTAAAAGACACATTAGCCAGGTTTGAAAAGGATAGCAAGACCCTGTCTGCCATGGGTGTGCATTTTTCTACTCCGTAATGATCCTACTCTACGAATCAGTGGAGTGGAAAGATGTGGTATAAGAAATCCCAGGGTCCTTTCTGAGACACACATGGCAAGTTTTACCCCCTGGGCAGAGGGGGAAACTCATCAAGACGACACCTCTCCAGAGGCAGAGGTGGTCCACGTAAACAGGGATCCAGAGATTCTTTCTCTAGACAGCAATATTAGTGCTCCTGAAGAGCGTCCCAATTGCTTACTTCTGGAAGCAGTTGGGGGATGGTTTTCTCTGCACTTCTTTGCCTGGCAGTCCATAACAACAGATTCTTGGGTGCAGATGATAATTACCAGAGGTTATCACATCCTTCGATCTTTACCCAAGGCTGCAAAGGCGAATCCCGGACATTCCACCCAGTCAGAGGGACATAGCAGCACAAGAAATTCGAAAGCTTCTCCAAAAAAAGAGTCATCCAAACAGTCCCACCAGACCAGATAGAATCCAGGTTTTACTCAAGGTTCTTTTTAATGCCAAAAAAGACAGGGGACTGGAAGCCAGTTTTGGACTTTAGCATCCTAAACAAATTTGTTGAACAGACAAAATTCTGGATGGTCATGGTTCAGTCTATCCTTCCATTTCTGGAGAAAGACGATTGGATGTGTTCGATAGATTTTCACAATGCGTATTACCACATAAATATGGACAAACACTCCAGAAGATTCCTCCGCTTCTGGCTGGGAGCCAATCATTACCAATTCCGAGTGCTGCCGTTTGGTCTCTCTATGGCCACCAGAGTGTTCACCAAATGTATGCCAGTAGTGACAGCTCACTTGAGACTGCAAGGATTCCTGGTGTTTCCGTATTTAGAAGATTGACTCCTTATCACCCTTACCGAATGTCTACTGGTTACAGCCTTACATTACACCCTAAAGCTAGCAAAATCCTTAGGGATCTCAATAGACAAAGAAAAATCCAAGTTGACCCCCACTCAAAATCTGGAATTCATAGGAGCAACTTTCGATACTCAGTCTTGCCTAGTCTCCCTTCCACTTCACAGGTTACAAAGACTAAGGTCTCAACTCTGGGTGATACTGTCCCAGGACAAGGTTTCAGCTCGGGCAGACCTTCAGCTACAGGGATCAATGGCAGCATCGATTACTATAGTTCCCCTAACAAGACTACACATGAGACTCTTACAGTGGCTTTTAACAACACAGTGGTCCCCTTTGACTCATCCTACTTCTTTTCAGATCCGCCTAACAAATCGATGCAAACAAGACTTAATTTGGTGGATGAAGCCAGAATAAGACCTATGGTGTCACCCTTATTCCCCTTCATAGCCCAAGGCCATAGTGACCATGGACGCTTCCCTGATGGGGTAGGGGGAGCATTTCCATGGAAAGGCAGTCCAAGGCACTTAGTCCCCAGTGGAAGCCAACCTGCATATCAGTATTCTAGAACTGAGGGCAGTGCTTCTAGTGTTGCAAGCATTCCAATCTGTCTTCCCATCAGGGACAGTTGCTATCCAGTCGGACAACATGTCCATAGTCTGGTATATCAACAAACAAGGGGCAACCAAATCCTATCCGCTGTGTCGGGAAGCCATGAGAATTTGGCAATGGGTGATATCTTCCAACCGCTTTCTGATAGCAATGCACATTCCCGGAGATTCCAGTGTAATTGCAGACAAGCTGAGCAGATGTATTCTCCTGCCTCACAAGTGCTCCTTCAACACTGTCATAGCGGTAAAGATCTTCAGTCGCTGGGGTCAGCCATGCTGCAATCTGTTAGCTTCCCCCACAAACCACAAATGAAATAGATACTTTGCCCTAATTCTCCCTCGGGAGTCCCCGAGGGAAGCTATACTGCAAGATTGGCTCACAGGACTTCTTTATGCTTTCCTTCCTCTTCCCCTGATCCCACAATATCTAAAGAAAGCTCTTCGGTTGAGAAGCAGAGTAATACTCATTGCGCCCTATTGGCCCCGACAAGTTTGGTTTCCCTTCCTTTGGCCTCACCTAGTACGCCAACTGTGGATTCTGGATCCAACTCTTGAATTGCTGTCACAGCCACAAGGGTTGATTCATCCAAACATATAGAATCTCAAGCTGACAGCTTGGTTCCTCCACTTCCAGTAATCGCCAGGCAGAATAATCTTTCCTCCCCTGTACATAACATTCTTCTGGCTTCCCATAAACCATCCACCAGGAAACTCTATCTCAGCAAGTGGAAAAGATTCATAATTTTGTCTAGAGAGAAAGGACTAGACCCCTTTTCAGCTTCGGTTAGTTCTGCATTGGACTATTTATCAAATCTCCTCCACTCGGGAGCAGCAGCTTCCACTATTTGAGTACACCTGGCAGCTATCTCAGACTTCCACAACGGCTTCCAGGACTCATCCTTATTTCTCACCTTCTCTGTAAAACCTTTTTAAAAGGTGTCACACACATTAGACCACCCTTCAAAGAGCCATTCGAACATTGGAATTTGACATTAGTTCTACAATCTTTTTCTTCTCCTCCTTTCAAGCCTGCTGCCACTTGCAATATAAAATTTTTATTATGGAAAACTCTATTCTTGGTAGCTATTACCTCAGCAAGGCAAATATCTGAACTACAATCCTTGTGCATAAAATGTCCTTACATGATTTTCCATAAAAACAGAGTATCACTCTGGACTAATCCCTCCTTCTTACCCAAAGTCATATTGGATTTGACTGTTAATCAGACAATTGAATTGCCTGTCTTCTTTCCCACTTTTTCTAATAAAGGAGAATATTGCCTGCATTTGCTCGATGTGCATAGACAATTACGATTCTACTTGAACAGGACTAAATCACTATGACAATCTGACCAATTATTCATATCTTTCTCAGGATCAAGATTGGGAAAATCTGTTTTTAAAGTAACTTTATCTAAATGGTTGAGAGATTGCATTTGCTTTACCTATCAACAAAATAAAGTTCTTCTCCCAGCTAAGGTCAAAGCACATACAACCAGATCAGTTGCAACATATATTGCCTTCCATTCAAGGGCTTCCGGGGATGACATTTGTGCAGCAGCAACACAGGCTACTCGTCATACCTTTATCATTCATTACAAATTGGATTTGGTCTCCAGGGGGAAAGTATTCTTTGGCTCAATGGTGCTCAGGAATATCCTTCTGTAGGGCCTCCCAGGACATAAAGTAGCTAGGGACTCTGTCTCATCAGTAATGAATGCATGAAGATTAACAACATCAGATAAAGAAGTTATGTTCTTGTGATACCATTCCATCTGTGTTGTTGATCTTCTTTCATTCATTACATCCCAATCACCTTCCCCTTCTAAAAGACTCCTGGAGGTTCGGATTTGGTCCAACTTTCGTGATAGGGATTTTCTCAGATAAAGCCTCCGCTTTCTTTCTTATGGGCAAACTCGATCTGAGGTGATAGAGAGAGGGGCACTATGGGTAAGCTTAGCTCGAGAGTTTTTTGCTGGCGCAAGCTTGATGATGTTCATCGTGCATACAGCTGCAGTCATAACAGATGGGTTCTCCTGCCGTCAGGCGGGTCCTCGGTCGTCCGAATTCCGAAGTCTAGGTCCGGCGTCGGTTGTCGTCGCTTCTTCCCTGACATCAGTGCGACAGGGCTATAAAGGAACCAGCCGACGCCATTTTCTTCAGTCTTTCTTGCCGCGCGGTGCCCGAAGCAGAAGCAGTTCGCAAGTGCCGGTCGGCCAGCTCCTGAGATTACGAAAATTTGGAAACCGAAGTCTTCTTAAAAGCTAAGTACCCGTTGGAAACTTTTCTTGCCTCAGACTGATGTCAGACAAAGTTAATAATTGTATTTCTTGTGGGAAGCAAATACCGCATAAGGATTTCCATTCCCTCTGTATACCTTGTTTAGGCCCAGACCACGACGTCTCGGTCTGTCGCTTTTGTGCTACATTCAACAAACGCACTATTAAGCGTCGGGCGGAGTTCACCCAGCATTATTTTGGGAAAGCATTTAACTATACTATGTCGTCGGATACTCTGACTCTGGTTTTGTCTAAAAAACGCAAAGACAAGGACCGACACACGAGGTCCGCGGCCTCTACCGACACCACGCCAAAGCCGACTACACGTGGTCCGGTTCTCAGTGAGGCACCTACGCGGCCCCTGACTACCGACGATCTGTCTTTGACGGTGTCTCCTGTGCCCGAGGTCGCAGGCTCCTCGGCCCACACCCCGACTACAGATACCGAAGCCACTCTTGGCGTTGAAACTCAGAATGTGGACAGGTCCACCTCCACTCAAGGTGTCTTCAGACCTTCCTCTTCTTTCTCCATCAAGGCTTTCACAAAGTCTAAAGCAACCATGCACTCTAAGAGACCAGCTACACAGGGCCCATCTCCAGGCCCCATGCCTAAGAAACAGATGCTTAAAATGGCTGAGGATTTAATTACTCTTATCAGAGGTTCTCAGCCCCCTCCGGACAAAAGGCCTAGAGTGGAGGAAGATTCCCCCTCTTCTGATCAGGGCTCCATTATTTCAGAGCACTCTGATGATCAGGAACATTCTTACTCCCCTTTTGAAGACTCTGATGCGGAGGAGTCCATCCCTTCTGTATCCCCCCCCTGAGGATTACTCATTTGGGGAAACTTTGCATACCTTAAGGGAACACTTCCACTGGGAAGGCCAGGATTATTGAGATTCCAAGAAAAGGCTCAGGGAATTTCTCTTGCTTCCTCAGCACAGGCCTCTGGCTATACCTCCTGTCTTGGACATCCTAGATGATGTTTACTCGGAGGCCTGCCTTAACCCGCACTCTCTACCTCCAGCTCCAGTTAAGCCTGACAGGTACTACAGGGTCCCTGACTCACACCTATTTCTACACAAAAGCCATGCTGCTGACCCAGAAACCATCTCACAGGGCCCCAAGGGAGTTAAGGCCTCCATTGCTAAAAATCCATTGCCTTCCGAGAGAGATTCCAGATCCTTAGAAAGGTGGGGAAAAAAGGTATATACCTCGGCTACCTTATCCATGAGGGCCTTAAACTGTCAGTTTCATATGCTAAAATACCAACAGTTTTTGTTATCAAAATTGAAAAGTAAAATGTCACAACCTGAACAACCAGACTTGAAGGAGTTGCAGGATTTGATGCATAGTGCAGAACAAGTGGGTAAGCATACCTTACAATGTGGTTTTGATGCTCTAGAGGCCTCATGTAGAGCTGCTGTTACAGGATCAGTCATGTAGGCATGCCTGGCTCAAGGAACAAGCCTTGCCTGATCATGTCAAAGCTAAATTACTAGACGCCACTCTTCAAAAGGATGTACTATTTGGTGCTAATGCTGAGGAGGTATTAAGGAAAATGGAGGAAAAGGCTAAATCAATGCAAACTGTGAAAGAATTTCTACAGGTTCAACCCCCACATTTTAGTAGAAATTGGCCTTCCAAAAACTGGTCCTTTCCTGCCACAGACAGACCCCAAAGAGGCAGATACAGGCACCCGAGGGGCAGAGGACAATCCCAAGGATCGTATAGAGGCAGACAATGGCAAGCTGCTACACAAAGAGGTGGTGAGGACAACTCGCAATCTTTCAGAAAGCAAACCCAATGAATTTCCCCTTTGCATGCCAACCAGGTCTCAAATGGCAGCCCCCTTAGGAGGAAAGCTGGCATTATTTTCAAAAAATTGGCATATTGTCACAAAGGACAAATGGATCCTGGACATTATAAACAGAGGCTACAAATTCCATTTTCACACCCTTCCAAAAATGAGAGGCATGCCAAACCTGCCACACAATCAAAGGGCAGAGGCACAAAGGCAAATTACAGATCTCATAAACATGAAAGCTATTCAAGAGGTACCTACGCACGAACAAGGTCAAAGTTTTTATTCCAGGCTATTTCTGGTGCCAAGGAAGGGAAAAGATTGGAGACCTATTTTGGATCTATCCATCCTAAACACATTTCTACTCGTACCAAAATTCAAGATGCTCACTCTACAGCAACTTCTTCCCATGCTGGGCAAGGAGTCTTGGCTGGTAACATTGGACCTCAAGGAGGCATACCTGCATGTCCCAATCAGACAAAATTGCAGAAGGTACCTCAGATTTCTTGCAGGTTCAACCCATTATCAATTCTCTGCATTGCCCTTTGGCTTATCTACTGTGCCCAGAGTATTCACGAAATGCCTGGCATCAGTAATTGCCTACTGCAGACTTCAAGGGATACAAATATATCCCTATTTGGACGACTGCCTGATCCAAGCGGACAGCAAGCACATTCTTCTGAAACATCTGGCTTATGTAATAATGTTATTGAACTCTCTGGGATACACAGTCAACAAAAAGAAATCAAGGCTAATACCCTCTCGGAAGATAATTTTCCTGGGTGCCAATTTGGACACAAACACCCAGATGGCCTACCTCACGCCAGAGAATCAGGGGCAACTAATTCAATACTTCAGAACACTAGCAAATTGCACCAGGCTGACTGCAAGGAAAATCCTGCAGGCTCTGGGATTCATGGCATCTTGCATCTTACTAATCCCATGTGCAAAGCTGCATATGAGGAAACTACAATGGTACCTGAAAAACATATGGTCTCAACACAGCCATAGTTTGGAAACAATAATACCACTAATTCCATGTCTGCAAAAGGAATTTCGGAGGTGGGCTCAAGAATGTCAAACAAACACAGGTCTTCCATTCAGCAAGCCTCAAGCAAATCAAGTCATCACAACAGACGCCTCGGACTACGCCTGGGGGGCGCACATGACAGATTGGTGCATTCAGGGCAAATGGTCCCAAAAAGAAAAGCACCTTCACATCAATCAAAAAGAAATGCTAGCAGTAATAAATGCTATTATAGCTTTCAAGGACCTTCTACAACCAGGTCAACTATTGATAAGAACGGACAGCACCACAGTTATGTGGTACATAAACAAGCAGGGAGGAACACATTCTTACCCCCCATGCAGACTGGCCATGTCACTTTGGAACATGGCCATGGACTTACAAATGGAACTACAAGCACAGTACTTGCCAGGCAAGGAAAACACGCTGGCAGACAACCTAAGCAGGAATATGACAGATCCACATGAATGGAAATTGCATCCAAAAGTTTTTACAGAAATAATCCAAGAATGGGGAAGGCCAGACATAGATCTCTTTGCCTCCCACAAAAATCATCAATTGACAAAATTCTGCTCAAGGATCTTCCATCCAAAGGCCTGGAGAGTGGACGCTCTCTCTTTCAGTTGGACATCAATGACAGTTTATGCCTTCCCACCTCTTCCTCTGCTGCCCAAAGTTCTATTGAAGACCAGAGCAGACAGACTAAAGATGATCCTCATTGCTCCGGACTGGCCAAGGCAACACTGGTACCCACTCCTGAGGAGCCTGACGCATTCCCCACCATGGACTCTGCCTCTAATGCCTCTTCTTCTGATTCAGCACAGCTTCAAAACTCTTCACAGTCAGCTAAAAACACTCAATCTAGCCGCATGGAAGATTCCTTAGCATCACAGCAGGCCCTACTCTCCAAGGAGGTGCAGGATGTCATTTTGGAGGCCAGAAGGCCATCAACTAGAAAAGCTTACTCCAAAATGGAAACGTTTTGTGTCTGGAATGAGAAAAAGGGCCAGGACCCTGGAAAACTGAATTTACCTCAAATACTACAATATTTGGCTGAACTACTAAGCAGTGGACTTTCTTTCTCCTCCATCAAAATCCATGCCTCAGCCATTTCTGCAGAATACAACACTGATCCACCTTTATTCTCTCACCCTCTCTTAAGACAGTTCCTCAGAGGGGCTAAGAATTTAAGACCTCCAAGGAAACAACCAATACCTGCTTGGGATCTTAATTTCATTCTGGAAAAACTGACCTTGCCTCCCTTTGAGCCAGCTGCCTCATCAGATTTGCAATATTTGTCCTGGAAAACAGCTTTCCTTCTGGCTATCACCTCAGCTCGTAGAGTTTCAGAACTACAGGCTCTCATGGCTGTCCAGCCTTTTATCATCTTCCATCAGGACAGAGTTTCCTTACGAACCAACCCGTCCTTTATGCCTAAAGTGGTATCCAGGGTAGCTTTAAATCAGGCCATACATTTACCTACTTTTTATCCTAATCCTCAAAACAAAGGGAGAGATTACTACATTCCTTGGACATCCACAGACAACTGCGTTATTATTTGGACAGAACAAAGCCTTTCAGAAAATCAGAACAGCTCTTTGTGGCCTATGCGGTAGGAGCTCAAGGAAAGCCAATTTCCAAACAGACAATCTCAAAATGGATAGCCCACTGCATACGCTTTTGCTATTCCTTTCATGGCAAAACTGTACCTACAGGCATTAGAACTCATTCCACCAGGGCCACAGCCACCTCTGCAGCCTTCCTCAGAGGAGTTCCTACCAAGGATATTTTGGAAGCAGCCACTTGGAGTTCTGTGCATACCTTCTCCAAGCACTACAACCTACCATTATACTCCAAATCTAGAGCAGGCTTTGCCACTGCAGTCTTGCAGGGCATTTTGGCTCCTTCTAGTTCCACCTAGTGCCTACCACCCCTTTCTTAGCTTTGGGATTCTACCCATCTGTTATGACTGCAGCTGTATGCACGATGAACATAGTACAGTTTTGTACCTACCATAAATGTAGATGTTCGAGTGCTAATACAGCTGCAGTCCAGGTTCCTCCCTCCTTCCCCTCTTGGGACAGGCCTATAGGCTAGCACATCCTCATACAACCTGATTGGGGTATTCATTTATGATGTATTTGCTTGCAACTACTGTATTTTGATTATATTGCACTGCATTATTACACAAATTTATGTATTGCCTTCCTTCTGGGGGCACCTGACATCTGGGGCAAGAAAAACTGAAGAAAATGGCGTTGGCTGGTTCCTTTATACCCCTGTCGCACTGACGTCAGGGAAGAAGCGACGACAACCGACGCCGGACCTAGACTTTGGAATTCGGCTGACCGAGGACCCGCCTGACGGCAGGAGAACCCATCTGTTATGACTGCAGCTGTATTAGCACTCGAACATCTACATTTATGGTAGGTACAAAACTGTACTTTCTTCATGTTTCACTGTTGCAGTCATCACATTTGGGTTATCTGCTTGCAGTAGCCCTCAGTCAGCCTGATTAACAAAGTCTTGGGTCCTATGTCAGTTGCTGTCTTTTCTTCCATGACGTCAGGTCTTCAGGGGTATAAAACATGCAGCCAACTTCATTACATCAGTCTTTCTTGCTGTGCGGTGCCCGAAGTAGAAGCAGTTCGCAAGTGCCGGTCGGCCGACTCCTGAAATTTTCGTTTTCAAGTTTCAGACCTGAAGTCTTCAACTAAAAGCTAAGTACCCCATTGGGGAAACTTTTTCTTGCTCTAAACCGGTCAGTAAAAGCAAATAATTGCATTTCTTGTGGAAAGCAAATACTTCATAAAGATTTTCATTCGTACTGTATTCCTTGCCTAGGCCCTGACCTCGACGTACCTCACTGTCGGTTTTGTGCCTTATTTAAACCACAAACTATCGGTCGTCAGCATATTTTTTCGCTTCTAAATATTTTGGTGCTCGGTTTAATTATCCCAATATGTCTTCGGTAAGCCATCCGACTACCTGCATTCCAAAAAAACGCAAAGATAAAGACAGAGACAGGCCTCTGAGGCGCCGGTACTCAGTGAGGTGCTTTCGCAGCCGCTGATACTCGCTACTTCAGATTCGCAGGCCTCTACTGAGACCCATTCAGAGTCCGGTATGCCCCGAGATGTTTCAACTGTGGAACCTGCGGTTGTCTCTACCTTGGATGGGTCCAGAGCCGCTGTGCAAGCACTGGCTTCTGAGGGTGTATTCAGGCCTACTGACTTGCATATTAGACCGATGCCATCTTCTTCTTCAAGGCCTAAAACTCGAACCATGCCTAGAAAACTGACGCTCAGACCGCATGGTCAGGCCTCTATGACTTTAAAAAAAAAATGATAAAGACCTTATTACTTTAATCAGGAGAAGCCGACCTTCCCCCTCTAAGAGACCTAGGACTGAGTTTGCTTATGATACTTCTGACCAGGATTCTGAAATTTCTGTTTCCTCTGATGACCAGGATTTACCCTTATCTACCTATGAGGATTCTGATGCTGAGGACTCTAATCCCTCTGCTTCTCTCCCAGAGGATTTCTCTTTTGGTGAAACCTTGCATACGCTCAGGGAGCATTTTCGTTGGGAAAATCAGGATTTCTCTGATTCTAAAAAGAGGCTTAGGGATTTCTTACTCCTGCCCCAGCACAGACCTTTAGCTATACCTCCTGTACTGGACATTGTTGATGATGCCTTTTTGGAATCTAGCATGGCCCCTGACTCTTTACCTCCTGCTCCCAGAAAACCTGATAGATATTACAGGGTTCCTGACTCTCACAAGTTCCTTTTCAAAAATCCTACTGCGGATCCTGAAACCATTTCACAGGGACCCAAGGGCATTAAAGCTTCTACTGCCAAAAATCCTACCCCCTCTGATAGAGGCTCCAGGGCGCTGGATAGATGGGGTAAGAAGTTATACACTTCTGCAACTTTGGCCATTAGGGCCTTGCATTGCCAGTTTCATATGTTAAAGTATCAGCAGCATATTATTGGATTGCTAAAACAGAAAATGATGTTGATTCCTGATTGTGCTGAAAATAAGGATTTACAGGATTTAATGCATTCTGCTGAACAAGTTGGTAAACATACGTTGCAATGTGGTTTTAATTCACTAGAGGCAGCTTGCAGGGCTGCTGTAACTGGGTCTGTACTTAAAAAGCATGCTTGGCTTAAGGAGCAATCCTTGCCAGATTGTTAAAGCAAAATCACTGGATACTCCCTTAAATCAGGACCGCCTGTTTGGCAACAAGACAGAAGAATTTGTTAAAAAGATGGAGGAAAAGCTAAATCTATGCAAACCGTTAAAGATTTTTTACAAGTACAACCTCCGAGATTTAGTAGGCATTGGTCTTCTAAGAATTGGTCCTTTCATGCCTCTTCCAGACCTTCTCAGTCCAAACCCAGATCCAGCAGAGCATCCAGGCTTCAGTCCCAGGGTACGCATAGGACTAAGCAGTGGGGGGCCTCCACTTCCAAACCTGGGAGTAATAAAACTTCCCCCTATGGTAAACTGTATCAGTGACTTCTTTTTAAAACTTCCAAGCACTTCTCAACTGACTGCCCCTTTGGGGGAAAAGATTGCACTTCATGCAAAGAACTGGGGACTCATTACCCAAGACAAATGGGTTTTAAATGTAGTGTCCCAAGGATACAGATTTCACTTCCACACATTACCAACTCCAAGCGGTTGGCCTGATCTACCTCCAAATCAGTGGGCAGAGGCCCAAAAGCAAGTGCTCTCTCTCTTAAGCATAGGTGCTATTCAGTTAGTACCAGAAGAGGAAAAGGGACAAGGTTTCTACCTGAGACTTTTCCTGGTACCCAGAAAACACAATTCATGGCATCCGATCCTGGACCTGTCTACTCTAAACACCTTTTTGGTGATTCCAAAATTCAAGATGCTGACTCTTCACCAATTGCTTCCTATGCTAGGCAAAGATGCCTGGTTGGCAACACTAGATTTAAAGGAATCATACCTGCACATCCCAATCAGGGAATCTTGCAGAAGATACCTACGCTTCAAAGCAGGCACCACGCACTGTCAGTTCTCTGCACTGCCCTTTGGATTATCTACTGCACCCAGGGTATTCACAAAGTGCCTAGCTCCAGTCTTTGCATTTTGCAGGCAAAGAAATATTCAAATATACCCATACCTGGATGATTGTCTAATTCAGGCAGAAAACCAGTACATACTTTTGAATCATCTGGCTTTTGTACAAAGGGTGCTAACTTGTCTGGGGTACACCATAAACAAAAATAATTTGCACCTGGTACCCTGTCAATAAATTATATTCCTGGGAGCAAGCTTGAATATAACTTCCCAGATGGCTTTCTTCATGCCAGAGAAACAAATTCACTTGACAACCTACTTCAAACAAGTGGCCACAAAAACCCTGCTGTCTGCAAGGCAAATACTACAAGCCTTGGGGTTCATGGCCTCCTGCATTCTTCTAATTCCATATGCAAGACTGCATGTGAGGAAACTACAATGGTATCTAAAAAGCCTATGGTGTCAACATTCTCAGGATCTAGAAGCAATGATTCCTATCATACCTTGCCTATGCCTAGAGTTCCTTTGGTGGGCAGAGGCCTGCCACCAAAAAAAGGGACTACCATTCACACTACCCCCTTCCACCCAAACCCTAACAACAGACACATCATACTATGCATGGGGGGGGGGGGCGAACCTGGCAGGGAAGTGCATTCAGGGCAAATGGAACCCGAGTCAAATGCACCTGCACATCAATATAAAAGAAATGTTAGCTGTACAGAATGCTCTGACAGCCTTCAAGGACCACAGTCTTCCAGGACAATTAATGGTAAAGATGGACAACACCACTGTTATGTGGTACATAAACAAGCAGGGGGGGGTACACATTCTTACTCCCTCTGCAGACTAGCCATGTCATTGTGGGACACAGCCTTGAGCTACCAAGTGCATCTATAAGCTCAATTCCTGCCAGGAAAACTAAATACACTGGCAGATGGACTAAGCAAAAATCTCATGGACCCACACGAGTGGAAACTGGAACCGAGGATTTTCAACATGTTGACAAGCAAATGGGGGAGCCCAGATATAGACGACCTGTTTGCCTCCCCCCAGAACTATCAATTGGAAAAATTTTGCACAAGGACTCCCCACAGACAAGCTTGGAAAGTGGATGCTGTGCCCTTCAGCTGGAAAAACCTAACAGTTTATGCCTTTCCTCCTCAGCCTCTGCTCTCCAAAGTACTACTAAAGATCAACCAAGACAAACCAAGGATGATTTTGATTGCACCAGACTGGCCATGCCAACACTGGTACTCCCTCCTGCGCAGTGTGTCACTGTGGACCCCATGGCACCTGCCTCAGACTCCTACCCTGCTGCCTCAGCAGGAGAACCAGATTCTGCATCCTCAGCTTCAAACACTGAACCTAGCAGCCTGGCTAATTACCTAATCTCTCCTTTACCATCCCTCAGTAAACCAGTGATGAATATCATTTTAGATGCAAGGAGGCCTAGTACTAGAAAATCTTATGCTGAAAAATGGAAAAGATTCTGTGCCTGGAACCATTCTCAAGGGATGAGTACAGCAGTGCCCAATTTACTTCAGATTTTACAATACTTAACTGAGATGCTTCACAAGGGCCTGTCTTTTTTCCTCAATAAAAATTCACACCTCAGCCATTTCAGCTCATTACAACACAGAGCCTCCCCTCTTCTCTCATCCACTGCTCAAGCAGTTCCTCAGAGGGGCCAAAAAATTAAGACCACCCAGGAGAGCGCCAACTCCAGCCTGGGACCTTAACTTTGTATTGGAGAAACTCACCCTTCCTCCTTTTGAGCCAGCTGCTACTGCAGATTTAAAATTCCTTCTTGGAAAACAGCTTTCCTTTTAGCAATCACTTCAGCAAGAAGGGTATCTGAATTTCAGCCCCTTATGGCAGTGTAACCTTTCATCAATTTCATGCAGACAGGGTGTCCCTCAGGACCAATCCCTCTTTCATGCCAAAGGTGGTAGCCAGTGTGGCCCTTAATCAGGCCATTCACTTGCCAACCTTCTTTCCTAATACACAGAACAAAGGGGAACATTTACTGCACTCCTTAGATGTGCACAGACAACTTAGATTCTACTTGGACAGGACTAAACCTCAAAGGAAATTTGAACAACTGCTGGTGGCATTTGCTGCAGGGACAGAGGGGAAGGCTATTTTAAAGCAAACCATCTCCGAATGGATAGGCCATTGCATTAATTTCTGCTATAAGCACCATGGAAGGCCTATCCCACAGGGGATCAGACCCCACTCAACCAGGGCTGCATCTACCTCTGTAGCCTTTCTCAGAGGGGTACCTACCAGGGACATCCTAGAAGCTGTTACTTGGAGTTCTCTACATACTTTCACCAAGCATTACCATTTGCCAATTTTCTCTAAATCCAGAGCTGGCTTTGCCACTGCAGTCTTGCTTGCAGGGCCTTATAGCAGGTCCTAATGCTATATACATTCCTCCTCCCATCCTTAGCTTTGGAAATCCACCTAAATGTGATGACTGCAACAGTGAAACACGAAGAACATAGTACAGTTGTGTACACTTACCATAAATGTAGATGTTAAAGTGTATTCACTGTTGCAGTCCTGGTTACACTCCCTCCAGCCCCCTGACTTCTTTTGACTATCCCACTTCTCTCCTTTACAATACTTAAAAGCTTTTTGGTGTATTTGCTTTTTTGTTGGATGTATAACCTTGTATATTTATAGATTTAATTGCTTCCCATTAGGGGGGCACCTGACATCTGGGGCAAGAAAAACTGATGTAATGACGTCGGCTGCATGTTTTATACCCCTGACGACCTGACGTCACGGAATAGGAGACAGCAACCGACGTAGGACCCAAGACTTTGTTAATCAGGCCGACTGAGGGCTACTGCAAGCAGATAACCCAAATATGATGACTGCAACAGTGAATACACTCGAGCATCTACATTTATGGTAAGTGTACACAACTGTACTTTATAACAGCTGACTCTGTTCCGAAGATGGAACCAATACCCTTCAGTAATGAATGAATGAAGATCAACAACACAGATGGAATGTTATGGTAAGAACATAACTTCTTTTTACTGCTTCTTTCCAAGTCAAAGGCACATCCCCATCCAGAAAAATATTGTTAAAAAGTAGTAGCCAGAATTATTATGTCTTGCTCCTTTGTTTCCACAATTTCATTAGAATTCCATCAAGTACTCTCGTATATGCATTAAAGCTTCTTTTCACTTTCTCTTCAACTGTTTGTGTTCCACTTAATCTTTTTGCTTCTGTAAATCCTTAACTTTTTGCTCTCTTTCTCTTGATACCTACTGTGACTATCACTATGACCCTGACCCTGAGTAGCATCCTGCCTCACCAAGAGTGATACCACGGTATAAAGAAAAAATTATCAATTTCAACAATTGTCTAAGTTTCTGGTGTCATTCAAAGGGGATCCAGTATCTGTCCACCTAGGATGACATGCTCGACAAGCCATGCTGCTTCGCTAGAGACGGCTTGCACCTGTCACCCTTAGGCTTTTGAATACTGGCCAAGGCTCTTGCCACCCCCATAGTGCCTTTTTTAGTCAAGGCTCAAAAGACAAACCCCCTGCCGTAAATAGCACAAGTAACAAAAAACTGAGGGTAATGCTACTCAGTGCCAGAAGTCTAAGCCTCAAAATGCACGTACTCGAGGCACTCCTCAGTATGGAGAAAATCGATATATGTGCAGTAACAGAAACCTGGTTTAAGGCTCCAGAGAGCACCCCAGCACTACCAGGCTACAACTCATACCATACATTTCGGCCACAGAACCCAGACCAAAATACAAAAGGCGGGGGTGTATCCATATTCATCAAGGATACCCACACCTCCAGGTTAGTGGCACAGCACGATGCTTCAGAGATCATCCAAGAGCAACTAACAACAGGCAAAACTGCAATTCAAATTGTAGCTTGCTACAGATCACCCACCATGTCCCAGGACCCCCATTCCGCGTTTCTGGAAACAGTGGAAACATAAAGGTCCTACCAAACATCCTAATATTGGGTGATTTCAATTACCAAAACATTAACTGGGAGAACTACTCAAGTACTAACTCAGTTGCCCAATATTTCCTAGAATTTATAAACTCAAATGCCCTGGATCAACTGGTAAACACTCCCACCAGAGGTGACAACATATTGGACCTGGTCATCACCAACATGGGCAACCAGTGTTCCACACCGGAAGTTAACCCCTCGCTGGTAAGATCTGACCATAAATAAATCACTTTGGATATCCACATTCCGCCCCCACCCCCGGACAAGGAAACCACCATGAAAAACTTTTCAAAAGCAAACTTCACATTACTTAAGACTGAGGTGGAAAGTTTCAAAGCCCCCATGCTAAAGGATAATGCTGTCCAAGCTGCAAAACTCTTTACTAATGCATTCTACGGGCACCTATAAAAATGCATGGATCGTGCTATCCCAAGCAAAACCAAGACTTACTCCTCCAAGAAAAAGAAACCAGTCTGGTGGACCCCTGCCATAAACAAGCTATACAGTAGAAGGAGGAAACTAGTATAGAAAAGAGTAAAATCCCAAGAAGGGAAGACATCCCTGATCAGTATCAGCAAGAAACTACGATCCTTCATAAAATCATCCAAGGCAAGCTTCAAAAGAAAAATTGCCAAGGACTCCAAAGATAACCACAAGGCATTCTTTAGCTATGTCAAGAATCTAAGTGGCAATGCTCATGCCTCCTAAACCTGGTGGACTTCCTTGAGACAGTTACCAAGGCTATAGACGAGGGAAAGGTGGTACACACAGCCCACCTAGACCTCGCAAAGGCCTTCAACACCATTTCCCCTTCTGGTATTATAGACAAGCTCACCAGCCTGAACATAAACCCCTACGTCACAAGATGGGTTGCCAACTGGCTCACAGACAGAACCCACATGGTGAGAGTTGTGGGAGCTAGGACCGACTCTAAACCGGTTGCAAGTGGCGTTCCCCAGGGCTCAGTCCTAGGACCCCTCCTGTTCGACATATACTTCTCAGAGGTACAGGCAAGCACAGGAGGACTATGGCTGACCAAGTTCACAGACGACTGCAAACTAGGGGCTATAATTGACTCTCCGGCTGACACAGACATCCTCCAAAAAGGTCTCACTGAGACGGATACCTGGTGTCAAAATCATGGCCTCATGCTAAATGCCAAAAAGTGCATAGTCATCCCAGTTGGAAAAAACAAAGTACCCACAAACTATCACATAGGTGGTAGTCCCCTAAATACAGATGACGTAATAAGGGATCTGGGGACCCAAGTAGATAGTAATCTTTCCTTTGATAATCACATTGCCATAGTGGTTAGAATATCCTTCTATGTGGCCCACCTAATCACAAAAGGGTTCGCATCCAGATCAAAAGAGATCATTGTGCCTCTCTACTCATCACTCATCAGACCCATCATAGAGTACAACGCCCCATTTGGGATGTACCTTACAAGACACCTGCAACAGCTGGAAAGACCACAGAAGTACCTCACCAAGAGGATCACCGGCCTCAAACAGATGCCCTATGCAGCTCGACTGAAGAAACTCCAGCTGTACTCGGTTGCATACTGCCTACTCAGAGGTGGTCTCTGCCTGACATACAAGGCCATGTCCAACCCAGAATTGATGGACATGCTCCACCTAAAGAAAACCTTATCCCCTTGAGCCACAAACTCTAGGGATCTAAACGTCACCACAACAATAAATAGGAGGTGCTGGAGGGATAGATTCCTGTCCCAGAGACTTCCCATGCTTTGGAATAAGATTCCAATCTACAGTAGGCAGAGCTCCTCACTAACACTCTTCAAGAGAAACCTTGACAAGTGGATGGGAAACAGAAAGTTTACCCCGGGGATCACTTCAGTGGCTCTGCTGGACAGAGGCACAGGGAACTAATCTAAGGGGCAGCGAAAGCCAACACATTCTGGCTAGGCTTATAAATGCCTTTGGGCAGATAGCCTAGTACCTAACTATGAACATATGTCTCGTTGGTTTCATTGTAACCACATTTCCAATCCTTAGTTTGCAATTATTCCATTTTTATTTCAAGGTCTTTACTGCTTAGGCTTAACTCTGATATTATTTCAGTTAAAGTTTGCTCTATCCAGTTATAATTGGTTTCTTAAGTAATACTGGAAATGCTAATGTTTATCACAATATAGTTTTACTTGCTTAGAAAACATAATTTGTATAGGTGCATTGTCTTATACTGTCACCACGTGTTTTCATTATTCGGATCATGTTACAATATTCTTTTGATGTATAACATCCATCTAATTTTGCTCAGAAACCATATTTTGCAGAATAATGTGTATATATCCAACTTAACTTTGCTTTATTTTCATTACATAAGTAAGGCCAAGTACGTACATGTATGTCTGCAAGTATATACCCTTATATGATATTCTTTGATACCTTGGCCATCCAGAGAAATTGGCTTCCTGTTGAAATGTTGGCAGTTGAAATGTAAAGTGCCAACAAGCCAAAAAAAAAAAAGATTGAAAACACAGGAAAAGAACGAGTCTTGAAAATTGCTCTTCTCCTTTAAACTTTGTTTTCATAGGGGCAAGCCCCCCTTCTCACCCCATGTGGGAGTCAAGACCCCCCCCCCCCACTCTCAACGGACTTACAATCACCAATTTTCAGTACACCATACCTTGGAGAAAAGAGAATATTCAGAGAAATGGCATCTCAGACTAAATATATGTAAATCTGAGCTTTTGGTCATTCAGTCTCCATATTTCAGGACTTGTTCTAGTGAGTCCCGATATTTCAAATGGATACCCACATCTTCCTTATTTCCTATAGTGCTCCAGTGTCTCACTATTACCAATACATTCATGATGAAAGGCTATAACTTCTCCTACAATAAACTTTATACCCTCTTTCCCCACTTTCGGTGGAATATATAGTGCAACCACTGTAATTCTTACACTCTGGCATAGTCTGTTTTTGTGCCACTTTTTATATTTTTTTGAATAATATGTAAACTGAACCTGATCTCTCCATACACACACACACACACACACACACACACACACACACACACACACACACACACACACACACACACACACACACACACACACACACACTCCCTACCCTGAAGTAAACAGCAAATTAACTTTATACCAAAGGAGAAAGAAAAAGCCAAAGGTAAATTCTGAGCCAGATGCAAGAACACAAATCAACAAAATATTCAGCAAACACAGAAACAATGGATATCACTTTTGAGCTTGTTGTATATAAACTATATACATAGTTTTGTGTAGCCATAAAGCTGACACTTCATACAAACAGCAGTTTAAAGTTCTTCCAGCATTGTCATTCAAATTCCATTTGACAGAAGAACATCTTGTAAATCATAGATATGTTTATCCCCCTTGCTTTTTATTTCCAAAGCTGTTTAGTCTATCCTTATATTGCTAATTAGCCAATATATATTTCAGATGCTGAAGCTGTTTCAAAAGGTCAAACTTTGCTATCTAGACACAGTGACCCACCCTGTTGCAGTCTAACAAAGCTTATCAAAGAGGAGAGACTGCATTCCAAAACACTAGTGACATGCCAGTCTATACAGTCTGTAAACCCTTAAACCAGAATTCTAATGACAAGTGTCACAAGGAAATGAAATGGAGTTCTTTTCTCACTGGTAATTGCAGATCTCAGTGAATTTAAAACATTTTTCAGTGTATGTTTTACATTTTAGTTATATCCAACAACCTACTGTCTTGTCTTAGTCTGCATTTCCAGTGCTTTGTTTTTTGTGAATCTTGCTGCTTAGCCTTTCAGTCAGCATACTTGTTTCATTATGTTTGTATGCATTTCTGAAACTATGTTATCATTTTCATTTGTTCAATGAATGGGTTCAGATCCGATCCTCGGATCCGACTTGGCCACTTTCTGTAGATTCTAGGATCCATCTCTCGAGTTCTTCCCTTACCCATAATGCCACTGAATACTGTGTTACCTCAGGTCTCATTTACTGCTCTGTGGTTTGGTTGGGATGATGATCTTTTGAGCTCATTGTGGGTTTAGTAAGTTTAAAAAAAAAATAACCTTTTTGTCTTTAAATCTTATTTCCTTGTTATTATTAATAGTGTCTTCCTTACCTCATTTCTAAACTTTTCTAGCTACCAGATTTAAAATGTTTCCTTGGTAATCTTCGTTACCATTGTTGGTAAACTTTCATCTTTTACCTTAGTTTTGAGGTATTTTTTAGTTATACCATTGCTGGTATAAATCTTTACTGGCTGTTACAACTGTTAAAAAAAAAAACGTCTCCCTTATTTGTAGGCTTTCTACCTCATGTTGTCATACAGTATGGCTGAAAAGCTGACTGGATTTAAGAAGTGCACTTCCTGTGGGCATAAGATTCCCAACTCTGATGACTACAGGGAGTGCATCTATTGTCTAGGGCCAGCACACTTGGAAACCTCATGTTCTATGTGTGCCTTGTTCAATACCAGGGCCATTAGTGATAGGAGGAACAAGATTGCTATAAAAGGCCTCTTTTCAGCTTCTGCTCCTTCATCTGGTGCTTAAACATCAGGGGCTCAAACCCCATCTCATAAATCAAAGTAACCCAGGGAGCACTGAAAACGCTCCCCTGCACGGTCTCTTCTGAGCCGCCTAAGAAAATTTCAGAGTTCGGATCTGAAGACTTGAGATGCAACATCTACTGTTGCCAAGTCTCCTCTGCTCCATAGTCCAAGGTTTTCCCCGGAGCCCGTATCCCTGAGGTTGAGGTCTCCTTTCCTTCAGGAGACCCCTAAAGAGTCTTCCAGACCACTTTCCACTTCTTCCTCCATTAGGTCCTCCTGAAGTCTTTATGAGGCAGAGGTGGATAGGATGATGAGAAAATTACTCAGAACACAGATCCAGATGGGGGTCTTGCCAATCTCCATCTCCCATCAAATATGTGAACCTCAAACCTTCTTTCCAGCCTTTTATTGCTCCTTCTCTGATCTGACCTGCCATTTTGGAGCCCTCAGATCTGAGATCTCTGCGAGTCAAACTGTCATATCTAAAGATTTTTCTGTCTTCTACTCCGGCAGCTTCCCTGATCCGATTAGTTGTTGCCCTGCTGGAGCATGATGGTTCTTGGAGCCGAAGTGTCAGCACCGAATCTGGGGGGGGGGGTGGCTTTGACTCCGAAGTTTTTGGAGCCGTTGCTTCCCTCAGGGCTTTGACATTGGACAGCTCAGCTCTGACTCCTCCCTCAGAGCAGAGAGTCAGGGATGGCCTTGGATCATCTGTGCTGAGAGTCTCAGCTCCAGTCGGATTGTCCCAGGCTTCTCCAGGCCCTTCCGCCTTCGAGGTGGTGGAGATGTTTTTTTTTCTCACCCCAGAGCAGTTTTGACTCTTGTGCCTTCAGATCCAATCCCTGTTCCCTCTTTGGATCCTGTGTCTAAGTGTACTCATCCTACAACTCAGGGACAGCCAGCCTGTATGAGCTTCCAAGCAGTTCCCACCAGGGAACTCTCCACTTCTTCCAATACCTCTCTAGAGCACCCCACTGAAGAGTTTCCTTGGAAGACGTCATGCAGGAGTAGGTACTTGGAATCCCCACAGGAATCCCTCACAGAAGAAACAGATTTTGATGAAGGGGAAGGGTCCCCTAGATCTCCACCTGAGGATGTCTCGTTTGGAGACATCTTAGAGATATTTTGCCAGAAAGGTGGTTGGTCTTCTCAGGAGGAATTGGATTTCTTGGAAGCCTTCAAGTCTGGACCATCTGTGTCTTGGGTTACCACCCCCCTGCAGATGAGATTATAGACCTTGTCTCCCATAGGGCATGGAATAAACTGGACTCTGTGGAACCAATCCTGAAATGCCCAGACAAAATTTTGAGCACCCCCTCTGACAGACATCACTGGACCAAGGGAATCCCTGTAGATGCCATGGTTGTTGCGGCACCTTCCAGAAAGGAGCTGGTTGAAAAGAGCTCCACTGTCCATCCCCCTAATAGTGAGTCTAGGGCGGTGGCCAGGTTTGGGAAACAAGTGTATGCTTCAGCAACCTTTGCTTTATGGTCGCTGAATTAACTGGCACATTTCATTAGGTTACAGAGGAACTTAGTTAAGGAACTCTCTAACTCTACCCCTGGGTCCATGTCCGCAGAGGAACAAAAGGCTTTTTACTTCCAACTGGCCACCCTGCAATCTATTACAAACGTGTCCATGAAGTTAATCCCACACACAGCTGAAGGTTCCTCAAGGGCGCCCGCTTCAGGCATAGCCATTAGGAGACATGCCTGAATGCAGATGTGTGATTTTTGTAGAGCAAGGTGTCATTCATCAATGCTCCTTTTCATGGATCTTCTTTGTTTGGGCCAACCATTAAAGAGGCACTTTCCTGCAATGAGCAAGATGGAAAGACCTTGTCTGCTGTGAGAATCCGCTTTTCTACCTCACAGAGACCCTTTTCTAGGAATCAACGCAGTCGTAAAAAGATGTGGTTCCAGAAATCTCAAGGACCTTTCCAAATATCACATGGAGACTTTCCCCCAGAGTTAGAGGGGGAAATAGCTACAATGGAAGACAGCGCCTATATGGTAGAGAGGGTCTGCAGAATCAAGGGTCTAGCGATTCCTTCTTGGACAGATCCTTTCAGGGCTTCTGAAATGTTGCTTGACTGTCCCTCTCAGGAGGCAGTCGGGGGGGGTGCTTGTCCTTGCATCTGAAAGCCTGGATAGCCATCACAAAATATTCTTGGGTGCAAAGGATCATATCCAGACGATATTTCATTCCTTTTTACAAGTTCCCCAAAAGAAAAGAAAATGTCTCCGTGATGTTCCACCCAGTCAGAGGAAGTTAGCAGCTCTAGAGATTCAAAAGCTGTTGGACAAAGGAGTCATCCAGGAGGTCCCCCCAGACCAAAGAGGATCCAAAATTTACTCAAGGTAGAGGACATAAGGCCCATTTTGGATCTCAGTTATCTGAATTAGTTTCGTCACAGTTCATTCCATTCTGCCTCTCCTGCAGAAAGATGACTAGATGTGCTCTATCGATCTTCACATCAAAATGAACAGTCATTATCAGTTCAGAGCCATGCTCTTTGGTCTCACCACAGCCCCCAGGGTGTTCACCAAATGCATGGCAGTGGTAGCAGCTCATCTAAGACTGCTTGGATTCAGAATGTTTCCTTACTTAGATGACTAGCTCCTTACTGCATCAACCAGGCATCTTGTGGAAAGAGCCAAGGATCACATGCTCCAACTGTCTTACTCTCTGGGAATTACTATTAATCTGGCCAAGTCACAGCTTCATCCTGTGTAAGTGTTGTAGTTTATAGGGACTTATCTAGACACAGTCAATTGTCTAGCTGTCTTGCCTCAAAACAGAGTTCCTTCTTTGAATTTCCATATCAGACAGGTTCTTTCTCATCTTTCTCCCTCAGCAAAAACAGTACTCAAAGCCCTAGGGTCGATGGATACTGCAGTAACTTTAATACCCACTGCTTGTCTTCATATGAAAATTTTTCAGTGGATTCTAGCAGTGCAATGGTCTTTTCATCGACATCCCTTATGACATCCAATAAAATTATCTCAGGTTTGCAGAAAATCCTTGGTGTGGTGGATGCACTCTGAAGAGATTTGTCAAGGCCGTCCATTTATTCTTCCTCCCTGAAATGCCACATTTACCATGGATGCCTTTCAGTTGTGGTGGGGATGGTGGGCATTACTCAGGACAGACCATTCAAGGCACTTGATCCCCAGAAGTGACCAGTTTGCATATAAATATCCTGAAGATGAGAGTGGTGCATTGCAAGCCCTTCACAGCCCTGTTCTGCTAGGAACTATTGCTATCCAAACAGACAACATGTCAATAGTCTTGTACATCAACAAGCAGGGGGAACCAGGTCTTACCCGCTTTCCCAAGAAGAGAAAGTTTGGCAGTGGGCAATCTCCTCCAACCACTTTCTTGTAGTGGCTCACATAGCTGGGAAGTCCAGCATCTTAGCAGACAAGCTCAGCAAGATCATCCTGATGCCTGACAAGTGGTCTCTCAATCAGTCAGTGGCAAATATGATCTTCCAAAAATGGGGTTAACTGTGCTGCATTTTGTTCGTCTCTCCCCTCAACAACAAATGCAGCAGGTTCTTTGCCCTAATTCCCCCTCAGGGACATTCACTGAGAGATGCTGTAGTCAATGTTTGGCCTTCTGGTCTTCTTTATGCTTACCTTCCCCTGCTTCTAATCCACAAGTTTCTTCAGAAAGCACTCTGGTTGTGAAGCAAAGTAATCCTCATTGCCCCCTTCTGGCCTCTGCAAGTGTGATGTCCCTTCCTATGGTCTTACCTAGTATGTCCACCATGGACACTGGTCCCAGTCCAGGCCTCCTGTTACAACCGTCAGGGATGTTTCACCTGAACATTGTGGGCCTCAAGTTGACCGCATGATTTCTCCAATTCCAACAATGGCTAGATATTCCAGGTTTTCCTCCCCAAATTCCCAGATTCTTTTTTCATATCACAAATCTTCGACTAAGAAGATTTATAAGAGTAAATGGAAGAGGTTTTTCTTTTGGGCTCATCAGAAAGAGTTAGGTCCTTTCACTGCTCCACTCTCTGCTGTTTTAGATTTCTTTTCCTTAATCTTACAAAGTGGGGCATGTTTCTTCACCATCAAAGTTCATTTAGCAGCCGTCTCCAACTACCACTTTGGAGATAATGGTTCTCCTTTGGCTTCATCCAAATTATGTAAGATTTTTCTTAAAGGTACGTTTGTACTTAGACCACCAATCAGGGACCCCACTCCACCTTGACACCTGACTTTGGTATTACAGACTTGGGTGCATTCACCTTTTGAACCTTCAGCTAAAGTAGACCTTAAGCTTCTGTCTTGGAAAATGGTCTTTCTGATGGCCATAACTTCAGCAAGACGAGCTTCTGAACTTCAAGCACTCGTTACAAAACCACTGTGTTTGATATTTCACAAAGATAATTATTTTACTCACTAATCCTTCCTTTCTACCTAAAGTTGCTTCTGAAACAAATATCAGACAAGTGATCAATTTACCAGTTTTCTTTCCTAAATTTGACAATAATGGAGAATATACCCTTCATCTCTTAGATGTACATAGGCAACTTCACTTTTACCTTTGCAGGACTAAGGAATTTAGGAAAACCTATCAATTGCTTGTCTCCTTTTCTAGCAGTATGATGGGAAAACCAGTCTCCAAAACTAAACTAGCCAAATGGATAACAGATGGTATTTCTTACGTTTATTTCTTGAGAGGCTTAACCTTGTCAAGACAACCAAAAACACACTCAACAAGCTCAATAGCCACATCAGTTGCATTTTGGGCTAGAGCCTCCATTGATGACATTTATGCAGCTGCCACATGGTCTAATGCTCATGCTTTTATAGCTCATTACAAATTGGATATCATCTACAGAAATAGATCTGCATTCAGTTCTGCGTTCTCCGGAACATCCTTCCATGAGGGCCACCCAAGGTTACAGTAGTTAGGGACTCTTTTCCATTCATTGAGGAACGAATGAAAATGACATTAAATATAAAAGTTATGCACTCACCATGCATCTGTGTTGTCCTTTTTCATTCTTCTTCAACTTCCCCCACCTTCCCCTTATCCATATCTTTGGGAGAGACCTAACAGAGTTATTGTTAGGAACCATAATTCTTGTTTGAGCTCCTGATCTTTCAGCTTCACCTTTCTGTCATAGCAATATTGAAATACTTTGTTGTGATATTGTATAATAGCAGCAAACTCGATCTGAGGTAACACATGGTCAGGGGCATTATGGGTGAGGGAGGAGCTCGAGAGTCAGATCCTAGAATTTAAGTGAGAAACAGCCTTAGCCCTGGTGGAGAATGGCCTCCCTTAAAAGGAAGGCATAAACAAAGTAAATAAATACTCCAAATGTGCAGCCTGGCTGAGCACACTGAGAGGGTCAGTGGCTGCCGAGGGTGTCTAGATCGTGTTGGTGCCTCAAGATCCGAGGATCAAACTCTCAATTGTCAGTGTCTCCAGTGCGAGTGTGCCAAACTGACAATCCTGGAGAAAGACAAAATCACAGACAGTACCTCTAAGGAGGGTTGGTCAGTCATAAGATCACCCATGGAAGAAGAAAGAGATTGTCTGCGTCTTGTTTTTGTTCACTGAGTTTTTGTCTGAATTTCTTTCTGTATTTGTCTACTGAGATCGAGCTACAGGCTTTCACCACTGATTACCTGGTATCTCGTACACAACTTTGAGACTTTCTAGGAGTTTCATTCTGTCTATGATTTTGTCTTTCCCCAGGACTGCTATTCTGACCAACCCTCCTTGGAGGTACTGACCAACCCTCCTTGGAGGTATTGTCTGTGATTTTGTCTTTCTCCAGGATTGTCAGTTTGACACACCTGCACTGGAGACACTGACAATTGAGAGTTTGATCCTCGAATCTTGAGGCACCACCATGATCTAGATCCTAGAATCTAGAGAAAGTGGCTACGTCTGATCCGATGATTGGATCCAAACCCGTTCATTGAGGAAAAATGAAAATGGACAACACAGATGCATAGTTATGGTGAGCACATAACTTTTATTTTGCATTACCGAAAGTAACAGTATATGGTATTATTTGCTGGTTTTCACTGTATATTAAGTTTCTTTTTCATTTAAACATGAACTTTTATCAGCCAGCATGTAAGATTAAATACTTAATTCTTCACTGATGGTTACTGATCTTAATGGTTTTACATCACATAACACATAAATTTCCTTTTCTGTTTGTTAGCCATTTAGTTCTCCCAACTCCCACCTCCATCTACACTATCATAGTATCCTTATTAAAGGCAATTTAAATATAGTTTACAGTTTGTGAACAGGAGCTTCTATCAGACGACATGCAGTATAGGTTTCCAATATAAACTTTCATTTTAAATAACATTTTGACATTTGATACTTATACTGTTATATTTATATTAATCAAGTAGATGTCCTAACTGAAATAATTGTTGCAGTATCAATAACAGATGAGAGTTATTGTTGCTGACGTCAGGCTGGGGACCAAATTTTTACATTTCCGAGGGTGTATGTCTGATGTATGAACTCATCTCATGTGCCTCAGGGTATAAGGACAGATGTACGTACGAGATCCTCAGACTGTCTCACCACCAGACCAAAGACAGGTCGTGCACCCGTTGGACTGTTGTGCATTTGGTTATTGATACCATTACCTCACTAATCATTGCGAGATAAGTTCCCGGTTGGGGAGCCTCCCTTTTCTTGATTCTTAGACTGTGGTTTAAATTTGTTAGTGAGGAGGGGTAAGTGTGAATGTTGTAAGCAGACTCCATACAAGAACTTGCACAATAAGTGCCTTTCTTTGCTTAGGCCCAGAACATGACCATAAATCCTTCTGCATTTGTAAGTCTTTTGTACCCAAGACCCACAGATTGAGACTTTCCTTGCTTAATACCTTTCTTGAAACTCAGCAATTGAAACAACTAGCTCAGTCTAAGATGGCAGACTCTCCAACTTCTGGAGTCACTCTTCTGCCTAAGAAGAAACTCAAGAGACCCCAAGGTGATTCGCAGTCCAATGTTTCTGAGTCAGACCTAACTGCTGAGGTGGTCGAACCTGCAAAATATCAGATTACCTCTCAGGTGCCTGTTACTAAGACCTTCTTGAAAACTGGTATGGACACTAAGGCCTTACAGAGTGCAAATAACTCAGACAAACCACGTCTTATCATCTTGGAGGGCCTGTACAGAATCCTTCACATCCTTGTATATGAAGAAGTCTCTGGTACATTTATTGAAATGAGACAAGGTACCGAACCTCCAAGGCTCATGCAGGTGAACATCACCCCTAAAAAGAAAAAAAAAATGAGCATGTGATATCTCCTACCCCTTCCAAAGAAAAAGAATGGATGGACTTCTTTCACGGCTTTTTTAAACCATCATGGTCCTGAAGCCTCCTTTTGTGACCCAGCTAACTCAAACCACACCACAAAAACACTCTTCTTCCTCTGAAGAGGATCCATAACCAGATTGCAATCATTCACTGGATTACTTTGCAACTCGTGTCCTGAGCAGGTCTCGTCAGATAAAGGGGACTCTGTTTCACTTGACTCTTCCTTGGAAGAGGCTTCCTTTTTAGAAACTGTCCAGAGCATGATGAGACACTTTGAATGGCAGTCAAGACAAAAGTACAAAAAAGATACAACAGCCTTCTGGAGATGGGAACTATGGCTCTTTCACTAGTCCCTCCAGTCCTCGAGCCTTACCTGGATGCCTTACATTCTTCTTCCTTAACACCTGACTGTTAGTCACCTCCTCCCAAAAGACCAGACAGGTTTTATAAGGTCCCTAATGAGCTGAAACACCTGTATAAAAATCCTGTGGCTGACCTTGCAGCAGTGTCTCTCTGCTTGGATAAGCCATCCAAGGTGCTTCCCACTGCTGTTGCCCTCCCCTTAGAAAAGGACAGCTGGGCCATTGATTGGTGGGGTAAGAAAGTCTACACCTCCTCCACTCTAGCATTCAGAGCTATTCATTTTCAAACATATATGACTAAATACCTGATGTGATATTGCCAATCTCGCATTTATTCTCACTGATGGGTCAGCTGTAATCCATCGGATCCGTCTCAGCCTTTTACAGAAGCTCGAGGCCTTCAGCAAAGCTCATGGGTATTTTACCTTATCATTAATGCAGTTCCCTAACTCCCTCAGATCTCGTTTGCCATCTGTGAAAGAGGTTCTGAAGCAAGCTCTGGGCTGTTTTCTTTTTATTGTTAAAATCATCATGTTAAGTTGTCAATCTCGCCTTCATTCTTGCTGGATGGGTTCGGAGCCGATCCTTGGCTCCGACTCGGCCACTTACTAAAGCTCGAGAGCTAATTTTACCGGCTCGAGGCAACCCTATATCCCATAATGCAAGCCGATGACTACCCAGATCTCATTTGCCGCTTTCGCTTGCGAGGTGCTTTTTTTTTTTACCGGCTCCTGGTAAGTTTTTCAAATTTCAGACTTTCAGTCTCCCCCCTTTAGTTTTAGTCACTACTGTTGTTGTGTAAACTCTTAACGATTAGTTTAACCCTATTTCCATTAGTGTTCCCTATTTTTCCAGTTATTTATCCCTTCCCCTAAGTTAGGCCTTAAGCCTTCCCCTTTCCTAATTTTTTGTCAGGGATTCTGTGTGGTGTTTGGGTGTGTTTGTATCCCTGTTTTAATTTTTATTGGATTGGGTGTTTATTGTGTGTGTGTCTGTGTTTTTTGTCACTTAGTGTTTCCTCGACACAGTTATGTCGAAGGACACAAAGGTCTCAGGCTTCAAGAAGTGTGACTCGTGCTGTCAGAAGATGTCTCTGACAGATGGTCACACTTCTTGTGTTTACTGCCTGGGACCTCTGCACCTGCAGGACTCTTGTGCTGTCTGCCATGCCTTCAGCCCAAGAGTCCTGCAGGAGCGCAGAAATAAATTAATACTCAGGGGCTTATTAAAGCCTGAGAGCTCCCGGACTAAGTCGGCTCCGGGGAAGCCCTCAAAACCAGTTAAGCCTTCGGCAACAAGCCCTAAGCCATCGGCTACTGGTTCGTCTTCTGTGACGAGATCGGCTCCGGCCGGAGCCGATCCTTCTATGTCACAAGCTACAGTATCAGCTCCATCCGGCGCCGATACCGCTAAATCTGGGCACTCAGTGTCAGCTCCGGCTGGAGCCAACGTATCCTCGGCTCCTTCGGCTCCACCTATCTCAAGAAAGAGATCAGGATCCCCTTCGTTGGAGTCGATACATTCGGCTCCGAGATCACCCCTGCTCTTGGAGCGGAGCCATCAGAGCCAGTCTTCTCGGTCGTCCAGGCTGTCCGTCCACGACCTTGAGAGAGTGGTGAGTAGACTATTAAAGTCTCAGGCATTGGCCCAAATGCTCCATAGCCCATCTCAACAGACGGTAGCTATTACACATCCACCTCACATTCCTCCTTCGACTCTCTTACAGAGCTCGGAGCCGGAGCTCCTTGGAGCCTTGACTGTTGTGACTTTGGAGCCGATACCACCCCCCTTCGGCTCCGTCGTCCTCTGCTCTTGATCTCCTCCTTGATGCCTTCATTGGAGGGATCCGGGTGTCTGGTCTCTCTCGTCGACTCCGAGGGGGTGAGTGGCATCGGACCCTTGTCCGACCCCGTTCTCCCTCTCGGAGCTTCGGCGCTGGTGAGCTCAGCCCCGACATCAGCCTCGGAGCCGTCCCTGTCGGTGCGGCCTGGGGTTCCTATCTCTTCGGAGCGGGAGCCTTCTGGCCTCTCTGACGGGGGAGCCTTCGAGGTGATGAGGAGTGTACCAGCCCTAGGGCGTAGTCAACGGTCAGTTCCATCAGCTCCTCCCACTACAGTGCCTGCTGACGTCTCTTCCCACTCTCTTGCTCCCGGACCTAGAGATCCAACGCCTCAGGTTTCCCCACTGGGAATATCTTCCTCTTCCGAGGCTTCTCCTGACCCGTCAGGTGAACTTCCGCGTAAGAGGACATGTAAGAGGAAACATCTAGACTCCCCCGAGTCTATTACATCCGATACTGACTTGGATGAGTCGGAGGGATCCCCAAGGTCCCCCTCTGAGGATGTCTCTTTCTCAGACATCCTTGAACAGAGGGGGAACTGGCCTTCCCTTAATCCTTCCGAGGACGAGTCGGTATACCTGGAGGCGTTCGGGTCTCGACCCTCCACCTCCTGGGTGTCTCCGCCTTTTGACCCTCTTATGGACGTGGTGGCTCGGAAGGCGTGGATGGCCCCGGATTCGGTGGAACCCATTCCTCGGAGGCCTTCTAAATTCATCACGGCCCCACCTGATAGGCAATATTTGACAAAAGGTGTCCTGGTTGATGCCATGGTGGTGGCTGCAGCCACCAAGAAGGAACTAGCTGATCCTTCAGTACCTGTCCATCCTCCTAACAAGGATTCCAGGACTATGGATAGGTACGGCAAGCGGATTTTTCTTCAGCGACCTTTGCCATGCGGTCGCTGAACTACTTGTGTCACTTCACCCGCCTTCAAAGAGATGTTCTTAAAGAGTTGGGAGAAGTTTTACAGGATCCGTCAGATGCTGGGTCCCAGGATAAAATTAACTCACAGCTAGGAATCCTAAACTCCATTGTTAACTCCTCCATGCGGCTCATTTCTTATGCAGCCGATGGAGCGAGTAGGGCCGCAGGCACAGGAGTGGCTTTAAGGCGTCAATCCTGGATGCGGCTTTGTAATTTTGCAGACCCCTGCAAGGCGTCCTTCACAAACTCTCCTTTTGATGGTTTGACCTTGTTCGGACCTCAAGTGAAAGACACCTTGACTAGATGCGAACAAGATGGCAAGACTCTTTCTGCCGTAGGAGTGCATTTCTCCACCCCTTCAAGACCTTACCCAAAAGGTCAGAAGGGAGGGAAAATGTGGTTCCGCAAATCTCAAGGAGTCACGCCTGATGCACGAGGTCAGTTTACCCCCAGAGGCAGAGGGGGTAACAACAACAGATGCCGCCCTAGGGGCAGAGGGGGTCCGCAGAATCAGGCTAGCATGGAGCCTCTCTCTGACAAACCCTTCCAGCATCCCTGAGATGTTGCCCGATTGTCCACCTTCGGAGGCAGTCGGGGGAAGATTATCGGGGGAAGATTATCGCTGTACCCAAAAGCCTGGCTTTCCCTTTCTCAAGACAAATGGGTACAGTCGATCATATCTGAGGGTTACAAAATTCCCTTTATTCAAACCCCAGTTCAGCAAAAGGGAACCCTTCCAGACGTTCCACCTGGTCTAAGGGAACTAGCAGTACCAGTGATATCAAAACTGCTAGCAAAAAGAGCCATCCAGCCAGTCCCAGCAGACCAAATAGGATCCGGAATCTACTCAAGGTTCTTTTTAGTACCAAAAAAGACAGGGGACTGGAGACCAATATTAGATCTCAGCAAACTAAACAAGTTTGTAAAGAAAACAAGATTCCGGATGGTCACGCTTCAGTCCATTCTACCCTTTCTGGGCAAGGACAATTGGATGTGCTCGGTAGACCTTCAGGATGCGTACTATCACATAAAAATTCACAGGCGCTCCAGAAGGTTTCTCCGCTTTCGGCTGGGGACCATTCACTTCCAATTCAGAGCCCTGCCATTTGGACTCACTACAGCCCCCAGAGTGTTCACCAAATGTATGGCAGCGGTTACGGCTCACCTGAGACGTCAAGGATTCCAGGTGTTTCCATATCTAGATGACTGGCTCCTCACTGCCACCACCAGGCATCAACTTCTCCAAGCCAGAGATTATACCATTCACATTTGCAGAGGGCTAGGGATTTCTATAAATTTCGAAAAATCTGCCTTGTCGCCCTGTCAATCTATTACCTTTATAGGCGCCAAATTGGACACCGTACAACTTTCAGCAAAGTTAACAGACCAAAGGATCTTGGATATTCAAAACCACATCCATGTGATTCTTCACAGCGACAAAATTCAGGCCAGATTTGCTCTGAAAGTATTGGGTCTTATGGCGGCAGCCATAACACTTCTTCCCCTTGCCTGCTTTTACATGCGTCTCCTACAATGGATGCTGTTCGCCCAATGGTCCTTTCAACGACTTCCCATGCGTCACAGGATCATAATAGCTCCAATTTGCAAAAGGCATCTGACCTGGTGGATATGGTCCCCTCAAGTCCATCAGGGTAGACCCTTTGTTCCTCCCGCCCCCGGTCGCCACGGTTACATCGGACGCCTCCCTGATCGGGTGGGGTGGGGGGGCATTATCAGGGCAGGATGGTCCATGGCACTTGGCAACCTTTCGAATGCCACCTGCACATAAATGTCCTGGAGATGAGAGCAGTGCTTTTAACGTTGCAAGCCCTCCACGACTCTCTTCCCCTGGGAACTATTGCAGTCCAAACGGACAATATGTCCGTAGTGTGGTATATCAACAAACAGGGCGGAACCAAGTCCTATCCACTGTGTCGAGAGGCACTCAGACTTTGGCAGTGGGCAATCTCTTCTCAGCGGTTTCTGATAGCAACGCATATCCCCGGGAAATCCAACATCATAGCGAACAGGTTGAGCAGAGCTATTCTCATGCCTCACGAGTGGTCTCTCAAACAATCTGTGACGGAAGAGATTTTTCAGAAGTGGGGCCTTCCTTGCTGCGATCTTTTGCTACCCTCAAAACAGCAAATGCCCGACTTCTTCTCTCTCTTCCCCTTCCAGGCCATCCCCCCAGAGACGCTCTAATCCAAGATTGGCCCCGGGGACTTCTCTATGCCTTTCCTCCTTTCCCTCTAATACCACAAGTAATTCAGAAAGCAACCGCCTTGAGAGCCAAGATGATTCCCATTGCCCCTTATTGGCCTCGACAGATATGGTTTCCGTTCCTACATCGTTATCTTTTGGTACAGCCATGGCATCTGGACCCAGTTCCAGATCTTCTGACCCACCAGTCGGGGCAGCTGCACCAATCCATACCTTCTCTCAACCTCACTGCTTGGTTGCTCCACTTCCATCCCTAGCCAGGCTTCCTATGATTTCTAATCCCGTCCGGGATATCATAGTAGCTTCCCTTAAATCTTCCACCAGAAGGATTTACACTAGTAAATGGCAACGTTTCTCCTTCTGGGCAAAAGCTAGGAACATAGATCCCTTTACTACTCCGATTCATTCGGTCTTGGACTTCCTAGCCGAGATTTTTCATTCAGGATCTTCTTCCTCCACAGTAAAAGTTCAGCTGGCAGCCATTTCAAATTTTCATATTGGCTTGTTGGACCACAACATCATGTCACATAAACTTTGCAAGGCATTTCTTAGAGGTATATTTTTACTTAAACCTCCGATTAGAGACCCCCCACCACAGTGGGATCTAAATTTAATTTTAACATCCTTGATTCTTCCCCCTTTCGAACCTGCGGCTACCTGTTCATTGAAATTTCTTTCCTGGAAGACACTCTTTCTAGTCGCCATTACTTTTGCCAGGAGAGTATCTGAGCTTCATGCCCTCTGCATTCATCCTCCCTACTTAATCTTCCACAAAGACAGAGTTTCTCTAAGGACTAATCCATCTTTCTTACCCAAAGTGGCATCGCAGACAAACTTAAACCAATCTGTTGATCTTCCAGTTTTTTTCCCAAATTATTCTAATAGAGCGGAACAAAAACTACATTATCTCGATGTTCACCGCCAACTCATATATTATCTGGACAGAACCAAACATTTTAGGAAATCTGATCAACTGTTTTTATCCTATGCAGAGAACAGGAAAGGCCTTCCAGTATTCAAGGTAACCCTATCTAGATGGCTGTCTTCTGTGATTACATGCATTTATCAGCTCAGAGGTAAAGAGTTGATTTCTAGGCCAAAAGCCCATTCTACCAGAGCACTAGCTACATCTACAGCTTTTCAGGCTAGACTTCCAATAGACACTATTTGTGCAGCAGCCACATGGGCCTCTCCTCATACCTTTGTTTCGCATTACAAATTAGACTTGGCCTCCAGAGACAGAGCAAATTTTGGTTCCACCGTTCTCAAGAGTCTGTTCCATTGAGCCACCCAGGATAGAGGTGCTAGGGACGCGGTCCCATCCAGCAAGAATGAAGGCGAGATTGACAACTTAACATTGAGAAGTTATGTACCTACCATAACGTTCCATGTTAGTTGTCTTCTCTCGCCTTCTTTCTTGCGTCCCGCCCACCATCCCCCTAGCCTGGTCAGACTGAGAAGACTGTTCCTCTTCCTTGAAGAGTCTTCATCCAATTTTCCAGCTAATCAGCTTACTAGTGTCACTAGATCAGGTTGGTCTTTTTCGGGGGATTACCTCTTCCTCCTCCTCTCCAGTTGGAGGAATATATTGCATAATTTCCTTAGCTACCAAACGAGATCTGGGTAGTCATCGCCTTGCATTACGGGATATAGGGTTGCCTCGAGCTGGTAAAATTAGCTCTCGAGCTTTAGTAAGTGGCCGAGTCGGAGCCGAGGATCGGCTCCGAACCCATCCAGCAAGAAAGAAGGCGAGAGAAGACAACTAACATGGAACGTTATGGTAGGTACATAACTTCTCATTTTCAAACTATCTTTTGTATTATTAGCTAGTTTAATACAGTTTAATATAGTTTTTATATATATTTCCTTAGCCTTTTCGACTGTAGAGAGTGAGTGTTAATCCCTTTGCTTTCCCTGTTAGCGTCCGTTTAAGATAGAGGACATCTAATAACGTCCCATTTAAGTTAGAGAACATGTATCCCTCTAATTCTTATTCCCTTCCTCTCTTTTGTCGTCCATCTGAGTTAGAGGACGATGTATTCTTCAAGAAAAAAAAGTGTCTTATTTTTCTGAAACTTTTACGTCCGTTTAAATTAGAGGACTTTTTCTGTTGTGTGTGTGTGTGTGTGTGTGTGTGTGTGTGTGTGTGTGTGTGTGTGTGTGTGTTCTCTTTTATTTCTATTTTGCTAGCTGTTAAGAATAACTCAAAAACAAGAAGGGAAACCTTATTGGTTTCAAGTAATATGAGTAGTGTGGGAATAAGATGCCTAAGTGATTCCACACTTTATGTGTGTAGTGCTTGAGGCCTCTTCATCTACAAGAGTCTTGCTCCTTTTTCCATGGTTTTAGCCAAAGGGCTCTTATAGAGTGCAAAAACAAACTTATTTTAAAGGGACTGCTGAAAAATCCTTTCTCTGAAGCTATCTCTCCAGAGTGCGCAACCACTTCCAAGTCTGACAAACCTGACAAATCACTGAAACATTCTGCTTCGGTGTCAAAGTCTTCCTCAGAGCCGAAGGAAAAGGCTCCTAGACTGTCTGCTCCAACAGAACTCTCAAAGCAGACAGTTGTTTCTGGATCCAAGAGTTCATCAGAGCAGCTGGAATCCTTGACTCTGACCTCTTGGGCTCCAGCTGAATTTAGATATTGAAGCTGCTCCCCTTCATGGCAACCAATACCTTCTCAGCTCCCATCTCCCTTTTTGACAAAATCAAGGTCTCCAGCCCTTTCTACTCGCTCTACCAGGAGTTTATCCAGTGATGATGTGGACAGGGTAATGCAGAGGCCTCTAAAGACACTGGTCTTGGCCTTGCTGTTACTGGACCTGAACCCAAAGGAATCGGATCAGATGAAGTCCTCCCCATTGGCTCCTGTTCCTCCTCCAATCTGTCCCCTGGTTTCGGAGCCAGGTGATTTCGGATGTCCAGCTTATGTCTGTTTCAGATCCAGGACCCCCTTAGATTCCTCAGATCCGATGTCTGCCCTGAGCTTTTCTGCCCAGTCGAAGCAGGAAACCTCTAGAGGCCAACACTCCCTGGTTGGGTCCACGGAGCCTGTTCAGATCTCTCCAGATCCGACCCAGCCTCTGGGGGCTTCAGCTCAGGTGAGTTTGGTTCCTGCCTGTGCCTCTGTCTCCTACGCCGGAGATTTCTTCGGCCCTTTTGTCGGATCCGGTCTTTTCTTCGTATCAGGGATGACTGCCTTTGCGGTTATGAGGAGGCTTTTGACTACATCCCAGTTTCAGACACAGTCTATCTCGGATCTGCCTCCCAGTTCTGTGCATGTGTCTTTACCTTCTGACATAACCTCTCCACAGGACTGCAGATACCCCAGGCCTCAGGATATCCAACAGGGGACCCCCCCTCCAAAACATTTCCAGTCTACCCCACTGAGGAGGTCCCCCAGAAGAGGAATTGCAAGTGGAAGCATCTTGACTCCCCAGAGGAGTCGATCACATCTAATACTGACCTCGATGAAGCAGAAGTCCCAATGGTCATCTCCTGAAGATGTCTCTTTTGGAGACATCCTGGAAATTTTAAAGCAGAGAGGTGACTGGCAGTCCCCATCCTCTTCAGCTGAGGAGTCAGTGTTCCTGAAGGCTTTCAGGTCTCACCCCTCAACCTCTTAGGTGACCCCTCCTTCTGATGAGCTTATTGATTTAATCTCTCGGAAGGCTTGGGAGACTCCAGATTTCATACAGCCAACTCCTAGGAGGCCAAATAAGTACATTACTGCCCCTAAGAACAAGCCATTCTTAAATAAAGGTGTAACAGTTGATGCCATTGTCAAGCCAGGGGCCAATGAAAAGGAACTATCTGAGACCAGTTCTTCTATCCATCCCCCGAGTAAGGATTCAAGGACCATGGCTAGGTATGGAAAGCGCATCTTTTCGTCAGTAATCTTTGTCTTATGGTTGCTAAACTACTTAACCAACTTTACCGGATTACAGAGGGATCTGTTGAAGGAACTTTCAGACTCTCTCCAAGGAGCTGTAGCTGACGCGTGGGCAGATAAAGTCACCACTCAGATCACCACCCTCAATTCAGTCGTAAACTCTTCGTTGAGACTCATATCATATGCAGCAGATGGAACGAGTAGGGCTTCTGGTTCAGGTATCTCTTTTAGGAGGCAGGTCTGGATGCGCCTTTGCGATTTCATGGAGCCCTTCAAGTCTTCCTTCATTAATACCCCTTTTGATGGCTCTTTTCTTTTTGGGCCTAAAGTAAAAGAAACGCTTACCAGGTGTGAAAAGAAAGGCAAGACCTTGCCTGCCGTTCTACATTTTTCCACTCTTACCAGAACCTTTCCCAAAGGTCAGAGAGGTCATAGGAAGATGTGGTTCAAAAAAATCATAAAGATCTTTCCAGGACACACAGGGTGAAAGTTCCCCTAGAGGCAGAGGAGGAAACAATAATGGGAGATGGCACCCTCATGGCAGTGGAGGCCCGCAGAATCAAGGCTGTAGAGACTCTTTGGTAGGTCCTTTCAACACTCCTGAAGGGGTGCCTGATTGCTTGCTTCTGGAGGCAGTTGGAGGGGGTGATTGTCTCTGCACCACAAAACCTGCCAAATGGTAACAAATGACAAATGTGTGCAGAAAATAATGTCTAGGGGATATAGTATTCCCTTCCCCTTCCCCGCTCCCACAAACAAATCAGTTCCAGACGTTCCACCCAGTCAAAAGGAACAAGCAACCTTAGAAATTCAAAAGTTGCTAAGAAAAAAGAGTCATCCAAGAAGTCCCCACAGACTAGAGAGAATTCAGAACATACTCAAGGTTCTTTTTAGTTCCAGAGAAAACAAGGGACTGGAGACCCATCTTGGATCTCAGCTATCTAAACAAATCTGTGAAAAAGACCAAGTTACGAATGGTGACACTGCAATCAATACTTCCTTTCTTGGAAAAAGACAATTAGATATGCTCTATAGACCTTCAGGATGCATACTACCATATACAAATGGAAAGGCGATCCAGAAGGCACTTGTGCTACTGGCTAGGAGCCAGTCACTTCCAGTTTCAAGCTCTGCCCTTTGGTCTCACTACAGCCCCCAGAGTGTTCACCAAATACATGGCAGTAGTGGCGGTTCATCTGAGACGCCGAGGAGTCTTGGTGTTTTCATATCTGGACGAATGGCTCATAACCACCCCAACCAGGCATCTTCTACTACAAGCCAGGGACTATATTCTACAACTCTGTTCCTCCCTAGTTATTACTATAAACTATGAGAAATCTGTTCTAGAGCCACGTCAGAGCTTGGTCTTCATAGGAACAGAGATAAACACAACTACAGTGATAGCAAAACTTCCACAAGACAGAGTAGACGATCTTCGCCATTATTTAAGACTGTTAATCAGGAAGAAACGAGTTTCTGCCAAGCTAGTTCTCCAAGTACTGGGGAAAATGGCTGCTTCATTTATTCTCATTCCACTAGCTCATCTCCATATGAAAATGGTCACTTTCGACACAATGGTCAGATCTAGAACTTCCTGTGACACACAAAATCAGGATAACCAATTCCTGCAAAAAGGATCTCCAGTGGTGGATTTATTCTCTTAGGTTATCTCAAGGTGGTCACTTTATCCCACCTCAGCCCCAAGCCACAGTGACCACAGACTATTCCCAGATAGGATGGGGCGGGGGTAATTATCTCTGGAAGACAGTTCAAGGCATCTGGCAACAATATGAGGCTCATTTGCACATAAACGTCATGGAGATGAGGGTGGTGCTTTTGGTGTCGCAAGCATTTCAAGACTCACTCCCTCTTGGAATGATACCAATCCAATTAGACAACATCTGTGGTCTGGTACATAAACAAATGGGGGGACCAGATCTTACCCCATTTGTTGAGGAGCCCTGACGGTCTGGCAGTGGGCAACAACTTCCAACTGTTTTCTGATAGCAGTGCACATTCCAGGGAAATCCAGCATAATTGCAGACAAATTGAGCAGAGCCATTTTGTGGCCGCACAAGTTGACCCTCAGTCAGAAAGTTGTGGAAGAGATCTTCCAAAAATGGGGCCAGCCTTGCTGTGACCTCTTTGCATCACCCACCAATGCCAAATGCAGCAACTATTTTGCCCTGATCCCTCCTGCTGGGGAGCCACCAAGGGATGCATTTGTTCACAATTGACCCCCGGAACTTCTTTATGCTTTTCCGTCAATTCCTCTGATTCTCACATTTTTGCAGAAAACAAGTTTGTTGGAGACGACAATAATCCTAATTGCACCCTACTGGCCTTGACAGATTTGTTTTCCCCTTCCTTCAGAATCATGTGCGGGATGAAACATGGATTCTGGACCCTGCTCCGGACCTACGTACTCACCCGTCAGGGGTGGTTCATCCCAATCTGGAAAGTCTCAAAGTGACAGCTTGGCTGCTCCAGATGTTCTTCGTGTTTCACTGTTGCAGTCATCACATTTGGGTTATCCCTTCCAGGGTAGCCCTCAGTCGGCCCGAATACCAGAGGCTTAGTATTTCTGCGTTGGTTGCTGTCACTCCAGGACTGACGTCAGGTCGTCAGTGTTATAAATTAAGGCTGCAGACGCCATTACATTAGTCTTTCTTACCGAGGAGCAGGAAGCAGAAGCAGTTCGCATGAATGCTGGTCGGCCGCTACCTGAATTTTTCGTTTCCGAAATTGAAGTTGAAGTCTTCTAAAGCTAAGTACCCCATTGGGGATTCTATTTTCTTGCTCTAACCAATGTCAGAAAAAGTTAACAATTGTCTCGCTTGTGGAAAGCAAATACCACACTGAGATTTTCATTCCTACTGCATCACTTGCTTAGGCCCAGACCACGACGTCCCCCACTGTCACTTTTGTGCTCCGTTCAATGCCAGAACTATACATTGTCGGGCCCTTATTGTAGCTAGATATTTTCGCTCTCAGTCCTCGAATTCCGATATGGCTTCGGTAAGCCATCTGACAGCAGATCTTCTGAAAAAAACATAAAGATAAAGACAGAGACAGACCGCACAGGTCCAAAACTGCCGACGATGCTTCCGTTAAGCTAGTCGTCAGTTCTCCAGTCCTCGGTGAGGCGCTTTTGCAGCCCCCGATGCCTGCTTCTGTGGATTCGCAAGCCACTACAGAGACCCTTTTGGAGTTGAGTATGCCACGGGACTCTTTATCGACTAAGGATCCTGCGGATGTCTCTACCTTGGATTGGTCCGGAGCCACTGAGCAGGCACCGGCTTCTGAGTAAGTACTTTGCACTACCGATTCTCAACACAGACCAATGACTTCTTTCGCGTCTACCACTCTTTCGAAAACTACCGAGTTTCCAAGGCCCAGGGTATGAACCACACCCAAGAAACCGACGACCCAATCTCAGGCACCTGTTTCCTTGCCTCAGTCTCAGATGCTTAAAATGGCAGAAGACCTTATAATGCTTATCAGGGGAAGCCAGGCTACCCCTTCCAAAAGAAAAAGAGATTTTCCCCCAGTAGTTTTATCTGTACAGGAGTCCGATGACTCTGATGCATCTGATTATGAAGATATGCAACTCCTCTCAGCTCTTGAGAATTCTGATGCAGAGGAATCCATCCCTTCAGCATCTCCACCTGAGGACTTCTCCTTTGGGGAAACCCTACATGCCTTAAGGGAACATTTCCAATGGGAATGTCAGGATTACCCTCAGTCAAAAAAAGAGACTCAGGGAATTCCTAGATCTTCCACAGCACAGACCGCTGGCCATTCCTCCTGCCCTGGATGTTGTGGATGATGTTTTTATGGAATCCAATTTGACTCCTGACACCCTCCCTCCTGCTCCCAGGAAACTAGACAGGTACTATAGAGTCCCTGACTCTCACAAATTTCTATTCAAAAATCCTACTGCTGACCCCGAGGTTATCTGTCAAGGACCTAAAGGAATTAAAGCAACTTCTGCTAAGAATCTCACCCCCTCAGATAGGGATTCCCAAGCATTAGACAGATGGGGTAAAAAAGTATACACCCCTGCTACTCTGGCTATTAGAGCACTCAGTTGTCAGTTCCATATGCTGAAATATCAGCAACATACCATGGAACTCCTCAAACAAAAAATATTTTCCTTTCCTGCTTGTGCAGAAAATAAAGAGTTACAAGAGTTAATGCATTCTGCAAGTCAAGTAACTAGAGTTAATGCATTAACTCTAGTTACTTGAGTTACAAGAGTTAATGCATTCTGCAAGTCAAGTAACTAGAGTTAATGCATTCTGCAAGTCAAGTAACTAAGCACACCTTACAATGTGGTTTTGACGCCCGAGAAGCATCTTGCTGGGCAGCAGTCACTGGTTCTGTCCTTAGAAGGCATGCTTGGCTAAAGGAACAGCCCTTGCCAGACCATGTCAAATCCAAATTATTGGACGCACCACTGCAAAAAGACGACTAATTTGGCACTAGGGCAGAGGAAGTCTTAAAAAAGGTGGAAGAAAAAGCTAAGTCTGTGCAGACATTTAATGACTTCTTGCAGCCCAGCCACTGAGGTTCAGTAGGCATTGCCCCTCCAAGCACTGGTCCTTTCCTGCCCCCTCCAGGTCAGCTCAGCCCAGCCCAGACCCCAGGGAAACAGACCCCTCAGACGGCAGCCCCAGGGAATGCAGAGATCTATGCAATGAAGTTCCTCCTCTTCAAAACCAGGGAGTGCTAAGCCAGCCCCTCATGGTAGGAATGCACAATGACTTCACTCTTCCATTCCCTCCCTCTGCCCACCTGTTCTTGCCCCTAGGAGGAAAACTCTCCTTCCACACAAGCACCTGGGCCACCATTACCAACGACTGCAGCATCCTCAACATAGTGTCCCAGGGATACAAATTTTATTTTCACACTCTACCAATCTCAAAAGGGTTCCCAGATCTTCCCCCAAGCCAGTGGGCAAAGGCCAAAAGGCAAGTCCTTTCCCTGCTCTCGATGAGGGCAATAGAGCATGTTCCTGCAGAACAGGTAGGCCAAGGTTTCTACTCCAGAGTCTTCCTGGTCCCCAGAAAAGAGGGCATGCGGCGCCCCATCCTCGATCTATCCATTCTAAACACTTTCCTGGTGATACCAAAATTCAAAATGCTCACCCTCCAGCAACTTCTACCAATGCTCTCCAAGGATGCATGGTTAGCTACCCTAGACCTAAAAGAGGCCTACCGACACATCCCAATCAGGGAGTCTTGCAGGAAATATGTCTGTTTCAGGGTGTGATCACTGCACTTTCAGTTCTCTGCACTTCTCTTTGGCTTATCCACTGCTCCCAGACTTTTCACAAAATGTCTGGCTCCCGCCATTGCTTTTTGCAGACAAAGAAATGTTCAAATTTACCCATACTTAGATGACTGCCTGATTCAGGCAGACAGTCAGGAAAAGCTGATAAAGCACCTGACCTTTGTAAAGGACCTACTGACCTCCCTGGAGTATACTATCAACAAAAAGAAATCCAAACTAGTACCCAAGCAAAAAATTGTTCAACAAAAAGAAATCCAAACTAGTACCCAAGCAAAAAATTGTATTCTTGGGATCAAGCCTGGACACGGCATCCTAGATGCCATTCCTTACACCAGAAAAACAAACCTACCTGAAAACCTACTTCTCAACTAACCTTCAGACCCAAGTTATCCGCAAGGAAAATCCTGCAAGCTCTGGGGTTCATGGCTTCTTGCATTCTCCTCATTCCATATGCCAGACTCCATATGAGGAAACTACAGTGATACCTAAAAAGCCTTTGGTTTCAACACTCCCAAGACCTGGAAACTCTTATACCAATGATGCCTTGCTTAAGGAAAGAATTCCTTTGGTGGGCAGCAGCATGCAACCACAACAAGGGACTACCCTTCTCAAAACTCCACGCCAACCAGACCCTCACCACAGATGCATCAGACTATGCCTGGGGTGCACACCTGGTGCATTCAGGGCCAGTGGAGCCCAAACCAAATACATCTGCACATCAACTAAAAAAAGATGTTAGCTTTTCAGCAAGCTCTGACAGAACTTCAGACCCCTACTCTCCCCGGGGCCTCTACTGATCAAAACAGACAACACCACTGTGATGTGGTTTATCAACAAGCAGGGAGGGACTCACTCGTACCCTCTGTACATGCTCGCTGTGACCCTTTGGCACACAGCCTCAGCCATGCAACTACACCTGCTAGCACAATTCCTGCCAGGCTCTCTAAAGTCTCTGGCAGACAACTTAAGCAGAAATCTTCTGGACCCACACGAGTGGCAGCTAGACCAAAGAACCTTCACTCTTGTAACCCAGAAATGGGGCACCCCGAAGGTCGACCTCTTTGCTTCCCACTCCAACCATCGGCTCAGCAAATTCTGCACCAGGGAACCTCACAGCAAGGCCTGGAAAGTGGATGCTGTATCCTTTCAGTGGGTCAACCTCTCAGTCTATGCATTCTCCCTTCTACCGCTCATTACAAGGGTACTGCTCAAAATGCCAGCACTGGTACCCTCTGCTGTGAAGCCTGTCACCACTGCCACCATGGCATCTCCCTCAGATCCCAACACTCCTGACCCAGAGGGATGGAGAATTCATGCTTCCCCAAATGCAGACCCTCAATCTGGTAGCCTGGCTTATTCCCTGACCAGTCCACAAGCTGCCAATCTAAGTAAACAAGTTCTAGATGTTATATGTGAGGCTAGACGCCCTAGCACTAGAAAGTCTTATGCTGACAAGTGGAAAAGGTTTTGTACCTGGATCCAGGCTAAGGGAGCCGGAATTGCACAGCCCTCCCTACCTCTCATCCTGGATTACCTGGCTGACCTACTATATAGGGGTCTATCCTTCTCTTCCATTAAAATTCATACCTCTGCCATCTCTGCTCATTTCACCACAGAGCCACGTCTTTCCTCACACCCTCTCATCAAACAGTTCCTAAGAGGGGCTAACAACTTGAGGCCACCCAGAAGAGCACCTACCCCAGCTTGGGACCTTAACTTTGTTTTGGAGAAACTCACCCTGCCCCCCCTTTGAACCAGCAGCATCAGCAGAATTAAAGTTCCTCTCTTGGAAGACAGCCTTGCTTCTGGCCAGCACATCAGCTAGAAGAGTATCCGAGCTACAAGCACTAATGGCTGTAGAGCCCTTCATCATTTTCCATGCTGACAGGGTCTCCCTCAGGACTAACCCATTCTTCATGCCAAAAGTGGTGCCTAGTGTGACTCTCAACCAATCCATTCATTTGCCCACCTTTTCCACTAACCCACAAAACAAGGGGGAAAGGATTCTGCACTCTCTAGATTTGCACAGACAGCTCAGATTCTACCTAGACCGGACTAAATAATTTAGGAAGACTGATCAATTGTTAGTCAGCTTTGCTACAGGAGGAGAGGGCAAGGCCATATCCAAACAAGCCATTTCCAAATGGATAGCATGCTGCTTCCATTTCTGCTATACACAGCATGGGAAACCTCCCCCCAAGGGGGTCAGGACACATTCTACCAGAGCAACCCCCACCTCTGCAGCTTTCCTCAGAGGGGTCCCCACCAGGGACATCCTGGAGGCTGCAACATGGACATCTGTACATACCTTCACCTAGCATTACCACCTGCCTATCTTCTACAAATCCAGGGCAGGCTTTGCCAAAGCAGTCTTGTAGGGCATCCTAGCCAGCCCCCAGTCTTCCTGACTGCTTCCACCCTTTTCTTCAGCTTTGGGAATCAACCCAAATGTGATGACTGCAACAGTGAAACACAAAGAACATACCTACCATAAATGTAGATGTTCAAGTGTATTCACTGTTTCAGTCCTGGTTACCCTCCCTCCATCCCCCTTGTGTCTCTCTCAATTCCTCCCTCTCTCTCTCTCTATCCTTACAAAGATGTTTTGGTATTTACTTTCTACTGGTGGTGTTCTTCCACCATAACCTAGCTCCCTATTTGGGGCTCCTGACATGGTAAGAAAAACTGATGTAATGGTGTCGGCTGACATCAGTCCTGGAGCGACGACAACCGATGTAGAAATACTAAGCCTCTGGTATTCAGGCGAATGAGGGCTACCCTGGCAGGGATAACCCAAATGTGATAACTGCAACAGTGAATATACTCGGAACATCTACATTTATGGTAAGTGCACACAACTGTACTTTCCCCTGATTGCCAGGTTTCCTCTCCTTTCGTCTCCAGTAAAACATATTTTGTTCTCTTCCCATAAATCATCTACACATAAATTGTACAGAGGTAAGTGGAAAAGATTTGTTTCTTGAGCCAGCAATAATCAAATAGATCCCTTTACTACGTCCATACATTCTGTTCTAGAATTTTTGGCGAAACTTTTCAGTGAAGGAGCTGCTGCAGCCACTATTAGAGTTCACTTGGCAGCAATTTCAAATTTTCATGTAGGAGAAAATTGTTCTGGAATCATATCAGACTTTGTAAGGCATTCTTGATGATCCCTTAATGAGGCTTCTTTTTTGATGAAATGGATGAAAACTATCATGGTGCAAATAACTATTGCACCATGCGTTCTTACGAAAGATCCTGGACTTAAAACCCTGTGGTACTTTGCTGATGGTGATGTCCAGATAATTAATACTCTGGTCTTCGACATTATGTGTGAATGAAAGGAAATCAGTTGTGTGGTTTAAATAATAAATAAATTCCTCCATATTTTCTTTTGACCCTTCCCAGATCACAAAAATGTCGTCCAAAAATCTCAAGTAGCATTTAAAAAAAAAGAAGCCTCATTAAGGGACAGGCTGTTAGGATAGCGAGGATGACATCTGACTATCAGGACCTATTAAATGAATTTATTTTCTTGGGTGAAAAGTTTGTGGAGAGAGGATACCCAAGAGAAATGGTTGGTAAAATTTTGGAGGAAGTCTACAATGGTTGGCCTTATTAGGTCAACCTTTCACAACAGTAGTAGAACCTGAGAAAGAGACAAGAAACTTTTTAGGGGCATGTGTTACTGAATATAATGGGTTTTCTGATTTGTTCACAAAAATAGTGGGAACTAATTGGTCTATATTAAAAACTAACAAAGAAGTTTATGAGGTGGTAGGTAATAGACCTCATTTTATATACAAGACAGGAATTAACTTTAAAAGATTGCTTGAAAAGGGTAATAATTTAGATAATATCAAAAAAGCAACCAGTTCATGTGGTAGGTGTGGGCAATGTTCACATATTTTTAAAGAAGAATTCATCAAATTGAAAAATGGTTTAGGTAGTATAGTCAAATTTTGTAAGGGTAATTGTCAAACCAAGATGTTAGTATATTTGGCTATCTGCACAAAGTGTTTATTGTTTTACGTAGGAAAAAACGAAAGGGCACTAAAAGACAGAATATATGGACACATATATGACATTAGAAATAGGAAAGAAACCAGTGCCCTTTATAAACACTCAGTTTTTTGTACTTCATTTAGTGGTTTCAAGTTTGGGATTATTGATTTGGTTAAAAATAACCCCAGAGGAGGGGACATGAGGAACACATTACTCAATAGTGAACTTAGATGGCAATTGAGGCTGAAGGCTAATATTAGGTCCAGGCCTGAATTAATACATTAGTATTAAGGCTATTTTAGCAGAGAGAGCAGGTAGAGTGTGATTTCATTGTTGTAGGTTACAGCATTTTAGAGTAAAAAGGGCTACATTAAATACATAAAAAAACATAATCAAGACTGAAGTTTTTTTATATTTTTTTATTTTTTATATAATGATTGTTTTAAACAATCTTTTAATTTCATTAATTCATTAATGTATTTTCTAAACTTGTGAAGTTTGTGGTGTTTGGTAAAACAACCATAGAGCCAGAAACCACTTGGTGGTGGAGCTTTAAAATTTTGTTTATTAGTTAATTAGGTTAATTAAGGTATTTTGTATAAATTAAGAGTGGCACCAGTACTGTTTTATCTGAAGAAGTCTCATTTGGCAGACGAAAGCGCTCATTTGTTGTTGGAAATAAAAGAACTGAAGATTCATTTCACTGGTGGCCTGGAACCTTTTTTGTTTTACTTTTGCTGGTTTGGACTGTTTTGTCTGTTTGGACAAAACAGAGACAATCAGAAAAACTGACCAACTATTTGTTTCTTTCAAGTTCCAAGCTGGGTCAACCAGTTTCAAAGAAAACCATTGCATCCTGGATATCGAAGGCTGTCTTGCCTTCCTGTCCAAAAGCACTTTCCACTTGGGTGGTTGCCTCTTCTGGTGCTTCCACAAGGGTGTTGATGCCAGGTCCATCTTGGAAGCAGCCAATTGGTCCTCTGTGCACACCTTCACCAAGCACTACAAAACTGACACCTTCTTCAGGTCTAGAGCTGCCTTTGCCAGAGCCGTCCTCTCTGGTCTCTTGGACAATGCCTCTTCACTCTAGCCATCCACTCCAGTTTTTTCTCTTTCATCAGCTATGGGAATCACCTGTCTGTTATGAATATTGTAATAGTGATTTCAGTTGGGATATTGTACAGTTGTGTAAGAAATTACAGTAACAGTAGATGTCCTAATGCTCACTGTTGCGGTATTCTTTCTCTCCCTCCTTCCCCTCTTCTCTCTTGTCTTTGGATCATGCACACACATAGATATCCTTTCTTGGTGGAGTTTTCTACTTGTTCGAGCTACACCCCTCCTAGTTGACCAGTTTCCTGTGTCAGTTGTCTTAACTCCACTGACTTGGAGATAGTCTGATGATCTCCCGCATAGTAACGCATGTGAGCTGAGGTCATATGTCAGACGTACGCCCTTGGGTAGATAAAGTTTTGGTACCCCAACCAGACATCAGCGATGAAAACACATCAATTATGAATACTGCATCAGTGATCAGTAGGATATCTACTGTTATGGAAAGTTCTTACATCACTGTACTTTATTTTCTGTTTAGAACATACTGATTTCAATGTTTTTTATGTCTTTCAAAATGTAACTCACTTTTGATTGTAGCACATAATTTTCCATGTAAACATTTATTGTTTGTAAGTACTATCCCCATTCATTGTTCCCAGTTCATACGTTGAAAGGTATTCACAAGGCTAACGACCACAAGGGCCTTTTTAAGCCTAGTCTCTGACAAGTTCTGATATCCTTGATAAGTATAAGGAGGGGCTTGGAAGATGAAACATTTACAAGCAGGGGTCTGGGAGATGAACCATTTACTGGTTGCTTGTGTCCATTAGAGATATAGGTGCCAAACCAGGGGTGAATTTCTTGATGTTCATCGTGCATACAGCTGCAGTCATAACAGATGGGTTCTCCTGCCGTGAGGCGGGTCCTCGGTCGGCCGAATTCCAAAGTCTAGGTCCGGCGTCGGTTTTCGTCGCTTCCTCCCTGACGTCAGTGCGACAGGGGTATAAAAGAACCAGCCAATGCCATTTTCTTCAGTCTTTCTTGCCGCGCGGTGCCCGAAGCAGAAGCAGTTCGCAAGTGCCGGTCGGCCAGCTCCTGAAATTACGAAAATTTTGCAACCAAAGTCTTCTTGAAAGCTAAGTACCCCGTTGGGGAAACTTTTCTTGCCTCAGACCGATGTCAGACAAAGTTAATAATTGTATTTCATGTGGGAAGCAAATATCGCATAAGGATTTCCATTCCCTCTGTATTCCTTGTTTAGGCCCAGACCACGATGTCTCGGTCTGTCGCTTTTGTGCTACATTCAACAAGCGCACCATTAAGCGTCGGGCGGAGTTCGCCCAGCATTATTTTGGCAAAACATTTAACTATATTATGTCGTCGGATACTCCGACTCCAGTTTTGTCTAAAAAGCGCAAAGATAAGGACCGACACACGAGGTCCGCGGCCTCTACCGACACCATGCCAAAGCCGATTACACGTGGTCCGGTTCTCAGCGAGGTGCCTACGCAGCCCCTGACTATCGACGACACTTCATTGGCGGTGTCTCCTGTGCCCGAGGTCGCAGGCTCCTCGGCCCACACCCCGACTACAGATACTGAAGCCACTCTTGGAGGTGAATCTCAAAATGTGGACAGGTCTACCTCCTCTCAAGGTGTCTTCAGACCTTCCTCTTCTTTTTCCATCAAGGATTTCACTAAGTCTAAAGCAGCCATGCATTCTAAGAGGCAAGCTACACAGGGCCCATCTCCAGGCCCCATGCCTAAAAAACAGATGCTTAAAATGGCTGAGGATTTAATTACTCTTATCAGGGGTTCTCAACCCCCCCCCGGACAAAAGGCCCAGAGTGGAGGAAGAATCCCCCTCCTCTGATCAGGGCTCCATTATATCAGAGCACTCTGATGAACAGGAACATTCTTACTCCCCTTTTGAAGACTCCGATGCAGAGGAGTCCATCCCATCAGTATCCCCCCCAGAGGATTACTCATTTGGGGAAACTTTGCATACCTTAAGGGAACACTTCCACTGGGAAGGCCAAGATTATTCAGATTCCAAGAAAAGGCTTAGGGAATTTCTCTTGCTACCTCAGCACAGGCCTCTGGCTATACCTCCTGTCTTGGACATACTAGATGATGTGTACTCGGAGGCCTGCCTTAACCCGGATTCTCTACCTCCAGCCCCAGTCAAGCCTGACAGGTACTACAGGGTCCCTGACTCACACCAATTTCTATAGAAAAGCCATGCTGCTGACCCAGTAACCATCTCACAGGGCCCCAAGGGAATTAAGGCCTCCACTGCTAAAAATCCATTACCTTCCGAGAGAGATTCCAGATCCTTAGAAAGGTGGGGAAAAAAGGTATATACCTCGGCCACCTTAACCATGAGGGCATTAAACTGTCAGTTTCATATGCTAAAGTACCAACAGTTTTTGTTATCACAATTGAGAAGTAAAATGTCACAACCTGAACAACTAGACTTGAAGGAGTTGCAGGATTTGATGCACAGTGCAGAACAAGTGGGTAAACATACCTTACAATGTGGTTTTGATGCTCTAGAGGCCTCATGTAGAGCTGCGGTTACAGGATCAGTCATACGTAGACATGCCTGGCTCAAGGAACAATCCTTACCAGATCATGTCAAAGCTAAATTACTAGATGCCCCTCTACAAAAGGATGTATTATTTGGTGCTAATGCTGAGGAGGTATTAAGGAAAATGGAGGAAAAGGCTAAATCAATGCAAACAGTGAAAGATTTTCTACAGGTACAACCCCCACGTTTCAGTAGAAATTGGCCTTCCAAAAATTGGTCTTTTCCAGCCACGGACAGACCCCAAAGAGGTAGATACAGGCGCCCGAGGGGCAGAGGGCAATCCCAAGGATCATTTAGAGGCAGACAATGGCAAGCTCCTACACAAAGAGGTGGTGAGGATAACTCGCAACCATTCAGAAAGCAAGCCCAATGACTTTCCCTTTGCATGCCAAGCAAGACTCAAATGGCAGCACCCTTAGGCGGAAAACTGGCATTATTTTCAAAAATTGGCATATTGTCACAAAAGACAAATGGATCCTGGACATTATAAACAGAGGCTACAGATTCCATTTTCACACCCTTCCAAAATGAGAGGCATGCCAAACCTGCCACACAATCAAAGGGCAGAGGCACAAAGACAAATTTCAGATCTCTTAGACATGAAAGCTATTCAAGAGGTACCTACGCACGAACAAGGTCAAGGTTTTTATTCCAGACTATTCCTGGTACCAAGGAAGGGAAAAGATTGGAGACCTATTTTGGACTTATCCATCCTAAACACATTTCTACTCGTACCAAAATTCAAGATGCTCACTCTACAGCAGCTTCTTCCCATGTTGGGCAAGGAGTCTTGGCTGGTAACACTGGACCTCAAGGAGGCATACCTGCATGTCCCAGTCAGACAAAATTGCAGAAGATACCTCAGATTTCTTGCAGGTTCAACCCATTATCAATTCTCTGCATTGCCCTTTGGCTTATCTACTGCACCCAGAGTATTCACGAAATGCCTGGCATCAGTAATTGCCTACTGCAGACTTCAAGGGATAGAAATATACCCCTATTTGGACGAGTGCCTGATCCAAGCGGACAGCAAGCACATTCTTCTGAAACATCTGGCTTATGTAATAATGTTGTTGAATTCTCTGGGATACACAGTCAACAAAAAGAAATCAAGGCTAATACCCTCTCGGAAAATAATTTTCCTGGGTGCCAACTTGGACACAAAAACCCAGATGGCCTACCTCATGCCAGAGAAGCAGGGGCAACTAACTCAATACTTCAGAACACTAGCAAATTGCACCAGGCTGACTGCAAGGAAAATCCTGCAGGCTCTGGGATTCATGGCATCTTGCATCTTACTAATCCCATGTGCAAATCTGCATATGAGGAAACTTCAATGGTACCTGAAAAACCTATGGTCTCAAAACAGCCACAGTTTGGAAACAATAATACCACTAATTCCATGTCTTCAAAAGGAATTTCTGTGGTGGGCTCAAGCATGCCAAACAAACACAGGTCTCCCATTCAACAAGCCTCAAGCAAATCAAGTCATCATAACAGATGCCTCGGTCTACGCCTGGGGGGCGCACATGACAGATCGGTGCATTCAGGGCAAATGGTCCCAAAAAGAAAAGCACCTTCACATCAATCAAAAGGTGATGCTAGCAGTAATAAATGCTATTATAGCTTTCAAAGACCTTCTGCAACCAGGTCAATTATTGATAAGAACGGAGAACACCACAGTAATGTGGTACATAAACAAACAGGGAGGAACCCATTCTTACCCCCTATGCAGACTGGCCATGTCACTTTGGAACATGGCCCTGGACTTACAAATCGAACTACAAGCACAGTACTTGCCAGGCAAGGAAAACACGCTGGCAGACAACCTAAGCAGAAATATGACAGATCCACACGAATGGAAGTTGCATCCTCAAGTTTTTACAGAGATAATTCAAGCATGGGGAAGGCCAGACATAGATCTCTTTGCCTCCCACAAAAATCACCAATTGACAAAATTCTGCTCAAGGATTTTTCATCCAAAGGCCTGGAGAGTGGACGCTCTCTCTTTCAGTTGGACATCAATGACAGTTTATGCCTTCCCACCTCTTCCTCTGCTGCCCAAAGTTCTATTAAAAACCAGAGCAGACAGACCAAAGATGATTCTCATTGCTCCAGACTGGCCAAGACAACACTGGTACCCACTCCTGAGGAGCTTGACGCATTCCCCACCATGGACCCTGCCTCTAATGCCTCTTCTTCTGACTCAGCACAGCTTCAAAACTCTTCACAGTCAGCTAAAAACACTCAATCTAGCTGCATGGAAGATTCCTTAGCATCACAACAGACCCTACTCTCCAAGGAGGTGCAGGATGTCATTTTGGAGGCCAGAAGGCCGTCTACTAGAAAAGCTTACTCAGCAAAATGGAAACGGTTGTGTGTCTGGAATGAGAAAAAGGGACAGGATCCTGGAAAACTGAACTTACCTCAAATATTACAGTATCTAGCTGAGCTGCTAAGCAGTGGACTTTCATTCTCCTCCATCAAAATCCATGCCTCAGCCATTTCTACAGAATACAACACTGATCCACCCTTATTCTCTCACCCCCTCTTAAGACAGTTCCTCAGAGGGGCTAAGAATCTAAAACCCCCAAGGAAACAACCAATACCTGCTTGGGATCTCAATTTCATTCTAGAAAAACTGACCTTGCCTCCTTTTGAGCCAGCTGCCTCATCAGATTTGCAATATTTGTCCTGGAAAACAGCTTTCCTTCTGGCTATTACCTCAGCTCGTAGGGTATCAGAACTACAAGCTCTCATGGCTGTGCAGCTTTTATCATCTTCCATCAGGACAGAGTTTCCTTACGAACCAACCCGTCCTTTATGCCAAAAGTGGTATCCAGGGTAGCTTTGAATCAGGCTATACACTTACCTACATTTTATCCTAATCCTCAAAACAAAGGGGAGAGATTACTACATTCCTTGGACATCCACAGACAACTGCGTTATTATTTGGACGGAACAAAGCCTTTCAGAAAATCAGAACAGCTCTTTGTGTCCTATGCTATAGGAGCTCAAGGAAAGACAATTTCCAAACAGACAATCTCAAAATGGATAGCCCACTGCATACGCTTTTGCTATTCTTTTCATGGCAAAACTGTACCTACAGGCATCAGATCTCACTCCACAAGGGCCACGGCTACCTCTGCAGCTTTTCTCAGAGGAGTTCCTACCAAAGATATTTTGGAAGCAGCCACTTGGAGTTCTGTGCATACCTTCTCCAAGCACTACCACCTTCCACTATACTCCAAATCTAGAGTGGGCTTTGCCACTGCAGTCTTGCAGGGCATTCTGGCTCCTCCTAGTTCCACCTAGTGCCTACCACCCCTTTCTTAGCTTTGGGATTCTACCCATCTGTTATGACTGCAGCTGTATGCACGATGAACATAGTACAGTTTTGTACCTACCATAAATGTAGATGTTCGAGTGCTAATACAGCTGCAGTCCAGGTTTCCCTCCCTCCTTCCCCTCTTGGGACAGGCCTATTGGCTAACATCTCCTCATGCAACCTGATTGGGGTATTCATTCTTGATGTATTTGCTTGCACTACTGTATTTTGATTATATGGCATTGCTTTATTACACAAATGTATGTATTGCCTTCCTTCTGGGGGCACCTGACATCTGGGGCAAGAAAAACTGAAGAAAATGGCGTTGGCTGGTTCTTTTATACCCCTGTCACACTGACGTCAGGGAGGAAGCGACGACAACCGACGCCGGACCTAGACTTTGGAATTCGGCCGACCGAGGACCCACCTGACGGCAGGAGAACCCATCTGTTATGACTGCAGCTGTATTAGCACTCGAACATCTATATTTATGGTAGGTACAAAACTGTACTTTCCCCATCCAATTGTCCAAGTTGCATTTGAATTGGGTTAGGGAGGAACTCTGCTTCACATGAATGGGGAGTCTATTCCAGAGATGGGGTAGTCTCTGAGATACACACCTGTCTCTCCAGCAGGTCTATTATATCACAGGCAAGGTTTAAGCCATTAGAATGGGTAATTCTGGTGCTGTTTGTTTTGTGAATATACAGATGTTCCATCAGAGTGGTGTCTGATAATGCCCTGTATGCCAGGCATAGATCTCCTCTCACAAGCCTGTAGGAGACAGAATACAGGGATAGGGTCTTGAGGTAGTATGCATAGGACATTTTACTTTCTCTATGTATTTTTTTAGTGAGGAACCTCTGTGGACGTTCCCATTGTTGGATATGCCTAGTTAGGTATGTACCAAAGGGGGCATTGTACTCAATAATATGTCTGATGAATGCCGAATACAGTGGAACAACAACACTTAAGATGCCATACCTTTGTTTATAATTTGCACAGCATAGAATGATTTCCTCACGACTGTAAACACGTGATGGTCAAAAGTTAGATTACTGTCTGTGTGTGTCCCTATGCAATGTTTTTATGGAGTCTTCCACTTTTTTTGAAAAGTGTTTCATCCATCTTTTTCTTTTGGTAAACAAGAAAGAGCTTCTAAGAAAATCTCTCTTCCCTGAAGTGTCCATAGTTTGCTTTTCTGTTCCTGATGACTGGTTGCTTGTGCCATCATCACCACTTTCTGCTACCGCCATCTTTTGTATTGTCTTTGCAAGTTCATCTTATTGTCAAGGGTCTGTAGGTTTTTAATCCAAGTGGCTAGAAGATTCAGTGTAATGCAGGAAACAATAATTTGAAAAGCAGATTCATTTCTCTGCAGAAGGAAGGAATAAAAATATTTCTTTTAGTTCATGTTTGTAATGGAAAGTCTTTATCTATGTAAACCCTTGTCTCTGACTATTAAGATTGTTCCCTTTCTCTACAAAATAGAATGAATTTCCTCCTTTAGCTAATATGTTTGCAGTTTGATCAATGTAGGTCTTGGCTGCTTTTTCAGTCTGAGTTTGGGAACATTTATTCTGTGTGATCTTTCTATTTTAATATCAATAGCAGAAATGCTGAGGCATTTTCTCATAAAGTCTTTACAATCTTTACCTTGACTTTGTTCTGTTAATATTAAACTTCAGGTTGTCCATTTTTAACCTTTCCTCATGTTCAGCCAGTTTCTGCATCATTTATTAATATTTTAATTGCTGCTCCATCATTTTTTCATCTCCTTTTTAGCAGTTTGCATGTCAACTATTTGCTCAGAGTGCCTGGATAAAACATCTTCTGTTTCCCACAGAAGTATTCATCTCTGTAGATTTCAACAGGGTCACACTTGTCTTGAAAATCTCAGAGTGCATTTGGTCAGTCTTTCTCTATAGAGTGAATGAACTATTTTCTCCTTCAGCTGCCATTGTCATATGTTTTTCTGAGTTCTTCTTCACCACACTACTTTCAGTGTCCTTAGTTGCTTTCCCTTTTACTTCACTTTTTCTTTTCCTTGCTGATCTTCTGGATATCATAAGAGTTTAGGTACTAATTTCTATTAACACTTTATAGAACTTTGCAGGCTTTTGCTAATTTAAACTGTTCACTATTCAGAACAGTTGTTTTAGCTGCCTGCACTATAACCACCATCTTGAAAAATCCAGTTTACTCTCTATCCCACAAAAACTTGAATTTTATTCCCCAAACACAGCAGTAATAAGACCGTCAAGAGGAAAATGGCTACGTTTCTAAAAGAATTGCAAGCAAAACCAAAAAGGATGCTTGGAACCACAAGGGGTGTGACTGCCAGAGGGAACAGCTGCTGATTGCTTCCTCCCCACCCCAAAACACACATACCATTCCTTCCAACCTACTCCATTTGCCTCTTCTAGAGTGTCCGGCCTTGTTTATAAAGAATTGGTAAAGCATAACATAGGACCAGTGGATTTTAAAGATTCTACAACATGACTACAAACAGCAATTTCTAAAGTTTCGAAAGAGCAGAGAAACCCCTTGTGTTCCTGGAAACCAGTTCACTCCAGGACCTCGTCTGCTTAAGGATCTCCTATATCATGAGGCTGTAGACAGAGAGTGCCAAGAGCAGAGTAAACCACAGACTTTAACCCAGGACTGTTTTTAGTGTCAAAAAATCGATCAAGGGCCATTCTAGATTTTCATCCTTAAACAAATTTGATGCTCATCATGTTGATTACTGCTGCAGTAGCTTTAGCTATTTGTGTCAGCCAGCCAACTTCCAAAGCTTCAGGGCACCTTCCACCTGCCTAAGCCATCAGTCAACTTGAGCTGAATAAAAAGACAGGTTTGGGCACCAAGCCCTTCGGAGATTTCTTGCCATCGTAGAGTGCAGTTCTCTGAGGCTTTCAAGGATTGATAGTTGGCTTGTGCTGTTCCTTTGCTGGACATGCAAGTTCCCTTTGAGGAAAAAAAACATCCTTTTAAAAAATATTTGTTTAAAATAATAATATATTTTATTATTACAAAGCTAAGAATTTGTGCTGTAACAGACTGTCATTAGACTGTATTGTACTTTTAAATGAGAATTCTGCTTTTTCCTGTCAGTTTAAAAGTAGTTTAAAGTAATTAAACATTTTCTTTGGATAAATTGTGTTTATTTTACTTTTGGGGTTGGAAGAGTGTTTTAAAGTGATTTTTACTGTGTTTGTATGTGAAAAAAGTAACTTTTAGAGACTTACGTTTTACCAGCTTTTGCTGCTTGTTTTCCCTGGGAAAGAGGCACCCTTTTTGGCTTGATCATGGAACAACTGTTGGTCCCATGGTCGGTCCTTCTTCCAGTCACAAAAAGAAAAGGTTAAGCAAACAGCCTCTGCCACCACAGCAGGCTAGCCGTTTGCCTCAGCCGCAAGTGAGTGACTCTACTGTGATAATTATTTGTACCTCAGACCACTCATCTTATACCCTGGATCCCTCTGGTGTAGCACCTAAAGTCATTGTAGACCAGGGATTAGCCACACTCTCTATGGTTGTTGAGGTCCCCTCAGTGGGCAAGGGAAAAGCACTCTTGTTGGTCCTGGGACAGGGAACAGGGAAGACTTCCCTGTTTTTTCAGTGTTGTAGCCATCGCTGGGGAGGCTGCTGCCTTTAATAACACTGTTGGCCCCATTTTTCCTGTCAGAAAGAAAGAGAATGTTTATCTGCTCCTCCTCCAAATTCCTAAGACGAGTAGTTTACTGAGACTGGCTGAGGTTTTAATGTTGGCTTTTGATCCTGCTCATAAAGTAGTTTCTGGTAAAAGAAAGAGGGGTACCTCATTTCCTGAAGAGATTCAAGATTCTGAATCTGGAACAGGAAGCTGAAAGGACATATACTGGGTTTTCTCCTCAGATTTCTGATTCAGACTCGGGGGAAAAGCTTAATTTTGGATTCTACCTCTGGTTGTTTTTCTTTTTCTGAGACTTGTTTCTAGAATGTGCCAGCATTTTCAGTGGGAGAACACTCAGGTTTCTCAGTCCCTCAAAAATTACTATGACCTGTTATAGAGGGAATTTCCAGAACCCTCACCCATTCCTCCAGTTCTGTCAGCTTTAGAGGATGTGTGCGTACTGCCTGCAATTTTCCTGGTGGTCAGCCAGCTGCCCCTAAAATGACAAATAGGATATATAAAGTTCCTTAGTCTTTTAAATGTATGCACACTCTTCCCAAACCTGACAAAGCAGTTCTAGTTTTTGTTAAACCTACTTCTGCTAAACATTTAGTTAATTCCAATCCTACTCTTTCTGATAAGGATGGGAATATTATTGATAAGTATGGGAATAAAGTGTATGCTAATCAACTTTAATTTTTATAATTTTGAATTGTCAGGCTCAGATGTTCACATCTGTTTTAATTGTGAAAGTATGAGGAGTGCTTTGTCTGCTGTTTCTTTTTCTGAGGGAAACCTGCTTTAAATGATTTAGATACTTCTATTGTACAAGTCACTACTCATTGTTTACAGTGTGTGCATCTGTCAGTTAATACTTCTGCCAGAGCTATGTCCAGGGCTATGGCTGCTGGTATTGTCTTGAGATTTGCTTAGCTGCATTCTCAGAAACTCCCAGAAGATGTCAAAAATGAGATTTTAAGTTCTTCTCTGGATAGAGATACAGTTTTTGGCTCCTCAGTTGCAGGGGTGATCAAAAAGTGTGATGAAAGGGGTAAGTTGATACAGGGAAGATTTTTCAGCCTTCCTTTTCCAAATTTTGTGAGGGATTCTCTAACCTCTCATCCGGTTTTGGCAAAAAAACAAAATAAACAGCTTCAGCAAAATGCAGGTAAACAGATGATCTGATGTCAGTCTTCATTTATCCTTGACGTATGGTTCCGACTCTCTGAACCAGCTAGGCTGTTATAACAGCTCATGAGAACTAAAAACTCATGAGCCAAGTCCCTACCCGGAATGCCCCTCTCTAGATTACCTCAGATCTCGTTTGCCGCTCTTCTACATACGACACATCAGTCATATCTCTCTTGAACTAAATGTAGTTCATTATTTTTTATCAAAACTTAGTTTTAACCTTCTAGAAATCTTTTTTACAATTGTTTCTACCTACCCGGTTAACTTTTTCACCCTCTGTTTGCTTATACTGTCCCTCTCCCTTTACACTTCAGTGTTCTTTCCTACCATTGTTGGTAGTTTTCCTCTGTTTAGAAACACAGTTGTAGTTGGATATATCTATCTCTATTCTGTGAGTGAGTGTGCTGTTGTTACCTCGTGGTATCTGTTCTACTATCATTGGTAGCTCTATCCCTTTACACTCTGTCTTTTGGTAGTTCTGGCTTACCATTGTTGGTAGCCTTTTCCCTCTCTTTCTTATTTCTTTCTAGTGTGTAGCTGTGAGTGTGTTTTTCTACGAGTTGATATTTTTTACTAGTCAACATGGCAGATAAAAGTAAAGAGACTACTGTTTTTAAACAGTGTCGTGATTGTGAAGAAAAATGCCCAATTCTGATGGGCACTCATCTTGTGTCTACTGCTTGGGCCCGGTGCATTTACAAGAGGATTGCGCTATTTGTCAAGCCTTTAGTCATGGGCCCTTGTAGACAGGAAGAATAAACTTATTTTGAAAGGCTTGATTAAGACATCTTTTGATGAGGCTTTGTCCATTCAGCCTAGGAAATACAAATCTGATGTGCCTTCTTCTTCTTCCTTTTCCTCTAAAATCAAACATAGAAATAAGTGGAGTCTATCAGTGCTGGCATTCCCTTTGGCTGTGGCACCCAAGAGACCTAAATCTTTGGTTCCCACACACACACTGCGCAGCCAAATTTAAGTGCCACAAATCTTATGGAATTGACTTCAGCACCAACTGTGATGACTAGTTCTGCGGCACATGTTTTGGTGCTGACCAGCACAGTACTGACTGTTCATGTGACTTCCTCTTCATCGGTGCCTGCCCCTTCTATGGTGCAGTCTGTAATTTTGGAACTGGTTCCTTCTGTGGTGCCGTCAGTAACTTTGGAACCAGGACTTATTTCACTTCCCAGGACTAGGTATTCCCCCTCAGTAGATCTCTTTGTGGGACACCTTCCAAGCCCCTTTTTAGAAAGACCGGAATCCCTGTCAGCATTCTCTGTCCATTCCTCTAGGAGTTTGACAGAAGTCAGTGTCATGAGGTTGGTGGATCAGCTGCTTGTGGCTAGGGGTCCTACATTCTCTTCCCAGGTTTCACTCCCTTCTGGAGATGGGACTTTCTCTTCAAGGACTCCACCAGACATTCCTTCTCTAACCTCCACTGAGGTGTTAGAGACCATGACTCCTATTTCCCCGATTCCGGATGTTCCGGTGCTGACAGCTTTTATGCCTTCAGCCCCAGTGTCTGCCCTGAGTTCCTCCGATAGACTCCCAGAGTCATAGCTCCGCTGCCTGATTCGTGGACTCTTCCTCAGCTTCGACTTTGGTGGCAGTCTCCTCAGAGCAGAATGGGACCACTGTTCCAAGGTCGTCCTTCTCAGTTCTGGGCTTCCATCCCTCTTCAGGGGGCCCTGCCTTCCAGGTCATGGAGAGGGCTTTAGCCTCTGCAGGTTCTCAGCTAGTTCCTTCCCAATCGGAGCATTTTCTGGGGACTCCCTCTCATCCAGAGCTTCCTCTAACCTCCATGCCTGGACATCGAGCATCAAAGCTGCAGGATACCCCTCCACAGGACCTTACCTCTTCGAGTCCTCCACAGAGTTTCCCACTGAGGAGGTTCCCCGGAAGAGGACATGTAAGAGGAAGCACCTAGATTCCCCAAAGGAATCTGTCATGGAGGACATGGACTTCGATGACAGGGAGGGTTCTGCCGGTCACCCTCAGAAGGTGTCTCCTTTGGAGGCATTCTTGAAACATTAAAGCAGAGGGGTGACTGGAAGCCCAAAGATCCTTCCTCAGAGGAGTCGGTGTACTTGCAAACTTTCGGTGCTTGCCCATCTACCTCTTGGGTGACCCCACCTGCTGACAATCTCATTAAATTGACTGCACAGTGGGCATGGAAGGCCCCTGATTCTGTAGAGCTAATCCCCATTAGACCAGACAAAATTCTTTCAGTACCAAAGGACCATCAGTATTGGGCCAAGTGTTTAGTAGTAGATGCTATGGTACTTGTGGCAGCCACAAAGAAGGAACTTGTAGAAGAGAGTTCCACTGTTCATCCTCCTAACCGAGAGTCCAGGACGATGGACAGGATTGGGAAGTGGGTGTATGGTTCTTCGACCTTTGCCTTACTGTCGTTGAACTTCATGGCACACTTCACCAGACGCCAGAGGGATCTTATCAAGGAGCTGTCAGATACTATTGCAGGAGCTGTGCCTGAAGAGGTACTGGATAAAGTAGCCTCCCAGCTTGCCATCCTGGAATCTTATTTCTAATTCATCTATGAGGCTCATTGTGCATGCAGCCAAAGGGACAACTAGGGCATCAAGTTCCAGCGTAATCATAAGGAGACATGCCTGGGTGCACTTGTGTGAATTTACCAAGCCATTTAAGTCTTCGTTCATCAATGTTCCATTTGATGGTGTGACCTTTTTTGACCCCAAAGTCAGAGATACCTTGGCCGGGTGTGAAATGGATGGAAAGACCGTGTCTGCAGTGGGCATATGTTTTTCTGCTCTCCAGCGCTCCTACTCCAGGAATCAGAGGAGCGAAAAATGTGGTTCAAAAAAACCCAAGGGCCTTTCGAGAACACACGTGACAGTGGCTGCCCTCTGGGCAGAGGGTGGAGCTCCAATAGAAGATGCCGACCTCGCGGCAGAAATGACCTGCAAAATCAGGGTTCCAGAGATTCCTTCTCAGGGAAACCCTACCAGCACTCCTGAAGGGAGGCCCGATTGCGTACCTCTGGAGGCAGTCGGGGGAAGACTATCCTTGCACTCACTAGGCTGGTGACAAATAACCACACATACTTGGGTGCAAAGGATCATTGCCAGAGAATACTACACCCCCTTCATTCTCACTCAAGAACAGGAAGAAGAATCCCCAATGTTCCACCCAAACCGAGGGATCAGGCAGTTCTGGAAACTCAAAGGCTGCTAAAAAAGAGTCATCCATGAAGTCCCACCTGACCAGAAAAGATCTGGATTCTACTCAAGGTTCTTTTTGGTGCCAAAAAAGACAGGGGACTGGAGACCAGTCTTGGATCTCAGCTTTCTGAACAAGCTTGGTCAGCAGATGAAATTCCAGCTTGTCATGGTACAGTCTGTTCTCCCCTTCTTAGGGAACTATGATTGGATATGCTCTACAGACCTCCAAGACGCATATTACCACATAAAAATGGACAAGCTCTTTAGAAGGTTTCTCCGCTTCTGGCTGGGAGCCAGTTACTATCAGTTCAGAGCTCTGCCCTTCGGTTTCACCACAACCCCCCGGGTGTTCACCAAGAGTATGGCAGCAGTAGCAGCTCACTTGTAACTGCATGGTTTCCATATTTAGACAAGTGGCTTGTCATCGCTTCCACCAGGCATCTAGTAGAACAGAAAAGAGATTTTATTCTACATACTTGGGCTCGTCTAGGTATCACAATGAGTCATATGAAATCCCAACTAAAATACAACTCAACAATTGGAGTTTGTAGGATCCTGCCTGAGTACCGCATAGCTTCCCTCCCTCTTCACAGATTGCAGAAGATAAGGTCCCAGGTGGAAGTTGTTCTCTCCAACAACAGGGTACCTGCTCTATTAGTTTTACAAGCTGTAGGATCCATGTCAGCGGCCATCATGCTGGTTCCACTAGCAAGAGATAACATGAGACTTCTGCAGTGGCTTTTAGCCTCCCAGTGGTCCATCCTTATGTATCCTTTGATGCATCTCATTCAAATAACCAACTGCTGCAAGAAGGATTTATACTGGTGGATGGAATCAGAGGAAATTCTATTAGCCAGCCCTTTATTTCACCCCAACCCAAGGCCATAGTGACCATGGGCACGTTCCAATGGGGTGGGGGGCATTATCTGGGCAGAACAGTCCAAGGCACTTGGTCCCAAATGGAGGCCGATCTGCATATCAGTGTTCTGGAACTGAGGACAGTGCTGTTAGTGTTGCTAGCCTTTCAAGCTACACTCCCTCTAGGAACAATCGCAATTCAATCAGACAATATGTCAGTAGTCTGGGACATCAACAAACAGGATGGAACCAAGTCTTAGCTCCTTTATTGAGAAGCTGTCAAGAGTATGGTAGTGGGCAATCTCTTCCAACCACTTTGTGATAGCAATGCACAATGCACATCCCGGGGAGCTCGAATGTGATAGCGGACAAGCTAAGCAGATGCATCCTGTTGTCTCACGAGTGGTCACTCATTCCCAGAGAGGTGAAGGAGATTTTCTATCGCTGAGGCCAGCCTTGCTGCTACCTTTTTGCACCACCCATGAACAACAAGTGCAGCAGCTACTTTGCCCTAACCCCCCCCTCTGGGGGATTTCCCAAGAGATGCTGTCCTTCAAGATTGGCCCTCGGGTATGCTCTATGCCTTTCCCCCTGTTCTACTGATACCTCACTTCTTGAAGAAACTCATCAGGGTGAAGATCAAGGTGATTCTCATTGCTCCATTCTGGCCTCAGCAAGTCTGGTTCCCCTTTCTTTGGCCTCACCTAATTTACTGTCCGTGGACTCTGGAGCCAGATCCAGACCTCCTGTCCCATCCACAGGGACTAGTTCACCCCAATCTGATAAACCTCAAGTTTACAGCTTAGTTCCTCCAATTCTATTGATCACTAGGCAAAATAGTCTCTCCTCTCCAGTTCGAAAAATTTTGTTAGCTTCCCATAAGCCTTCCACTAGTAAGCTTTACCACAGTAAGTGGAAAAGGTTTCTGTTTGGGCACATGTTAATGGTATCAATCCTTTTTCGGCACCAGTTGAAAAGGTTTTAGAATTCTTAACTATGCTTTTTGAACAGGGAGCTTCTTCTTCTACCATCAAAGTTCAACTAGCTGCTGTTTCAAACTTCTGTGACAGCTTTGAAGAGCATTTGTTAAGCTCACATAGATTGTGTAAAGTTTTTCTGAAAGGAACCTTGAGGTTAAAACTGCCATATCGGGACCTCTTGTTCCCTGGGATCTTAATATGGTCCTACAATCTTTGGTCCATTCCCGTTTTGAACTGGTGGCTACTTATGACTTGAAGTTCCTTTCATGAAAGATATTTTTTGTATAGTCTTTACGTCTGCAAGAAGAATTTCAGAGATTCAAGCATTATCTTCAAAACTTCCATATTTGATTTTTTATAAAGACTGGGTTCAGTATCGTTTTCGCCTCACAGTTAGACGTTGCCCATTCGATTCTCAGTTAGAGCGTCTTCTGTGTGGCGACATGTGTGAATGGGCGTTCCTTCATTGAAGGTTGTGCGTTAGGCCCGGCAAACCAGTATGTAAAAATCTACTGCCAATCATTAGCGGACCGGAGTTCCACTGTGGCGACCCCTAACCGGGAAAAGCCGAAAGACACAAACAAATAAAGACTGGGTTTCACTAAGAACCAATCCATCCTTTGTTCCTAAGGTAGTATCGGAAACTTAACATTAATCAGTCTATTGATTTACCAGTTTTAACAAAGAAAACAAAATGGGAAAGCTGACTAAAGGTCCACAAAGTACATAAAAATCCATTTGCAAACAAACCAATGTAGACCACCACTGTCCAATGATAAAACACTGATTTAATATAATAAAACGAATACAAACAGGCAGTTTTTTAACACAGATAAGCGCTTTCGGGCTCTGCCCTTCTTCAGATAAAAGAAAACAGTTTTAATCACATTTAAATACCTAGTTTAAAATCACTTCAACCAATCAAAATTTATATTGCACCCTCCTATCTTTGAGGGCGGGTTTCATGGGAACAAATTCATTTAGTCCTGGTGTCCTATGGGCTAAAAGCTCAATTATCCACCTTGCTTCTTCTCTCTCAGTGGCATCTACTAAGCTACCCCTTCTTATATTAGGAAAAACATTAGTAATTGCTCTAAATTTAAACTGATGGTCATTATTAACTTCTATATGTTTATAAAGTGCATTATGCATATTTCTAGTTCTTATGCATGAAAGATGTTGCAAAATTCTAACTTTAAACATATTATTTGTTTTTCCCACGTAAAACACTGTGCATTGCTGACACTCAGCCAAATAAACTATGTTCTTTGTTCTACAATTGGCTTTGGCTTTAAAATAAAATAATTTTCCTGTTACTGGATGCTTAAAAACAGTCTCTTTATCAATGTAGTGACATGCTTTGCATGATCCACATATTTTAGTACCTACTTGACAAATAGAACTTTTCTTTTGACTATTCTTTTCTTGTGTTAGGATGTCTTTCAAATTTTTATTTCTTCTAAATCCAAATCTAGGTTCTGTCCCTACTATTTCTTTTATTTTATCATCAGATGAAAGTATATGCCAATTTTTCTTAATATCACATACTCCATGTATATTACTACTATACGTAAATGTCATTCTAATGGGTGCAAATCTTTGACCATGTTCCTCTTCTGATGATTTATCTTAAGTGTAGGTATAGATTTTCTATGAGTATTACCTTGACATAATTCACTTACTATTAACTTCTCATTATAGCTTCTATTTCTAAAGATTTGTTCCATATTCATCAATTCTTCTTCAAAATCACTATCTTTGGTACATAACCGTGAGACTCTGCTTACCTGACCCCTTATTATATTCTTATATGTATGTCTAGGATGCATGCTGTCATAAGTAAGTAAATTGTTTTTCCAACATTCTTTCCGGAACAAGGAAGTAACAAAACCAGGTATTTCTTGTTTAATTCTTACATCCAGAAAATCTATAACTTCATCTGAACACGTAAGAGAAAATCTGAGAAAAGTAGTGGTATGTTCCAAATATTCTATGAAAAGTAGGAGTTCTCTCTTTTCCCCTTCCCATAAAATAAAAACATCATCCACAAAACGTCTATAAAGAAATAGATTTTTTATCCATCTATTCTGGCCCCCTAGGACAAAATGCCTCTTCCAAAATGACAGAACCAAATTTGCATATGTATTGGCACAGGGTGTGTTTGTCTATACATATTATTATTACATATAAATACATTATTTGTTAGAACCAAATTTAAACATTTTCTTATTGTAAGTAGTTTCCTGTCATCTGATTCACCCATTTCTTTACATAGTTCACAAACAGCATTCATGCCATATTCATTTTCTATCACTGTGAATAAATTAACAACATCTAGAGTGACCATTAATACTTGTTTATCACATATATCTACATCTTTTATAGCTTTCAAAAATTGTTGTGTGTCTTTCAAAATTTCTATTATTTTTACTGTATAAGGTTTTAAAGTATATTCTAACCAAACAGATAGATTTTCAGTTACCCATTTTCTACCTGAGACTATAGGTCTCAGTGGGGGATCTTTATAATTTTTATGTAACTTAGGTAACGCCTTAAAAATAGGTGTTACTGGGTGTTCTATTAATAGAAATTCACTAAGATCTTTATCTATAATGTTGTTTTCTAACATACATTTAATATTATTATGAACTCCTATTATAATGTTATTGAGTTCTAATGAAGAAATTTTCAAGTGTTCACCACTACTTTTTTCAGATTTTCTCTTACGTGTTCAGATGAAGTTATAGATTTTCTGGATGTAAGAATTAAACAAGAAAGATCTGGTTTTGTTACTTCCTTGTTCCGGAAAGAATGTTGGAAAAACAATTTACTTACTTATGACAGCATGTATCCTAGACATACATATAAGAATATAATAAGGGGTCAGGTAAGCAGAGCCTCACGGTTATGTACCAAAGATAGTGATTTTGAAGAAAAATTGATGAATATGGAACAAATCTTTAGAAATAGAGGCTATAATGAGAAGTTAATAGTAAGTGAATTATGTCAAGGTAATACTCATAGAAAATCTATACCTACACTTAAGATAAATCCATCAGAAGAGGAACATGGTCAAAGATTTGCACCCATTAGAATGACATTTACGTATAGTAGTAATATACATGGAGTATGTGATATTATTAAGAAAAATTGGCATATACTTTCATCTGATGATAAAATAAAAGAAATAGTAGGGACAGAACCTAGATTTGGATTTAGAAGAAATAAAAATTTGAAAGACATCCTAACACAAGAAAAGAATAGTCAAAAGAAAAGTTCTATTTGTCAAGTAGGTACTAAAATATGTGGGTCATGCAAAGCATGTCACTACATTGATAAAGAGACTGTTTTTAAGCATCCAGTAACAGGAAAATTATTTTATTTTAAAGCCAAAGCCAATTGTAGAACAAAGAACATGGTTTATTTGGCTGAGTGTCAACAATGCACAGCGTTTTACGTGGGAAAAACAAATAATATGTTTAAAGTTAGACTTTTGCAACATCTTTCATGCATAAGAACTAGAAATATGCATAATGCACTTTATAAACATATAGAAGTTAATAATGACTATCAGTTTAAATTTAGAGCAATTACTAATGTTTTTCCTAATATAAGAAGGGGTAGCTTAGTAGATGCCACTGAGAGAGAAGAAGCAAGATGGATAATTGAGCTTTTAGCCCATAGGACACCAGGACTAAATGAATTTGTTCCCATGAAACCCGCCCTCAAAGATAGGAGGGTGCAATATGAATTTTGATTGGTTGAAGTGATTTTAAACTAGGTATTTAAATGTGATTAAAACTGTTTTCTTTTATCTGAAGAAGGGCAGAGCCCGAAAGCGCTTATCTGTGTTAAAAAACTGCCTGTTTGTATTCGTTTTATTATATTAAATCAGTGTTTTATCGTTGGACAGTGGTGATTTACCAGTTTTCTTCCCTAATTTTCCTAACAAGGGAGAATGCTGTTTACATTTACTAGATGTTCACAGCCAGTTGTGGTTTTATCTCAACAGAACTATGGATTTCAGGAAGTCGGAACAGTTGTTTGTCTCCTTTTCAGATCCATTCATGGGTAAACCAGTTTCAAAAGTCACTTTATCTAAGTGGTTGAGGGAGTGCATAACTTTTCATCTACAATAAGAAAAAACGCAAATTATAAGCACCTGTCAGGGCGCATTCTACAATAGCCACATCTGCTGTTTTCCAGTGTACGATTTCCATGGATGAAATATGTGCAGCAACAACCTGGGCTACTCCACATATTTTTATTACTCATTACAAAATGGATCTGGTCTCCAGGGAAAGAACATCCTTTGGCTCTATGGTGCTCAGGTATATCCTTCCATAAGGCCTCCCAAGATGTAAGGTAGCTGGGGACTCTGTCCCGTATGTCAAGGATAATTGAAGACTTACAGCCTCAGATAAAGAAGTTATGTACGTACTGTAATGTTCCATCTGTGTTGTCAATCTTCATTTATCCTTCACACCCGTCCTCCTTCCTGCTCCTTCAGATTCCTTGGAGGAGCAGACTCTAGTTCTGGTTATCTGTTATTCTATATATATATGACCTTGGACATAGCCTTGTCAATTGTTATAAGACTATTTTTTTTCTGTCTTGCTTTATAGCTGCAAACTCGATCTGAGGTAATCTAGAGAGGAGCATTCTGGGTGGGCACTTAGCTCGAGAGTTTTTGGTTCTCGTGAGCTGTTATAACAGCCAAGCCGGTTCTGAGAGTCGGAACCGAGCCCCATACTTCAAGGATAAATGAAGATTGACAACACAGATGGAACGTTATGGTAACTACATAACTTCTTTTTTAAGAAAAAATTGCAAGGGGGTTCCCAAAAGAATTCTGGAACCTCATAAAACTAAAGACAGTTCAACAATTCGGAATGACTGTTTAAGGGACCTTGTCCCCCCTCCCACCCTAGCAGCACCATTTCCCATCCAGAAAGTCTGAATTTCTACTTTTTTTTTGCAACAGGTAGTTTTGGACAAATAGCTTTTAAAGATTATTCAGCAAAGTCACGGATTACAGTGAGAGGAAATTCCTTTTTTCAAAGGGGGTAAACTCTCGTCCACCTGACAAGACTCTTTTTATTTCCAGCTGTACTTCATCACATGCTGTCCCAGGGCATGAGTGAACCAGATGATGTTAAGTTGTCCATCTTGCCTTCATTCTTGCTGGTTGGGTTCGATGCCAATCCTCAGCTCCGACTCGGCCATCTTCAAAAGCTCAGCTGCATACTGGCTCGAGGCCACCCCATATCCCATGATGCCTGGCGCTAGATACCCAGATCTCATTTGCCGCTTCTGCTGCGAGGTTGTCTACTGGCTCAGGTCATATACTTTCATTATTTAATCGTTTTTGATCAGTATTGATAGCTCGTTAGAGTAGATTGTTTAGACTAGTTAATCTTTAGATATATAAATACTTGTAGTTTTTTTTTTCAAACTTCCCCTATCCCTTCAGAAAACTCGTTTTAGTTAGAGAGGTCCCCCCCCCCTCTCTTTTCTGAAGTAGCCGTTTAAGTTAGAGGCTAACCTATTTTTCTTTAAAAAAAAAAAAAATATATATATATATATATATATATATATATATATATATATATATATATGTATAGACATATATCATAGTTAGTATTTACTTAGTTTAGCCTTCTTATAGTTGTTAGACTATTGTGTGTATCCTTCACTGTTTTGGGTGTGGTAACTTTGTGTGTGTGTGCTTTTTTATAGTTACTATACTTAAATTGTTATAGCAGTGTATTGTGTGTGGTATCCCTTTTTTAAGAATGTCCAAGGATACCAAGGTGTCCGTGTTCAAGAAGTGTGACTCATGCTGTCAGAAGATGTCTCTGACAGATGGTCACACTTCTTGTGTCTATTGTCTCGGTGCCGTGTACCTGCAGGACTCTTGTTTGGTTTGCTATGCCTTCAGCCCAAGAGTCCTGCAGGAGCGTAAAAATAAGTTAATCCTATGTGGATTACTCAAGCAGGATTCACCGGCAAAGACTCAGCCCGTGAAGGCCTCTAAACCACCAAAATCTTAGGCTCCCAGTTCGGAGCCGTCGATGGGTGAAGCTGTTTCTTCAGCCTCGGTTCCAGCCGTAACCGATTTACCTGCCTCCCAGTCAGTTCCGACTCCCCCTTCAGAGCCGACTGGGAGTCGAAGTCTCCCTCCCTGGAGTCGATCCGCTCGGCTCCAAGGTCTCCTCTGCTCCATTCGGAGCACAGTCATCGATCCCACTCTTCTCGGTCCTCAAGACTATCCGATCATGACGTGGAGAGAGTGGTCAGTAGGCTGCTAAAATTGCAGGCCCTAACAAAAATGTTGTCCAGCCCCCTTCATCAGGTGTCGGCTCCGTCCATATCTGCTGTTATTCCTCCTCCAACTCCTTCCTTGAGCTCGGAGCCAGAGTTCATTGGGGTTCGAGTCGTGGAACCGTCGGCACCGATACCTTCTGCTTCGGTTCCGTCGGCTCTGATCACTTCTTTGGTGCCGTCCTTGGAAGGATCTGGGCACCAAGACTCCCTCGTCGGCTCCGAGGGGCGAGTGGCATCGGACCCTTGTCCGACCCCGTTCTCCCACTCGAAGCTTCGGCGCAGGTGAGCTCGGCTTCGGAGCCGTCCCCTTCGGTGCGAGAGGGATTCTGGTCTCTTCGGAACCGGAGCCTTCTTGGCATCCGAGCAGGGACTGCTTTGAAGTCATGAGGAGCGTGCTGGCTCCTGAGTCAGCTCCACGATCATCCCCACTGGCTCCTCCCACTATGGTGCCTGCGTCTGCCTCTGTCCCTCCTCCAGACCCCAAGCGTGGGGAACCAATGCTCCAGGGCACCCCCTTGGGTATGTCTTCCTCTTCCGAGGCCTCCCCTGATCATTCAGAGGAGCCACCTCGTAATAGGAAATGCAAGAGGAAGCATGTTGACTCCCCTGAGTTTGTCACGTCAGATACCGACTTGGAAGATTCAAAAGGGTCCCCGTGATCCCCCTCTGAAGATGTCTCCTTTTCAGACATCCTTGAGATGCTTAGGCAGACGGGGAACTGGACTACCCTAAGCCCCTCCGAGGATGAGTCGGTATTCCTGGACGCGTTTGGTTCCCGACCTTCCACCTCCTGGGTGTCTCCGACTTTCGACCCACTCATGTCTGTGGTGGCTCGGAAGGTGTGATCAGCTCCAGACACAGTGGACCCCACCCCCAGAAGACCCGCTAAATTCATAACGGCACCACTGGATAAACAGTTTTTGATCAAAGGTGTCCCTGTTGATGCCATGGTGGTAGCGGCGGCCATGAAGAAGGAGTTGGCTGAAACTTCTTCATCTGTCCATCCCCCTAACAAGGAGTCTAGGACGATGGACAGATACGGGAAGCGGATGTTCTCTTCAGCGACTTTTTCTATGAGGTCTCTGAATTACTTGTGCCACTTTACCCGCCTTCAAAGGGATCTCCTTAAGGAGCTCGGAGATAACCTCCAAGATCAATCAGCTGAGGGGGCCCGGGCTAAGGCAGCCTCCCAGCTGGCGACTCTTAATTCAGTGGGGAACTCCTCCATGAGGCTCATTTCTTATGCAGCCGATGGTGCGAGTAGAGCTGAAGGCACAGGTGTTGCTCTAAGGAGACACGCTTGGATGCGGCTATGTAACTTTGCAGAACCTTTCAGAGCGTCTTTCACCAACACCCCCTTTGATGCTTCCTCTCTTTTTGGATCACAGGTGAAGGACACCCTTACCAGGTGTGAACAGGAAGGCAAGACTCTCTCTGCCGTGGGAGTCCGTTTTTCCACTCCTTCCAGACCATATCCCAAAGGTCAGAAGAGCGGAAAGATGTGGTTCCGGAAATCTCAGGGAGCCTTGCTGGACACACGTGGTGATTTCCCATCCAGGGGCAGAGGAGAGAACAATAATAGACACCGCCCTCGTGGCAGAGGGGGTCCGCAAAACCAGGGCAGCAGAGAATCCTTCTCTTAGAAGCCCTCCCACCATCCCTGAAGGGTTGCCCGACTGCTCACCTCCGGAGGCAGTCGGGGGAAGATTATCACTGTACCCAAGAGCCTGGCAAGACATAACTCAAGACAAATGGGTACAATCAGTTATATCCGGAGGCTACAGAATACCCTTCATTCACACTCCCGTAAAGTCATACAAGTCCCTTCCAGATGTTCCACCCAATCTAAGGGACCAAGCAGTACAAGAAATTTCAGAACTGCTAAGAAAAAGACCCATCCAGCAAGTCCCATATGCCCTTTCTGGGTCAGGACAATTGGATGTGCTCTACAGATCTTCAGGACGCGTACTACCACGTCAAAATGGACAGACACTCCAGAAGATTCCTCCGCTTCCGGAGGGGAGCCAGCCATTACCAGTTCAGAGCTCTGCCCTTTGGTCTCACCACAGCCCCCCGGGTGTTCACCAAATGCATGGCAGTAGTTACCGCTCACCTGAGATGGCAAGGATTCCAGGTGTTTCCATATCTAGACGACTGGCTCCTTACTGCTACCACCAAGCATCACCTTCTGCGAGTCAGAGACTTCACTATCGACACTTGTTCCAGACTAGGTATCTCAATAAATTTCAAAAAGTCTGCATTGTCACCCTGTCAGTCTATCACCTTTATAGGCGCAAATTTAAATACAAACGACATATCAGCGAGCCTTCCACCAGACAAGGTTATTAGTGATTCGTCAACATGTACAGGTCTTATTAGCATGCAAGAGAATTCAAGCCAGGTTCGTCCTCCAAACTCTAGGTCTCATGGCAGCAGCTGTCATACTTGATGTTCATCGTGTTTCACTGCTGCAGTCATTACACTTGGGTTATCCTGCCGTCAGGCGGGCCCGCAGTCGGCCTGAGTTCCAAAGTCTTGGCCGGCGTCGGTTGCTGTCGCCTCTTCCCTGACGTCAGTGCGCCAGGGGTATATAAGAAGCAGCCAAGGCCATTTTCTTCAGTCTTTCTTGCCGCGTGGTGCCCGAAGAAAAAGCAGTTTGCAAGTGCCGGTCGGCCGACTCCTGAGATTTCAAATTCAGTTTCAGAACCGAAGTCTTCAGTAAAGCTAAGTACCCCGTTGGGGAAATTTTTTCTTGCCTCAGTCCGATGTCAGAAAAAGTTAATAATTGTATTTCTTGTGGGAAGCAAATACCTCATAAGGATTTTCATTCTTACTGTATTCCATGCCTAGGCCCAGATCACGACATCACTAGTTGTCGGTTTTGTGCTAGATTTAACAAACGCACTATTAAACGTCGGTTTGATTTTGCTCGCCATTACTTTGGGCGAAGGTTTAATTATACAATGCCGTCGGAACAACCGATGACTGGAATGCACAAAAAGCACAAAGATAAAGATAAGGAAAGGCATCCGAGGCCCAAAACTGACGACGAAGCCTCTTCTAGGCCAGTGGCCAGTTCGCCAGTTTTCAGTGAGGTGCTTTCGCAGCTCCTGACACCCGCTACCTCAGAACCACAGGCTGCGACCGACTCCCACGTGGAGGTGCCTAGGCCTATGGAGCCTCAAGGTGTTGGGCCAGCAGAGATTAACCCTTCAGATGGGTCCAGAGCCGCTGAGCAGGCACCGGATTCTGAGGGTGTTTTCAGGCTTACTCAACTTACCATTGCAGCTACAGCCAAGACTAAGCTTACACTAAAGACAAAGAAACAAGTACAGCATTCACCTGGACAGGCCTCCATGCCTAAAAATCAGATGCTCAAGATTGCCAAAGACTTGATAACTCTGATCAGGGGTTCCCATCCCCCTCCTGATAAAAGGCCTAGGTAGGATACAGACTATGATTCCTCTGACCAGGTTTCAGTATATTCTGATTCCTCTTCAGACCAGGGATATTCTTTACCCCCTTATGAGGATTCTGATGCTGAAGAATCAATTCCTTCAGCCTCTCCTTCTGAGGATTACTCTTTTGGGGAAACTTTACATACCATGAGGGAGCATTTTCATTGGGAGGGCCAGGATTACTCAGAATCCAAGAAAAGGCTCAGAGACTTTCTTTTGCTGCCTCAGCACAGGCCCCTTGCTATTCCACCATTATTGGACATTGTGGATGATGTGTTCTCTGAATCTAGTTTAAACCCTGATTCTTTACCCCCAGCTCCAGTCAAGCCAGACAGATAATACAGAGTCCCTGACTCTCACAAATTTCTGTATAAAAACCCTGTTGCAGACCCAGAAACTATTTCCCAAGGTCCCAAAGGGGTTAAGGCTTCCATGGCTAAGAATCCAGTTCCCTCGGATAGGGACTCTAGAGCATTAGACAGATGGGGAAAGAAAGTTTACACCTCTGCAACTTTAGCAGTGAGGGCTCTAAATTGCCAGTTTCACATGCTTAAGTATCAACAATACTTACTGTCTCAATTAAAACAGAAAACGAGTACAAATGCAGAACAAGCTGACTATAAGGAAATGCAGGATTTATTGCATGCAGCTGAACAAGTGGGAAAGCATACTTTGCAATGTGGTTTTGATTTATTAGAAGCTTCTTGTAGAGCAGCAGTTACAGGATCTGTGATTCGAAGGCATGCTTGGTTAAAGGAACAAAATTTACCAGATCATGTTAAGGCAAAGTTATTGGATGCTCCTTTGCAGCAAGGTAATTTATTTGGTATTAAGGCAGAAGAGGTATTAAAGAAAATGGAGGATAAGGCAAAATCTATGCAAACAGTGAAGGATTTCTTACAGGTACAGCCACCACGATTTAGCAGAAATTGGCCTACAAAAAATTGGTCCTTTCCAGTGTCAGACAGGCCACAAAGAGGCAGATACAGACGCCCAAGAGGCAGATCTCAGCCACAAGGTTCTTACAGACCACGACAGTGGGGTGCTTCAAACCCAAAACAAGGTGAGGATAAGTCACAACCTTACAGGAAACAGTCCCAATGACTTTCCCCTTCCAATGCCAAACTCTTACCTTTTGGCAGCTCCCTTAGGGGGGAAACTAGCATTTTTTTCTCAAAACTGGCAAGCAATCACCCAAGACAAATGGGTGCTGAATATTGTGTCTCAAGGTTACAGGTTCCACTTTCACACTTTTCCATGGCTAAAAGGAATGCCAAACCTGCCACAAAATCAATGGGCAGAAGCACAAAAACAAATTACAGCCCTCATATACATGAGAGCTATTCAAAAAGTACCACAGCAGGAAAAAGGACAAGGATTTTACTCAAGACTCTTCCTGGTACCCAGAAAGGACAAAGCCTGGAGACCCATTCTGGACCTTTCCACTCTAAATACTTACCTGGATGTTCCGAAATTCAAGATGTTGACACTAGAACAGCTCCTACCCATGTTGGGCAAGAAAGCTCGGCTTGTTACTTTGGACCTCAAAGAGGCATACCTGCATGTCCCTGTCAGACAAAACTGCAGAAGATACCTCAGATTCTGAGCTGGTTCAATGCACTACCAATTCTCTGCCCTGCCCTTTGGCTTATCTACTGCACCCAGGGTCTTTACCAAGTGCCTGGCACCAGTAATTGCATTTTCAAGACAAAAAGGAATTCAAATATATCCATATCTGGACGACTGCCTGATTCAAGCAGAGAGCAAGGACATTCTTCTACAGCATCTGGCATTCGTAAAAAGATTGTTAAGTTGCCTAGGGTACACAGTAAACGTAAAGAAATCAAAACGAGTGCCCTCACAAGAGATAATATTCCTGGGTGCCAGCTTAAATACAACGGCCCAGATGGCTTATCTCACGCCAGACAAACAAGGACAACTGACTCAGTATTTTCAATTGATGGCAACAAAGTCCCAACTCCCTGCAAGAAAAATTCTGCAGGCCTTGGGATTCATAGCATCCTGCATACTACTAATTCCATATGCAAGACTGCATATGAGGAAATTACAATGGTACCTAAAAAGTGTTTGGTTTCAACATTCTCACAGCTTGGAGACAGTAATACCTCTAATTACCTGCCTACAACAGGAGTTTCGATGGTGGGCACAGGCATGTCACCTCAACAAGGGTCAGCCTTTCAATCTACCCACAGCCAGGCAGACTATAACAACAGACGCCTCGGATTACGCCTGGGGAGCACACATGGCAGGAAAATGTATTCAGGGCAAATGGACCACAGAACAAATGCCTCTTCACATCAATCAAAAAGAGATGTTGGCTGTACAAAATGCCCTAACAGCTTTCAAGGACCTTTTGCATGCAGGACAATTATTATTAAAGACAGACAACACCACAGTGATGTGGTACATAAACAAGCAAGGGGGCACTCATTCTTACCCCCTATGCAGGCAAGCCATGACCTTGTGGAACACAGCTATAACTTATCAAGTTCATCTGCAAGCACAATTCCTGCCAGGAAAGATAAATACTCTGGCAGATGACCTAAGCAGAAACATCATGGATCCTGATGAGTGGAAATTAAATCTACAAGTTTTCAGCATGATAATGCAAAAATGGGGGTGCCCGGACATAGATCTCTTTGCCTCCCCACTGAATTGCCAACTACAAAAATTCTGCACAAGGACGTATCACACACAAGCATGGAAAGTGGATGCTCTTTCGTTCAGCTGGAAAAGCCTAAGCGTTTATGCCTTCCCACCACTGCCTCTCCTTTCAAAGGTACTCCTAAAAGCCAGACAAGACAGACCACAGATGATTCTGATTGCTCCAGACTGGCCACGCCAGCACTGGTACCCAATCTTAAAGAACTTAGCTCAAGGCCCACCTTGGATTTTGCCTCAAACTCCACACCTTCTGAATCAACAAAACAATCAGATACTGCACAGTCAGCTCAAAACCTTAAACCTAGCTGCATGGCAGATTCAATAGCCAAACAGACAACTTCTCTCTCTAAAGCTGTTATGGATGTCATTCTGGAGGCCAGGAGGCCTAGCACCAGGAAATCTTATTCAGAAAAGTGGAAGAGATTCTGTGCCTGGAACTAGGCTCAAAACCTTGATCCTCTGGTCCCTAAAATTCCTCAGATACTACAATACTTGACTGAGATGCTGGACAAAGGACTATCCTTCTCATCCATTAAGATTCACTCTTCTGCCATCTCGGCTCATTACAACACGGATCCTCCTATTTTTTCTCACCCTTTGCTAAAGCAGTACCTCAGAGGGGCTAAAAAAACATAAGACCGCCCCGGAGAGCACCAACACCAACTTGGGACCTCAATTTCATTTTGGAAAAGCTCACTTTGCCTCCATGTGAACCAGCCAATTCAGCAAAGTTAAAATATATATCATGGAAAACTGCTCTGCTTCTGGCAATAACCTCAGCACGAAGAGTCTCAGAACTGCAGGCACTAATGGCAGTGGAGCCTTTTATCATTTTCCACCAAGACAGGGTTTCTTTAAGAACAAACCCTACCTTTATGCCTAAGATGGTTTCCAGTGTGGCTCTTAACCAATCTATTCACTTGCCAACATTTTATCCAAATCCCCAAAATAAAGGGGAGAGACTTCTACATTCCTTGGACATACACAGGCAATTGTGCTTCTACTTGGACAAAACAAAAGCTTTCAGAAACTCTGAGCAATTGTTTGCATCATATGCTGCAGGATCACAGGGAAAGGCTATTTCAAAGCAGACCATTTCAAAGTGGATAGGACACTGTATCCGGCTCTGCTACACACAAAATGGGAAACCTGTACCTAGTAATATTAGACCACATTCCACCAGGGCAACTGCCACTTCTACTGCCTTCCTTAGGGGAGTACCTACCAAAGATATCTTGGAAGCTGCAACTTGGAGTTCAGTGCACACCTTTACCAAGCATTACCATTTGCCTCTTTATTCTAGAGCCAGAGCTGGCTTTGCCGCTGCAGTGCTGCAGGGCCTCATAGCCACACCAAATCCTCTATAGAGTCAGCCACCCAAACTCAGCTTTGGGATTCTACCCAAGTGTAATGACTGCAGCAGTGAAACTTGATGAGCATAGTACAGTTTTGTACCTACCATAAATGTAGATGTTCGAGTGTCTTCACTGCTGCAGTCCAGGTTACCCACCCGCCAGCCCCTCTTTCTTATCTGGGACTAACCTATTCTACCTATGTGGTGTATTTGCTGGTTAATGAAGGTTTTATTTTTACCTTTTTTGTATGTTTTATTAGCAATATGTATTGCCTACCATTTTTGGGGGCACCTGACACCTGGGGCAAGAAAAACTGAAGAAAATGGCGTCGGCTGCTTCTTATATACCCCTGGCGCACTGACATCAGGGAAGAGGCGACAGCAACCAACGCCGGACCAAGACTTTGGAACTCAGGCCAACTGCGGGCCCGCCTGACGGCAGGATAACCCAAGTGTAATGACTGCAGCAGTGAAGACACCCGAACATCTACATTTATGGTAGGTACAAAACTGTACTTTCCTCTAGCTCGTTTTCACATGAGGATCCTCCAGTGGCTGCTTTTCACCCAATGGTCCTTCCAGCAGCTTCCCATGTGTCACATGATTATGATCACAGAAGCATGCAAAAAGCACCTTGCATGGTGGATGGTCTCCACATCAGTACCCCTAGGCAGACCATTTGTACTTCCCCCTCCAGTTGCTACGGTTACCACGGATGCTTCCCTGATCGGGTGGGGGGGCATTATCAGGGCAGGACAGTCCAAGGCACCTGGCAACCTCACGAGTACCACCTGCATATAAACGTCTTGGAGATGAGGGCCGTGCTTCTAGCATTGCAAGCTCTGCAGGACTCTCTTCTTACTGGAACCATTGCAATTCAAACGGACAATATGTCAGTAGTGTGGTACATCAACAAGCAGGGTGGAACCAAGTCCTACCCCCTATGTCGAGAAGCACTCAGACTCTGGCAGTGGGCGATCTCTTCCCACGTTCCCAACGGTTTCTGATCACAACACACATCCCTGGGAAGTCCAACGTCATAGCAGGCAGACTGAGCAGAGCAATTCTCATGCCTCACGAGTGGTCTCTGAATCAAGTAGTTGTGGACCAGATATTCCGCAAATGGGGCCAGCCTTGCTGCAACCTTTTTGCCACCCCCTTCAACAGCAAATGCAACAAATTCTTCTCTCTCCTTCCACTTCCCGGACATTCCCCCAGAGACGCTCTAGTCGACGATTGGCCTCAGGGACTTCTTTATGCATTTCCTCCGTTTCCCCTTATTCTAAACTGATACAGAAAGCTACCGTTTTGGGCTGCAAAATGATCCTCATTGCTCCTTACTGGCCTCGACAAATATGGTTCCCGTTCCTGCATCATCATCTTCTAGAGCAGCCTTGGACTCTGGACCCAGTTCCAGACCTTCTGATCCACCAATCGGGAGGGCTGCACCAATCCCTGCAATCTCTCCAGCTCACTGCTTGGTTGCTCCACTTCCAACCTTAGCCAGGCTTCCAGATATCTCCCCGTCTGTGTGGGAAATAATTTTATCATCGCACAAGTCTGCCACTAGAAAAACTTATGCTAGTAAGTGGAAACGTTTTTCTTCCTGGGCAGAGACTAAGAGTATAGACCCCTTTTCAGCCCCTCTACACTACATTTTGAATTTTCTTGCGGAACTTTTCCATTCTGGGTCCGCTTCCACTACAATTAGAGTTCAGTTAGCTGCAATTTCAAATTTTCACATTGGCCTGTCGGGAAATAATATCTTGTCGCACAAGCTGTGTAAAGCCTTTCTCAAAGGTACTTCTCTGCTCAGGCCTCCAGTGAGAGATCCCCCACCTCCGTGGGATCTAAATTTGATTTTAGCTTCTCTAATATTGCCTCCCTTCGAACATGCAGCTTCTTGTTCCCTGAAGTTTTTATCATGGAAAACTCTTTTTCTGGTATTACTTCAGCCAGAAGAGTTTCGGAACTGCAGGCTCTTTGTTCCCGTCCTCCGTACCTAGTGTTCCACAATGATAGGGTTGCTCTCAGGACAAATCCTTCCTTTCTTCCTAAGGTCTCTTCAGAAAATAACTTGAATCAGTCCATAGACCTCCCTGTGTTTTTTCCCAACCACTCCAACAGGGCGGAATATAAATTGCATCAATTAGATGTTCACAGGCAACTATGCTTTTATTTACATAGAACTAAGGACATCAGAAAATCAGATCAACTTTTCCTTTCTTATGCTGAGGGTAAACAAGGTCTTCCAGTCTCAAAAGTAACCTTGTCCAGGTGGTTGACTTCTATCATCACATTTGTCTATCAACTGAGGAATAAAGAATTGCCTGTTAAACCAAAAGTTCACTCCACCAGAGCTTTAGCCACTTCTGTGGCCTTTCAGGCTAGGTTGCCCATGGAATCTATTTGTGCTGCGGCTACGTGGGCCAACCCACATACTTTCATTTTGCGTTATAAGTTGGATTTGGTTTCCAGGAACAGAGCTGATTTTGTTTCACTGTTCTGAAGAGTTGGTTCCGATGAGCCACCCAGGTTTTTAGGTGCTAGGGACGCTGTCCCAACCAGCAAGAATGAAGGTGAGATAGACAACTTAACATAAAGAAGTTATGTACCTACCATAACGTTCCATGTTAGTTGTCTTCTTCTCACCTTCTTTCTTGAGTACCACCCTCCATCCCCCTATCCTTGTAGACCGAGAAGAGTTCCTTATAGTTTTTTGTTCGCTGGCTGAGTCTTCTCTGGCTGTTCCTTTCTGTCTAGTAGCCTCTCTGGAGGTTTTATATTTTTCAGGATAGGATCCTTTCCTTTATTATGTCTGTAGTTAGTCTTACCAAATGAGATCTGGGTATCTAGCGCCAGGCATCATGGGATATGGGGTGGCCTTGAGCCAGTATGCAGCTCTCGAGCTTTTGAAGATGGCCGAGTCAGAGCCGAGGATCAGCTCCGAACCCAACCAGCAAGAAAGAAGGCGAGAAGAAGACAACTAACATGGAACGTTATGGTAGGTACATAACTTCTTTTTCTTCATGTTTCACTGTTGCAGTCATCACATTTGGGGGTTATCTGCTTGCAGTAGCCCTCAGTCGGCCTGATTATCAAAGTCTTGGGTCCTGCGTCGGTTGCTGTCTCATCTTCCATGACGTCAGGTAGTCAGGGGTATAAAGCATGCAGCCGACGCCATTACATCAGTCATTCTTGCCGTGCGGTTCCCAAAGCATAAGCAGTTCGCAAGTGCTGATCGTCCGACTCCTGAAATTTTCATTTTCGAGTTTCAGAACCGAAGTCTTCAACTAAAACTAAGTACCCCGTTGGGGAAACTTTTTCTTGCTCTAAACCGATGTCAGTAAAAGTCAGTAATTGTATTTCTTGTGGAAAGCAAATACCTCACAAAGATTTTCATTCGTACTGTATTCCTTGCCTAGGCTCTGACCACGATATACCTCACTGTTGGTTTTGTGCCTTATTTAAGCAACAAACTATTCGTCGTCGGTATAGTTGCGCTTCTAAATATTTTGGTACTCGATTCAGTTATCCAGAAATGTCTTCGGTAAGCCATCCGACTACTGACATTCTGAAAAAACGCAAAGATAAAGACAGAGACAGGCCACCTAGGTCCAAAGCTGCCGACAACGCTTCTCCTAAGCCAATCGCCAGTTCGCCAGTACTTAGTGAGGCACTTTCGCAGCCCCTGATACCCGCTACTTCAGATTCGCAGGCCTCTACTGAGACCCATTCGGAGTCCGGTATGCCACGAGATGCTTCAACTGTGGAACCTGCAGATGTCTCTACCTTGGATGGGTCCGGAGCCGCTTTGCAGGCACCGGCTTCTGAGGGTGTATTCAGGCCTACTGACTTGCATATTAAACTGACACCATCTTCTTCTTCAAGGCCTAAACCTCAAACTATGCCTAGAAAACTGATGCCCAGACCGCATGGTCAGGCCTCTATGCCTAAAAACAGATGATAAGAATGGCTGAAGACCTTATTACTTTAATCAGGGGAAGACAACCTTCCCCCTCTAAGAGACCTAGGACTGAATTTGCCTATGATACTTCTGACCAGGATTCTGAAATTTCTGTTTCCTCTGATGACCAGGATTTACCCTTATCTGCCTATGAGGATTCTGATGCAGAGGACTCTATTCCCTCTGCTTCACCCCCAGAGGATTTCTCTTTTGGTGAAACCCTGCATACTCTTAGGGAGCACTTTTGCTGGGAAAGCCAGGATTACTCTGATTCTAAAAAGAAGCTCAGGGATTTCTTACTCCTACCCCACACAGGCCTTTAGCTATCCCTCCTGTACTAGACATTGTTGATGCCTTTTCTGAATCTAGTTTGGCCCCTGACTCTTTATCTCCTGCTCCCAGAAAACCTGATAGATATTACAGGGTTCCTGACTCTCACAAGTTCCTTTTTAAAAATCCTTCTGCGGATCCTGAGTCCATTTCACAGAGACCCAAGGGCATTAAGGCTACTACTGCCAAAAATCCTACCCCTTCTGATAGAAACTCCAAGGCGCTGGATAGATGGGGTAAGAAAGTATACACTTCTGCAACTTTGGCCATTAGGGCCTTAAATTGCCAGTTTCTTATGTCAGAGTATCAGCAGCATATCATTGGATTGCTTAAACAGAAAATGATGTTGATTCCTGACTGTGCTGAAAATAAGGATTTACAGGATTTAATGCATTCTGCTGAACAGGTTGGAAAGCATACTTTGCAATGTGGTTTTGATTCACTAGAGGCATCTTGCAGGGCTGCAGTCACTGGGTATGTACTTAGAAGGCATGCTTGGCTTAAGGAGCAATCTTTGCCAGGTCATGTTAAAGCTAAATTGCTGGATGCTCCCTTAAATCAGGACCGCCTGTTTGGTAACAAAGCCGAAGAAGTTCTTAAAAAGATGGAGGAAAAAGCTAAATCTATGCAAACTGTTAAAGATTTCCTACAAGTACAACCTCCAAGATTTAGTAGGCATTGACCCTCTAAGAATTGGTCTTTTCCTGCCTCTTCCAGGCCTTCTCAGTCCAAACCCAGAACCAGCAGAACACCCATGCTTCAGTCCCAGGGTACGTACAGGACTAAACAGTGGGGAGGCTCCCATTTCCAAATCAGGGAGTAGTAAGACTCCCCCTATGGTAAACTGTCTCAATGACTTAACTTTAAAACTTCCAAGCACTTCTCAATTGACTGCTCTTTTAGGGGGAAATATTGCTCTGCAGGCAAAAAACTGGGAACTCATTACCCAGGACAAATGGGTTTTAAATATAGTTTCCCAAGGATACAGATTTCACTTCCACATGTTACCAACCCCAAACAGTTGGCCAGATCTACCCCCAAATCAGTGGGCAGAGGCTCAAAAGCAAGTACTCCCTCTTTTAAGCATAAAGACTATTCAAACTGTACCAGAAGAGGAAAAGGGACAAGGTTTCTACTCAAGACTTTTCCTGGTACCCAGAAAAGACAACTCATGGCGTCCTATCCTGGACCTTTCTATATTAAACACCTTTTTGGTGATTCCAAAATTCAAGATGTTAACTCTTCACCAGTTACTTCCTATGCTAGGCAAAGATGCCTGGTTGGCAACACTGGATTTAAAGGAAGCCTACCTGCACATCCCAATCAGGGAATCTTGCAGAAGATACCTACGCTTCAAAGCAGGCTACATGCACTATCAGTTTTCTGCACTACTGTGCCCAGGGTATTCACAAAGTGCCTAGCTCCAGTCATTGCATTTTGCAAGCAAAGAAATATTCAAATATACCCATACCTGGATGATTGTCAATTCAGGCAGAAGGCCAGGACATAATTTTGAATCATCTGGCATTTGTACAAAAGGTGATAACTTGTCTGGAGTACACCATAAATGAAAGGAAATCACATCTGGTACCTTGTCAACAAATTATATTCCTGGGACCAAGCTTGAACACAACTTCCCAGATGGCTTTCCTCACGCCAGAGAAACAAATTCATTTGACAACTTACTTCACACTAATGGCCACAAAAACCCTGCTATCTGCAAGGCAAATACTGCAAGCTTTGGGGTTCATGGCCTCCTGCATTCTACTAATTCCATATGCAAGACTGCATATGAGGAAACTACAGTGGTATCTAAAAAGCCTATGGTGTCAACATTCTCAGGATCTAGAAACAATGATCCCTATCATACCTTGCCTACAGTTAGAGTTCCTTTGGTGGGCAGAGGCCTGCCACCAAAACAAGGGACTACCATTCAGTCTACCCCCTGCCGCCCAAACCCTAACAACAGATGCATCAGACAATGCATGGGGGCTCACCTGGCAGGGAGGTGCATTCAGGGCAAATGGAACCCAAGTCAAATGCACCTGCATATCAATCAAAAAGAAATGTTAGCTGTACAGAATGCTCTGGCAGCCTTCAAGGACCACATTTTTCCAGGACAATTAATGGTAAGGATGGACAACACCACTGTTATGTGGTACATAAACAAGCAGGGGGGGGTACTCATTCTTATCCCCTCTGCAGACTAGCTATGGCTCTGTGGAACACAGCCTTTAGCTACCATGTGCATCTACAGGCTCAATTCCTGCCAGGAAAACTAAATACACTGGCAGACGAACTCAGCAGAAATCTCATGGACCCACATGAGTGGAAACTGGAACCAAAGATTTTCAACATGTTGATAAACAAATGGGGGAGCCCAGATATAGACCTGTTTGCCTCCCCCCAGAACTACCAACTGGACAAATTCTGCACAAGGACTCCCCACAAACAAGCTTGGAAAGTGGATGCTCTGTCCTTCAGCTGGGAAAATCTATCAGTTTATGCCTTTCCTCCTCTGCCTCTCCTCTCCAAAGTACTACTAAAGATCAAACAGGACAAACCAAGGACGATACTGATTGCACCAGACTGGCCATGCCAACACTGGTACCCCTTCTTGCACAGTTTGTTACTGCTGGCTCCATGGCACCTGCCCCAGACCCCTACCCAGCTATCACAGCAAGAGAGCCAGATTCTGCACCCTCAGCTTCAAACCCTGACCCTGGCAGCCTGGCCAATTACCTAATCTCTCCATTACCATCCCTCAGTAAACAAGTATTGGATGTCATTTTGGAGGCAAGGGGGCCTAGTACTAGAAAATCTTATGCTGAAAAATGGAAAAGATTCTGTGCCTGGAACCAAACTCAAGGGATGGGCACAGCAGCGCTCAATTTACCTCAGATTCTTCAATACTTAACTGAGATGCTTCACAAGGGCCTTTCTTTTTCCTCCATCAAAATTCACGCCTCAGCCATTTCAGCTCATTACAACACAGAACCACCCCTCTTCTCTCATCCACTGCTCAAGCAGTTCCTCAGAGGAGCCAAAAACTTAAAATCACCAAGGAGACCCCGACTCCAGCCTGGGACCTTAACTTTGTATTGAAAAAAACTCACTCTTCCTCCTTTTGAGCCAGCTGCAAGTGCAGAGTTAAATTTTCTTTCTTAGAAAATAGCCTTCCTTTTAGCAATTACTTCAGCAAGAAGGGCATCTGAACTACAGGCCGTTATGGCAGTGGAGCCTTTCATCATCTTTCATGCAGACAGGGCGTCCCTCAGGACCAATCCCTCCTTCATGCCCAAGGTGGTATCCAGTGTGCTCTTAATCAATCCATTCATTTACCAACCTTCTTTTCTAATCCACAGAACAAAGGGGAAAGGATACTGCACTCCTTAGATGTGCACAGACAACTTAGATTTTACTTGAACAGGACTAAACCTCAAAGGAAATCTGGACAACTGCTGGTGGCATTTGCTGCAGGAGCAGAGGGGAAGGCTGTTTCAAAGCAAACCATTTCTAAATGGATAGGCCATTGCATTCATTTCTGCTATAAGCACCATGGAAAACCTATCCCACAGGGGATTAGACCCCATTCAACCAGGGCTGCATCTACCTCTACAGCCTTTCTCAGAGGTGTACCTACCAGGGACAACCTAGAAGCTGCTACCTGGAGTTCTGTACATACTTTCACCAAGCATTACCATTTACCAATTTTCTCTAAATCCAGAGCTGACTTTGCCACTGCAGTCTTGCAGGGCCTTATAGCTGGTCCTAATGCTATCTAAATTCCTCCTCCCATCCTTAATTTTGGGAATCTACCCAAATGTGATGACTGCAACAGTGAAACACGAAGAACATAATACAGTTGTGTACACTTACCATAAATGTAGGTGTTCGAGTGTATTCACTGTTGCAGTCCTGGGTATTTGCTTTTTTGTTGGAGGTGTAACCTTGTGTGTATGTATGTGTGTATATATATATATATATATATATATATATATATATATATATATATATATATATATATATATATGTATATAAAATTGCTTCCCATTAGGGGGCACCTGACATTTGGGGCAAGAAAAACTGATGTAATGGTGTCGGCTGCATGCTTTATACCCCTGACTACCTGACGTCAAGGAAGATGAGACAGCAACCGATGCAGGACCCAAGACTTTGATAGTCAGGCCGTCTAAGGGCTACTGCAAGCAGATAACACCAAATGTGATGACTGCAACAGTGAATACACTCGAACATCTACATTTATGGTAAGTGTACACAACTGTACTTTCCTCCTTCCCAGGTGGGAAAAGTTTTTTTTAATTCAAAGATGTTTTAGTGCCAAAGAAAGAAAATGCTTGGAGACCAGTCCTGGATCTTTCTTTCTTAAACCTGTTTATGGTAGTGCCCTAATTCAAAATGCTGTCACTTCATAACCTGTTACCTCTTCTTCCTCATTGAGGTTTTCTAGTAGCACTACATTTAAAAGATGATTATCATCTCATTCCTATTCATCCACACGTCAGATGTTTCTTAAGGTTTTGTGTGTCTGGATCACATTATCAATTTTCTGATTATCCGCTGTACCAAGAGTGTTCAGAACATGTCTGGCTCCAGTTTATAACTATTTGTAGGTTACAGAGTATCCACATTTTTCCATATTTAGATGACTTTCTTATCTTTGCAGAGTCTTTTTCAAAGTGTCAGGAGTCTCACTTGGGTGAAATTTAGCTTACACAAGCTGGGATTCTAAGAAAACATTCAAAAGCCTTTTTTGACTCCTCCTCATAGGATTGTGTTCCTGGGATGTCAGCTAGACACCTCAGTTCAAAGACCTTTTCTTTCACAGGAAAACATAGATCTATATCCAGATCAGTTTTTAAGTTTTCCCACTCAGACTTCGATCACTGTGAGGGAAAACCTCAGGATTTTCGGTCTCATGGCATCTGTGACTCTCACAATAATCTTGGCAAGACTCCACATGGGAAAGATAAAATGGTATCTGGAGTCCCAGCACCAACATCCTTTGTCCTTTCACATCCCAGTGTTGAGGTTTGTCAGAGAAGCCACTTGGTAGAGGCAGCAAATATCCTTAAATTTGGGTTGCCCTTTCTCCCTCCCAGTCACCACAAGTATCTCAGACTTTGGGGAGCAATTTCAAGAGGGATAAAAGTGCATAATTTGTGGGACACTAAGGATAGATATAAGCAGGTAAATATAAAAGTGATGCTTGCTCTGATCAAGGCACTCAACTCTCTGAATCATCTTTCATCCTGGGACCTCTTCAAGTTGTCACAAACAACACTACAGTCATGTGGTACATCAACAGGCAAGGGGGAATCTACATTGTGCCCACTTTGCAGACTAACCATGCCTGCTTGGGATATAACTTCACTGCACAGTCTGACTCTACAGGCATCCTACATTCTGTCAGAGCAAAATTGTGTTTCTAACAAACTAAGCAGGACAATGGCAAACACTTGTGAATGTAAACTAGATCATGGGATCTTCCATGATTTGATCTGTCTGTGAGGAGTTACTCAAATAGACCTATTTGGCTTCTGTCTGAACAATCAGTTGACAAGAATCTGCTCTAGGACTCTAAGCAAGAACACCTGGAAGACAGATGCCTTTTTTCCTTGGACGGGAATGTTCTTGTATTCTTTTACACCCTTTCCCCTGATATCCAGGGTACTTCTGAAGATTTAGATAGGAATTATCTAAGCTCATTGTGGTGACTCCCCTCTGGCCCAGGCAACTGTGGTTCTTCCTTCTTTTGGAAATGGCCAGGGATAATTACCACAGGCTTCTTCAAGGACTGGATCTAATTTCACAAGAATAGAGATATTTGATACACCCTAGCCCCAGTCAACTTTAGTTGACTGCCTGGATGATAGGGTCTTAATTCCCTTTAGACACTTGTTTACTGAAGAGTTGCAGCAGTTGCTAATGGAGGCAAGAAAACCTACTACTAGAAAATCATGTATTAGTAAATGGAAAAGGTTTTCTAGTTGGCATCAACAATCTAACCAGCACCCTTTCAGTGTTAGATGATCTCTGGTTTTACAAATATTGTGTGAGTTATTATCGTATGGCCTTTCTTATTCCTCCATCAAGGTTCATTTATTGGTCATTTCATCACATCTGCCCATCGATCCTCCTCTTTCAATCCATTCTCATGTCAGAATGTTTTTGAAAGGCATTTTGCATAAGAGGCCCTCAAAAAAACTGGTGGCCCTTCCTTGGGAACTTAATTTTGTATTACAGAAACTAACACTTGCTTCATTTGAACCAGGTAACCACCCTGACATGGGGTTCTTAATATGGAAAACAGTTTTACTGATTGCTCTGTCCTCTGCAAGAAGAGTGTCTGAGTTGCAAGCTCTTATGGTGAGTCAGCCCTGTCTCATTTTTCACAGAGACAGAGTTTCTTTGAGAAGTAATCCTTCTTTTATTTGTAAAATGGTATCCGAGTTTACTTTAAGCCAAACTGTCCGTTTCCCCATTTTCTTTTCTGAACCAAAAAATGAGAGTAAAGGGACTGAGACATCTAATGTACTATTTTGACAGAACTAAATCTTTCAGATTTTTGGATCAGTTGTTCATTTCTTGTGAAGGTAAGAAGAAGGGGCAATCTGTGCCAAAACAGGCTATTTCCAAATGGCTGTCTTAAGGCTATTACCTTTTGTTATACTCACCACAACAAAACTATTCCAGGCAAGGTCAAGGCCCACTCTTCCAGGGCCTTTGGTTTCATTTATGGCTTTTTGAAAAGGGTCGGATTCTAGAAGCTGCAGCTTGGTCCTCTGTACATACTTTTGCAAAGCATTATAAGGTTGATGCAGTCCCTAGGTCTAGATCAGGCTTTGCTAGGACCATTCTCCAGGGGCCCTTGGCTTTTTCTCCTTCCACCTCCGAAGTATAGTAAGCTACAGTAATTTACCCATATAGCTAAGGTTACTGCAACAGCGATCAGTATGATCAACATAGTACAGTTGTGTTAGTAAACATCATAATAGTGGATGTTTGAATGATCACTGTTGCCGTAGTCACTCCCTTTCTCCCTCCATCTCCCTGGGGGTTTTTTTGTATTTTTTTTGGCATGCTGTTTATGCCTGGGTTGGGACATTTTTTTTTTTGGTTATTCCTGTCATTGTATTTCAGGCCTCAGCCTCCCATCTGTGTTTCCACGAAAGCTCTTAAGGGCTTGGTGCCTATACCTGTCTTTTTAGTCAGCTCAGCTAGAGCTTACTGATGGTTTGGGCACGTGGAAGGTGCCCTGAAGCTTTGTAACTTGTCTGGCTGCTACATCCTGTGCAGGATGCAACCCATATAGCTAAGGCTACTGCAGCAGTGATTATTCGAACATCTACTGTTATGGTAAGCTTACTTACACAACTGTACTTAATTATTCTAAAATTCAAAATGCTGACCCACCAAGGTTTTCTTTCTTTGCTACACCCTCTGGCCTTCTTTTTTTAATAAGAAACATCTTTATTAAATGATCATGTATGACATAAACAATCATACATTTAGATAAATGAAAACAAACCATATTGACATAATATTTCTAGCAAACATTATACATAGGTTCATAGGTTCATAGATAGGTACTAGGCTATTGGCCCTAGGGCCTATATAAGCCTAGCCAAAAATGTACCCTGGCTTTTGCCACCCAAGAAAATTATTTTCCTGTGCCCCTGTCGAGCAGAGCCACAGAAGTGATCCCTGGGGTGAATTTCCTATTTCCCATCCAGTCATAAAGATTTTTCTTGAAGAGTGCTAATGAGGAGCTCTGTTTGACATAGATAGGTAGTCTGTTCCAGAGTATGGGAAGTCTCTGGGACAGGAATCTAGCCCTCCAGCATGTTCTGTTTATTGTGGTGACAAGGTTTAGGTCCCTAGAGCGTGTAGCTCGGAGGGATTGGAATTTCTTTAAGTCGAGCATGTCCAACAGTTCTGGGTTTGACATAGCTTTGTATGTTAGGCAGATATTGCCTCTGAGTAGGCGATATGCGACAGAGTAAAGCTGGAGTTTTTTGAGACGGTCTGCGTAGGGAATCTGTTTGAGGCCAGTAATCCTCTTTGTGAGGTATTTCTGTAGCCTTTCCAGTTGTTGTAGATGTCTTGTGAGGTATATACCAAAAGGGGCGTTGTATTCTATAATGGGTCTAATGAGTGATGAGTAGAGGGGAACAATGACCGCTTTTTTTCTGGATGAGAAACCTTTTGTGATGAGGTGAGCTACGTAGAAGGATTTCCTGACCACTGTGGCAATGGGATTATCAAAGGAGAGACTACTACTGTCCACCTGTGTCCCAAGGTCTCATCACATTTTTGGTGTTAAGTAGACTACCAGCTATGTGGTAGTTCATGGGTACAGAGTTTTTACCAAAGGGGATGACAATACACTTTTTGGCATTGAGCTTCAGGCCATGGCTTTGACACCAGGCATCTGTCTCAGTGAGGCCCTTTTGTAGTATGTCCACATCGTTAGGAGTTTCGATTATGGCTCCTAGTTTTCAGTCATCTGCAAACTTTGTTAGCCAAAGACATTCTGTGTTAGCCTGTACTTCAGAGAAGTAGATACCAAACAGGAGAGGACCCAGGACTGAACCCTGTGGTACTCCACTTGTCACTGGTCTGGTCGGATTTGGATTCTGCTACTTTCACAGTGTGGGTTCTGTCTGTGAGCCAGTTGGCAACCCACCTTGTGACATAGGGATTTATACCTAGTTTAGTGAGCTTATCTATAATTCCAGAGTGGGGGATGGTGTTGAAAGCCTTGGTGAGATCTAGATAAGCTGTGTGAACCACCTTACCCTCATCTATGGCTTTGGTGACTGCTTCAAAGAAGTCAATCAGGTTTAGGAGACATGATCTGCCTTTTACAAATCTGAACTGGGTAGGGTCCAGAGTTTGGAGATTACCAATGTCTTTGTTTATGAGTTCCATGACGATACGTTCCATGGCCTTGCAGACCAGGATCGTCAGGCTAATGGGGCGGTAGTTCCCGGGGTCCGTCGTGGCTCCCCCTTTGTGGAGTGGGATAACCATCGCGGTGCGCCATTCAGTGGGCACAAAGCCTGAGGTGAGGCTATGACTGAACATGATAATTAGGTAGGGTGCCAGTTCATTCTGTAGTTCGTGTAGAACGTAGCCTGGGATATTGTCAGGTCCCATGGATGCTTTATAATTGGCTTTGGAGAGTGTGTTTTTTACCTGTGCAGCCATGATTACAGGAACTTTGCATTCTTCCGGTATAGAGATGGGCCCTCTAGGGGGTGAGAGGGGGGTAAAGTTAGCACTGAACCTGTCTGCCAGGATGTTGGCAATATCAGTTGGTTCTGTATATTTAGTGCCATTGTGCTGTAACTCAGAGCAGATCTGAGTGTTGCCATTGAGATTCTTGACATAGCTATAGAGTGCTGTGTGGTTGTCTTTAGAGTCAGTGGCAATTTTGTTTTCGTAACTAGCTTTGGAGGATTTTATGAGGGATCTCAGCTTCTTACTGAGGTTGACCAGGGAGTTCCTCCAATCATGGGATTTTACTCTTTTTTTTGCAACAGTTTCTTTCTTCTGTTATAGAGTTTGTTTATGGCAGAGGACCACCAGATTGGCTTCCTTTTTTTGGAGGATAGCATCTTGGTTCTATTAGGGATAGCATGATCCATGCACTTGTGTAAGTGCTTATAAAGTGCATTTGTGTAGGATTCAGCAGTGGTACCTCTATTGTCCGTCTGCATGGATGTCATGAAGTTTGCCACTTCTGTCTTAAGAAGTGTGAAGTTGGCTTTGGAGAAGTTTTTTATGGTGGTTTCCCTAATTGGGGGTGGGGGCGGGATGTGGATGTCTAGGGTGATTAGCTTGTGGTCGGATCTGACCAATGAGGAATTGACCTCTGGTGTAGAACACAGGTTCCCCGTGTTGGTAATGACCAGGTCTACGATATTGCTGCCCCTGGTGGGGGTGTGAGTATGTTGATCCAAGGCATTGGAATTTATGAATTCCAGAAAACGTTGAGCAAAAGAGTTGGTACATGAGTAGTTTTCCCAGTTAATGGTGGGGTAGTTGAAATCGCCCATTATTAGGGTGTTGGGTTGTACCCTAATACTTTCCAGTGTATCAAGAAATGAGGAGTGGGAATCCTGGGGCATGGTGGGTGGTCTGTAGCAAGCTACAATTTGGATTGCGGTCTTGCCCAGAGTTAGTTGCACTTGGATAATCTCGGATGCATTATGCTGTGCAACTAGCCTGGAGGTGTGGATATCCTTAATGAATATGGACATGCCTCCACCTTTAGTGCTTCGTTCTGGGTTAGGTGGCCAAAAGTTTGGTATGAATTATAGCCTGGTAATGCAGGGGTGCTCTCTGGAGCTTTGAACCAGGTCTCTATCACTGCACAGATGTTGATGTTCTCCATTTTAAGGAGTGCCTCGAGTGAGTGCATTTTGAGGTTTAGACTTCTAACATTGAGTAGCATTACCCTCAGATTTTGCTTGCTTGTACCTGTTACGGTGGTGAATTTGTCATTTAAACCTTGCGTAAAAAAATAGCCAGTATCCGGAATCCCAAGGGCGACAGGTGCAGGCCATCTCTGGCAAAGCATCGTGGTCTGTCGATCATGTCATCCCAGGCAGACAAATACTGGATCCCCTTAGAATGACACCAGAAGCTTAGACAATTGTTGAAGTCAGTAATTTTGTCCTTGTACTGTGGCATCATTCTGGGTGATGGCAGGATGCTACTCAGGGCTAGGGTCATACCTGCCTGGGCTACAAGATCAGAGAGCTCCTCCATGTCTCTTTTCATGTAGTCCAGGGAGGTACATCTCAGGTCATTCACACCAACATGGACAATGACAGTGTCATATTCGTACTTGTTGTGGAGTGACTTGAGTGCGTGTGTTATGTGGTGGATCCTGGCACCTGACAGGCAGCTGACAGTAACTTTCTCCTTGTTTAGCCTGGTGAGTGGAACATAAGTGTGCCTGACTATAAAGTCACCTCTGCCTAGAGTGTTGGGTACGTTGTGACTAGAGTGTTGGGTACGTTGTTATGCCTTATGGGCTGTGGTTGAGTGGCACACTGAGTTTGTGGGCTATGTGCCATTTGGGTTGTGTTGGGTGGAGTTTGCTTGCGTTTCTGCTTTGGAGGTCCCTGATGTTTGGGCAGGTTTTTATTGAAAGCCTCTATGAATGTAGGTGTGTGTTTTGTGTTTCTATGTGTGTGTTTTGGTGGTGTAGGTTTTGAGGGACTATGTGATGAGTGTGGTATGGTGCAAGTGTTTACCTTCTCCTCTTGACTGTCTAGTCCAGTCTTGGGTGAAGAGAGCTTTGCTTCCAGTTTGGCTATATAAGTGCATCTCTCACAGGTTGTAGTGTTGGGTGGTAGGAGGAGAGGGTTGTCTGCGTACATGAGGCAATTGCTGCTTTGCCCCAACATGCCCTGATTCATCAGGTAGACAGGAGAAATCACCGGGAGCTGACCCTTAGACATGCCTGGAAAAGTGCTTATTTATTAAGTACTAAAAACTGCTTTCCTCTAGACAAGTGAGGAAAGTTGAGTGCTGTAGTAATTTGCAGCTTATTTAGTGCTTACAACGAGTTCTGAACAAGTGCTGAGTTCAAAGAAACAGATTTGAGTGCTGAAACTAGAAAACTGGCTAGTTCTAAGAAACAAAATTAAGCTAGAAGCATTCCCTCCAACACAGAAAGGCTTGGGGGCTCAGAAACCTGCAAACAGTCTAGACCACTTACAAGAAAGGCAGGAAACAAGCTTATTTTTTTTTTCTTTCCCAGATGCTTTCTTTGTACACAGTAGGGGTGCCTGAAATCAGAATATGGTCTCACTGCACTCAGTTGAGTGAGCAAATGAGATGGGCAGAAGGAGTATCCAAACACAAATTTACAAGAGGGGTGGTCAGTTTCAAAGCCACCAAGATTAACATCACAACAAAAACAGGGAGGATGGGTGGGAAGCTAACTGAAAAAACTTCCAGTTCAGTTAATATTCAATGCAACATAAATAAATCAATTAAAATGCTGTATTATTTGAAAAAAGTGCAGATAAAAGGTACTTAAATTCTCGTATACGCCCAGTTGAATACAGCTAGATCTTAGCTGGCCAAAGCTGAGGTTTTAAGCAGAAAATATTCCAAAATGTACCACTTAAATAGGCAGTGACAGGATATCAGTGAATGAGACTACCCCCGCCTGCAATTATTAACAGGCAATAAAAATCTAGCAAGCACTAACTGAAAAAACAGAGTCAAAACTTCCATTTCAGTTAATATTTAATGCAACACAAATAAATCAATTTAAATGCTGTATTATTTGAAAAAAGTGCAGATAAAAGGTACATCACAAGCCATATTGACATAATTGTAGTTGCAAACAGGTTACATCACTTATAATCTATCCAGTCATTGCCAGTCAAACATTACATATTTCATTCAAATCCTGCCTTCTTTTAAACCTCGTTCCACCTCTGTATGTATTGTTCCCACAATTCCCATTTTTCCCTATGCAATTTGCTCCCACCCTTTTCTACAGATCCCATTTCCAGTTGTTTTTTTCTCTGTTCACTACTTCTAGTAAAGTTGGTTTAGACCTTGATTTCCATTTTCTAGTAATTGCTTTTTTGGCAGCCACCATAGTTAGACTAAGCAAAGCCTTACTATGTGTAGGTAATGCCAATTCTGTATTATAGCTAAAAAAATAATTTCCTTAGTTATACCAATTTGATCACCCAGTCTTCCCGATAGAGTAGTCTTCAAGGGATTTTTAAAGTCTACCATCTTATTACACTCCCAAAAAATACGTTCCCAATTACCTCTTTCTTCCCCATCACCCCCCCCCCCCCCCCCAGTATTTACTGTCTACCTGAGGAAAAATTCTTTGGAGTCTACTTGGATATAAAAATACCTATGTAAGCACTTCCATGCAAAGATCCTAAATCTTCTAGACTTTGTTGCATATTTGGGAGACATACATATATCCCCCCTTCTTTCTTTGTGAATTGCTTATCTTTGCTGTGACTAACTTGATTAGTAAAATTAAATAAGTAAATGCTAGTGTGAGTTTGCAGACTGTAGATCAGGGGGAGCATAAACTAAGAAATTAATTTGAAAGACCAACCGGAGGAAGAATACCATAAGAAAAGAATAGAAATATATCTTCCAGCAAAAACATGGAAGGAAATTCATGGATGTTCAAACAAACACACTGTCTTACTGGGATTAGGATAGTAGTGTTCTGCTACCCTCCTCTGGCAGTCTACTAAAGCTCAAGAGTCCCTCCCACTGCCTGTGTGTGGGTCTGGCAGACCAATCACCTGTCAGTATAGGGACTGCCTTGCAAACCCACAGACAGGACTCTTTCAGTTTTCTAGTGCCACAATAATAGAGGGATCTCTTGGAAGACTGCGCCTTATTCTGAATCTCTTCAGCTGCTGAGCTAAGATAACAAATCCTTTTGGGTTTTTATTTCCTCCCTCTGCCTTTTTTTTCTCAGTGTTTGAATAGTGTATTCTGCTGGATTGACTGTTATTTCTGATTGGGAAGTTGTATGTGAGTAGGGTATAACTTTACCGTTTATTATAAGCTCGATTTGAAAGTTTTGACAAGAAAAGTTGCTGATTTTGCAGTTTTTTCTTTGGGGTTGTGATTATTTGACATAATTGAGCAGATTTACAGCATTTTAAAGGATTTTTTAATTGAAATAGCGATTTTCTTCCCATTTTGTGTGTTGAACATTTCTGACAGGAAATTTTCATACCTTTACACTTTATTTCTTGTCTAAGGCTATTTTATGCCATTTCTAATCATTTGGGGCTTTTTTATTACAATTGGGAAACTTCTTTAACATTTATTTTGTGCTTTGTTGCTGTGTTACTGAAACTTCTGTCCTTTTATTCAGTGCAGTGTTCAGAATGGTATCCCTACAGAAATAGACTTCAGATTGCTATCTAGAGGGAGAACACTAGATTTGTCCATTTTTATTGGGCTGACCATGCATCCATTCTTTGGTATTGCTCTGGCTATTTTTTTAGCCCCTGACTTGATGGATTCAGATACAGTGCTCCCCGCCACCATCTACCCCCTTGTGCTCCTAAAAAAACACAGAAGTAAATCAAGAAGTATGCCTCAGTCTATGGCTTGTGACTCTGCAGCAGTCTTGGGGAGGCTGTTAGACCACCGTCTCCAGGTCCCTTGGTGTGGTGTTAGTACCACAACTATGCATGACACAAGGGTCAGACATGTCTTTCAGGTCTGTACTGTTGCCTGGTTGAGGTACAGGAGAGTCAAACTCTTTAGGTGCAGGGGAAGTCAGTGGTGCAAAATCTGTTGGCAGTGATACTTCTTCCCATGGAGGTTCTCCTGCTGGTGTAGTGCTTGCAAAAAAAGAGATAGAAGACCTGCCATGTTGCAGGACAATAGTCTCCGACTGTGTTTTTACTGAGCTAGTGGCTATGTCTAAATCTATTATTCAGGCTGTTGAGTACTGTATAAAAACCCAGGTTATAAGTAACACTGGTACTCCCACTCCAGTTCAACCACCCAGGAATCCTGATTTTGAAAGGAATCCATAATCCTAAGGTTTCAGAAGTGTCAATAGTCTGATCAGCTAGTTTCCTTTAAGGCAAAGAAGTTCAGGGACCCAAACAGATGTTTTCTTTTTTCCCAAATGCTGTCTAGATTTAAGAATGTATTCACTTGGGAACAATCTTTGGCTGCCCCTGAGATCAGCAGGGCATATGATCTTTTAGAGGATGGTGACTGTCCTTTCATTGGTCCCAACATTGGAACATATTTTTAAGAAAGCTTGCAGTTCTCCTCTGCTGAGTAAATCACTTCCTAAAAAGTATTTAAAGAAAATCAGGGTATGCACAGTCATGCCTGGGTGCCAAGCCTGTTATCTGCAGACCTTGCTCCTGTGTCTCCAGTGACCTTCTCCCATAAAAAAGATTATGTCTTTGTCAAACCCAGTCCCTCAAGATAAACTAAACAAGTGGATTGCATCTTAGGGAAAGAGACTGGCCCAGTCCAACACAGTAGCTTCTAAGGTGTTTTAATTACCAGCGTTTTATGTGGAAGTTTGTGTTGAAGTGTGTGTATAGTTTGGGTGAATTCACTGAATCATTACCTTTGGAGCAGAAGGACTGTGTGAGATTGTTTGTAATGTTTTTCAAGTGTCAAAATGTGCTTTAGAGAGTGCCTTAGAGGGAGCTGATACTTTCTCTTGAAATACAGCAGTGTCAGTTGTGGTAAGGAAGTACGGTTGGTTGCACATCCAGAACATTTCTGATGAATTAAATATGAGATTTTTGAATGCTGTACCTGATGCTGATCTTTTTTTGGTACAGCAGCTAATCAGATATGTAAACACTGGGATGACAGAGGTAAATTGATGCAAGGTGTGTCTAAAATGTTTCTTATTCCAAAGTTTTCCTTCAGTAAACAAGATAATTTTCAGTGGCCCAAGAAACAAAGTCCCAGCTGAACAAAATCCAGTCACCAAAAGGAAATGGCAGGACAAAAACTCTGCCAAACTAACGAGGTTGTTCTGTTCCTAAAAATGGTAACACCCTCTCCACCCATGACTGTGGCGAGGCCCATCACCCATCATTCCCATATTCACCTCCAGGTTTTCTGTTGTGAAAGTTAGCTCTCAACAAGGTGGCCTAGCTGTCAGTGTTTCTGACAAATAGGTGTTTTAATATTTTTGGCAGAGGTTACATTTGGCAGTGGAAAGAGCATTCACCTCTGTTCAGGTAGGTTTCCCTTATCTGCCAGACCAGACTTTTTTATTTTCCCATATAAGCGGCTTCCAAGATGGCTGCACACTGTGTAACAGCTTAAGTTCAGCTCTCCCAGTATGAAAACAGAAACTCAGAAAGAGAGCCAGGGAATTTGTCCTTTTGGATAAATTTCAATTACTGGCTAGTAAGTGCACTGCATGGATGCCCGCAAAGAAATACATTTGAGAACCTGAAAGAAAATCAACTGTAAAAGGTGAGGAGAAGATACTGGCTTGAAAAAAATTCTGCATATGTTCAGCAAAAAGCAGTTCAACCTCCAGCTTTGGTACAAGACATGACTTTTAGTAATCTAGTGAAAAAATAAGTCCAGTGCTCACAGCTGATTAAAATAAACAAAACATTGAAGGAGTATATCAACTCAAATAACAAAAGGCTGGAAAAAATAGAAGAAACTTTAAACAGATATTAGGTGAGTTAATAGAAGTGCAAAAATCAGAGGTCAAAATGATGAAAAGGCTGTCCGAGTATGAGATTGCTCAAGAAGAGATGTCGAGCATGTAGAGGGAAAACCTGAGATTTTCAGCTGTACCAGAGAAACACAGGAGGGAGCAGACTTTATTAATTTTTTGAAAGCACAAATAAGCAACTGGGCTAGTATTCCACAGCAGGAGTTTTTAATTGAAAGGACATATCATGTGTTTGCTCCAAACCTGGCCATAATATTAAAGATGCAATCATACTAGCAGAAATAGTTGATTTTGACAAAACTGTGGCAGAAGGGCAAAGTATTAGAAGTGGGAAACAGTAAAGTGTTTGTAGAAAATGATTACTCACTGTACATCAGGTAGAAGAGGAGTAAATTTATTCCAGCAATCAGGGAATGTTGAGAAGCAGTTTTAAGATTCAAGCTGCTGCATCCAGATATTTTCAGAGTATTTTTTCCTGGAGAGTCAAAATCATTCCTTGATGCAGAACATGCTAAGAAGGAAATAAAAAGTTTGATCTACAGAAAGTGAGATATCAGACAGAAGGAAATTCTGCTTCTTATTCCTCTAAAAATAAAGCCCATAGAGAGACTATGCCAGTGAAACCTTTTCCAGTGTTCCAAAGGAAAATGCTTGAGAGAAAGAAGAAAGCAGAAGAGTTGACTAGATGAACCAAGAGTATGTTGGAAATGAACCAGCGACTGGATCTGAGAGATGGAGAACAACAGGAAAAAAAACAGCAACTCGGAAATTGATGAATAAATGTCAGGTTGCAAAGCATTAATTACATTTGTGAAGTATGACGGAACTAGAAAACCTGGAAATATTATATTATTTTGACTTTGTTAAACTTGTAGCGGACTCCAAAGGATATGCCTTACTTCATGTCATTAATGTTTGGAAGAACATTTAGGAGAGGGGAAGACGAACAAAAGAGTTAACTGTAAGTAAAACAAAATTTTGTTCTTAACAGTATTTTTTATAATACGTGACACATAGTGCATGATATAAAGTAAAGCTGTTTCAGTTATTTTTGTGTATTATAGGGATGCTAAAGTAACAGGTACCCCTATTTTTTCTTTCCTTCTTTCTTTCTTTCTTCTTGGTAGTTTTAAGAAATGTAGGCACTCCAATATAAAAGGAGAAGAAAGGCTGGATAAAAGAGCATGATGTAAGAAATATTGATATGCTTTTTTATTTTTGCATAGGTGAAAGACTGGATTAAGGCCCTTGTCTTGATTTAATAACAAGATCTGATGTTATCATTTTCATTTATTCCTCAATGAAGGGAGCTTGGCTCCAACCTTCAGATCTGACTCAGCCATTTTGCACTATATTCTAGGATCCGACTGTCGAGCTCCTCCCTTTTCTCATAATGCGCCTGACCAATACAGCACCTTAGATCACGTTTTCCACTCTTAACGATTTGGTTGAGATTGCATTCTCTCAAACTCAGGCAGTGATTTTTTTCTGGGATAGTGAGTAAAAACTTTAAATTTTAACTATTTTTCCTTACTTATTATCCTTATTATTTTATATAGCATTCTCTCTTTACCAACTAAGCTAATTTTATTTTTTTCCAACCTTTCTTTACCATACTTTGGTATTCTCTTTAACTATCTCTGGTAATTTTCTATTTTGCTTTACCTTTTTCCATAAGGTAATCTTGTTAACATTGTTGGTATAACTTTCTGTTTCCTCTGCCTTTTTTGTAAAAAAAAAAAAAATCTTCCTTTATACCTCTCTCTCTCTTTTGAGTGGCTTTTGCTGTCCGACAAGTTTACAGCAATAGCTGCAAAGCCTAAAAGCCTACTGGGTTTAAAAAGTGCACTTCCTGTGGGTACAAGATACCCAGCTTTGATGCCCACAGAGAGTGCGTTTATCCTTTAGGCCCATGTCATCTAGATACTCCTTGAACAATTTGTCCTGGCTTTAATGCCAGAACCTTCAGTGAATGACAAAACAACTTGGTGCTTAAGGGCCTTATGCTTATGCTTCTTCTTCTGCTGTTTCTACTTCAGGGACGGAAACACCCTCACAGAAATCTAAGTCTGTGGAGCTCACCTGTTAATTCTCCCAAATCTGCTCCAACATTGGAACCTCCTGCTAAAAATCCAAAATCGACAGATCTTGCACCTTCAGCATCAAAGTCCCCTCAAATCTGAAGTTGTCACTTTTCTGTGGAGCCAGTGTCTCCAAGACTGAGGTCTCCTTTCCTACAAGACACACCAAGAAAGTCTTTTCGACCTCCTTCCACTCCTCTTCTATCAGGTCCTCCTGAAGTCTTTCCAAAGCAGAGGTGGATAGGATGATGAGAAAATTTCTCAGAATACAGATCCAGATGGGAGTCTTACTGTCTCCATCTCCCATCAAATCTGTGAGCTGTAATCCTCCCTCACATACCATCATTTCTCCTTCTCCAATCTGACCTTCTGTTTCAGAGCCTTCGGATCTGAGATCTCAGAGAGTCGAACCGTTGGATCTGAAAATGCCTTCCTCTTTGACTCCAACTACTTCCCTGATCCATTTGGCTCTGACTGTCCTTGAGCAGGATGTGTCTTGGAGCTGAAGCATCAGCATCATATATGAGGGAATGACTTTGAAGCTTTCAGAGCAGTCATTTCCCCTCAGAGCCTCGACAGTGGACATTTTGGCTCTGACTCCTTCCTCGGAGTGGAGGATCAAGGAAGCCCTGGTTTGTCTGATCCGAGACCTTCAACTTTGGCTAGATTGACCTCAGCTTCTCCTGGTCCCTTTGCCTTCAAGATGGTGGAAAGGTTTTTCTCCCACATGAGAGATGTTTCAACTCTTACTTCTTCGGATCCGATCCCTGTCCTCCTTTGGATCCTGTTTCTGAGTCAGTTCATCATACTGCACAGGCACAGCCAGCCTGTAAGAGCTTCCAGCCAGTTCCAGTTAGGGAATTCCTTGCCTCTTCTGATACCTCTCCAGACCACCCCACTAAAGAGATCCCTTGGCAGAAATTGCACAAAAGGAGGCACTTAGATTTCCCACAGGAATCTGACTGAAGACACAGATTTTGATGAAGGAGAGGGTCCCCAAGATCTCCACCAGAAGATGTCTCCTTCAGACACATTTTAAAAATTCTGCACCAAAAAGGTGGTTGGTCCTCTGAAACCCCTTTCCAGGAGGAATCAGTGTTGCTAGAGGCCTTCGGGTCTGATCCATCTATGTCTTTGGTATTCTCTTTAACCATCGCTGGTAATTCTCTATTTTGCTTTACTTTTTTCATAAGGTAATCTTGTTACCATTGTTGGTATAACTTTCTCTTTCCTCTACCTTTTTTACAAAAAAAAAATCTTCCTTTATACCTCTCTCTCTTTTGAGTGGCTTTTGCTGTTCAACAAGTTTACAGCAATAGCTGAAAAACCTAACCCCCCCCCCTCCCCCCGGCGGATGAGCTTATAGATCTTGACTCCCGATGGGCATGGAAGAAACCAAGTACCATAGAACCAATTCCACAGCATCCAGATAAGATTCTTGGAGCACCTAAAGATAGACAGTTTTGGAGTAAGGGAATCCCTTTTTCTACACCTCAGAGACCATTTTCTAGGAATCAGTGCAATGGTTAGAGTCTCAAGGACCTTTTCATAACTCATGCAGAGATTTTTCCCCCAGAGGTAGAGGGGGAAGTAATAACGGAAGACACCGCCCACATGGCAGAAGGGGTCTGCAAAACCAGGGCTTCCGAGATTCCTTCTTGGAGCGCTTCTGAAGGGTTGCCTGACTGCTCTTCTCTGGAGACAGTTGGGGGTGCTCGTCTTAGGTTCATAAGTTCATAGGTGTTTACTAGGCTAACGAACAGAAGGGCCTTTTTAAGCCTTGCCATGCAATCCCAAATTTCTGACAACTTCTGATAACTTTGATAAGTGTAAGTATGGGCCTGGGAGATGAACCATTTACAGGTTACCTGTTTGCATTAGAGACATAGGTGCCAAACCAGGGATGAATTTCTGTTTTCCCATCCAGTTGTCCAAGTTGCTCTTGAATTGGGTTAGGCAGGAACTCTGCTTTACATGGATGGATACATACCTATCTCTCCAGCAGGACCTATTTATATCACAGGCAAGGTTTAAGTCTTTAGAACAGGTAATTCTGTTACTGTTTGTTTTGTGGATATGCTGGAGGTCCTTCAGATGGGGTCTGGCAATGCCCTGTATGCCAGGCATAGATCTCCCCTCAAAAGCCTGTAGGAGACAGAATACAGGGATAGGGCCTTGAGGTGGTCTGCATAGGACACATTATTTTATGCCCTGTATTCTTTTAGTGAGGGACCTCCAGTTGTTGGATATGCCTGCTTAGGTACATACCAAAGGGGGCATTGTACACAATGATAGGGCTGATGAATGCCGAATACAGTGGACTTAGATGCAATACCTTTGTTTATAAAAGTTGCGCAACATAGATTGATTTCCTCACCACTGTAGACACATGATGATCAAAGGCTAGATTACTATCTTTGCACCCAAAAGCCTGGGCAGCATCACAAAAGATATGTGGGTACAAAGAATAGTATCCAGAGGGTATTTCATTCCCTTTTTACAAATTCTCTCTATGAAAAGAAAATGTCTCCCTGATGTTCCACCCAATGAGTGGGAGTTAGCAGTTCTGGAGATTCAAAAGCTGCTAGCCGAAAGAGTCATCCAAGAGGTCTCACCAAACCAAAGAGGATCCAGATTTTACTCAAGGTTCCTTTTAATGCCAAAGAAAACAGGGGACATGAGACCTATACTGGAGCTCAGCTATTTGAACCAGTTTGTAAAGAACTTCAAGTTCCAGATGGTCATGGTTTAGTCCATGCTGCCTCTGTTACAGAAGGACGACTGGATGTGCTCACTCAGTACGTCTTCAACAAATGGGTTTGGATCCAATCCTGAGATCTGACTCTGCCACTGTTTCACAGCTCGTGGATACTACAAGCTTTCAAGCTCCTGCCTTACCCACAATGTCGTAGTCCCCCTCATTCTCCAGATCTCATTTGCCACCATTTTGAACAGATATGGTCGTGTCAGCTCTCGAACATTAGTCTAAGAAGATAAGTTGTTTCTACTTTTATATTTTCTTCCTGTTTGCAAAAGTTTCTTCTTTATCCTCCCTTTACCTAGTTAGCAGCAATATTGTATTTTTCTTCTTACTGTTACTGTTGTTGGTAATCTTCCCCTTATCACTTGTTGATAATTTCTTTAATACAAAAAGAAAAATCAGTGGTATCCCTCAAAGTCTCAGAAAACCCAGTATGCAACCTATAATGGGTCAAAAACAAGCCAAGCAGAAATTTCGCAGTGTGGAGGTGTGAAGTTCACTCCTTGAAATATATTATGCACCTAGTTCACTAATAAAATTCAAACTTTAAAATACATACTACAAAATAATAAAATAGTAGGTACTCCACAGTTGAGTTAAAAATGGGCGTTTATATTACCTTGTCGAAATTTTACTGCATCGAAGCAATAAATGTCGAACACAATTGATTGATGCAGTAAAATATCGAACGAGTATAAAAAACAAAAAACAACAACAAAAAAAAAACTAAAGGGCGTAGGCAGGGGGGCAAGCCCCCCTGCACCCCACACCCCCCACTACTTAAATATACCAACTCCGAGACCACACTACATTGAAGTAAACGGAAATCTCCCCCATGGAGATTTCCATTTACCTGGCCGATATTCTTTGCTTTCGATATTGTTGTGCTGACAATATCAGATTCGATATTGTCAGCTTGCGACAATACACTATAGACCCAAAAAGTGGAATATCCTTTATTGAAACACACAAAGAAGTGATCCTAGTTAAGTATAATGCAAAGCATTAAAGGCATTCATTAATTTATATATAATCAGGTTATTTGGAGCAAGGGAGTAGTTATAGGGGGTGGTTCTGTTAAGAGCAATAGAAGCATTAAACTCATTCCTTTAACCAAATCCCCCTTCCCCCTTAACACCATAGTGTAAACTGAGACTATGCGACCTTAGAACTGAAACTTAAAAGGTAGAGACAAATTAAAGTATATTAAATGGTTGAACGTCATATGGTCGACACCATATGATCAAACTTTTAAAAGTTCGAACGATTTAATGGAGATCTCCGTACAGTGCGGAATGGGAAGAGTTCCCTTTCCTGCACTGTAGTGTGATCTCGGAGTTGGTATATTCAAAGAGTGGGGGAGTGGGGGGGCGTAGTCCCCCTGCTTAAAACAGGTAGATTTTTTCTGTTAATTTTTTTTTTAGCTTTCCGAACTTTTAAAAGTTCAATCATATGGCTTCAACCATATGACGTTCGAACTTTTAAAAATCTGATAATGTAATATACACCCGAATTTCACACCCTCCACACTGCAAAGTTTCTGCTTGGTTTAAATTCTTTAATACCATTGCTGGTATTCCCTTTCTCTCTTTTCTGTAAAAAAAAAAAAGTGGTATATTTTTATATATCTATCTATATATTTCAACCCTTCTGCTTTAACTTCCCTCTTGTTATTTACTTCTACAAGCGGGATTAATTCCACAAATTTTTGTGCGGTAAAATGGCAGATAAACAGTCAGGGTTTAAAAAATGTAGCAAGTGCAGGCATAGAATTCCATTATCAGATACCCATGATCTCTACATTTATTGTTTGGGTCCAGAGCATTTGCAGTCTTCATGCTCTATCTGTAAGGCATTTAACCCTAGATTGTTAATAGACTGGAAAAATAAGTTAATACTCAAGGGCCTTCTTCCTTTAGCCTTTGGAGAATCACTTGCTGGAGCACAGCCCTCCAAATCTGAGAGAAAGGAAGCCAAGAAGAGACTTTGCATCCAACACGGTTCCTCTCAATTCTCTTCGGATATGACCACGGAACCACTCAAGAAAACTCAAAAAACTTAGGATCCTAAAGACAAGCCTTCGTATCCGACTCTTCAGACACCAGATATTTATCGTTGTGTCAAGCTCATAGCTCATCATGAGCCTAAACAGTTAACTAGAACTAGGTACCTGTCTTCCTTGGGTTCTGTACCCTCTCGGCTCCCACCGACGATCTTGGATAGATGCCATCTTTCTAGATCACCTTCCATAGCTTCTTCCCATTCATCCAGAATTCTCACAGAAGCTGATGTGGACAGATTGATGAGGAAGTTTCTCTCGATACAAATTCAGATGGGAGTTTTCCTGGCACCTACCCCTACGAGTCCAGAGACCTTCATTACTACAATCCCACCAGTTTTGGCTCCTTCTCTGATCCGTCCTTCTGTTTCAGTGCTCCTGGATCCGAGACTCCCAGCGCTATCTATTTCAGATCCGCTATCTCCTCTGAGTGTTCTGGCTCCAAGTGTGTTGGAGCCAGACGACTCTCTGACCTGAAGCTTCATTGTTGGATTGGGGGGGGGGGGTTAGGGTCAACTTCAAATTTGTTAGTGCCATCACTGCCTCTCGGACCCTTGGCATTTGATAGCTCGTTTCCGACTCCTAACTCGGGAGAGGTGTCTTCGTGTCAGAGGGAGCCGTCGGTCCAGAAGCATGCCTTCTTGGCTCCATCAGTTTCCTTCTTCCCGGGGCATTCTGCCTTCAAGGTAGTACAGAGACTATTCTCTTCTAGAGGTCAGATAGCTCCTCCCCCCTTGGATTTTCCCTCTGAATCTCATATATCTTTGTGTCGTGAGCCTCAATAGTCTACTCCACAGGGACAGCCAGCCCAAAGTCTCCAGGCTGCCCAACAGGGAATAATTATTTCTTCAGATACTTCTCTGGAACATCCCACTGAAGAAGTCCCTAAGAAGAGGAAAAGCAGGAGGAGGCACTTGGACACACCTCAGGAGTCGGTCACAGAGGATATAGACTTCAATGAAGGGGGAGGGTCCTCAAGATCACCACTTGATGACATCTCATTCAGAGACATTTTAGAGATCCTTAAACAAAGGGGTGGTTGGTCTTCCGATAACCCTTCCCAAGAGGAGTATTAAACTCTTCTCAAGAGGAATCGGTATTCCTGGAGGCATTTCTTAGTACTAGCCCATCTACTTCCTGGGTGACTCCATACGCTGATGAGCTCATTGATTTGATCTCTCAGTGGGTGAGGAAGGAACCTGATTCTGTTGAGTTGATCCCCAAGAGACCAGATAGGATCCTGGCACCACCTAAGGGAAAGGAATTCTGGAACAAAGGAATACCAGTGGGTACTATGGTCATAGCGGCAGCCACCAAGAATGGTCATAGCAGAAGTCACCAAAAAGAACTCGCAGAACAGAGTTCCTCTGTTCATCCCCCTAACAGGGAGCCTAGGGTGCTGGACAGGTTTGGGAAGTGTGTATATGCCTCAGCAACCTTTGAACTCAGGTCTCTGAATTATTTTGCACACTTCACCAGATTACAGAGGGTTTTGATCAAGGAACTTTCAAAATTTCCCTCGGGGACCAGTACTTCTGAGGCAGAGTCTTTTATTGATTTATTGCTGGTGACCCTTCAGTCTATTTAAAACCCATCCATGAGGCTTATTTCATGTGCAGCTGAAGGAACCTCAAGAGCAGTAGGTTCAGACATTTCCATCAGGAGGCATGCCTGGATGTGTCTGTGTGATTTTGCAGAGCCCTTCAAGTCATCCTTTGTCAGGCTCCTTTTGACAGAAGTTTGTTATTTGGCCCCAAGGTGAAAGACACACTCTCCAGGTGCGAACAAGATGGTAAGACCCTGTCTGCAGTAGGCATATGTTTTTCACCTCCTCAAAGAACCTTTTCCATGAATCAGCAAGGTGGTCAGAAAATGCGGTTCAGGAAATTGCAGTGTCCATTCCATGGTCCACATGGAGAGAGTTCCCCCAGGGGCAGAGGGGAGAACTCAAATGGGAGACACTGCCCACATGGCAGAGGAGGCCTGCAGAACCAGGGGTCCAGAGATTCTTTCTCAGGCAGACGCTATCAGCGCTCCTGAAAGGAGGCCCAATTGCCCACCTCTGGAGGCAGTCGGGGGGCACTGATCCCTGCATCAGGGAGCCTAGCTGGACATTGCAAAAGATGCTTGGTTGCAGAGGATTATTTCTAGAGGTTATACAATTCCCTTTTCCCTTTCTCCCCTCCATTACTAAACAAAATTCCTGATGTTCCACTCAGTCAGAGGAAAACAGCAGCTCTGGAAATACAAAAGCTGTTAAAAAAAGAGTCATCCAAGAGGTACCCCCTCCCCCCAGATCAGAAAGGATCCAGAACTTACTCAAGATTCTTTTTAGTGCCAAAAAAAAAAAACGGGACTAGAGACCAATTTTGGATCCTAGCAATCTGAACAAGTCAATTCAGCGTACCAAGTTTCAGATGGTCATGGTTCAGTCCATCTTGCCTTTTTTGCACAAGGACGACTTAATGTGCTCAATAGATCTCCAGGATGCCTACTATCACATAAAAATGAACAGAATGTCCAGGAGATATCTACGCTTCTGGCTGGGAGCCAGTCACTACCAATTCAGAGTACTGCCTTTGACCTCACCAGTGCCCCAGAGCGTTCACTAATTGCATGGCAGTACTAGCAGCTCACTTGAAACTGCAGGGATTCTGGGTGTTTCCATATCTAGATGAGTGGCTCATTTATGCTTAGACCAATCATCTGCTGATAGCAGCTCAGGACTATGTACTCCAAGTTTGTTCCAATCTAGGAACTGAAATCAGTTACAACAAATCTCATCTTCAGCAATCTCAGATGATAGAGTTCATAGAGGCTTTCTTCAACACAACATCAATGACAGCTTCTCTCCCCTTGCCAAGTGTTCAAACTATTCATTTTCAAGTCAATAAAATTCTTCAAAACTCATTGATGTCAGCCAGACTGATTTTACAGACCCTGGGGTCCATATCCACAGCAATATTTTTAGTTCTGCTAACAAGATACCATATGAGAATTCTTCAGTGGACATTAGGGACCCAGTGGTCCATTCTACATCAGTCTATGTCAAACAAGATCAGCATAACTCAGGCCTACAAGCAATACCTTAGGTGGTGGATTCACTCAGATCAAATTTTACAAAGTCATCCATTCGTGTCCCTCAGCCCAAGGCCATAGTGACCACAGATGCTTCCCAGATCGGATGGGGGGCATTTCTTGGGGAAGACTGTTCAAGGCACGTGATCCCCCCGAGTAGGCCAAAATGCATATCAATGTCCTGGAAATGAAGGCAGTACTCCTAGCACTGCAGGTATTCCAAGACTCTCTCCCTTCTGGAACTATTGTGATTCAAATGGACAATATGTCTGTATTATGATACATCAACAAACAAGGAGGAACCAAATCTTACCCCTTATGTCAAAATGCTATGAGAGTGTGGGAAGGGGTGGTCTCTTCCAGTTGTTTTCTGATAGCAATGCACATACCTGGGAAATCCAATGCGATAGCAGACAAGTTGAGCTGGTCCATATTACTACCTTACAAGTGGTATCTCAACAAAAATGTTGCAGAAATGATATTCCTCCAATGGGGCCAACCATGCTGCAATCTATTTGCATCTCCAAAAATGCAGATATGCTCCTGAATAACCACAAAAAAATTAAAAAAAAACCAGACTGGAAGATGCAGGAAAAACAGAGTGAAATACACACAGTGTTAGAGTAATAAAACTTTTAATCCACGCTTTCGTAACCAAACTTCTTCAGAATAAGATGTACATACTCAACATCACTTTTAAAAACAGTTTTGAAATACTACACCGATTAACTCATTTTTTCATTTAAACAATTACACAACTAATCAATAAAATTTCTGAACTCAGGAAGTTATTTCCTTATATAGACTCTATGGTCTTTCAAAAAACATTTAGTGTCGACAGCATAATTTATATCAGGTTTTTTGTCTGAATTAAGTCTAATCTGCCATAAAGCCTCCTTTTGTTCAAGATTTGTTTTGAAATTGCCACCCCTGAAGTCGTGACTTCCTTGTTCCAGCACAGAAAACAAAAATGTATTATATGTAGGATAGATGGTAGTATGCTTATAAAAAGCATTTGTCTTGTCTTGTTTTCTAATGTTATAGTAATGTTCTTTTATTCTAGTACATAGGGCTCTTGTAGTCATAAAAATGTAGAATGCACTGCAATGTGCACACATATCAGTGTACACAACTCCTTTACTCTTACAGTTAAAATGTTCTGGAACTCTCAAAATGTAAGGTAGGTGTTCTAAATTAACTAAGGGACCTTCAGAAAGGTATCTGCATGTGTTACAATTCCCACACTTGTACATGCCCCATTTTTTCTATGTACTATTGGGACAATATCCCACTTTGTTTCTCTCTCTTTCAAAAATATTTTTAAAATTGTTTTAATTTTTATATACAAACCTTGGTTGGGTCCCTACAATAGATTGCAAATCTTTATTTCCCTCTACAATTTTCCAATTGTCAGAAGTAATATTTCTGATAATACCACTATCTATTGTCATGTCCAAACAGAAGTAATTACCAGCATCTGATGTATTCCTGTCTTGGTTCTGTTTTGTGTTAGTGTTAGAAAATCCACATTCAAGGACAGCTGGAAAGAGACTGTCCCTGTTCTGTATAACATATTCAGCCTGCTCTTTTAACAGGGTCTTACTATACCCTCTCAACAAACAAGGTAATAATGAATTCTATTTCCTTCAAAAAGTCACCCAGTTCACTTGTCATTCGACTAGCTCTTATGAGCTGTCCTTTTGGAAAGTTATTCTTCATATAGTGAGGGTGCATACTAGTATAATGCAAGTAACTGTTGGTAAAAGTAAGTCCTACTGACTAACTTACAGTTTTATTACGCTAACATTGTGTGTATTTCACTCTGTTTTTCCTGCATCTTCCAGTCTGTTTTTGTTTTTTTGTTTTTTTTTTTGTGGTTATTCAGGAGCATTTCTGCAATTTTTGGTGTTGTAGTTCCTATAGCAGAAAGCAGAGGAGATACGTTGATGAATGTCAGCATTCATCGTACACCAGGTGAAGGTAGACAGAATGTTCTGGCTTCACTATTGAATACTGTGAAAGACATTCAGCAGACTTTGCAACTGTTAATTCCGGAGAAGGTGAATACCATTCCGGTCTGGTCCAGCTCAGGTGATGAGGTAGAGACGGTGGTAAATTTCAACATACATTCTGCTGAACAAGGTAAAAGCTTTGAAGCTGTTTCCAAAATTAAGACTTATGCTGACATAGCTTCAGTATTGAACACTAAATTGGATCCTTTTTCATCCTCTGAAACACCTATTAACAGTATAGAACTGAATACTTACAGAGACATGTGTAACAATTTGGGCAGATTGTTAAAGAAATACAAGAGTCTAGACTTGGAAAACAATGCAGGGATGAATGAGGCTTAAAAGAAGGGAGGACTTGAATGAGCTATGTAATGTTTGACTGACAATGATTGGGGAGATTATAAGTGATATATAATGTTTGCATCTATGATTATATCATCATGGTTTGTGATGTAAAATGCTTGTGACTGGGATTGTGTTAATATGGTTTGTTTTAATTTATGTAAGTGTATGATTGTCTGTGTCATAAGTGATAATTTAATAAAGATGTTTCTTGTTTTAAAAAAAAAAGCATCCTGGAAGAAAGCAGTGGTGACTGTAATACTTAAAGATGGTAGAAACCCCCTCATTCCAATTTAATATAGGCCCATTTTAAACCACAGTTACAAAGTGTTTATGTCTATAGTAGCTAAAATAATGGCAAAGGTGATGTCAAAATTGATAGATGTCGATCGGTGTGGTTTTATGAAGAGAAGGGAAACATTTGCCAACATTAATTGTCCAGAAGGAAGCATAATGTAAGAAAACACCACTGTTGCTGGTGGGTCTAGATGCAGAGAAAGCATTTGACAGATTAAGCAGGGATTTTATGAGTAAGGGAAGGGAAGCATTTGCATTCCCTGATAGGTTCATCAGGAGGATAAGTGAGGGATCGGAGGTGAAAATTAAAGTTGGGGGGTTCTTCTCTGATAAGTTCTGTTTGAGCAGAGGAACCAGGCAGGGGTGTCCTCTTTCCCCTTTTTTATTTGTGTTATATTTAGAACCATTGGCATAGAAAATAAGGGTCTCATAAAGTCAAGGATATAATTGGTATGGTAGTGAAGAAAAGTTGGCTTTATTTGCAGATGATATTATTTTATACATGATAAAACCAGAAAAGGACATTTCAGTGTTGTGGAACATTTTCAGACAGTTTCAAGTCTTTTCACAGTGCAAAATTAATGAAGATAAAACAAAGGCAATATCTGTAAACCATGTACCCACACACAAATTGGTTCAGCAATAACCATATTTATGGGAACATGATAAAATGAAGAATTTAGGAATGTGGATTAAAAAGGCTTCAGTTATGGCAGCTAAGGATATGTGGGAAGAGACTAAACAAAAATAATACAAAAACTGAGAAGTTGGAAGCTTTTTTATGGATATGGATAGCAAGATACAAGCAGTGAAAATGTTTTTAGTCCCTTACATTTTATACACAGCTCAGGCATATTTTTATCAACCAGAGGAGACATTATTGATTGCAGTTAATAAAAAGTTGAAGGATTTTATCTGGGTGGGAATGATGGCAATAGTCAAGCGAGATAAACTGATTTTTCTAATAGACTAATAACTTTTACAAACTTAGAAAAAAAGAAAAAATGGAGGATACAAATCACGCCAGCCAAAGGATTAAAGAAATATTTTTTACTTATGCTTAGTTAGCGCTTTCATGCAAATCATTACTTGCACTTCCTCAGACAAAGCAAGAATAAAATAAAGCCAAGCCCAAAATCAATTAGATAATTAACTTGTGCTTAGATAAACCAGCCATTTACCAACAGTACTTAACTAATTAAAGCTGCACACATACATAAAAAGAATACATTCACTTAACCAACTACCTAACATTTACTTTAAAAATGTACACCAAAGATTCTTTACATATATTTTTGTATATCTTAAAAACTCCAAAACTTTACATTTTTGTATATATATGTATACATAATTATAAAAATACTAACATAAAATTGTTGATTTTCAGGATTTTCCAAGTCCAAATATAAACATGCTCTGATAGAAAATATATACATATATAATAAATGTATATAAAAAAATATACATATATATATATTTTAAATAAATATATACATACATAAATACACATATATATATTAAAAACCAACTATCTCTCCAGGGCCTTGATGTTAAGTAAACATTTAATAGAACACATATCATTGATGCCCGGATAAGAATAAGCGTTGTTTTTTAGCTGCCAAAGGAGTTCATGTTCTTGTAGTCTTAAAAACCATGGTCCCCCTCTGGGGTTTTTGTCAACTTTTTCAACTATGTTAAACAAGAAACTATGAGTATTGTTCTCCATAATATGCTTAGCCAAGGCATTGGATAGATTTTGCTTGGATATAGCATATAAATGCTCGTAAATTCTATTTTTTAACAATCTTTCAGTTTTCCCAAAATAATAAGCTGGACATTCCTTACATTGGGCAAGATACACCACCCCCTGACTCTCACAGTTAAATTTACCATTTATGTAGTATTTTGTGCCCCTGATTATAAAATTAGAACTTGTGTGTATATATTTACAATATTTACATCTACCACACTTAAACATACCTTTATTCACTTTGTATGGTTTAAGAGGGTATTCTACCAAGTTTTTAATAGAAGGGCCTTTTTTGTATACTACTCTTAATTCTGGACCAAATAACAAATTTAACTTCCTGTCTTGCATAACGAATTCCCAGTTATTTTGTAAGACGCCTCTAACCTGAGTAGCATATGGACTGTATTGTATTAAAAAACTAGTATGAAAATTAACTTCATTTTTATTTACATTATTATTCTTAAGTTGATTGTCCATATTACAGTTCATACTATCAAGGTCGATATCACTTGACATATGATCAGAGGTACCATTATCATCCACTATAGGTGTATCCCTATATAAAGGTGCAAAAATTCCTACTTTCCTCTTGTTGTTAACCTCTTTGGAAACTGCATTTAATAATTTATCAGGATACCCTCTGCTGTTAAACATTTCCCAAAGTTTCTGACTTTCTTCCTCAAATGCCACATCAGTAGAACACATTCGTGAAGCACGAACAAATTGACTTTTAACCACACCCTTCTTTTGATAATAGGGGTGGCAACTGGCAAAATGTAGGAAGGAGTTACTATATGTTGGTTTTCTATATATTTGGGTAGAAAAAACATTTCTTTTTAGATCTTTACTTATGTTGATATCCAAAAAATTAATAGATGTATCACCAATTTCATGAGTAAATTCCAAAAAGAAAACAAAGGAATTCATTTTACTAATCAGTTCGGTAACATCCTCACGTGCACAATCTGCTATCATAAGAATGTCGTCCTGATAGCGTGTGTACCAAACTATGGTTTTTTTAAACAAGTCATGGGGGAAAAGGAATGTCTGTTCCCAAAAAGCCATTATTGTATTTGCAAAACTACCACCAACCGGAGAACCCATTGCTACTCCTGTTGACTGCAAGTATATGTCTTTTCCAAACATGAAATAATTATTTGTCAAAATGATGTCCAGAATAGCAATAATCAAATCCACATCATTCCCTGGGCACTTTTTCTGTAACAAAAATTCCCGTGCCCATTCTAACCCTATTTCATGAGGAATGACAGTATATAAATTTCTAACATCAGCCGTAACAAAAATTAGGTCAGATTTAAAAGAAATTTCATTAAGACACTCTAAAACATGCCAAGAATCTTTGCAAATCTGGCTTTCTGTCTTAAGGAACTCTTTCAGTTTATTGTCAACCCATTTTGCACAGGGGTAGGTGATGGAATTACGTCCATCAATTATAGGTCTAAATGGGGGGTGTTCGATGTTTTTATGCAATTTGGGAATACCAAACAGCACCGGTGTAGTGGGTGCTGCCATATTAAAGTAATGATATGTATCAAGTGTGATGGACCCATCCATAAACAATTCACTTAAAAAATCTTTTACTTTTTTATAAGCTTGGTTAAACTCATTTAGGGATACTTTTTTATATTCATCACCAGACAATAGGTGAAGCATTTTCTCAAAATAATCCTTTTCATACATAAGAACTGCTCCACCGCCTTTGTCAGGCTTCATTATTCTTATTTCATGAACCTTCATATGTGTAATTAAATCTAATTCCTTAGATACCAAAGGCTTATTCTTACAAATATCTTTATGTAAGCTTCTCAGGTGAATTTCAGACATTTTTTCAAAAATCACTAGATTATTGTCTAAAGGGGGATTAAATACACTTGAAACTTTTTCATCACTATATTGGAAACTGTTCTGATCTCCAAAAATTATTTTCAAATTCAACTTACGGACGAACATTCTTAGGTCACATAATGTTCTTGCAATATCAAACTTTGATGGTGCGACAAAAGAAAAACCTTTAGCTAAAAGTTCAATTAAATCAGGGCAAATAACAAAGTCCGTGTAGTTATATACTTTAAAATCATTGTTCTTACTCAGTAAAATGTCCACCGAACTTGGGTTCTCGTTACCAATCACATCTAACGGCCTTTCCGCTTGTTGGACCCGGCTTTGTTGTGCCCTTTGCGGTTCCAGTTGGTTTTCTTCCGTGGGCCGTGTTGTTTGCGTTGAAAACCCTGTGGTTGATTCGCCTTACCATTAGCTTGGTTTTGAATATTGTCAGCTTTCTTTTTGTCACTAATGCGATCGCTACGTCTCACTACTTGTGGAGATAAATCGGTGTCAGAGACGTGACTATTATCAGTGTTAAGAAAATTGTCCAAATCCTCCTCGACTGCTTGTTGTGAATCCATGTAAGCAGAATTAGTGTGTGTGCGTATGGTGGGGGTATATATATATGTATATTTTTTTATATACATTTATTATATATGTATATATTTTCTATCAGAGCATGTTTATATTTGGACTTGGAAAATCCTGAAAATCAACAATTTTATGTTAGTATTTTTATAATTATGTATACATATATATACAAAAATGTAAAGTTTTGGAGTTTTTAAGATATACAAAAATATATGTAAAGAATCTTTGGTGTACATTTTTAAAGTAATGTTAGGTAGTTGGTTAAGTGAATGTATTCTTTTTATGTATGTGTGCAGCTTTAATTAGTTAAGTACTGTTGGTAAATGGCTGGTTTATCTAAGCACAAGTTAATTATCTAATTGATTTTGGGCTTGGCTTTAGCATTTCGAAATATAAATTGTAATGTATTTTATTCTTGCTTTGTCTGAGGAAGTGCAAGTAATGATTTGCATGAAAGCGCTAACTAAGCATAAGTAAAAAATATTTCTTTAATCCTTTGGCTGGCGTGATTTGTATCCTCCGTTTTTTCGATTTTTCTAATAGAACAATGTGGTTTGGGATTGCCTGATTTGAAGGGGTATTTCAGAGCTACACAGTTAAGGCTCCTATACATAGCACAAGCAGAAAGCTATAATTCAATGTGGAAAAGGATGATGATGAAAAGTGGGGAAGCTCAAGAAAAAAGGAGAGACTGGGATTTTGGATGCAGATCCTTAAGGAGAATAAAAATAATCGCACAGAATATTATATTAATAAAGTAGCAGAAAGTATTCTAAGAACTAAGTCGGCATGGGGGTGGAGAAAAGGAGATTCTCCCAATAGGGATGACTGCAGTTCGAGGTGCAGAGAATAGGCAAGAGGGGGCTGGGATTTACTGGAGAAAATTGGCAAAGGAACCTACATACTGGGATCAAATAATTAGAGAGGGAAAGGTTATAGAATGGGAAGAGACCAAAAATTAATTTGGACTGCAGGCTAGAGATTGCCTTCCTTATCGAGGACTGATATTAAGAGTATAGACAAAGAGAAAGGAACAGGGGGATATTAAGTGAAAGACCAGCCTGATAAGTTTTAAGTAGAATCTAGAACAGAAGCTGTTGGTAAAGAATAATTAGTAGAGCGTGTAAAATGCTGCATGATAATTATAGGAATAAATCAGAAGACGTTAGAAAGGATTGAAAAGAGAGATTCGATAAGTAATTCACAAAGAAACAATGGGGGGAATATATGTATGGCTTGTTAATATGCAACAAAGTCTGTAGGTTTACAGTCCCAAACAGACTGCAAAGAATTTTTCCTCAGGTAGATTGCAGATGTTGGAGGCATGATGGGGAAGAAAGAGGTAATTGGGAACATATTTTTGGGAAGTAATGAACTGTCAGACTTTTAACAATTTCCTGCAGACTACCCTATCAGAAATACTGGGTGAACAAATTGGTGTAACTAAGGAAATACATTTTTTGAACTATGATACAGAATCAGAATTTCCTAGACATAGTAAGGCCTCGCTGAGTTTAATTCTGGTGGCTGCCAAAAAAGAAATTACCAAAAAATGGAAATCAAAGTCTAAACCAACTGTACTAGAAGTAGTGAATATAGTAACAGAGATAAAAGAAGTAGAAGTGGGATCTTTAGAAAAGTGTAGGAGCAAATTACATAGAATAAAAATGTGAATTATGGGAGCAATGCACATAGAGTAATGTTTTGGAGGTGGAATGAGGTTTAGGGGAATTCAGGAAATGAATGAGCCTTGTAATGTTTAACTGACAATGACTGGATAGATTATAAGTGATGCAAAACGTTTGCAACTGAAAATATGTGAATATGGTTTGCTTTCTGTTAAATAAATGTATGATTGCCTATATCATAGGTGATAATTTAATAAAGATGTTTCTTGTTTAAATAAAGGTCCCCAAGTTCAAGACACTGCTTCCTCCTCTTGTGGACCACTGCTCCATAATGATTCTTGACTTGAAAGACATGTATCATCATATCCCTGTTGCTTATCACTTCAGGAGATATCGAGATTTGGTGTTTCTGGTTCACATTATCGGGTCTCTGTATTGCCCTTTGGATTATCCACTGCACATTGAGTATTTATGAAATGCCTTGCTCCAGTAGTGGCCCACAGATGGACTTTTGGCATTCACATTTTTCCTTACTTAGATGATCTGCAGATCTGTGCAGAGTCTGCATCCAGCCATACAGGTGTTGAATTTCTGGAGAAGGTCTCAGCCTTACTCTCCCAGCTAGGGATCAAGTTGAACCTTCAGAAACTGTGCCTGATACCCTCACAAAGACTCATCTTCCTGGGGTGTTTAATCAACAGCAACAAAAGAATGGCCTTTCTTTCCAAAGATAAGGTCATGTCCTACTAGATGACATTTTAGGAATTACGTGGTATCGTCACCTCAGCAAGAGAATTCTTAAAAATTCTGGGACTGATGGCATCCTTGATTCTCATACCACTGGCCATCTCCCGATGAGAAAAATTCAATGCTATGTACAAAATTGTTGGACACAGCACCTGCTTTCTCCGGAATCCCAGTTGTCAGTACTGCCTTTCACCCGATGTGAGCTACACTGGTGGAGAACACAGCTGAGTGTCAGCCCAGGGCTTCCCTTCAACCCTTCTGTTCTGATGCAATCTGTCCAAAAAGATTCATCGGACTTTGCCTGGGATGCTGTGTCAATTAGAGTGCCAGTGCAGACCACTCAGAGTCCCAAGAATGCACAGAAGCACATCAACATCAGCATCAATGAAACATTGGTGGCAACCCATGCCTTGAAAATCCTTCATCCCGACCACCTATGGACTCTGGGTTCTCTTCTTGTGGTTATGGACAACACCACAGTGATGTTGTACCTCAATAAACAAGGGGGGTATGAGGTCATATCCTCTGTGCTGATTGGCATTGATGGCCCGGGAGCTAGCTTTACAGCATTCTCTGACTCCTCAGACAACATACATCCCAATAGAGCAAAACGTTGTAGTAGACAGACTAAACAGATCCTGGGCAGAACCACACACATAGCAGTTCAAGGCAGTGGTGTTCCAGGATCTAATATATGGGAACACCTCAAATAGATCTTTTGCCTCCTTTCAAAATAGACAGCTGGAAAAATTCTCTCCCAGACATCCTTGCAGCCGTAATTGGAGGATAGATACATTCTTGTTCCCTTGTATAGGAATATTCATTTCCTGTATGCATTTCCACCCTTTCCAATGATTCCAAAGGTACTTTCTGAAGATTCAGAGAGAAATGCCAAAAATCATTGTGGTAACCCCTGTTCGCCCAGGCAATCTTGGTTCTCCCTTATAATATCGGCCAAGGTCAATTACCAGATTTCCTCACACTTTCGATTTGCTTACATAGTATCAGGAATGGCTGGTGCACCTCAGTTTGGAGCAACTACAGCTGACAGCCTGGATGATTCAAACTTGACTCTGTTAGGTACTTGTTTCATGAGGATTTGCTACATGTGTTAAAGGAGGCCATAAAACGTGCTACTAGAAAATCATATGTTTACAAATGGATGAGGTTTTCTAAGTGGTGCCTATATGGGAACAAAGGGTCCCTTGAGATTAACATCCCCCTGGTTTTGAAATATATGTGTGAGCTACTTCAGAATGACTTATTATATGCATCAGTTAAGGTACATTAGTAGCGATCTATGCTTGTCTGTCAGTAGATCCTCCTCTTTCTTCTTCTCTTTTGGTAAGACAGTTCATAAAATGAGTTGCATATGAGAAACCCTCACTAGCAAATTCCTCCTTTGTGGGAGGAGGACTTTGCCTTTGAGGGGATCTCATATGTAAGCAAATTCCTCCTTTGTGGGATCTCAGCTATGTTCGGGAAAAATTGACCTTACCACCTTTTGAGCCATCACACCCACAGACAGGAAGTGGGAGAGACTCCGAGCTTTATTAGACTGCCAGAGGAGGGTGGCAGGGCAATAGTTCCCAAATGCCAGTGAGGTAGTGTGTTCTACAAGCATCTTCTGTTACAGGTAAATAAAACTTCCTCAACTGTACTTTACATCAGTTATTGAAATTCTGAATAAATTGCTATATTTTATGATTTACCTTCACAATATCAGAAAGAGGGTTCCTGAAAACTAATGCCTTATTCATAATAATTTACTTACAGAACTATGCAAGGTGTTGCTGGAGAAAATTATAACACTTTATCCTATCAGTCATGTAGGAAATAGTGCTCTGTTTCTGAAGAAATAATAACTTTCAGAACGGTTCCTTTTCTCATAATAGGACTTCTAACAAGCTGTACAGTGGAACATATGCCCATTTAAAGCACCTGTCTATAACAGGAAATCTGATGTTGTTAATCTTCTTTCCATTCATCACTGATGGGTTCGGTTCCGAGCCCTCTGAACTGAGTCAGCCTATTACCAAGCTCGCGCCAGCCAAAACAACTCTCAAGCTAAGTCTGTACCCAGAATGCCCTTCTCCCTGTTACCTCAGATCTCGTTTGCCATGTAGCCGTAAAGCCGCGTTTCAGCCGAGTTCTCAGCTAAGTGAAATCTTTTTGATATTTGTGTAAAAAGTTTAGGGTATCTTCATATTTTATTAAGCGATTAGTATTTTACTGTTATTTCTTCTGTCTAACTTTATTCTTTCCTCTGTAGATCCGTTTCTGGGCCAAGCGTACAGCTCATTCCTCAAACGTCCTGACTCTCTGTCTGGAGTATCCACTAGATCCACCAGGAGCCTTTTGGAGCACGATGTGGTGCATCTTGTAGACCAGCTGTTATTAGCAAGGGGGGATTCCCTCACTTTGTAAGACCCATCCACCTGCAGGACTTGGGTTACCTTAACCACGGACTCCATCTTACACTCCTCCTTTGACCATCTCCTTTCTGAAGCCTTCTGCTGCAACATCCTTCTTGGAACCTATCACCTCGGCACCTATGGTGCATCTCACTCCGGCTCTGAGTTTGTCCCTTTGGTCTTCGGTTCCTGCTAAATCAGTCCTTCCTCAATCTGGGGATTGGGGGACGGGCGCATCAGCCCGGGGTATGGAGCTGCCCCTCTCCTTGTTTCCATCCTCAGCGCCGATGGCAGTGTCCGTGCTGATCCTGCTTGAGGCTCCATCCATGGGGGGGGGGGTTCGTCGGAGCAGGGTGTGACCCCGGTACCGAGGTTGTCTTTCTCGGTTCCGGGCTCCCATCCCTCTTCGGGTGGGCCTGTCTTCTGCATGATGGAGAGGGCTGTTGCTTCTGGCAGCAGTCCTTTGATGTCGGAACCCCAGTTTTCACCCCCTGAGCTACAGCTGTCACAGACCACCCCCCTGGGACACCGGGCAGAGAAGCCGCAGGAAAGCCCTGTTCAGGGTATCTGCTCTTCCGAGTCCTCCTCAGAGACCCTCACTGAGGAACCCCCCTCGAATGAAGATGAGCAAGAGGAAGCACGTGGACTCACCTGAGGAATCCTTAACGGAAGACACGGATTACAATGATAGTGAAGGGTCCTCATGGTCACCTCCTGATGATGTCTCCTTTGGAGACATCCTGGAGATGTTAAAGCAGAGAGGTGACTGGAAGCTCTCCAACCCTTTGTCTGAGGAGTCTGTGTTCCTGCAGGCTTTTCGCGCCCAGCCTTCTACCTCTTGGGTGACCCCACCTGCCGACGAGCTCGTCCAACTCATCATGCAGCGTGCATGGAAGAACCCTGATTCCATTGAGGCAACCCCTCAGAGACCAGACAGAATTCTTTCCCCTCCCAAGGAGAACCCACATTGGTCCAAAGGGTTACCAGATGATGCTATAGTGGTGGTAGTGGCCACGAAAAAGGACTTGGCTGAGGAAAGTCCCACTATCCACCTGCTCAACAGGGAGTTCTGGGTGGTAGACAGACTTGGGAAGCGAGTTTTTGCATCAGGGACCTTTGCCATATGGTCCCTGAATTATTTGGCACATTTTACGAGACTCCAGAGGGACTTGATCTCCAAACTCTCTGGGACACTTGCAGGACAGTTGTCTGACAAGGTCAGAGACAAAGTGACCTTGCAGCTCGCAACCCTGGAATCAATATCCAACTTGTCCATGAGGTTGCTGTCACATGCGACTGAAGGGGCGACCAGAGCACCGGGTTCGGGCATTGTTATGAGCCGTCATGCCTGGATGTGTATTTTTTGACCTCACGGATCCCTTCAAGTCTTCCTTTCTGAATGCTCCCATCGAAGCTTTGTCCCTTTTTGGCTCCAAAGTGAAGGACATGCTAGCCAGGTGCGAGCAAGATGGAAAAACCCTGTCTGCTGTAGGCCTATGGTTTTCCAACGCTCAACGTACCTACCTTCTCCAGAAATCAGTAGTGGGAAAATGTGGTATAAGAAATCTCAGGGCCCTTTCTGTGCCACACGTGGTAATGATACTCCCAGAGGCAGAGGGGGTAAGAATTCAGGAAGATGCCTTTATAGAGGCAGAGGGGGTCATCATAATCAAGGCTCCAGGGACTCTTTCTTTGGACAGCTTTATCAGTGCTCATGAGGGGCGGCCCGATTGCTTACCTCTGGAAGCAGTCGGGGGTCATTTCTCTCTGCACCAAGCTGCCTGGCAATCTATCACCACTGATCATTGGGTACAGAACATTATCACCAGAGGTTACAACGTTCCCCTTTCTTGTCAGCCAAAATTTTCAAGAAAACTTCCCGACGTTCCACCCAGTCAAAGGGAAGAAGCAGCTTCAGAGATTATAAAACTGTCTCAAAAAAGAGTCATCCAGCCAGTCCCACCAGACCAGATCAGATCCGGATTTTACTTGAGATTCTTTTTGGTGCCAAAAAAGGCAGGGGAACTGGAGACTCATTTTGGATCTCAGCAGTTTAAACAAGTCTGTCACCCAAATGAAATTCCAGATGGTCACAGTTCAGTCCATCCTCCCCTTTTTAAGAGAAGGCAATTGGATGTGCTCTATAGATCTCCGAGATGTGTATCACCACATCAAGATGGACAAATGCTCCAGGAGTCTGCTTCGCTTCTGGCTAGGAGCCAGTCATTACCAATTCCATGCCCTGCCGTTCAGTCTCTCTACAGCCCCCAGATTGTTCACGAATTGCATGGCAGTGATAACAGCTCACTTGAGATTAAAAGGATTCTGGGAGTTTCCATATCTAGATGACTGGCAACTTACCACCCCTACTGAACATCTTCTGGTAACAGCACTGCACTATACTCTCTCTCTCTCTCTCTCTCTGGTCAAATTGCTGGGAATAAAGATACGTTGGGAGAAATCAAACCTTATCCCCACACAACAAATAGAGTTCATTGGAGCAGTGTTCAATACTCAGTCCTGTCTGGTATCACTCCCAATTCATAGACTCCATCAATTGAGGCTTCAACTCCGAGTGATGCTATCTCAAACAACAGTCTCTGCAAGGGAAGATGTTCATCGTGTTTCACTGCTGCAGTCATTACACTTAGGTTATCCTGCCGTCAGGCGGTCCCGCAGTCGGCCAGAGTTCCAAAGTCTTGGTCCGGCGTCAGTTGCTGTCGCTTCTTCCCTGACGTCAGTGCGCCAGGGGTATATAAGATGCAGCGGATGGCATTTTCTTCAGTCTTTCTTGCCGCGCGGTGCCCGAAGCAAAAGCAGTTCGCAAGTGCCGGTCGGCCGACTCCTGAGATTTTCAATTCGAATTTCAGAACCGAAGTCTTCAATAAAGCTAAGTACCCTGTTGGGGAAACTTTTTCTTGCCTCAGACCGATGTCAGTAAAAGTTAATAATTGTATTTCTTGTGGGAAGCAAATACCTCATAAGGATTTTCATTCTTACTGTATTCCATGCCTAGGCCCAGACCACGACATCACTAGTTGTCGGTTTTGTGCTAGATTTAACAAACGCACTATTAAACGTTGGTTTGATTTTGCTCGCCATTACTTTAGCCGAAGGTTCAATTACAACCGAAGACAGGAATACACAAAAAACGCAAAGACAAGGATAAGAACAGGCATCCGAGGCCCAAAACTGATGATGAAGCCTCTTCTAGGCCAGTCACCGGTTCTCAGTGAGGCGCTTTCGCAGCCCCTGACACCCGCTACCTCAGAGCCCCAGGCTGGCTCCGACTCCCACGTGGAGATGTCTAGGCCTCTGGAAACTCAAGGTACTGGGCCTACGGAAACTAACCCCTCAGATGGGTCTGGAGCCGCTGAGCAGGCATAGGCTTCTGAGGGTGTTTTCAGACCTTCACAACTTACCATTAAATCTACAGCCAATCTCCATTAAAGACAAAGAAGCAAGTACAGTATTCACCTGGACAGGCCTCCATGCCTAAAAAACAGATGCTTAAAATGTCCGAAGACTTAATTACTCTGATCAGGGGTTCCCACCCCCCTCCAGATAAAAGGCCTAGGCAGGATACAGACTATGATTCCTCTGACCAGGTTTCCATTTCTTCTGATTCCTCTTCAGACCAGGGATACTCTTTACCCCCCAATGAGGACTCTGATGCTAAAGAATCAATTCCTTCAGCCTCTCCTCCTGAGGATTACTCTTTTGGGGAAACTTTACATACCATGAGGGAGCATTTCCACTGGGAGGGCCAGGATTACTCAGAATCCAAGAAAAGGCTCAGAGACTTTCTTTTATTGCCTCAGCACAGGCCCCTTGCTATTCCGCCAGTGTTAGATATTGTGGATGATGTGTTCTCTGAATCCAGTTTAAATCCTGATTCTTTACCCCCTGCTCCAGTCAAGCCAGCCAGGTACTACAGAGTCCCCGACTCTCATAAATTTCTTTATAAAAACCCTGTTGCTGACTCAGAAACTATTTCCCAGGGTTCCAAAGGGGTAAAGGCTTCCACAGCTAAAAATCCAGTCCCCTCTGACAGGGATTCTAGAGCATTAGACAGATAGGGGAAGAAAGTTTACGCTTCTGCAACTTTAGCAGTGAGGGCTTTAAATTACCAGTTTCACATGCTTAAATACCAACATTATTTAATGTATCTGTTAAAACAGAAAATGCTTAGAAGTTCAGAACATCCTGACTATAAGGAAATGCAGGATTTATTGCATGCAGCTGAACAAGTGGGAAAACATACTTTGCAATGTGGTTTTGATTCATTAGATGCTTCTTGTAGAGCAGCAGTTACAGGATCTGTGATACGAAGGCATGCTTGGTTAAAAGAACAAGTTTTACCTGATCATGTTAAGGCAAAATTATTGGATGCTCCTTTACAGCAGGATATTTTATTTGGTGTTAAGGCAGAAGAGGTATTAAAGAAAATGGAGGATAAGGCAAAATCTATGCAAACAGTGAAGGATTTCTTACAGGTACAGCCACTTCGATTTAGCAGAAATTGGCCCTCTAAAAATTGGTCCTTTCCAGTGCCAGACAGACCACAAAGAGGCAGATACAGACGCCCAAGAGGCAGATCTCAGCCCCAAGGCTCTTACAGACCATGACAGTGGGATGCTTCAACCCCAAAAGGAGGGGAAGACAAGTCACAACCTTATAGGAAACAGTCCCAATGACTTCCCCCTTCAAATGCCAAGCACTTACCTTTTGGAAGCTCCCTTAGGGGGAAAACTAGCACTTTTTTCACAAAACTGGCATACAATCACCCAAGACAAATGGGTTCTGAATATTGTGTCTCAAGGTTACAGGTTCCACTTTCACACTCTACCAAGGCTAAAAGGAATGCCAGACCTGCCACCAAATCAATGGGCAGAGGCACAAAAACAAATTACAGCCCTCATGGACATGAGAGCTATTCAAAAAGTGCCACAACAGGAACAATGACAAGGATTTTACTCAAGACTTTTTCTGGTCCCCAGAAAGGACAAAGCCTGGAGACCCATACTGGACCTTTCTATTCTAAATACTTACCTAGATGTTCTGAAATTCAAAATGTTGACTCTTTAGCAACTTCTTCCCATGCTGGGCAAGAAGGCTTGGCTTGTTACTTTGGGCCTCAAAGAGGCATACCTGCATGTCCCTATCAGACAAAATTGCAGAAGATACCTCAGATTCATAGCTGGTTCAATGCATTGCCAATTCTCTGCACTGCCGTTTGGCTTATCTACTGCACCCAGGGTCTTCACAAAATGCCTGGCACCATGCCTGGCACCAGTAATTGCATTTTGCAGACAAAAAGGAATTCAAATATACCCATACTTGGACGACTGCCTTATTCAAGCAGAGAGCAAGGAAATTCTTCTACAGCATCTGGCGTTTGAAAAAAGATTGCTAATTTGCCTAGGGTACACAGTAAACGAAAAGAAGTCAAAACTAGTGCCCTCACAAGAGATAATATTCCTGGGTGCCAGCTTAAATACAACGGCCCAGATGGCTTATCTCAAGCCAGACAAGCAAAGGCAACTGACTCAGTACTTTCAGTTGATGGCAACAAAAACCCATCTCCCTGCAAGAAAAATTCTGCAGGCCTTGGGGTTCATGGCATCCTGCATACTACTAATACCATATGCCAGACTGCATATGAGGAAATTACAATGGTACCTAAAAAGTATTTGGACTCAACACTGTCACAGTTTGGAAGCAGTAATTCCACTTATTCCCTGCCTACAACAGGAGTTTCGATGGTGGGCACAGGCATGCCACCTCAACAAGGAACAGCCTTTCACTCTACCCACAGCCAGGCAGACACTAACAACAGATGCTTCGGATTACGCCTGGGGAGCACACATGGCAGGAAAATGTATTCAGGGCAAGTGGGCCGCAGACCAAATGCATCTTCACATCAATCAAAAAGAGATGCTAGCTGTACAAAATGCCCTAACAGCTTTCAAGGACCTACTGCATCCAGGACAACTATTACTAAAGACAGACAACACCACAGTTATGTGGTACATAAACAAGCAAGGGGGCACTCATTCTTATCCCCTCTGCAGGCAACCCATGACCTTGTGGAACACAGCTCTAACCTATCAAGTTCATCTGCAAGCACAATTACTGCCAGGAAAGATAAACACTCTGGCAGATGACTTAAGCAGAAACATCATGGATCCTCACGAGTGGAAATTAAATCCACAAGTATTCAGCATGATAAAACAAAAATGGGGGAGCCCAGACATAGATCTTTTTGCCTCCCCAATGAATTGCCAACTACAGAATTTCTGCACAAGGACTTACCACACACAAGCATGGAAAGTGGATGCTCTCTTGTTCAGCTGGAAAAACCTAAAAGTTTATGCCTTCCCACCACTGCCTCTCCTTTCAAAGGTACTCCTAAAAGCCAGACAAGAAAAGCCAAAAATGATCCTGATTGCCCCAGACTGGCCACGCCAGCACTGGTACCCAATCTTAAAGAACTTAGCTCAAGGCCCACCATGGATTTTACCTCAAATTTCGCACCTTCTGACTCAACAAAACAATCAGATCCTGCACAGCCAGCTCAAAACCTTAAACCTGGCTGCATGGCAGATTCCTTAGTCAAGCAGACAACACCTCTCTCTAAAGCTGTTATGGATGTCATTTTGAAGGCCAGGAGGCCTAGCACCAGGAAACCCTATTCAGAAAAGTGGAAGAGATTCTGTGTTAGGAACCAGGCTCAAAGCTTTGACCCTCTTGTCCCAAATATTCCTCAGATATTACAATACTTAACTGAGATGCTGGACAAAGGCCTATCCTTTTCATCCATTAAGATCCACGCCTCTGCCATCTCGGCTCATTACAACACAGATCCTCCTATTTTCTCTCATCCATTGCTAAAACAGTACCTCAGAGGGGCTAAAAACATAAGACCGCCCCGCAGAGCACCAACACCAACTCGGGACCTCAGTTTTGTCTTGGAAAAACTAACCTTACCTCCTTTTGAGCCAGCCAATTCATCAGAATTAAAATATGTGTCATGGAAAACTGCTCTGCTTCTGGCAATAATCTCAGCACGAAGAGTCTCAGAGTTACAGGCACTAATTGCAGTGGAGCCTTTCATCATTTTTCACCAAGACAGGGTTTCTTTAAGAACAAACCCTTCATTTATGCCAAAGGTGGTCTCCAGTGTGGTTCTTAACCAAACTATTCACTTGCCAACTTTTTATCCAAATCCCCAGAATAAAGGGGAGAGACTTCTGCATTCATTGGACATACACAGACAGCTACGTTTCTACTTGGACAAAACAAAAGCTTTCAGGAAAACTGAGCAATTGTTTGTAGCATATGCTGCAGGATCACAGGGAAAGGCTATTTCAAAGCAGAACATTTCAAAGTGGATAGGACACTGTATCCGTTTCTGCTACACACAGCATGGGAAAACTGTACCTAGCAACATTAGGCCACATTCCACCAGGGCAACAGCCACTTCAACTGCCTACCTTAAAGGAGTACCTACCAAAGATATCCTGGAAGCTGCAACTTGGAGTTCAGTGCACACCTTTACCAAACATTATCACTTGCCTCTTTATTCTAAATCCAGAGCTAGCTTTGCCACTGTAGTGCTGCAGGGCCTCATAGCCAACCCAAATCCTCTATAGAACTAGCCACCCTACCTCAGCTTTGGGATTCAACCCAAGTGTAATGACTGCAGCAGTGAAACACAATGAACATAGTACAGTTTTGTACCTACCATAAATGTTGATGTTCGAGTGTATTCACTGCTGCAGTCCAGGTTACCCTCCCTCCATCCCCTCTTTCTTAGCTGGTACTTATCTATGCCTTTCTACCCTATACTACCTATGTGGTGTATTTGCTGGTAACTGAAGGTTTTGGTTTTACTTTTTATGTATGTTTTATTAGCAATATGTATTGCCTACCTATTTGGGGGCACCTGACATCTGGGGCAAGAAAAACTGAAGAAAATGGCGTCGGCTGCATCTTATATACCCCTGGCGCACTGACGTCAGGGAGGAAGCGACAGCAACCGATGCTGAACCAAGACTTTGGAACTCTGGCCGACTGCGGGACCGCCTGACGGCAGGATAACCCAAGTGTAATGACTGCAGCAGTGAATACACTCGAACATCTAGATTTATGGTAGGTACAAAACTGTACTTTCTTCAGGCCCTAGGTTCTGTGGCTGCGTCAATTCCAATAGTGCCTCTAGCAAAGCTACATATGCAGACTCTGCAAATGCTATTTCTGTGTCAATAGTTCCCAAACTATCACCCCCTTGATTACCAGATTCGTATAACCAACTCCTGCAAACAGGACCTACTTTGGTGGATGAGGCCAAACATAGATCTTTGGACTCACCCGTTTCATCCTCCCCAGCCCACAGCCATTGTGACCACAATGCTTCCCTGATCGGGTGGGGGGGGGGGCATTTCCAGGGGAAGACTATCCAAGGCACAAGGTCCACCTCAGAGGCCCACCTGCATATCAGTGTTCTGGAACTGAGAGCCATGCTGTTAGCATTGCAGCTCTTCCATTCGGCTCTCCCTTCTGGGACAATTGCAGTTCAATCAGACAGTATGTCAGTGGTCTGGTACATCAACAACCAAGGAGGAACCATGTCCTACCCCCTATGTCAAGAAGCCATGAGAATTTGGCAGTGGGCAATAGCATCCAACCACTTTTTGATAGCAATGCATATCCCGGGGAGTTCCAATGTGATCGCGGACAAACTGAGGAGATGCATCCTCATGCCCCACCAGTGGCCCCTCAACCCCGAGATGGTGTCTGTAATCTTCAGCCACTGGGGCCAGCCTTACTGCGATCTTTTCGCTTCCCCATCAAACACCAAGTACAGCAGCTATTTCGCCCTACTTCCCCCAGAGGGGGAGTCACCGAGGGATGTTCTGATCCACAGTTGGCCCACGGGACTTCAATACGCTTATCCCCCCATCCCACTGATCCCACAGTTTCTAAAGAAAGCTCTTCAGTTGAGATGCAAGGTGATCCTCATAGCCCCATTTTGGCCTCGACAAGTTTGGTTCCCCTTCCTTTGGCCTCACCTAGTATACCCGCCGTGGATTCTGGACCCTCTACCAGATCTGATTACTGACCCCTAAGGGTTGACTCACCCAAATCTGTCCAGTCTCAAGCTAGACAGCTTGGTTTCTCCACTTCCATTAGTCGCCGGGCAAGCTAAACTCTCCTTGCCTGTTCGAGACATTATTCTGGCCTCTCACAAACCATCCACCAGAAGACTATATCAGAGCAAATGGAAAAGGTTCTCCATCTGGTCCAAGGATAACATGCTAGACCCATATTCGGCTCCAGTTACTGCAATGCTTTGATACTTGGCTAAGTTTTTTGATAATGGAGCCTCTGCCTCTATGGTACGGGTGCATCTAGTGGCAATTTCCAATTTCCACAATGGTTTAGATGGCACCCCTCTTATCTCTTTACACCTTTGCAAGGCTTTCCTCAAGGGGACCTCTCATCTCAGGCTTCCTGTCAAACAGCCCATGGAACCTCACTCTAGTCTTTCAGTCTTTGACTCAAAAACCTTTTGAGCCTGCTGCTAAGTGTGACCTAAAGTATTTGCCTTGGAAATCTTTGTTCCTGGTAGCCATTACCTCTGTCAGAAGAGTCTCAGAGGTTCAGGCATTGTGTATCAAGAGGCCCTATCTGGTCTTTCATAAAGACGGGAGTGGCACTTCAGATGAATGCATCCTTTCTTCCCAAAGTTGTTTCTGAATTCTCTATTAACCAGACCATTGATCTACCCGTGTTTTTTCCGAATTTTGCCAATAGAGGAGAGTATTGCCTTCACTACTTAGACGTACATAGACAATTGAGATTTTACCTAGACAGGACCAAACCTATCCATAAATCTGAACAACTTTTCATTTCCTTTTCTGGGCTCAAAATGGGAGAGGCTGTTTCCAAGGTTACATTATCAAGATGGTTAAGGGACTGCATATGTTTCATCTATTCCCTCCATAATGAACCCATGCCAAAAGTTAAAGCTCACTTCACTAGATCTATGGCAACATCTATAGCATTCCACTCCAGGGCTTCCGTGGGTGACATCTGAGCAGCAGTTACTTGGGCTAAGCTTCATACCTTTATAAATTATTACAAATTGGACCTGGTCTCCAGAGGGAGAGCTGCCTTCTGCTCAATGATACTCAGGAATGTTCTTCCATAAGGACCACCTATGGACCGCAAGGTAGCTTGGGATTCTGTCCCATCAGTGATGAATGGAAAGAAGATTAACAACATCAGATAAAGAAGTTATGTCTTACCATAAAGTTCCATCTGTGTTGTTCATCTTGGTTCATTCATCACTTCCCACCCTCCTTCCCCCTCCAAAGGCTCCTGGGAGATGCTTTGGGTCTAAGTGGTGTCCTAGGGTACTTGCACAGAAGTGGCCTTGGCTTTACTTCCCTTTCTTAGCAAACTCGATCTGAGATAACAGGGAGAAGGGCATTCTGGGTAGAGACTTAGCTCCAGAGTTCTTTTGGCTGGCACGAGCTTGGTAATAGGCCGACTCGACTCCAAGGGCTCGGAACCAAACCCATCAGTGATGAATGAAAGAAGATGAACAACACAGATGGAACATTATGGTAAGACATAACTTCTTTTTCTACAATATTTGGTGCATCATATGGTATGGAACTATCATGGGACAGTAATGTACTAATATCTGATTGCTAGTAGTTGTGAATTAATTGTCTCACTGAAGCTAAGACAATGGAAATAACCCCCATGTCAATAGTTTCCTGGCATAAGCTTCCTGTATTAGAACCTGTGTTGATATAATCCTGTAGATATGATTCTTGTTTTAGAGTTAGCGGGAAAAGTAGTATAAAGGCAGGAGTTGCACCTTTTCCTATTTCAGTAGCTATCTATAGTGGGTAATCCACACGATTTCTTGTGCTTAATCACCACCTTGTTGGCCTTTGAGCAGAGTTAAGGCATTCATGGAATTAATTCTAACTTTTCTCCTTTAGACCATTTGCAACCCTCCTGAGAAGATTTTTTCATGATGTGTACACTTTTAATGGAGACAGTTTTCTGCTTTGTGTTTAAAAGGGATTTTTGAACCACAAAATTCCTTCAGTATTATTTTAACATTAGTTTCACTTTGTATGAATTGGTTTATAGTAGTTACTCAGCAGGGGAAAAGTTTGAACATCCCAGATGACATACTTTTACTACAGAGAGAAAAATATTCTAACTGTTGTGAAAAGATACCATTGAGTGACAACAGGTTGAAGTTTTGTTATAAGTACCTTGTGGGTGGAAAGACACTGGAAAATCCTATGCCGTAAACACTCGTATGCTATTTTTTGACTCACTAGCACACCAAAAAGCAGAAAATATTAATGTAGGAAAATGTCAGACTTAGGTGAGCTGCTTCTTCATTAGACATCTTGTAGCGGCGATCAAAACCATAACGTCTTACCAGGCCTCTCTCAGTGCATCTTGCAGCTTCAGTTCTGGGACAGTGCATGTAGTTAAAGCAGATTAATATTCTGAAAGTGTGGCAAAGAGGTCATGAGGAGCACTCTCATGAAGGGAAATATTCATACTTAGAAGGGAATTTAATCAGGATTCATCATTTTCCTCAGCTTGGCTTCCTGAAACTAAGTGCCTTTGAAATGGAATACCTAACCCAATGTATTTTGATTATTTTGAATGATTTTAGTCATGGCTCACAGTTTGTTTAGGTTACCAGTGTACGATGCTGACCTTATGCTTTGTAATTTCAGTAGTAATCCACTTAATACTTATTTTCTGGTTTTCTTTGTTTTTACAGCCAGTATCCCAGCTTATGGTCCATCAGCAGCAATACTCTCTGCCCCACCTCTCAGTCTAGTTCTACATCCACTGGTCTGCCAAGCCAGCTTCTGAGAAGTTCTTCAGTATCTTATACCAGTCTGTCCTCTGCTGTACCAGCTCCTGCAGTATCTCCCTTGTATGAAGGCTCATTGGCAGAGGTGACAGTTGGTGAAGGGCAGTATGACTCTTGCATTGCCCGGCTGACATCAAGTTGGGCTCCAGTAACTCAAACATATTGACATGTAGAACAGGATTCCATGGTAACAATTAATGACATTGCTGAAAGAACAGTGACACCATCTGCTTTCATAGTTACCTAAACATTTGTTTTGGAACACATTTGGTTTGTTTGTAATAATTTATTAATTGACTGTAGCATCTACAGGACATCACCATCCAGGGACAACTGTAATAAAATGAAGAATAATGCAGTGAATGTCTAAAAGTAGCAAAGAAGAGGCATTCGTGAAATAGTACTGTTTATGGATTTACCATGAAATCATTAATAAAACTATCATTTATTTCAACTTTGTCAAAGTGGGCAAGCTGCCTCCTTTTTAAAAAGAACAGATCTGAAGTATATTTCTTTGTTTGACTACCTTTATGCACAAGAAAGCCTAGTAGTTTTGAACTTCTAATGGCATTAGCCAATGGACAATAATTGAATGGATGGTCTTCATAATGTAATGTGACGCAAAACCCTGTGCTTAAATAACTTCAGGAGGTGGAACAACCTCAATAAGATTGATATTCTTGTGTGCCTTATGATTATAAGACAGTGGATGCTAATTTTAACCAATAAAAATGTTCTATATTTTATGAAAAATATTTCTTTGCCAAAACAACAGCTTACCAGGGCTTGAAACTGCTGTATAACTTCAAATCTCTTCCTTCTGTGTAAATAAAACATTGCATATTTAAGAATGTAAATGAAGAAGGGTAGTGGTCCACTGATGTATCTTGGGTTAATTTAAGATGCAAAGAAAAGTAGGTTGTCAAAAAACTTTGAGAACTGATATGTGTTATCGCCTCACACGTTGCCCATTCGATTCTCAGTTAGAGCGTCTTCTGTATGGCGACATGCGTGAACGGGCGTTCCTTCGTTGAAGGTTGTGTGTTAGGCCTGGCAAGCCAGCACGTAAAACTCTACTGCCAATCATTAGCGGACTGGAGTTCCACTGTGGCGACCCCTAACTGAGAAAAGCCAAAATACACAAACAGTGTGCATAGATTCAGTTGTAAAAATGACATAAAAATTTTCAGATACTGTAGGTTTTTGGGACTTTTTCCATTCTTATATGGAATGACTTACTGCAGTGGCCTTCTAAGTCATTTCATCTGATAAAATGAAAGTCTCAGCTATTTTCTTAGAGTAACTGTTATACAGTTATTGTTTAACATCATTGCCTTGTAAGCACCCCCATAAATTAGCTTGGTATTTGTTTGTGATGTTGGAGGAAGAACATTGAATCTTGTATGCTGATCTGCAACCACGTGCTCTCAGTGTCTGCAGTTCTGAAAAATAAAGTACACCTGTTGCCAGGATGCTCTAATAGCCTCTGTATGACTCCTGTCAGAACTCTGGAGCAAGTCTGAACTGCTAGTAAGTTTGTCGACGTGCTGTAAAAATCTAGCAGATCTAATGTCAATATTCATTTATTCCTTAACCTGTGGGTTGGGTTCCGAAATCGGAACCGGCTCGGCCATACTACAGCCTGCAGGGACAAAAAACTCTCGACCTTTTCTCCCTACCAATAATGCTCTTCTCCCTTTTACCTCAGCTCTCGTTTGCCGCCTCCAGAGAGAGATGTGTCGCCAAACTCGAGCTAGGTATAATCATAGTTGTTTCTTCATTTGTAGCCTTTCTATTACCTAACTAGTCTCCCTTTATTAGTTTAGAATCTCCCTACTATACTCTTTTCTCTGTTAAGCTCTTTTTCACTTCGGTGAATTCTTTACTACCATAGTTTGTAGACCTTTTCAAATTCCTTTCACTTTCTATCTCCACAAAAAAAAAAAAAAAAGTATTTATTTCCTTTTTATACCATTGCTATTTCTTGTCTACCTTTGCTGGTAGCAACCCTTTTCTATTTTCTGTAGATCCACATTATCTCTAGTTTCTCCTACATACCCTTGGGTATTTTAGGCCTACCATTGTTGGTAGCACTATGCTTTAATTTCTCTGTCTATTTCGAGTTTTCAGTTTCTGCTGTTTACACTAGATATGAAAAACAAAGGAAAGGGCACCTCTGGCTTTAAAAAATGTCAGAAGTGCGATAGAAAGATGCCTAATTCAGATGGTCATTTGTTATGTGTGTATTGTTTAGGCTCATTATATCTTCAAGAGGACTGCTTGATATGTCATGTATTTAGCCACCAAGCATTAGTCAAATGAAAAAATGCGTTTATGTTAAAAGGCATGCTAAAAATCATCTTTTGAAGAGGCCTTATCTGGCTGTAAATCTAAAACAGACCCTTCTTCTTCATCTTCCTCTTTCAAAACTGAGAAGCATAAGAGGAAAAGTCACTCAGTGCTAACCTCTCCATTGGTACCGGTGACTACGAAAGCTAAATTAGAGGGTCCACAAATAACATTGGAATCGAAAGCCTCTGCTCCGAGACCTCTGGTATCTATGGTACCAGAGCAGACACTTGAAAAGAAAGATAAAGTTTTGGAACCTACATCCTTGGTTCCATGCACTGTACTGGCACCGACACCATCGGTCCCGACAATAATTCTAGAGGAACCGGAGTACATTTTTCCGAGAACACAATACTCCCCTTCTATAGAACCATATGCAGAGCAACTACCTAGTCCGTTTTTAGAGAGAATGAATTCTCCATCTACCCAATCGGTTTGCTCCACCAAGAGCTTATCAGAAATGGACATGCTGAGACTGGTGGATCAGGTTCTTGCAGCGAGGGGATTGCTTTCTATGTCTTTGGTTCCGACTACTTCTAGTTCTGGAACTACCTTCTCCATGACTCCACCAAATCTTCCTCCTCTGATCCCATGTGTGGTTTTGGAGACTCAGGCTCCAGTCTTTCCGATACAAACTGTTTCAGCTCCGGCCAGAACTTCATCTCCAGGTTTGAGTACTACCCTGACTTCTTCGGTCCTTTTGGAATTGGAGGGCTCCCAGGGTGCGGGTTCCATTATTGGTTCCTAGGGGCAGGCTTCGATTCCATTTTTTTTGGAGCTGTCCTTGTTTCTCGGAGCCTTGGCACGCATGAGCTTCACTCTGACTTCAGTGTCTGGGGCGGTCTCGTCGGAGAAGGGAGAGACCTCGGTTCCGAGGTAGTCATTCTTGGTTCCGGGCTCCATTCCCTCTTTGGGGAGGTCCTGCTTTTCAGGCAATGGAGAGGGCTCTGTCCTCGGTGGGAACCCAGTCATCTGTCCCTCGCTCAGTGTAGATTGCTGAACCTTCCTCTCGATGTTCATCGTGCATACAGCTGCAGTCATAACAGATGGGTTATCCTGCCATCAGGCGGGTCCTCGGTTGGCTGAATTCCAAAGTCTAGGTCCGGCGTCGGTTGTCGTCGCTTCTTCCCTGACGTCAGTGCGGCAGGGGTATAAAAGAGGCAGCCAACGCCATTTTCTTCAGTCTTTCTTGCAGCGGTGCCCGGCAGAAGCAGTTCGCAAGTGCCGGTCGGCCAGCTCCTGAGATTTCTGAAAGTATTTCAGCGAAGTCTTCTTGAAAGCTAAGTACCCGTTGAAACTTTTCTTGCCTCAGACCGATGTCAGACAAAGTTAATAATTGCATTTCATGTGGGAAGCAAATACCGCATAAGGATTTCCACTCTTTCTGTATACCTTGCTTAGGCCCAGACCACGACGTCTCGGCCTGCCATTTTTGTGCTAGATTCAATAAGCGCACTATTAAGCGTCGGGCGGAGTTCGCCCTTCACTTTTTTGGCAAAAAATTTAATTATATTATGTCGTTGGATACTCCGACTCCAGTTTTGAGCAAAAAACGCAAAGATAAGGACCGACATACGAGGTCCGCACTACCTACTGAAACCACGCTAAGGCCGACTACCGGTTCTCTGGTACTCAGCGAGGCACCTACGCAGCCCCTGAGTACCGATGACAATGCATTACCAGTGTCTTCAGTACCCGGCAGCCATGAAAACCAAAAAACAGGTTCCTCAGACCCCCTCTCAGGGCACCATGCCTAAAGAACAGATGCTTAAAATGGCTGAGGATTTGATTACTCTTATCAGGGGTTCTCAACCCCCCTCTGACAAAAGGCCCAGATTAGAGGAAGACTACCCTTCCTCAGATCAAGCTTCTATTACCTCAGAACTATCTGAGGACCAGGATTATGCCTGTTCTCCATTCAAAGACTCTGATGCAGAGGAGTCTATTCCCTCGGTCTCCCCCCTGAGGACTTCTCTTTTGGGGAAACCCTGCGTACATTGAGGGAACACTTTCACAGGGAAGGCCTGCATACATTGAGGGAACACTTTCACAGGGAAGGCCAAGATTACTCAGATTCCAAGAAAAGGCTCAGGGAATTTCTTCTGCTCCCCTAGCATAAGCCTCTGGCTATCCCTCCTGTTTTAGATATATTGGATGATGTGTACACAGAAGCCAGCCTTAATCCTGATTCTTTGCCTCCTGCTCCTGTTAAACCAGACAGGTATTACCGGGTTCCTGACTTTCACCAGTTCCTATATAAAAGCCATACTGCTGACCCAGAAACAATTTCACAGGGTCCCAAGGGAATTAAGGCCTCTACTGCTAAAAATCCATTACCTTCAGAGAGAGATTCCAGAGCTTTAGAAAGGTGGGGGAAAAAAGTGTACACCTCGGCCACTTTAACCATGAGGGCATTAAACTGTCAGTTCCATATGTTAAAGTATCAACAGTTTTTGATATCTCAGCTGAAAAGCAAGATGACACAACCAGAACAACCAGATTTAACAGAGTTGCAGGATTTGTTGCATGGTGCAGAGCAAGTGGGTAAACATACCTTGCAGTGTGGTTTTGATGCTTTAGAGGCCTCATGTAGAGCTGCTGTTACGGGGTCTGTTATACGTAGGCATGCTTGGCTCAAAGAGCAAACCTTACCAGATCATGTCAAAGCTAAATTATTAGATGCACCTCTTCAAAAGATGTATTGTTTGGTGTTAAAGCTGAGGAGGTGCTAAAGAAAATGGAGGAAAAAGCGAAATCAATGCAAACAGTGAAAGATTTCCTGCAGGTACAGCCTCCACGTTTCAGCAGAAACTGGCCTTCAAAAAATTGGTCCTTTCCAGCCACGGACAGACCTCAAAGGGGCAGATACAGGCACCCAAGGGGCAGAGGGCAACCTCAAGGATCTTTCAGAGCCAGACAGTGGCAAGCACCAACCCCAAGAGGTGGAGAAGATAGATCACAGTCTTTTAGAAAACAGACACAATGGCTTCCCCCTACACCTGCCAAGCAAAGCTTTAATGGCAGCACCTTTGGGTGGAAAACTGACATTATTTTCAAAGAATTGGCATATTGTTACAAAAGACAAATGGATTCTGGACATTATAGACAGAGGCGACAGGTTCCACTTTCACACCCTTCCAAAAATGAGAGGCATGCCAAACCTGCCACAAAATCAAAGGGCAGAGGCACAAAAACAAGTTTCAGCTCTCATGGACATGGAAGCAATTCAAGAGGTACCTGCAAAAGAACAAGGTCAAGGGTTTTATTCCAGACTATTCCTGGTACCGAGGAAAGACAAAGATTGGAGACCTATCTTAGACCTATCCATCCTAAATACATATTTACAGGTGCCAAAATTCAAGATGCTCACATTACAGCAGCTTCTTCCCATGCTGGGCAAGGAGTCTTGGCTGGTAACATTGGACCTCAAGGAGGCATACCTGCATGTCCCTATCAGACAAGATTGCAGAAGATACCTCAGATTTATTGCAGGTTCAACCCATTACCAATTCTCTGCATTGCCCTTTGGCTTACCTACTGCGCCCAGAGTGTTTACGAAATGCCTGGCATCAGTAATCGCCTTCTGCAGACTACAAGAGATATAAATCTACCCATATCTGGACGACTGCCTGATCCAAGCGGACAGCAAGGATATACTACTGCAGCACCTGGCGTTTGTAATAAAACTGTTGAACTTCCTGGGATACACAGTCAACAAAAAGAAATCAAAACTAATACCCTCTCAACAGATAATTTTCCTGGGTGCCAGCTTGGATACAACCACCCAGATGGCCTACCTCACGCCAGACAAGCAAGGGCAACTTTCTCAATACTTCAGAAAAATGGCAACTTACACCAGGCTAACTGCAAGGAAAATCCTGCAGGCTCTGGGATTCATGGCATCTTGCATCCTACTAATCCCATGTGCAAAGCTGCATATGAGGAAACTTCAATGGTACCTGAAAAACTTATGGTCTCAACACAGCCACAGCTTGGAAACAATTATCTCACTCATTCCATGCCTTCAAAAGGAATTTTTGTGGTGGACTCAAGCTTGCCAAAGAAACACAGGTCTTCCTTTCTGTGTACCTCAAGCAACTCAAATCATCACAACAGACGCCTCAGACTACGCCTGGGGAGCACACATGACAGATCAGTGCATTCAGGGAAAATGGACCTGAAAAGAGAAGCACCTTCACATCAACCAAAAGGAGATGCTAGCCGTGCAAAAGGCTATTATGACCTTCAAAGACCTACTGCATCCAGGCCAGCTATTGATATGGACAGACAACACCACAGTGATGTGGTACATAAACAAACAGGGGGGAACTCATTCATACCCCCTGTGCAGGCAAGCCATGACCCTATGGAACACAGCACTGGAATTGCAAATTCAACTGCAGGCACAATTCCTGCCAGGGAAGGAAAACATACTGGCAGACAACCTAAGCAGAAATATGACAGATCCACATGAATGGAAGTTGCATCCTCAACTTTTCACAAAGATAACTCAGGCATGGGGACAGCCAGACATAGATCTCTTTGCTACCCACAGAAATTGCCAGTTGAAAAAATTGTGTTCAAGGACCTATCATCCACAGGCCTGGAAAGTGGACGCACTTTCCTTGAATTGGGCAACATTGACAGTCTATGCTTTCCCGCCTCTTCCTCTGCTGCCCAAAGTTCTATTAAAAGCCAGAGCAGAGAGGCCAAAAATGATTTGCATCGCTCCAGACTGGCCAAGACAACACTGGTATCCGCTCCTGAGGAGCCTGACACATTCCCCACCATGGATCCTACCTCTAGTCCCTCTTCTGTTGTCCCAGCACAACTACAAAACCCTTCACAGCCATCTCAAAACTTTAAATCTAGCTGCATGGAGAATTCCTTGATTTCCCAACAGTTTCTCCTCTCCAAGGAGGTGCAGGATGTCATCTTGGAGGCCAGAAGACCTTCTACTAGAAAGGCTTACTCCGCCAAATGGAAACAATTTTGTGTCTGGAATCAAGAAAAGGGACAGAATCCTTGGGTAATAAATATACCTCAAATTTTACAGTACCTAGCTGAGATGTTAAACAATGGACTTTCCTTCTCCTCCATCAAGATCCACGCTTCAGCCATTTCTGCACAATACAACACAGATCCTCCATTATTCTCTCACCCTCTCTTTAAGGCAGTTCCTCAGAGGGGCAAAGAATTTAAAACCCCCAAGGAAACCACCAGTCCCTGCTTGGGACCTCAACTACGTATTGGAAAAGCTGACCCTTCCTCCCTTCGAGCCAGCTTCTTCAACAGAGTTACAGTACTTGTCATGGAAAACAGCCTTTCTTCTGGCTATCACCTCAGCACGCAGGGTTTGGGAGCTACAGGACCTCATGGCTGTGCAACCATTCATCATTTTCCATCAGGACAGAGTTTCCTTACGAACCAATCCTACCTTTATGCCAAAGGTAGTATCCAGTGTAGCTTTGAATCAGACTATCCACTTACCTACCTTTTATCCTAATCCACAAAACAAAGGGGAAAGACTACTGCATTCCTTGGACATTCACAGACAACTTCGTTACTACTTGGACAGAACAAAGCCATTCAGGAAATCTGAGCAACTCTTTGTGTCCTATGCTGTAGGTGCTCAGGGAAAGGCTATTTCCAAACAGACAATTTCAAAATGGATAGCCCACTGCATACGTTTTTGTTACTCATTCCATGGAAAAACTGTGCCTGCATGCATCAGATCCCACTCCACCAGAGCCACAGCTACCTCTGCAGCCTTCCTCAGGGGGGTCCCTACCAAGGACATTTTGGAAGCAGCCACCTGGAGTTCAGTGCACACTTTCTCCAAGCACTATCACCTCCCACTATACTCAAAATCTAGAGCGGGCTTTGCCACAGCAGTCCTGCAGGGCATCCTAGCCCCTCCTAGTTCCACTTAGTGCCTACCACCCTTACCTAGCTTTGGGATTCTACCCATCTGTTATGACTGCAGCTGTATGCACAATGAACATAGTACAGTTTTGTACCTACCATAAATGTAGATGTTTGAGTGCTCATACAGCTGCAGTCCAGGTTTCCCTCCCTCCATCCCCTCTTAGGACAGGCCTTATGACAAACACTTTTCATATAACCTTTTTGGGGTATTCTTTTATGGTGTATTTGCTTGCAACTACTGTTTTTGATTTATCAACATTGCATCTTTGCATAACATTATGTTTGCCTTCCTTCTGGGGGCACCTGATATCTGGGGCAAGAAAAACTGAAGAAAATGGCGTCGGCTGCCACTTTTATACCCCTGCCGCACTGACGTCAGGGAAGAAGCGACGACAACCGACGCCGGACCTAGACTTTGGAATTCGGCCGACCGAGGACCCGCCTGACGGCAGGATAACCCATCTGTTATGACTGCAGCTGTATGAGCACTCGAACATCTACATTTATGGTAGGTACAAAACTGTACTTTCTGACTCTCACCCAGCCTCTGTGTCGGGACAGTGAGGGCAGAAGCTGCAGGATACACCTGACCAGGTCTTATCCTCTTCTGATACTTTTTCAGATTATCCCACTGAAGAAGTTAATCACAAGAGAAAGTGCAAGAGGAAGCACTTGGATTCCTTGGAAGAATCCATCACTGAGGATATTGACTATGATGAAGGGGAGGGGTCCCCTAGGTCTCCCCCTGAAGATGTCTCCTTTGGAGACATCCTGGAAATCCTTAAGTAGTGGGGTGGCTAGAAGGCCCAACATCCCTCCCCTGAGGAATCAGTATATCTTCAAGCTTTTGGCTCTCGCCCATCTACTTCTTGGGTGCCCCCCCCCCCACTGCTGATCTCATTAAACTGATTGCACAGTGGGCATGGAAGGCTCCTGACTCCATAGATCCAATTCTTCAGAGGCTAGACAAAATTATTTCAGCTCCTGAAGATTTTCAGTTTTGGGTAAGAGGCTTAGCAGTAGATGCCATGATGCAGCCACAAAGAAAGAACAAACTATCTGAAGAGAGTTCTACTATCCATCCTCCCAACAGAGAGTTGCGGGCGATGGATAGATTCTGGAAGTGGGTTTACCTTTCATTGACTTTTGCCTCCTGTTATGAGTCTTAGGCCTCAGGCCTTGGACCCTTCCCAGCCTGAAGCTAAGGAATCCTCTGACTCTTCTTCAGAGGATTCCCTCTTCTATGTTTCACAAATGCCTTCTACCCTTGGCTACACCTCCCCTGAAGAAGAATCTGCAGAAACAGATTCCCTAGGTGAGGATCTCACCTTTGGGGGGACCATTTCTAAGATGAGGGAGCATTTGAAATGGGATTCCTCTGAAATGACTGAAGTACAGAAGAGGTACTACGAACATCTTCAGATGGATTCCTCTGCATCTACAGCTATTCCCCCTGTACTAACTGCATTTCTGGATGCTTTCAATGCAGCTTCAATCAACCCAGACTCCCACCCACCTGCCCCACGAAGGGCTGACAGATTCTACAAGGTCCCTGAGGGGGCCATATTCTTGCTTAAGTGTCCTGCAGCAGACCCTGGCACTGTTTCTGTGTCAGCTGATAAAGCCTCCAAGCTCCTTCCATCCTCCTCACTTCTCCCCACAGACAAAGACAGTAAGTCCATGGAATGCCTTGGGAAAAAGGTCTATACTTCATCTACCCTGGCATTTAGGGTCGTAAATTACCAAACCCACATGTCCATATATGCCCTAGCCCTTTTAGAATAGGCCACAGAACTTCTTAGTGAAATTCCATAGTCTCCAGCCAAAGTTCAGTTATCCAGCCTTATGTCTTTATCTTCACAGGTTACAAAGCACTCCATTAAGTGCAGTTACAATCCAGCAGACGTGTCTGCCAGGTCCGCTGGCATCTGTTCCTGGCATAGGTTACAGCCACTTCCTGATGATATCAGGGCAAAACTTTTAGATGCACCCCTGGATAACTCTGCCCTTATTGGGACTAAGGTGGCGGAATTATTCAAAACCCTGCAACAAAAGGGGAAGGAGTTACAGGACTTCAAACACTTGTTTGTGTCTCTTACCCCCAAATTCCACAGGAATTACCCCTCTAAGACCCAATTCATTAATAAGCACTCTGCACCCCCTCCTCCTTCTAGGAGCACAGAGACTGCCAAGAAGCAAGCCACTCCTTCCAGGCCTGCACAGACTCCAGCCCAGAAGCCTCAATTTCAAGACAGGGCAGATAGTCTGTGACTACCTGCCATCCTTAAAACAACCCCTTGACTCTGTCCTCCTATTCGTAAGGCTCTCACTGTCTCCCTGCATGGAAAAACATCACCAGAGACAGGTGGGTCTTGTCCGTCATACAGGCGGGTTATTTTATCACCTGGATCACAACCCCTTCCATGAGAGGCATTCTACAGCCTCTCAAAGAATAACTTCCATTATTTCAGCCAGTTATAGACAACCTTATTGCCCATTGAACAATTCAACCTGTCCCTATATCAGAAAGGGGAAAGGGTTTCTACTCAAGGTTTTTTCTAGTCCAAAGAAAAGATGGTCCCTGGAGACCAATTTTAGATCTTTTCTACCTCAACCTCTTCCTGCAAGTGCCCACCTTTTGAATCCTCACTCTTCAGGCCCTCTTCCCCTTGATCTTTCTTCTAGGGTTCTTGACCACCTTGGACATCAAGGATGCCTACCTGTTACAGGAAATATCTGTGCTTTTCTGTGGCTTCCTCACATTTTCAATTCTGTGCCTTGCCCTTTGGACTTTCAATGGCACCAAGGGTCTTCAACCAAGTGCTTGGCACCAGTGGTGACCTTCTGCAGGACCCTTACCTAGACGACCTGCTCATCCAGGCAGACTGCAGAGAATCCCTGCAAAGCCATTTGAAAACAGTAATTTCACTGCTGGAAGCACTGGGCTTCAAGATAAATTATCCTAAGTCCAACCTGACTCCCTCCCAGGACCACATTTTCCTGAGGTGCAGGATACGAATGGATGTCATGAGGGCCTTTCAGCTACCTCAAAAGATGGAAAGTTTAAAGCAGTACCTACTTACTGTCCTCCAAGCCACAGACTTGACTGCCAGGCAGTACCTCACACTCCTGTATCACATGGCATTGACCATTCCCTTGTTACCATTGGCAAGACTCCACATGAACGGATGGCACAGTGATGCAGCGGTTAGCATTGTCACCTTACAGCAAGAGGTTCTCCAGTTCAATTCTCGGCTGGGATGCCTTCTGTGCGGAGTCTGAATGTCCTCCCTGTGTTTGTGTGAGTTTCCTCCAGATGTCCTTCAAGGATGCATCTGCAGTCCTTACAAATGGGTTGTCCTGTCGTCAGGCAGCCCTTCGGTCGGCCGGATTCCAAAGTCTGGGTCTGGCCTCGGCTGGTGTCGCACTTCACCCGACGTCATAGCTGCAGGTATTCGGGTATAAAGGCGTCAGCCAACGCCATTTTCATCAGTCTTTCTTGCCGTGTGGTGCCCGAAGCAGAAGCTGTTCGCAAGTGCCGGTCAGTCAGAACCAGAGATTACTACTACCGAAGACTTCTAAAAAGCTAAGTACCCCGTTGGGGACTCTTTCTTGCCTCAGCCGATGTCAGAAAAAGTGAATAACTGTTTAACTTGTGGGAAACAAATACCTCATAAAGATTTCCACTCTTACTGCTTACCTTGTTTAGGCCCAGGCCACGACGTAGCAGCTTGTCTAGCCTGTGCTTCTTTTAACCGACGGACACTTAGACGTCGGTCGGAATTTGCTGAGGAGTTTTTTGGCTCCGATTTTGCTTACATTATGCCATCGGATCCTCCGACTACGCAAATATCTAAAAAGCGCAAGGAAAAGGACCGACACTCACGGTCTGCGGTTTCGGCCGAAACCGCGGTTAAGCCAACTGCGAGTGTCTCGGTTTCGGCTGAAACCGAGCTAGCGGTTCTTCCTTCAGCCGAAAACTTACCTCCTACCGAGGCCTCTTCCAACCTGGTGGAATCGGCTTCTGATATCCCTCCTGCTCTTGCAGTTTCTCAGGAATTATCTGACACTATCCCCTTGGATATCTCTACCCCTGCACGTGGAGCTGCTAGGCCACCTGCATCCATGTCCATTAAGGCCTTTGCCAGGGCTAAAGCAGCTAAAACTACTAAATCTGTGCCTGCTAAGACCCCCTCTCACAGGCCTAGCTCTAGTTCACAAATGCTTAGTCTAGCAGAGGATCTCATTTCTTTAATCCGGGGATCCCAACCTCAACCAGACAGGGCCTCTCACCCACCTCCAGAGAAGAGGCCTAGAGCAGAGCCTCCTGTGCCAGTTTCTACAGATGATTCCTCTGATGATTCAGATAATACAAACCCTCCAGAGGCTTCCTTCTCCCCTTATGAAGACTCTGATGCGGAAGAGTCCATTCCTTCTGCCTCTCCGCCTGAGGAATTTTCCTTTGGGGAAACCTTGCATGCTATGAGGGAACAATTTCAGTGGCAGGGCCAAGATTTTTCAGACTCTAGAAAAAGGCTTAGAACTTTTCTGCATTTACCACAACATAGGCCTTTAGCCATACCTCCAGTTCTCTCTGTTGTAGATGATGCATTTAATGATGCTTGTACTGCTCCTGATTCACTACCTCCGGCCCCTGCTAAGCCCGATAGGTACTACAGGGTCCCGGACACGCATTACCATTTGTATAAGGCTCCCTTTGCAGATCCAGAGACTATCTCCCAGGGTCCTAAGGCTGTAGCAGCTACCTCTGCCAAAAACCCCCTCCCCTCTGAAAGGGAATCCAGGTCCTTAGAGAGATGGGGTAAAAAAGTTTACACTTCAGCTACTCTTTCAGCTAGGGCCTTGAACTGTCAATTCCACATGATCCAGTATCAAGAATTTATGCTAGACCAGTTAACCAAAAAACTGTCCTCAGATGAACCATTAGACAAAAAATCTGTTCAGGAAATGGTACATAACATTCAGCAAGTCAGTAACCATTCCTTGAAATGTGGCTATGATGCACTGGAGGCTTCCTTTAGATCAGCCATGACTGGCACAGTTATCAGAAGGCATGCATGGTTAAAAGAGCAGGCCTTACCAGACCATGTTAAATCAAAACTACTAGATGCTTTCATGGACAAGATCAATTTGTTTGGCTCTCCTGCACAACAGGTGCTGAAGAAGATGGAAGAGAAGGCAAAATCTGTCCAAACAGTGAAAGATTTCTTGCAGGTCCAACCTCCAAGGTTTAGCAGGAATTGGCCCTCCAAGAATTGGTCCTTTCCAGACTCCTCCAGAGCTCAGAGAGGCAGGAATAGGCGTTCAAGAGGCAGAAGTCAATCCAGGGGTGCCTACAGGGGACGCCAGTGGCAGGGTAACAACCAGCGAGGTGCAGCCACAGACACAGCCACCACCACTACTACAGGACAATCACAGTGACTTGGCTGTAGCACCGCCTACCAGGGAACAACTAGAAACACCCTTGGGCGGGAAGCTAGCTTTATTTTCAGTAAATTGGCATTACATCACAAGAGACAAGTGGATTTTGCAGACAATAGACCAAGGTTACAGGTTTCACTTCCATACTCTACCAGGGAAGAGAGGAATGCCAAACCTACCTCCAAATCAAAAGGCAGAAGCTCTAAAACAAATAATTCAATTATTAAGGATGAGAGCTGTGGAAAAGGTACCATCTATGGAGCAAGGACAGGGATTTTACTCCAGACTCTTCCTGGTACCAAGAAAAGAAAACAAATGGAGACCTATTCTCGACCTGTCCGCTTTAAACACCTTCCTCATTGTTCCAAAATTCAAAATGCTGACCCTACAGCAGCTTCTTCCCATGCTGGGCAAGGAGTCTTGGCTGGTAACTCTAGATCTCAAGGAGGCATACCTGCACGTCCCCATATGACCAAATTGCAGAAGATACCTCAGATTTCTTGCAGGATCAGAGCATTATCAATTCTCAGCATTGCCTTTTGGCTTATCTACTGCGCCCAGAGTGTTCACGAAATGCCTGGCATCAGTAATTGCTCATTGCAGGCTTCAGGGAATGCAAATCTACCCTTACCTGGACGACTGCCTGATACAAGCGGACAACAAAAACAAGCTAGCAGAAGACTTGAAAAGGGTCATTTACCTGCTACAAGCCCTGGGATACACAGTCAGTATAAAAAAGTCAAGGCTGATACCATCCCAAAGGATAACCTTTTTGGGTGCAGAGCTGGACACATCGAGACAAATGGCATTCCTAACAGTAGAAAAACAGGAGCAACTCCCTCTTTACTTCTTGGCATTAACAAAGCAGAACCATCTAACAGCAAGAAAAGTCCTGCAAGCCTTGGGTTTCATGGCATCCTGCATAATATTGGTTCCACATGCCAGACTGCATATGAGAAAGTTACAGTGGTACCTAAGGAATTTATGGTCTCAGCACAAGCACAGCCTAGAAACCCAAATTCCAATAATTCCATGCCTGAAGCAAGAATTCCAATGGTGGGCTCAGGCCTGTCAATCAAACAAAGGATTGCCCTTCCACAATGCTCAACCAAGCCAAACCATCACAACGGATGCCTCAGACCTCGGTTGGGGGGCACACATGCTGGACAAATGCATACAAGGTTTATGGACTCAAGACCAGCTGCACCTACACATAAATCAAAAGCAAATGCTGGCAGTAAAACTGGCAATTCAGACTTTCAGACCATTTCTTCGACAAGGTCAACTGCTGATAAGGACAGACAATACCACAGTTATGTGGTACATCAACAAACAGGGAGGCACACATTCGTACCCTCTATGCTGGATGGCAATGGACCTCTGGAATGTGGCCCTGAGTTACAACATTCAGTTACAAGCAATTTTTGTACCAGGAAAAGAAAACATTCTAGCAGACATACTAAGCAGAACTGCCACGGATGCCCACGAATGGATGCTGCATCCGGACATCTTCAAAACCATTACAAGAAAATGGGGACTCCCACAAATAGACTTATTTGCATCCCTGCGCAATCACCAACTAAAGAAATTCTGCACAAGGACGTACCACCCACTTGCTTGGAAGGTGGACTCCCTATCTTTCATTTGGAAAAACCTGACAGCATATGCATTCCCACCATTTCCTTTGATGCACAAGGTGCTATTGAAGATCAAAGAGGACCGTCCAAGGATCATTCTGATAGCTCCAGACTGGCCAAGACAACATTGGTACCCATTACTGAGGAGCATGTCTCGGGAACAAATATGGCCCCTACCCCTTGTTCCCTTACTGTTAACACAGAACAACTACAACACCCTGCATCCAAACCTGAAAACACTGCAACTGACTGCCTGGAACATTGCATAAGAACAAATAACCCAAATTTATCCCAAAGGGTTAAAGACATTATCTTGGAGGCTCGCAGACCCTCAACAAGAAAAAATTATTCAGCAAAATGGAAAAGATATTTCATTTGGAGTACTGCAAAAGGAGAAAATGTGTCACTGTTAAACATAGCCAACATCCTGGAATACTTGGCAGAGCTCTTCCACAAAGGCCTGTCCTATTCTTCCATTAAGATTCATGCTTCAGCTATTTCAGCAGAATACGACTTGGATCCTCCAGTCTTCTCACATCCTCTGCTCAGGCAGTTTCTGAGAGGAATTAAAAATGTAAAACCACCTAGGAAACCACCATTGCCAGCATGGGACTTGAACTTTGTGCTAGAAAAATTGACACTCCCTCCTTTCGAACCAGCAGCAACAGCAGAATTACAATACTTATCATGGAAAACTGCTTTCCTGCTGGCAATCACTTCAGCAAGAAGGGTATCTGAGCTACAGGCATTAATGGCAGTACAGCCCTTCCTGATCTTCCATCAAGATAGAGTGTCCATGAGAACAAATCCTACTTTTATGCCTAAAATGGTCTCCAGAGTATCTTTGAATCAGGCTATCCACCTACCTACATTCTTCACCAACCCACAGAACAGGGGAGAAAGACTGTTGCATACCTTGGATGTACATAGACAATTACGCTACTACCTGGACAGGACCAAGGGCAATAGAAAAACTGACCAGCTACTGGTAGCATATGCAACAGGAATGGAAGGAAAAGCAATTTCAAAGCAGACAATCTCTAAGTGGATAGGAAATTGCATTAGATTTTGTTACTCCTACCATGGGAAGAAAACTCCAGAAAACATCAGGCCGCACTATACAAGGGCCACAGCCACTACCACAGCTTTTCTACGAGGAGTGGCTACCAAAGACATTTTAGAGGCTGCTACTTGGAGCTCCGTGCATACATTTGCCAAGCATTATAATTTACCTTTATACTCTAGATCCCGAGCAGGTTTTGCCACTGCTGTTTTGCAAGGGATCTTAACTACACCATAATTTCATTTCTCCTCCTCCCCCAGTTTGGCTATGGTATTCTACCCATTTGTAAGGACTGCAGATGCATCCTTGAAGGACATAGTACAGTTTTGTACCTACCATAAATGTAGATGTCCGATAGGAATGCATCTGCAGTCAGGATTACCCACCCTCCTTCCCCTCTGTGGTACTCCTAGGGTAATTGCCCATCTTGTAGCTAGCTGGGGGAATCTATTATGGTGTATTTGTTTGTATATATGTACATACATGCTTATTTTTTGTTTGCTCTCTACTATTTGGAATCATTTGCATTTATCCAAATTTAGCCTTCCTAGAGGGCACCTGGCATCTGGGGCAAGAAACACTGAGGAAAATGGCGTCGGCTGATGCCTTTATACCCGAATACCTGCAGCTATGACGTCGGGTGAAGTGCAACACCAGCCGAGGCCAGACCCAGACTTTGGAATCCGGCCGACCGAAGGGCTGCCTGACGACAGGACAACCCATTTGTAAGGACTGCAGATGCATTCCTATCGGACATCTACATTTATGGTAGGTACAAAACTGTACTTTGCTCCGGTTTCCTCCCAAGTTACAAAAACGTGTCTGGAGCATTTCTCCCCAGGCCTCTGCTGAAAATTGGCTTCATTCCAAGTCAGACTTTCCCGATAAACAAATGTTAAATAAATAAAAGATAAACATGAGGAAGCTACAATGGCACCCAAGGTCTATATGGAAACAGCACTCTCATCCTCTAGAGTACAAAATCCCTTTCCTTCTTTGCCTGAAAAAAGAGATTCAGTGGTGGATGGACCAAGTGAGCTGCAACCTAGGTCTCCACTTAAAGCCTCCTCTACCAGTGCAGGAGATGCATACAGATGCCTCGGATCTGGGTTGGGGAGCAGCCATGGGTTCACTGAGAGTCCAGGGCACTTGGCCGGACTCCTTTAGACAGGAACGTATCAATATCAGAGAGATGAGAGTAATTCTGTTGGCCTTAAAGGCCTTCCAACATACACTGAAACAGGGCCCACTAAAATTGTTCATAGACAACACTACAGTTCTGTGGTATGTGAAAAAGCAGGGGGGACAAAATCCTACTTGCTATGCAGACTAGCTCTCCAAGTGTGGGAGCTTGCCACAACACAGGGAATCACACTACAGGCTGTGTATATCCCTTCAGAACAGAATATGCAGGCAGACACATTGAGCAGGTCCATGTCACAGTCCCACGAATGGATGCTCCACAGGGATGTGTTCTTGGACATAGTTCACAAATGGGGTATACCTCAGATAGATCTATTTGCCTCCCCTATGAACAGACAACTTCCATTCTTTTGCACCAGGCGGCTCAGTCTACTGGCAAGAGCAGCTGATGCCTTCTCAATCTCTTGGAAGAAAAATTTTAACAGCAGAACCACCACAGCTAAAGGCATCAAGTTTAATAAAAGATAAGTGCTTTCGCATTCTCAAGTGAACACTTCATCAGATCTAAAATAGAATCCAAACAGCAACTTAAATACATATGTTCAACCAATCACATTACAAATCCAAACTAATAAAATAACATTTCAATTAATAAAACAATTTGCGTTGCTCTAATGCTGGTTTTAAAGGGACAGATCCATTCAACCCCGGATATCTGTCTGCTTGCAACTTTAAAATCCATAATAATTCATCCTGCTCTGTGCGTTTCACGATATCACCTCCCTAGCAGTTGGAATATGTATTTTGCAAACTTCTAAAAGAAAATATATGCCCTTGATGTGCTAAAATATGTTTGTCCAGCGCATTTTTAATATTATCTTTTCTAATATCATATAAATGTCTCACAACTCTGTCTTTTAGCTTTTTGTTAGTCTTTCCTACATAAAAAACTTGTGTAGGAATTACAGGTAGCTAAATAAATAGCATTTTCAGTGCAACAGTCATTGTACTTGTGAGGTGTAAATATAAAATTTAATATAGGATGCTTATAAGTATGTCCCGTAGAAATAAACCCACATATACGACAACCTCGACAAGCATAAGTACAAACTCTCGTGGACAGTATATTAACCCTTTCTTTATTCTTGTTCATCCCCTATACACAACTGTCTCTTTAGATTCAAGGCATTTCTATAAAAGAAACTGGGAGATTCACCCACACAAGATATAGTTTTCTTGTCCACTGTTAAAAACCTGCAATTTCTTTGTATAATATCACATATAGGACATATGTCATTAGTATATTTCATGCCAAATCTTAACTTACATTCTGTATGTTTATGCCCTGCCTGATTGATAGCAGAAAGTTCTTGTGTTAAATAAGATTTGTAGGTGTTATTCCTACCATCATAGACCAATTACTTGTTTACATATAACATATTCCTATCAGAACCCCATTGTGTGAAATTCTCAGCCATATCTTCTATAGCGGTCTTAAATCTAGTGTCTAAAGTACACAGTCTGGAAGCTCTTATGAACTGTCCTTTTACTATGTTAGCATAAATATGCCTAGGATGCATGCTATCTCTATTTAGCAAGTTATTTTTCCAACATTTCTTGCGATAGAGGGAACTATCTAAATTATCATTAATATCAACCTCTAAGTGCACATCCAAAAAATAAATTGCTGTATCTGAGCATGACATAGTAACATTTAAAAAATCAGTGGTATTGTTTAAATAACCCACAAACAATTCCAGTTAACTTTTTGAGCCCCCCATAAAATAAATACATCATCCACAAAATGACGGTAGAAAAGCAAACACTTAGTAAACTCATTAGCACAAAAACCTTTTGTCATCTTCCCATCTACTTAAAACTAAGTTTGCATAGGAGTTTGCGTATGGGATACCCATGGCAACCCCCCCATTGTTGCAAGTATATATTATCTGCATACATAAAGACATTATTTTTTAAAACAAGATCAAGCAAAAGACATATAGTATTTATCGTTGTCGTAGTATATTCACTTTTATGTGTTATTACATGTCTTATAGCTTTAATGCCAAACTCATTAGGTATCGATGTAAAAAGACTCTTTATATCTAAAGTTACTAGTAATAAGCCCACAATGCTGCCCTCTTGAATCATAAACACGTGTAAATCATTTAAAAACTGTCTAGTATCTTTCAAAAATGAGGAAATATAGACAAAATTACTTTCAGCTTCTTCTGTATATATAGTGCAAGGTTGTGTCACACAGCCTTTGTCCGCAACAGTAGGGCATAAGGGTGGGGTTGGTAGCATCCTTATGTAATTTCAGTAAACCTTTTATCACCGGAACTACAGGATTCACAACATATAGAGCATCATACATGGATTTTTCAAAGAGAAGAGACTACATATGTAAAAATAACTATTGTGAGGTTACGGACCATCATTAAATATGTACATGATGTACTCTATGAATTATCGATGAATAGAACCTTTGCAAAATCCATGTATGTGTTGTCGATCTTCATTTATCCTTGACCCCCCCTCCCTCCAACCCCCATCCTTTGATATCTCTTGTTGAAACGAGCTGTATCCCTATTTACTAATTTTGTAGTATTCCTATACCAGATATGGTCTTCACAAAAGTATATTAGGGATACATAACCTTTCTGTCTGCCTATCGGCAAACTCAGTCTTAGGTAAAAAGGAGAGGAGCATTATGGGTAGGGAGAAAAGCCATTACGGTGCTGTACAGATAATCCCTGTGGTCTGTTGCATCTCCCCATGCCTGATCCCTGTTATGATGTCAGTATCATTATGGCAGTTTAAAGACCCATTCCTGGTTTCTAGTGGTTTCCCAACCCATCTCACCATGTTCGTACTTGGCAGTTGAACACAGCCTTTAGGTTTATGCATGTATATGAAAATATACAAAACCTTCATGTAGAGCTATACAACAAAAGAGCATATTGTAAAATTGTATATATATATATATATATATATATATATGTGTGTGTGTGTGTGTGTGTGCAAATGTGTGTGTCTCTCTCTAAATATATATATATATATTTTTTTTTTTTTTTGTGTACAAATATATGTGTGTGTGTGTGTGTGTGTGTGTGTGTGTCAGCTCATAAATGTCTGGGCTTCTAATGCTTGCAAAATGCAGTCTGCAGTAGAATAATCAGATGTATCATGCGCAGAAGACCCACAGAACACTAGATATCTTTACAGACTCAAAATATATTGTAAAGTTTGAAGACATTTTCTTCCACGGGAAAAAATATATCATTATTTAGATTTATTTGTAAAGTTTTCTACTCAGATGTCAGTCACTGCACAGGAATACCTCAGGATTTTGGGTCTCATGGCATCTTTGATTCTCATGATAACTCCTGGCAAGACTCCACATAACAAAGATGCAGTTATATCTGAAATCTCTTTGGTCCCAGCATCAGCACCCTTTATCTTTTCAGATCCTAGTACTGGGGTTTGTCAGAACTGAAATATTTTGGCAAAGACAACAGATATCCTTAAATCCTGGTCTCCCTCCCTGTTCCAAAGCAGTCAGTCACCACTTATACTTCAGACTTTGCTTAGGGAGCAGTTTCAGGAGAAATAAAAGTGCAGGGGGTGTGGGAGGCCAAGGACAAATGCAAGCACATAAATATCAAGTAGATGTTTGCACTGATCAAGGCACTCACCTCTGTTAACCATCTTTGGTCCCCAGGACCTCTTCAAGTGGTTAATAGAGTACCACAGTTATGTGGTACATCAACAAGCAAGGGGGAACCAGGTTGTACTCCATTTACAAACTAGCCATGTTTGCTTGGGATATAGCTTCAGAGCACAATCTCATTCTACATGCACCCTGCATTCTGTCAAAGCAAAACTGTGTGGCGGACAAGCTGAGCAGAACCAGGGCAGACACTCACAAATGGAAACTATTGATCCAAAGATCTGAAAGATCAAGGGGTCTTCCAAGATTGATCCATCTGTTGGGAGTTCCTCAACTAGACTTCTTTGCTTCCTCTGTGAACAATCAACTGGCAAAATACTGTTCCAGGATTCCATGCAAGAAGGCGTAGAAGACAGATGCATTTTCTTTTCCTTGGACAGAAGTATTCTTTTCCCACCATTTACACTGATTTCCAGGGTGTTCTGAAGATTCAGAAAGATTTCCCAAAGATCATTTTGGTGACTCACTTCTGGACCAAACAACAGTTGTTTTCCCTTTTTTTTTTTTGGAATTAGCCAGGGGCACAAGCTCCCTCACACAAGAACAGAGGTGTTTGAGACACTCCAGCAGAACATCTTCAACTGAATGGCTGGATGATAGGGTCTTAATTCCTTTTAGGTGCCTATTTTCTGAGAACATGCAACAGGTACTAATGGAGGCAAGAAAGCCTGCTACTAGAGAATCATATATTAGCAAATGGAAAAGGTTTTCTAGCTGGTGCCAACAACATAACCAACACCCATTCAGGGATCACTGTTCTCTGGTTTTACAATATTTGTGTGAGTTACTATCTTATGGCGTTTCTTATTTCCGTATCAAGGTTCATTTATCAGCCTTTTCGGCATGTCTGCCCATGGATCCCCCCCTTTCAAGGAATGTCAAAACATTTTTGAAAGGGGTTTTGCATAATAGTTTTCCAAGTAAACCAGTGGCCCCTTCTTGGGATCTAAATTTTTTGTTAGAGAAGCTAAAACTTGCTCCATTTGAACCAGCTGATCTGGCTGACTTGAGGTTTTTAACGTGGAAAGTAGTTTTACTGATTGTTCTGACCTCCGCAAGAAGGGTATCTGAGTTGCAAGCTCTTGTGGTGAGTCAACCCTTACCTCATTTTCTATTAGGACAGGGTTTCTTTGAGAACTAATCCTTCATTTATGCCTAAAGTGGTATCCGAGTTTACTTTAAGCCAAACTATTTGTTTCTTTGTTTTCTTTCCTGAAACTAAACATGAGTGAGAACAGATACTCCATACCTTAGATGTCCAAAGAAAATTCAGGTACTGTCTTGACAGAACTAAATTATGTCCTTCATTTCCTATGTTGCAGTATTCTAGGTGTGGGATTTCCTGCTGTCAGGCGACTCGTACGTTGGCTCCTATACAGAAGCTTCAGCTTGACTGTGGAAGTGTGTGGGACGTCACACATAGGGCCATAAACCAGGGACCTTAAATGTGACATCTGCATGCACAATCCTCAGAACTTTTCAGCCGCAGATGACATTTGCATCATATGATCGTCTCTTTACAGACATCGCATCTTAAAGATAAGTAACCCGTTGGGTTTCTAATTTTCTTACTTCTGACGATTGTTCTTGTTAATGCTTGGTTGTTGTAGCCATTAGCTGCTGTCAGGGAAAAAGGGAAAGTGCCAATGCAGGCACCAGATACCCCATAAAGACACCCATGAGAAGTCGGGAACACGATCAGTCCTCCTGCTCTATTTGTCAATCATTTGTGCGTAAGACCTTGCGCAGCCACGTTAAACCTCTACCTGGAGAACCAACGCCTTAAGCGGTTAGCCCTTAGGATGGATCCTGCTTCAGAGGGTGCACCCGAACCTCCGTGCAAGAAGGCTAAGGTTCTTAGGACTTCTTCTCCTGCCACTCTGCTTCCCGACACACTGCCAACTGCCAATCTAGGGGTTGAGGCAGACTCGGCAAATCCATTGACTGCAGCAACGTTCCTTGAGGAAGCTGTTTCGAAGCTGATGACTGGCACATCCTCGGAGTTTATCCAGACATCGACGGCCATCTATGCAGAGGGGGAACCAGTTTCGGCGGTACCTCCAGCAGGGATCCAGACTTTGGATGTGTTACTGTCCAAACCTGATGCCAGGCCACTCTCGACTTCCTCCTGTGCCAAAAAGAAGCAGAAAACTAAACATACCTCCACCTCTTCAGAAGTCACACCAGATTGGCATGCCTTCACTTTTTCTCTCATGCAGGCCTTTATGGCCCTCAGGCCATCAGCCTCAGGCACTTCCACCCTGCCTCTTCTGAGCCCTAGGTCTGCCTTTTTTCTTCCCTCTCATCCATGACCCCTCACGTCAGGGAAGAAGAACATGATTCTTCCTTCTCATCCTCAGAAGAATCCATTTCTTATGTTTCCCAGATTGCCTCCCCACAGGAATATTGCTGTCCTGATGAGGAATCTGTGGAGGGGGATTCCCCCTGAGGACATTATTTTTGGTGAGACCATCACCAAGATGAAGGATTGCATTAAATGGGATATGTCCCAAATGACTGACGCCCAAAAAAGGTACTTTGAGCTGCTGCAAGTGGAATCACCCTCCCCTTCAGCAGTACCCCCTGTTCTGCCTGCATACTTGGATGCTTTCTATGCTGTTTCTAAGGCCCCTGACTCCCTGCCTCCGGCCCCTAAGCATCCTGACCACTTCTATAAATACCAAATTACCAAAAATTCCTGGTTAAACCACCATTGGCGGACCCAGCTGTTATTGCCACCACTGCAGATAATCAATCTAGACTGCTCCCCTCTGCCTCCCTACTACCCAATGACAAAGACAGCAAGTACACGGATAGGATGGGGAAGAAGGTGTACACTTCTTCAAGTTTGGCTTTCAGAGCAATAAATTATCAGACCCACGTGACTAAGTTTGCATTAGACATGGTCTTTCAAGCCTCCTCCATGCTGGCATCCTTGCCTGACAGTCCCATCAAGACGGACATTTCATCCAAACTTGCCTTGGCCCAACAGGTAGCCAGGCATTCCATCAGATGCAGCTATGATGCTGCAGAAGCATCTGCCAGGTTTGCAGCATCTGCTTCAGCCCTCAGGAGGTACTCGTGGCTAAGACTCCAGAATCTCCCTAAGGATTTCAAGTCTAAGAACCTGGATGCCCCTGTGGACCACAATGTGCTTTTCAGCAAACAATTTGCTGACTTTTTTAAAAATCAATCAAGAAAAAAGCAAAGAACTCCAGGACATCAAGCACTTGCTGGTGTAACCCATCCTCAAGTATTGTAGGAACTACCCTGCTAAGGCCACCTTTGTGAGACATACTCCTCAGCCCTCCATCTCCTCTTCCACGTCCAGGAGAGGGGCTAGAACACCTACCAACTCCAGATCCTCTGCTTCACCACATCAACCCAGACAGCCCTTTCAGGACAGAGGAGGCCCCAGTAATGTGTGACTGCCTTGCCCACCTCCCCATCTCAGCCCACCTTTCCCACTCTCTTCCCCTTTGGCAGTCCATCACTTCAGACCAGTGGGTCTTAAACATTATCCAAAAGGGTACTTCCTCTCCTGGAAAGAGAAGCCACCCAGAAGAGGCATTCCTCTCCTCCCCAAAAACCAGGCCTATTTCATGCCACAAGTTCTGGCAGACCTTTTAAAGCTGGGCACCATAGAACCTGTCCCTCCAGGACAGGAAAGAAAGGGTTTTTACTCCCATCTCTTCCTGGTACCCAAAAATGATGGCCCCTAGAGACCCATCTTAGACCTGTCCTTTCTAAACCTCCATCTTCAGGTACTCTCTTTTAAAATGTTCTCTCTCCGCACCCTGCTGCCTCTCCTTCCAGCCAAGGCCTTCATGGCCCCCCTGGACCTAAAGGAGGCCTACCTGCACATACCCATCAGGAACTCCCACAGACAATTCCTGCGTTTCTCTGGACCTGCCTCTCCTTTCCAATTTACTGCCTTGCCCTTTGGTTTATCCACGGCCCCTTGAGTCTTTACAAATTGCCTAGCCCCAGCTATTGCTTTCTGCAGAACTCAGGGTATACAGATTTACCCTTATCTGGACGACATCCTGATACTGCAGAGTCTAGGGATGCTCTATTGAAGCATCTACATTTCACCATGTTCCTTCTGCAGAACCTAGGATTCACCATCAACCTTCCCAAATCCTCTCAAGTCCCAAGCCAGGACAAGATTTTCCTAGCCTGCAGAATCAGAATAGACACAATGAAGGCCTTTTTCCCACAGGACAAGGTTCTTTCTTTGACTTCCCACTTCCAGGAAGCTCTACTATCCTAAAAGGTGACAGCAAGGCAATTTCTTCATCTCCTGGGTTTAATGGCAGCGACCATCCCCATGCTCCCACTGGCAAGAATGCACATGCACAAGCTACAGTGGTTCTTGAAGAACATCTGGTCCCAACACCTACATCCCCTAGAGCAGGCAATCCCCCTCCTTCCCTGTCTGAAAACAGAAATCAGCTGGTGGATCCAGCAAGTGCAACTGAACCCAGGGCTCCCACTACAACCCCCCACCCCAACCCAAGTAATGCATACAGATGCCTGAGATTCAGGTTGGGGAGCAACTCTGGCCTTTTACAGGATTCAAGAAAAGTGGTATACCTCTGTTCAGGCCAAACACATCAATATCAGGGAAATGACAGCAGTCTTCTAAGCTCTAAAGACCTTCTCCCCCCTTCTGGTTCCAGGAGTGTTCCAGATTGTCACTGACAACACCACGATGATGTGGTATCTCAACATGCTGGGAGGAACAAAGGCCTGTCAGCTGTGCAGACTATCCCTGCTGATATGGGACATAGCCTCTCATCTCAACTTACGTACATCCCCTCACAGGACAACCACCAAGCAGATCTCTTGAGCTGGACATCCTCACCTCAGCACGAATGGATGCTGAACAGGGAGGTGTTCTTAGACATAGTCCACTGGTGGGGGTGCTCCACAAATAGACCTGTTAGCCTCCCCCCAGAACAGGCAACTGCAAAACTTCTGCTCAAAAACCCACTCCCCTCTAGCATGGAAAGTGAACGCTTTCAGCATCTGTTGGGAGGGGAAGTTCCTTTATGCCCCCCCCCCATTCCCACTGATTCAGAAAGTCCTCCTTAAAATTCAGAAGGACAAACCAAAAATCTTGTTAGTGACTCCCTACTGGCCAAGGCAGCATTGGTTCTCCCTACTTCACAAACTAGTCCAAGGCAGCATTGGTTCTCTCTACTTCACAAACTAGCCAAGGGCAATCACTTCAAATTACTCTACAAGGTGGACCTACTGACACAAGACAAAGAAACTATCCTACACCCACACTTACAGATGTTGTCTCTGACTCTGTGGGTGATAAACTTTTGATCCCTTTCAGACACCACTACTCAGAGGATGTGCTTTCAGTCCTAAGGGAGGCAAGGAAACCTACCACCAGAAAATCTTACCTGGCTAAGTGGGAAAGATTTGCAAAATGGTGTCTGCACAAGGGAAGGGACCCTAGCTCAGTGGAGGTTCCCCTGGTTCTAAACTACCTCTGTCAATTGATAAAAAGTGGACTTTCTTATTCTTCTGTAAAAGTACACCTCTCTGCCATATCAGCCTGCCTGCTCTTGGAACCCGCCTTGCTTGCCAGGCTCGACATAAAGATCTTCCTTAAAGGGGTCTTGCACATGAGACCACCTGGGAAACCTAACCCCCCACCTTGGGGCCTTAACTACATCTTAGAGAAATTAACCCAACATCCCTTTGAACTGGCTGGGCCTTCTTCCTTACAGATGTGTACATGGAAGACGGTCCTGCTGGTGGCTATCACTTCAGCCAGAAGAGTGTCAGAATTGCAGGCCTTAATGGCCTGTCCCACCTACACTGTCTTCCACAAAGACAGGGTGTCCCTGCAAACCAACCCCTCCTTTATGCCTAAGGTGGTCAATGACCTGTCTCTTAAACCAATCCATTCATCTACCCACCTTTTTCCCCTCACCCACTATTGAAGGAGAGAGGATACTGTACTCCCTGGACATGCACAGACAACTTAGGTTTTACCTGGACAAGACCAAGACCATCAGGAAGACTAACCAGCTCTTTGTCTCCTTCCACCCCAGAGCCCTGGGCAAGGCAGTCTCCAAGCAAACCATCACATGCTGGATCAGGAAAGCTATTTGCATCTGCTACTCCCACCATGGAAAGGAACCCCCAGGGGGAATCAAGGCCCATTCCACTAGAGCTGTGGCCACCTCAAGGGCCTTCATGAAGGGCCTAGACACAGCATCCATTTTGGAAGCAGCCACTTGGGCTACTATCCACACCTTTACCAAGCATTACAAACTGGATCAGGTTTCCAGAGCTAGGACAGGATTCACCAGGGCAATCCTGCAGGGTCTTGTAGAACCCTGTTCATCTACCACCATCCCCTCATCCGCATAAGCTGTGGTATGCTCCCACACCTAGAATACTGCAACACAGGAATAGAAGGACATAGAGTAATTTTGTAAAATCTTGCCATAACCATAGATGTCCTTCTCTTCCATGTTGCAGTATTCCTTCACGCCCACCAGTCCCCCCAAGTCCTATTCCTTACCTGTACTATCTACATTACAGTAGGACTCCAAGTCACACACCTGGAAACAACTGGTATTCCTCCTGCTGGGTCTTATTCTCTGCCTGCTGGCCTTCAAGTTCTGAGGATTGTGCGTGCAGACATCACATTTAAGGCCCCTGGTTTATGACCCTATGTGTGACATCCCACACACACTGCAACAACCAACCTGAAGCTTTTGTATAGGAGCTGATGTATGAGTCGCCTGAGGGCAGGAAATCCCACACCTAGAATACTGCAACATGGAAGAGAAGGACATCTGTGGTAATGGCAAGATTTTACACAACTATTCTTTTTCAGATATTTGGATAAAGTTCTTGTGAAGATTAAGAAGAAGAGACAACCTGTGTCAAAACAGACTATTTCCAAATGGTTGCCTAGAGCTATTAACTTTTGCAATACTTACTATGGCAAATCTATTCTAAGTAGGGTCAAGGCCCACCATACCAAGGCCTTGGCTTCATCTATGGCTTTATGGAAAGGGCTGGATTCTAGAAGTAGTCTACAGGTTGCTTCTTGGTCCTTAGTACATACTGTTACAAAGCACTATAAGCTTTATTTCTGCTCCGAGTCTAGATCAAGCTTTGCTACTACCATTCTCCAGGGGCTCCTGGACCCTTCTCCTTCCACCTCCAAAATATAGTTAGTTAGTTACAGTAATCTACCCTTATGGCTAAGGCTACTGCAGCACTGATCAATATGAAGAACATAGTACAGTTGGTGTGGACATTTATTTTTGTTATACCTAGCAGTGTCTTTTCAGGGCTCCGCTTCACTCTCTTTCTGCTGGCAGGAAAGCTCTGAAGGGCTTTGCACCCAGACTTGTCTTTTAGTCAGCTCAGCCCAAGCTGCTTGACAGTCTTGCTGGGTGAAAGGTGCCCTGAAGCTTTGGAAGCTGGCTGGCTGTTATATACTTGGCAGGATATGACCCATAGAACTAAGGCTTACTGCAGCAGTGATCATTCAAACATCTACTGTTATGGTAAGTTCAGCTTACACAGTTTTACTTTTTTAATGGTAAAACTTTTTTTCAGTCAATAGAATTATTTTCAATGCTGGAATAATTCATATATTCTTTCCCTGCTCCTCTTTACTTCATCCTACCTAGCCCAAGACCTTCCTAGTTGACCCAGTGCAACTCTCCACTAGGCCACTAGAGGGCGTCCCCTCCCTACTATACACTACTGTTCCTCACTCATTCTCTACTCAATCTCACTTTTGTCCCCTCTACCTCTTAGGTACAGGAACCCTGCTTACCCTGCTACTACTTACTCTCCTGTATCCTATGCTCCACTGATTGCCTCTTGGTCCTCTCCTGGTTTCTTCCCGCTCCGTTCGCCCTGCGGGCTCACTCCGCTCCCCTACCCTGCCCCCAAATTCCACCCGCCCCCAGTGCATCTAGCTATATCCCTCTTGTTTCCACACCCACTTTTTCCCTACACCAATCACCCATCAACACCTTAGACACACCCCCATCAGCCTATTATCCAATTTCCAACCACTCCCACAGGTACTACATTTCAATACATCCCACTTCTAATACACTCACTCACCTACCTATCCTAATTACATCCAGCTCTACTCCCACAACTCTTTTTTCTACACTACCTTAGCTAAACACTTCTTATCCCCTGCACAATTTCATACATATTAGACAACTACAACACTCAATACTAAGTAACCTTCTCAACATGCCTCTAAACCCTTATTCCATCCTATGTCTTCTATCACTTTCTCTTAAACTATCATATCTTTATCACCTCACCCAACCTGAAACTTCTTACCATCTACAACTTTACTACACAACCTACCATCTGAATACCCCACTCTCACAATCACACTTTCCCATCTCTCCCCATCTTCACCCAATAACACAGCTCCTCACCTTCTCTTTCAAACTCTTCACCCCTCAGAAATACTCTATCCCCATAGCAAATAAACACCCCTTAATCATTTCAGCTGACCCTAACCATTGTCATACTCTAATCAACTATCTTTCAAACCCCATCTTCCATCTCTTTACCTGCCTTTTATCTGGTGATATCCATCCCAACTCCGGCCCCTCCTCCTCTTCCTCCTCACACAAGCCTATATTCTTTACTTCTCTAAACTCACAAAGTATAGTGAATAAAGTCCCTACCCTCCATGCATGGCTCACACATAACAAACCTGATATACTATCTATTTCAGAAACTTGGTTAAAGCCCTCCATAAAAGACTCTGAAATAACTCCACCCAGCTACTCAATCATTAGAAAAGACAGGACCCAAAAGAAAGGCGGTGGAGTTGCCCTCCTTTACTCCTCTTCCTTGCTAGTTACCCCATATAACAAACCTACCCCCACATTTAACAATGCTGAATTACTCCTCTCTCTCCTCCAAGTTAATAAGCACAAACACATTTGCCTAGCATCCCTCTACATTCCCCCAGGGGACAATATTTCAACACTTGAAAATATCCTCTCTTGGCTCTCTGACAATATTAGCAATGAAACCATAATTCTAGGAGATGTCAATATTAACTGGGCCTCCATCCAGTCTCCAACCAACCCTCTTAACATTAATCTATACAACTTCTCCCAGCTAATCAACACCATAACTCACCCTTCTAAAGACCCCTCCAGTGGCACCATCCTTGACTGGGTTCTAGTGTCACACCCCCACTATTTTTCAAGCAGCGGTACTCTTCCTGACCCTCTTGGTGATCACCTGCCCACTTTCACCCACCGACTCCCCTGCATCTCTAATCGCACCCACAACTACATCACTACCAATGACAAAACTTTAACCCTTCAATTTTCATTGATTCCCTGAAAGCAATTAATTGGAACAATTTGAAGACACTGCCCCTAGAAGAAGCAGTTGCCCACTTTAACTCCACATTTCTAGGAATACTTGATTCCCAAGCCCCTCTACGAACAAAAAGAATAAAAACTAACTCAGCCCCCTGGCTAACCAAAACTACTCTCTCTACCATGCGGCTTAGAGACAAAGCCTGGGGACTCTATCTGAGAAACAAGACACCAGACAAACATATTGCATATAAAACCCTTCAAAATACAGTAAAAAAGCTAATAACCTCTGATAGACAAACATACTTCTTCACACTCCAGAACAATAATAAAACCAACCCCCAAAGATTCTGGAAGGGAATTTCCACCCTCCTCAACCCCAGCAAACCACACACCCCAACCCCAGACCCAAACATCCAAGACTTGGACTTAGCTATTCAGTTTAACTCCTTTTTCATCGACTCTATTAGCAAACTCACCTCTTCCTACTCATGCTCCCCCCCGCCATCTAACACACCCCCTCCTCCTACCATAATCAACCCTAACCCCATTTCTACTTCACACAGCCCATCTTCCACCTCTTCCACTACTATTACTTCCCCGCCAACTGAACCCTCCTCAAATTCACCATCTCTACTTCCCTCTCTATTCACTTTAAAACCTGTATCTACTACCACTATTAAGAAACTCCTCCAGAAATTAAAGCCGTGTACTAATGCCCCTGATAACATTCCCTCTTATTTCCTACACATAGCTGCAGATGCCATTGCCTATCCCATTAGCATTCTAATAAACCGTTCCATCCAAGAATGCACTGTGCCTCAACTGTGGAAGCAAGCATTCATTATCCCCCTTCATAAAGGAGGCAACAATTGCAACGTCAATAATTTTCGTCCTATTGCTATTCTATCCCCCATTTCAAAACTTCTGGAAAAGTGTATTCACCTCCAACTCTTGCCACATCTCTTAGATAACAACCTGCTAACCCCTACTCAACATGGATTCAGGCCAAACCACAGTACTATGACTGCCCTCTTATCCTTTCTTGAGACTGTCAATAATGCACGTGATTCTGGCCACATTGTCTCTACCCTACTTCTTGACCTATCCAAGGCCTTTGACACCATCTCACACAATCTGCTTTTAACTAAACTGTCAAAACTTAACCTCTCTCCCTCTTCCATAAATTGGTTTTCCTAGCTATCTGTCAAATAGACACCAAGCAGTTATATGGAAGAAGGCCACTTCCCCATTCCTTAGCACCCCCACTGGAGTTCCCCAAGGATCTATTCTGGGCCCCCTCCTCTTCAATATATTTGTCAATGACTTTCATAAATCTATCCCTTTTGCAAACATCATCCAATATGCAGATGATTCCACCATTATCTGCTCTGCCACCTCCCCCTCACTGCTCCAAAAACGTACTCAGCAAGCCTTTTCAATAACTGAACATTGGATGAAAATAAACCACTTAGCACGCAATGCCTCCAAAACAAAACTTATGGTATTCACCCCTTCCAAAGCTACCTCCTTCAATACCAACTCCTTCTCAATTACCAGCCTAAATAACTCACCCCTAGAACTAGTGTCTGAAACTAAGCTACTAGGTGTACTAATTGACAATCGGCTTAGTTACAATTCCCATCTACTACTAAATATAAAAAAAACCCATCAAAAACTAGGTATGCTCTACCGTCAGAACCAATACCTTACAAGCTCCTCCAAAATTACACTCACTTCCTCTTTTCTCATCCCCTCCCTTCTCTATGGGGCTCCATTACTGACTAATCTTCAGGCCTCCCTAAAAAAACAACTTTCTTCTTGCTATAACAAAATAGCCAAATTCGCCAACAGCCACAGGTCCTCTACCCACCATTGTTCTTCTCTTCAAAAATTAAATTGGCTTGAATTACCAAATCAGCTTACATATATTCAGCTGACCTTCGCTCATAAGCTCATTCTCAGCCCTTCTCTTTGTCCCTCCCTGTCTTCTGCCTTCAAAATGCACCTACCAAACAGAGTCCTAAGGTCTAACAATCAAAACCTATTAGTAGTACACAAACCATGTCATCCCCCAGGCAAACACTTACTATCTTTTAACCTTGCCCGTCTCTGGAACTCACTTCCTCCATCCATTCGTACTATCACTAACAAATTCATGTTCAAAAAATCACTTCATATATATCTAAGATCCCAATGGGATTGTTCTTGCTCCCTTCCCTCATAGATCTATAATATTCCAGCCCCCTCACACTTATGACACACAACTCATCCTATTAAAGCTTATGTTCCCTCACTATAGTTATTTAATAAAGAAATTCTGTGTTTCTTCTTCAATAACTTCTCTGAAGGCATATCTCAATACTGTTTTTATTTTTGAATGTTTCTCAAATTTATGCCTAAATGTATTAATGTTTTATCTCTACTCTGTATAATTATCTTGTAGTTATAGCACGTACCTAATTTTGTCTATATCGCAGCTTTTCTCCCCATTTTTTTTTAATGTTTCTCAAATTTAAGCCTAAATGTATTAATGTTTTATCTCTACTCTGTATAATTATCTTGTAGTTATTGTATGTACCTAATTTTGTCTATATTGGAGCTTTTCTCCCCAGGACTCCATTGAAAACGGGTTCTTTTGGCCCAATGGACTATCCTGGTAAACCAACTGCAAATAAATAAATAAATAAATAAATAAATATATTTGGTTTCTTCAAGTCTTCCATATCTGGAAAACTTAATAGGACTGTTTACACTGGACATTTTGTCTTTTTAATGATATTTCTTGATGCATTGTGTTTTTTTCATTTGGAGACATGATTTCAGGGGACTACCTCTGTAACACTTCATTCTGTTTTCTTTCAGCAAGATTGGGTATGATATTTTAATTGATTATACCCCTGTAAATTTAAGTTTGATGTTTTTGGCTTGCACAAATCTCTGCAGATGTTCTTCGTGTTTCACTGTTGCAGTCATTACATTTAGGTTCATAGGTAAGTACTAGGCTATCTGCTCATGGGCATTTATAAACCTAGCCACAGAGTGATGGCTTTCGCCTCCCCATTAGATTAGTAACCTAGGCCTCTGTCAACAGGGCTCCTGAAGTGATCCCAGGGTAGAACTTACGATTATCCATCCACTCATCAAGATTTCTCTTGAAGAGGGTCAGAGAGGAGCTCTGTCGAATATGGATTGGGATTCTATTCCAGAGTGAGGGGAGTCGCTGGGACAGGAATCTATCTCTCCAGCATGTCCTGTTTATTGTTGTACATAGGTTCAAGTCGCTAGAATGAGTGGTTCTGAGGGATCTCATTTTTTGAGGTGAAGCATGTCCATTAGTACAGGGTTTGACATGGCCCTATAGGTCAGGCATAGGTCACCTCTGAGCAGACGATAAGCGACTGAGAAGAGCTGGGGCTTTTTTAGTCGTGCTTCATTGGGTTATTGTTTAAGTCCCTTAATCCTCTCAGTGAGTTACTTCTGTGGTCTTTCTAGTTGTTGCAGGTGTCTAGTGAGGTACATCCCAATTGGGGCATTGTACTCTATTATGGGCCTAATGAGTGAGGAGTAAAGGGGCACAATCACCTCCTTGGATCTGGATGAGAAACCCTTTGTGATCAGGTGTGCCACACAGAAAGATTTCCTGACCGTTTTGGCTATGTGGTTATCAAAGGAGAGCATGCTATCTACTTGGGTACCCAGGTCCCTAATTACTTCTTCTGTACTTAGTGGATTCCCATCTATGTGGTAGTTTGTAGGTACTTTGTTTTTCCCAAATGGGATTACTATGCATTTTTGGCATTTAGCTTGAAGCTGTGACTTTGACACCAGGTGTTTGTCTCTGTGAGACCCTTTTGCAGGATGTCTGTGTCAGCTGGAGTGTCAATTATTGCACCCAATTTACAGTCATCTGCAAACTTGGTTAGCCACAGTCCCTCCGCCTTTGCCTGTACTTCGGAGAAATATATACCGAACAGGAGGGGTCCCAGGACTGAGCCCTGTGGGACTCCGCTTGTGACTGGTTTAGAGTCAGACATGGCGCCTGCCACTCTTACTGTGCGGGTTCTGTCTGAGAGCCAATTGGCAACCCATCTCGTGACATGGGGGTTGATATTTAAGCTGGTGAGTTTGTCTATGATTCCTGAGTGTGAGATGGTGTTGAATGCCTTAGCAAGGTCCAGATATGCTGTGTGGACCACCTTCCCTTCATCTAGTCTTACCCCTGACTCCTTACCTCCAGGTCCTGTTAAGCCTGACAGATATTACAGGGTTCCTGACTCACATAAATTCCTTTTTAAAAACCCTGCTGCAGACCCAGAAACTATTTCTCAGGGTCCCAAAGGAGTTAAGGCTTCCACTGCAAAAAACCCTACCCCCTCTGACAGGGATTCTAGGGCACTGGATAGATGGGGAAAAAAGGTTTACACATCTGCTACCTTGGCTATAAGGGCTTTAAACTGTCAGTTTCATATGCTCAAATATCAGCAACATGTCATGGCATTGCTTAAACAGAAAATGTTGTTAAACTCTGAATGTGCAGAAAACAAGGAAATGCAGGATTTATTGCATGCAGCTGAACAAGTTGGAAAACATACTTTGCAGTGTGGTTTTGATTCTTTAGAGGCCTCCTGCAGGGCCGCAGTTACAGGTTCTGTAATTAGGAGGCATGCTTAGTTAAAGGAACAAAATCTGCCTGATCATGTTAAAGTTAAATTATTAGATCCACCTTTACAGCATGATACGTTGTTTGGTGTTAATGAAAATGGAGGACAAAGCTAAATCTATGCAAACGGTCAAAGATTTTTTTACAAGTACATCCACCTAGGTTTAGTAGACACTGGCCAACAAAGAATTGGTCCTTTCCAGTGTCAAACAGACCTCAAAGGGGCAGACCCAGACGCCCTAGAGGCAGATCCTAGGTGCAAGGTTCATTCTGCTCAAAGCAGTGGGGGACTTCTACCTCCAAAGTTGGAGAAGACAAATCACAACCATTCAGGAAACAGTCCCAATGACTTCCCCCTGCCTGCACCAAGCACTTATCTCCTGATAGCCCCCTTAAGGGGTAAACTAGCACTCTTTTCTCAAAATTGGCACATTATAACACAGGACAAGTGGGTGTTAAATATCGTGTCACAAGGCTACAAGTTCCATTTCCATACCCTGCCAAAAGCAAAAAGCTGGGCAGATCTGCCAAAAAATCAATGGGCAGAGGCACAAAAACAAGTCTCATCCCTCATGGACATGGGGGCCATTCAACTAGTACCAGAGCAAGAGCGGGGACAAGGATTTTACTCAAGACTGTTCTTGGTACCCAGAAAGGACAAGGCCTGGAGGCCAATACTGGACCTATCTATTTTGAACACATTCCTGGATATTCCAAAATTCAAGATGTTGACTTTGCAGCAGCTTCTGCCCATGCTGGGCAAGAATGCTTGGCTTGTGACTTTAGAACTAAAAGAGGCATACCTTCATGTCCCAATCAGACAAATATGCAGAAGATACCTCAGCTTCAAGGCTGGCTCAATGCATTACCAATTCTCTGCACTGCCCTTTGGCTTATCTACTGTGCCCAAGGTCTTTACAAAGTGCCTGGCACCAGTAATTGCATTCTGCAGACAAAGAGGCATACAAATATATCCTTACTTGGATGACTGTCTAATTCAAGCAGAGAACAAGGACATTCTTCTACAGCATCTGGCATTTGTGAAAAGACTTCTAACACGCCTAGGGTACACAGTCAGTGAAAAGAAATCAAAACTAGTACCCTCTCAAGTGATAATATTCCTGGGTGCAAGCTTAAATACAACTGCTCAGATGGCTTATCTCACACCAGACAAACAAAGGCAACTGACTACCTATTTCAAAATGCTGGCAACAAAGGCCCAGTTATCTGCAAGAACAATTCTGCAAGCTTTGGGCTTCATGGCATCCTGCATCCTACTAATTCCATATGCAAGACTGCATATGAGGAAACTTCAATGGTACCTAAAAAGTGTTTGGACTCAACATTGCCACAGCCTGGAAACTATGATTACTCTCATTCCCTGCCTGCAACAGGAGTTTCGATGGTGGGCACAGGCTTGTCACCAAAACAAGGGACAGCCATTCATATTACCCCCAGCCAGGCAAACACTAACAACGGATGCATCAGATTATGCCTGGGGGGCCCACATGGCAGAAAGATGCATTCAGGGCGCATGGACCTCAAACCAAATGCATCTACATATCAATCAAAAAGAGATGCTAGCAGTTCAAAATGCTCTGACAGCCTTCAAGGACCTACCAGGACAACTTCTGATAAAGACAGACAGCACCACGGCAATGTGGTATATAAACAAGCAGGGGGGAACTCATTCTTACCCTCTTTGCAGACTAGCCTTGAGTTTGTGGGACACAGCATTGACTTTCCAAGTACACCTGCAGGCACAATTCCTGCCAGGAAGGAAAAATACTCTGGCAATAGACCTAAGCAGAAACCTCATGGATCCCCACGAGTGGCACCTGGATCCACAAGTCTTCAGCATGATAACAAGGAAATGGGGGTGCCCGGACATAGATCTAGTTGCCTCCCCTCACAACTACCAACTAAAAAGATTCTGCACAAGGATTTATCAGAGACAAGTATGGAAAGTGGATGCCCTATCTTTCAGCTGGAAAACCCTATCAGTATACGCATTTCCCCCTCTGCGTCTCCTCCCCAGGGTACTCCTAAAGGTCAGACAAGAGAAGCCAAGGATGATACTAATTGCCCCAGACTTGCCCCGCCAGTACTGGTATCCAGTACTAAAGAGCTTGTCTCAATGCCCAGCTTGGACCTTACCTCAGATACCTCATCTACTGTCCCAGCAAAACAATCAGATCCTGCACAGCCAACTCAGGACTTTAAACCTGGCAGCATGGCAGATAATGTAGTCATACAAAACACACCTCTCAGTAAAGCTGTGATGGATGTCATTTTGGAGGCCAGAAGGCCTAGTACTAGAAAATCTTATGCTGGAAAATGGAAGAGATTATTTGCTTGGAACCAGGCACAAGGAACTGATACAGCTGTGCCAAATATTCCTCAGATTTTGCAGTACTTAACTGAGATGCTGGACAAAGGCCTATCTTTTTCATCTATTAAAATTCATGCCTCTGCCATTTCGGCTCATTACAATACAGAGCCACCAATCTTTTCTCATCCCATACTAAAACAGTACCTCAGAGGAGCCAAAAACTTAAGGCCTCCAAGAAGATCACCAATGCCTGCATGGGACCTCAACTATGTCTTGGAAAAACTCACCCTGCCACCTTTTGAGCCAGCAGGAACAGCTGATATAAAGTTTTTATCTTGGAAAACAGCTCTGCTCCTAGCAATAACTTCTGAAAGACGAGTTTCAGAGCTTCAGGCTCTCATGGCTGTGGAACCGTTTATCATTTTTTATCCAGACAGAGTTTCTCTGAGGACAAACCCAACATTTATGCCTAAGGTGGTGTCCAGTGTGGCTCTTAACCAAACCATTCATCTGCCAACTTTTTATCCAAATCCACAGAACAAGGGGGAGAGAATTCTGCATTCTTTGCACGTACACAGACAGCTTAGATTCTACTCGGACAGAACCAAAGTTTTCCGAAAGACAGAACAATTACTAGTGGCATATGCTGCAGGAGCACAAGGAAAGGCTATCACAAAGCAGACATTTCAAAGTGGATAGGCCACTACATTCGTTTCTGCTACTTACACCATGGCAAGCCAGTGCTTAAGGGCATTAGGCCACATTCAACCAGAGCTGCAGCCTTTCTCAGAGGAGTACCTACCAACCAAGGACATTTTAGAGGCTGCTACTTGGAGTTCAGTGCACATCTTTACCAAGCACTATCATCTGCCACTCTACTCTGAATCCAGGGCAGGCTTTGCCACTGCAGTTCTGCAGGGCCTCATAGCCACTCCTAATGCTGTTTAGTGCCAGTCTCCCATCCATAGCTTTGGGACTCTACCCAAATGTAATGACTGCAACAGTGAAACACGAAGAACATAGTACAGTTGTATACACTTACCATAAATGTAGATGTTCGAGTGTATTCACTGTTGCAGTCCAGGTTACCCACCCGCCATCCCCCTTTTCTTCTGATGGAACCTATCTTTCCTTCTCTGATTTATACAACCTATGTGGTGTATTTACTTGTAGATGAAGGTAAAGTTTATACTGGTGCATGTGTTTATATGTATATAAATTTTGGCTACCCTTTTAGGGGGCACCTGACATCTGGGGTGAGAAAAACTAAAGAAAACGGCGTCAGCCGCATCTTTTATACCCCTGACAACCTGACGTCAAGTTAGGGGCGACAGCGGCCGACGCAGGACCCAGGACTTTGGAATTCAGACCGAATGAGGGCAACCTGCCAGCAGGATTACCCAAATGTAATGACTGCAACAGTGAATACACTTGAACATCTACATTTATGGTAAGTGTACACAACTGTACTTTTCATCTGTTTAGCTAATGATCTTCACCATGAGCTACACTGTATCTGTGTACAGCTACTTTATGAACAACTTCAGCTTCAGGCTGAGAACCTTTTCATGATTTATGATTCTACCATGAAAGGAGTTTAATCCCTATGTCTTTATCTCTAGACTTTCTGAATTTGCTTTGCAAGCATTTGTTATTTGTTTCCACCTGAATTCTTTACCCTATTGATATTCAGGGAATTTTTTCATTTTCATGTACAATTTACAACAGTTTCATCTTATTATTGTCCTTTTCATTCTTCCTCAATATATGGGTTATGGATCTGACCTTGGATCTGACTTGTCCACATATCTCAGATTTACAGATCCAACTCTTGAGCTCCTCCCTGTACCCATAATGCCCCAGCTAGCCTACAGTATCTCAGATCTCATTTGCCGCCATCTCGCACGGTCACAGATTCTCTCTCAAAAGCACTTTTTCAATTGTAAAAGCATTTAGGTTCATAGGTTCATAGGTTCATACTAGGCTATCTGCCCTGAGGCAATTATAAGCCTAGCCCGATTCTGTATGGCTTACGCCACCCCTTGATTTGAGTATACTGTGCCCTTTTTAAGGTTTAGTTTACTGTGCCTCTGTCTAATAGTGACACGGGAGTAATCCCTGGGATAAACCTACGATCCCCCATCCACCTATCGAGATTCTTCTTGAAGAGATTCAGTGAGGTGCTCTGCCTCACATGAACTGGAATTCTATTCCAGAGCGAAGGGAGCCTCTGGGTTATGAACCTGTCCCTCCAGCAAGTTCTATTTATTTCTGTGCTGAGGTTCAAGTCCCTCGGCGTGTGGCTCTAAGGGATTTAGATTTACTGAGGTGGAGCATGTCCATTAATTCTGGATTTGACATAGCTTTGTATGTCAGGCATAGATCGCCTCAAGTAGGCGCTATGCAACTGAGTAGAGCTGGAGTTTTTAACTGAGCAGCATATGGCATCTGTTTGAGACCCTTGATCCTCTTGGTGAGATACTTTTGGGGTCTTTCTAATTGCTGCAGGTGTCGGGTAAGGTACATCCCAAAGGGGCATTGTATTCTATGATGGGCCTGATGAGGGATGAATAAAGGGCACGATTACCTCTCTTGATCTAGATGTGAAACCCTTCGTGATGAGGTGGGCTATGTAGAAGGTCTTTCTAACCACTTTGGCAATGTGGTTTTCAAAGGAGAGATTGCTATCAACTTGGGTCCCCAGGTCCCTAATAACTTTCTCTGTACTTAATGGGTTTCCGCCTATGTGGTAATTTGTGGGCACATTGTTTTGCCAAAGGTATGACTATACATTTTTGGCATTTAGCTTTAAACCATGGCGCTGACACCAGTTATCTGTCTCTGTGAGACCTTTTGAAGGATGTTTGTGTCAGCTGGAGAGTTGATTATGGCGCCCAGTTTGCAGTCGTCTGCGAACTTGATGAGCCATAGTCCTCCCACATTTGCCTGTACCTCGGAAAAGTATATACCGAACAAGAGTGGTCCCAGGACAGAACCCTGTGGGACGCCACTTGTGACCGGTTTCGAGTCTGACATGGCTCCAGCAACTCTCACTCTGTGGGTTCTGTCTTTGAGCCAGTTTGCGACCCGTCTTGTGACATAGGGGTTTATATTTAAGCTGGATAGCTTATCTATGATGCCCGAGTGGGGTATTGTGTCAAATGTCTTTGCAAGGTCCAGATAGGCTGTGTGGACTACCTTCCCTTCATCTATGGCTTTGGTGACTGTTTCAAAGAAGTCAACCAGGTTCAAAAGGCAGGATCTGCCCTTGACAAAGCCGAACTGGGTAGGATCTAACGTCTGTAGGTCCCCAATGTCTTTGTTTATGAGCTCCATGATGATCCTCTCCATAGCCTTGCAGACTAAGCTAGTCAGGCTTATGGGGCGATAGTTTCCAGGGTCCATAGAGGCTCCACCTTTGTGCAGTGGGACCACTGTTGCTGTACGCTATTCTGTGGGCACATATCCTGTAGTGAGGCTGAGATTGTATAGCTGTTTTATTTGAGGGATTAGTTCCTCTTGGAGTTCATGTAGGACGCAACCTGGGACGCCATCTGATCCCATGGAAGCAGTGTTTTTTGCTTTGGAGAGGGCAGCCTTCACCTGAGCATCAGAGATGTTTGGGAGGCAGCCCTCTGCTGAGATAGATACTTGCTCTTTTGGGGAGGTGAGAAGTTTGCACTGAACCTGTCTGCCAGGATATTGGCGATGTCTGTGGGTTCAGTGTATTTTTTGTCATTTAGAATCAACTCAGAACAAGTCTGGGAGTTGCATCCCAGGTTTCTAACATAACTGAAAAAAGCCTTATGATTGTCTTTGGTGTCCTGTGCAATTTTTCTCTCGAAGCTGGCCTTGGAGGATTTTATGAGGGATCGTAATTTTTTGCTAGTACTGATCAGAGATGCCTTCCCTATTAGGGATTTGTTTGGTTTTGTTTGGGATAGCATGATCCATGCATTCCTGGAGATGTCCGTAGAATGCGTTTATATAGGATTCTGCAGTTTGGGCCGTAGTTTCCACTGGCCCTGGGGCCTTGAAGGATTCCACTTCGGTTTTGAGAAGTGAGAAGTTCGCTTTTGAGAAGTTTTTCACTGTGGTTTTCTGGGCTGGGGGTGGGGTCGGGATGTGGACATCCAGTGAACTTAATTTATGGTCTGATCTTACCAATGAGGGATATACTTCTGGTGTGGAGCATAGAGTCCCCATGTTGGTAATGATCAGGTCTAGTATGTTGTCCCCTCTTGTGGGAGTGGTGACTAGTTGTTCCATAGCATTTGAATTTATAATTTCCAGGAACCTTTGGGCTAAGGTGCTGGGGCTTGAGTAGTGCTCCCAGTCAATGTTTGGGTAGTTGAAGTCACCCAATATAATGGTGTTCGGAGAGATCTTCATGTTCTCCAATGTTTTCAGGAAAGCCGAGTGGGATTCCTGACTTTGAGAGGGTGGTCTGTAGGATGCTATAAACTAAAAAGCAGTCTTGCCCACTGTTAGTTGCACATGGATGGTCTCCGATACTTCGTGCAATGCCACTAACCTGGAGGTGTGGATATCCTTGATAAATATGGAAACTCCCCCTCCTTTTGTGGTTCGGTCTGGGTTGTGGGGCCGAAAAGCATGATATGAGGTATAGCCTGGTAGTGCTGGTGTGCTCTCTGGAGCCTTGAACCAGGTTTCTGTCACTGCACAGATATCGATGTTCTCCATACTGAGGAGAGCTTCGAGTGCGTGCATCTTGAGGTTAAGACTTCTGGCGTTTAGCAGCATTACCCTTAGTTTCTTGTTCCTTGTCCTGTCTATGGGGGTGGGTTTGACTTTTGAGCCTTGCCTAAAAAAGGCACTATGGGGGTGGCAAGAGCCTTTGCCAATATCCAAAAGCCCAGTGGTGACAGGTGCAAGCCGTCCCTAGCGAAGCAACGTGGCTTGTCGAGCATGTCATCCCAGGCTGACAGACACTGGATCCCCTTTGAATGACACCAAAATTTTAGCCAGTTGTTAAAATCGATCATTTTGTCTTTGTACTGTGGCATCATTCTAGGTGAGTTTAAGATGCTGCTCAAGGTCAGGGTCATACCAGCCTGGGCTACATGATCAGAGAGCTCCTCTATGTCTCTTTTCATGTAGTCCAGGGAGGTACGTCTCAGGTCATTCACACCAGCATGTACAATGACTGAGTCATATTTGTATTTGCTTTGGAGTGACCTGAGTGCTTGCGTTATGTGGCGGATCCTAGCACCCGACAGGCAGCTCACCGTGACCTTCTCTTTATTCAGCCTGGTGAGCGGGACATCAGTGTGTCTGACAATAGAGTCACCTATTACAAGTGTATCAGGTGTGTTATTCAGCCTTAAGGGCTGTGGCTGCTTGGCACACTGACTTTGTGGGCTATGTGTTGTGCGTGTTTTGTTTTGAGGTAGTGTTTGCTTGGATGTCTGCTTTGGAGGTCTCTGTTGCTTAGGTAGATTTTTATTTAGAGCCTCCGAGTATGTTTTTGTGTATTTATGTGTTTGGTTCGCTGATGTGGTGGGACTATGTGATACTGGAATTGTGTTGTGTGAGGTTACCTTCTCCTCCTGACTGGTTACACCAGTTTTGAGATGAGAGAGCTCAGCCTCCAGTTTGGCTAAATAGTTGCATCTCTCACATATTTTTGAACCTGTTTGGAGGAGGAGAAGATTGTCCGTGTACATGAGACAGTTGTAACATTGCCTCAAAATTCCCAGCTTCACCAGCTGGACTGGAGAGGAAACCATTGACTGACCTTTGGACATGCTAGAGTAATATAGGAAAACTGAATTTAAGACGGACCAATAGAGGACAGGGTAATCATAGAGAGTATAAGAGTAAGTAGTGCTTATGGTTTAATAGTGCTAACTTGTAGGATTACTTAATTGGACCAGTGAAGGGCCTTAGAATGAGAATATGGTGTTTAAATTGAGAGTTAGAGCAGTTCTAAGGGAAAAAGTGAAGAGCAGACTTTGTGGAGCCAGGAATAGTTTAAACCCAATTAGGTGGCGCTGCCCGCTGTTGTGCTATGCACAAAAATCATAAAACCACGCAAAAGAGGGTTTTAAGAGAGGAAGATGAAGGAGTTTTGGAATTGACCCAAAATGGCCAATAAAATTACAGTTTCAAGTCAGTAACCACTCCCACAGGGGCAGGCAGGCTGCTCAATGTTTTTCACTGCCACTGATCAACAGAGAGACTTCCCTTTAGCCCAAGCAAAAATGGTCTCAGAAACTTACAAACAGTTCAAGAACAGCAAGCCTGTAACTGAACTTTTTAAATCTCAGAAAAGTGGAAAAAAGCAAGATTTTTTTGTTCTTTTCAGAGATAGCAGAGGTTCACAAGTATCAACAAGTTATAACAGTGCAGTAAATGACCCCACACAAGAGTGCTAGGCCAAAGACAGATAAAATGCAAGTTTTGAGAAAAAAACGATTTTAAAAATAAGTGCAAACAGGAAATTCAGTAAACAGCTCTAGGTTGTGCTCTAAATATAGTTACTAATGCAGAAATCAAGTTTAACAAGCCAGAAAATGCTCAAAACAAGCAGCTATGCAGAAAAACTTAGCAAATAAACAGAGGAAAAATACTTAAAATCTCAAAAGTGGCTCCTTTCTTCTCTCAGCGTTTTCTCCTCTTGGTGGGTGCTTCACCAACAGCCAACAAGCCTGAAAAGACGCCAAAACCACGAGGCAACCAGGTTTTAAGACAGGAAGATGAAGGAGTTTTGGAATTGACCCAAAATGGCCAATAAAATTACAGTTTCAAGTCAGTAACCACTCCCACATGGGCAGGCAGGCTGCTCAATGTTTTTCACTGCCACTGATCAACAGAGAGACTTCCCTTTAGCCCAAGCAAAAAATGGCCTCACAGAAACTTACAAACAGTTCAAGAACAGCAAGCCTGTAACTGAACTTTTTTAAATCTCAGAAAAGTGGGGAAAAAAGCAAGATTTGAGATTGTTGCGGTTCGGGTTATGTGAGTTGGTGTTGTGAGTAGTTTTTATTTAGAAAATCTTATTCTAAGACTTCCTTCCATCCTTCCTTTTCCTCTATCTATTTTTCTTTTGGAATTTCCTACACATTATTCCTTATTTGGCTCCTTCCTTTTTTTTTTTACCTTTTTAGGTATCCTTGTTGCGTACCATTGTTGCTACCATTTTTCTTTACTTTCTACTTCCTTTCTACCCCTTTTAGGGTACTTCTACCATTGTTGGTAGTTTGCTAAAAAATCTTTCTTTCTTTCTTTCTTCTCCTTTTCCTTTGTTCATTAGCAGTTATGGCCAAAAACCCAAAAGATTTTAAAAAATGCACTTCCTGTGGACACAAAATCAGAAACAAAAAGTGAGATGGTCACTGAAAAACCAATCAGTAAAAACAAAATGAAAACTCCAGCAAAGCTAGAACTTCCACTGAGTGACTTCCCAAACCTCTTGTATCAGAGGCACATGGGATATATGCAAATGATCCTTATAAACATCAGGTGTTTCAGCTAATTGGCGATTCTGAATGCCCATGACTTGTTTCATTGTTTTAATGGACAATTTCAGGCCAATAAAGCCAAACCTCACTAGCTGTGGATATGCATATTTCGGCCTTGTTATGACCTCATCAGCACAGCACAAGCAGAATGCTTGACTAAGCATTAGAAACACAGGGCTGTTATACTCAGCTGATGTCCATTATCATTAGGGTCACTGCAAAAATATCCCAAACAACAAACTAAAACGGGTCTATATTACGTAACCGAAAACCCGTATCATCAAACACAACACCAACTCACATAGCCCGAACCGCAACAATCTCGAACCGTCATAGTCGGCAACACCACCGCGCGCTACATACTACATACACAAACATAATAAATAAAACACATACATACACTAACCAAACCCTACTTCTAACCCTACACTAAACCTTACATGCATTACTATCTACGCACTTACCTTAACCCGCACCCTAACCCTAAGGTCCATAAGTATCGCACACTTACCCTGCAGACATATACCCAAACAAAACAAATAATCCACACACATACAGTTAACAAAACCCTACTTCTAACCCTACACTAAACCTTACATACATTACCTATATATGCACTTACCTTAACCCGCACCCTAACCCTAAGGTCCGTAACTATCGCACACTTACCTTAAAGAGCTATACCACAGATGGGCCAACCATGACAATTTGACATTTTGTTTTACGCGGTTTTGAATGTTTGCCGTTACTGTAGTTCGCACTATACGTGTCGGTCTTCTGGTGTTCGCTGAAACGGGATTTCGATCTCGTAATATAGACCCACTAAAACAATAAGTGAGAAGGTCACTGAAAAACCAATCAGTAAAAACAAAATGAAAACTCCAGCGAAGCTAGAACTTCCACTGAGTGACCTCCCAAACCTCTTATATCAGAGGCACATGGGATATATGCAAATTATCGTTATGAACATCAGGTGTTTCAGCTAATTTGCGATTCTGAACGCCCATGACTTGTTTCATCATTTTAATGGACAAGTTCAGGCCAGTAAAGCCAAACCCACTAGCTGTGAAGATGCATAGTTCGGCCTTGTTATGACCTCATCAGCACAAGCAGAGTGTTTGACTAAGCATTAGAAACACAGGGCTGTTATACTCCGCTGATGTCTATTATCATTAGGGTCACTGCAAAAATATCCCAAACAACAAACTAAAACAGTAAGTGAGAAGGTCACTGAAAAACCAATCAGTTAATTAGTCAACCAATTAGAATACTTACTGGGGGGTTGAGTCTTGGAGGAAGAAGGGCGCAGCAATCCCTTAAGGACTAACTTGTTCTTCCTATCTGCAATTGCCCTAGAATTAAAGGCAGCACAATTAGTACTGAGGTGCACTACTCCTAGGTGATAAACACACTCCATGTGGGCATCAGAATTTGGGATTCTGTGACCACAGTAAAAACAAAATGAAAACTCCAGCAAAGCTAGAATTTCCACTGAGTGACCTCCCAAACCTCTTGTATCAGAGGCACATGGGATATATGCAAATTATTATTTTTCCATTATCATTAGGGTCACTGCTAAAATATCCCAAACAAGTGAGAAGGTCACTGAAAAACCAATTAGTAAAAACAAAATGAAAATTCTGAATTGCTAATTAGCTGAAACACCTGATGTTCATAAGGATCCTTTGCATATATCCCATGTCCCTCTGATACAAGAGGTTTGGGAGGTCACTCAGTGGAAGTTCTAGCTTTGCTGGAGTTTTCATTTTGTTTTTACTGATTGGTTTTTCAAAGACCTTCTCACTTTTTGTTTTAATTTGTTGTTTGGGATATTTTTGCAGTGACCCTAATGATAATGGACATCAGCTGGCTATAACAGCCCTGTGTTTCTAATGCTTAGTCAAACACTCTGCTTGTGCTGTGCCAATGAGGTCATAACAAGGCTGAAATATGCATATCCATAGCTAGTGGGGTTTGGCTTTATTGGCCTGAAATTGTACATTAAAATGACGAAACAAGTCATGGGCATTCAGAATCGCCAATTAGGTGAAACACCTGATGTTCATAAGGATCATTTGCATATATCCCATGTGCCTGTGATACAAGAGGTTTGGTAGGTCACTCTGTGAAAGTTCTAGCTTTGCTAGAGTTTTCATTTTGTTTTTACTGTGGTCACAGATTCCCAAATTCTGATGCCCACATGGAGTGTGTTTATCACCTAGGAGTAGTGCACCTCAGTATTAATTGTTCTGCCTTTAATTCTAGGACAGTTGCAGATAGGAGGAACAAGTTAGTCCTTAAGGGATTGCTGCACCCTTCTTCCTCCAAGGCTCAAACCCCCTGTAAGCATTCTAAAGCTCCATCAAGAGTCTAGAAAAAGATCCCCCCTTTGATCTCTGAAGACTCCCTACCTCTGCAACTTCAGAACCTTTCTCAAAACACTTGAAGATCTTTGGATCCAAAAAGGAAACCTTTGGATCCGATTATTGTACCAAGTAAATCTCTAAAACAGCTTTCTGATCCAAAGACCTCATATTCAACCACTGGTGCTTCAAAGTCTCCTAGAACTCGCTCATCCAAGTCCTTGTTCGATTCACTGTCTCCTCAGCTCCCTTCCCCCCTTTTTCAAATCATACTTAGGAAACACTCTAGGCCACAGCCCATTACCCAGTCTGTTAGGTCCTCCAGAAGTCTTTCTGAGGCCAAAGTGGATAGGATGATGTGGGAGCTCCTCAGAGCTCAGATCTAAATGTGGGTTATTCCATTTCCATCTCCCATGGGATCTGTGAGCCTCCCTTCCACTTCTGATACAGTAATATCTCCTTCCTCAATTTTTCCCACAGCTTTGCACCCCTCAGATCCAAGAGTTTCAAAAGAGTTGGTGTCAGAGCTGAAGATATTTAGGCCCTCGACTCCAGACAGTTTCCCTGACAGGATCTACCCCTATTCCCTTGGATCAGGATGAGTCACAGAGCCAAAGCATCAGTGTCAGATCCGGGAGACTGGGATCAACTCCAATGTTGTTGGAGCTGCCCTTGCTACTCAGTGCTGGATAGTTCAGGTCTGGCTCCCTCCTTGAGGAATGGTTCAGGAGAGGGTCAGGGCTTGGCTGCTTCAGAAGCTTTGGCTTTGGTGAGGCTGGTCATGGCTTCTCCCGGTCTGTCTGCTTTCAATGTAGTGGAGAGGGTTTTCTCTCATTCAAGAGGTCCAACTTCTCCTTCTTCCTTGGATCCTATTCCACCTGCAGATCCAAGCTCTGATCCCATCAGACGTACTCCACAGGGACAGCCAGTACAAACTAGCTTCCAGACAATTTCTTAGAGGACTTCCCCTCTCTTCAGATACCTCCCCAGAGCAATCCACTGAGGAGGATCCCTGTAAGAGAATGTGGAAAAGGAGGCACATACATTCCCCTATGGAGTCTCTTGAAGAGGATACTGACTTCAAAGAAAGGGAAGGGTCCCCCAGATCTCCACTAGATGATGTCTTATTTGGAGACATTCTGGAGATTCTTAAGCAGAAGGGTGGTTGATCCTCAGGTATTCCTTCTCCAGAAGAGTCAGTATTTCTGGAAGCTTTTGGTTTTAGCCCATCTACATCTTGGTTGGCTGCCCTGGCTGATGAACTTATCAATCTAGTCTCTCACTGGGTATGAAAGGAACCTGACTCTGTTGAACCAATTCCCCATTCCCCAGATAAAATTTTGGCACCACCTAAAGACAGACCTCCATTGGAGCAAAAGAGTCCCTGTAGATGATGTGATTGTAGCGGCAGCCACAAAAAAGGAGCTAGGTGAGCAGTGCTCCTCTGTCCATCCCCGTTAGGGAGTCAAGGGTATTGGACAGATTTGGAAAGCACGTATTCGCTTCAGTGACCTTTGCCTTGAGTTCCATGAATTATTTAGCGCACTTTACAAGGGTGCAGAGAGATTTGACCAAGGAGCTCTCCAAATCCCTTTCTGAGTCCATGTCTGTGGAGGACTATAAAAGGTTATCCTCACAACTGGTCACTCTGTTATTCATTTCCAATGTGTCCATGAGGTTAATATCCCATGCTGCAGAGAATACCTCATGGGCTGCCTGTTCAGACATTGCCATACAGAGACATGCCTGGATGCAGCTATGTGATTTTGTAGAGCCTTTCAAGCCTTCTTTTATCAGTTCTCCTTTTGATGGATTGTCCTTAATTTGCCCTTGTGTTAAAAAATGCTCTCCCACAGTGAACAGGAGGGAAAGACATTGCATAGAAATTCACTTTTCTACTCCTCAATGATCCTTTTCCCAGAATCAAAGAGAAGGCAAGAAAATGTGGTTCCGGAGATCCCAGGGTTCTTTCTAGGACTCACACAGGGACAACTGTACCAGGGGCAGAGGGGGAGTTTGAATAGAAGAAGCCATCCTTTCAGCAGAGGAGACCCGCAAAACCAGGGTTTCTGTAATTCTTTTCTGGATAGACCCTCAGACTGCTCACCTCTGGGGGCAGTCACAGGACACTTCTCCCTACACCTAGACACCTGAGCTTTTATACCAAAAAAAATTTGGGTGCTAATAATAATATCCAGAGGTTATTTCGTACAGTTTTTCCAGATTCCCCCAACCAAAAGAAGAAAGCTTCCTGATGTCTCACCAGGTCAGAGAGAACCTGCAGCTCAAGAGATTCAAAAGCTGCTTGAAAAAAGAGTAATCCAGGAGGTCCCACCAGACCAGTGAGGATTTAGAACTTACTCAAGGTTTTTTTTAGTGCTAAAGAATGTAGGGGACCTGAGATCAGTTTTAGACCTAAGCAGTCTGAACCAATTTGTGAAGAAGTCAAAGTTCCGAATGGTCATGGTTCAGTCCATCCTGCCCTTTTTGTGCAAAGACAATTGGATATGCTCCCAGTATTCCGCTCAAGATGAACAGATGGTCCCGAAGTTATATGCGCTTTCAGTTGGGAGACAGTTACTGTCATTTCAGAGCCTTGACCTTTGGTCTCACCACAGCCAACAGGGTGTTTACCAAGTGTATGGGAGTGGTTGCAGTTCACCTGAGACTGCTGGGTTTACAAGTGTTTCCATATTTATATGATAGCTGCTCACTGCTCCAACCAGGCATCTATTAGAACAGTCCAGGGACTATTAAACACTAGGTATTAATAGGCAACATCTCCAAATCCAAACTACAACCAGTACTGTGCCTGGAGTTCATCAGTGCCCAGTTGAACACAGTAAGATTGCTGTTCTGCCTGCACATTATATAGATACAATAAAGTTTCAGGTACAGCAAATCCTTGTTCATCCTGCTGCTTCAGCCAGTCTTGTCCTTAAGGCTCTAGGTTTGATGGAAGCTGCCATAGTCTTAGTTCTTGTGGCATGTGTCTATATGCATGTTCGCCAATGGACTCTAGCTGTTCAGTCGTCTGTTCTGTATCATCCTCAATCCTTTCCAGTCAAGCTTACTTGGGTATGCAGAAGTCATTCTCACTGGTGGATCCAGTCAGTCCTTTCATTCTGTCTCTTCAACTGGCCACAGTGACCACAGACACCTCCCAGTTGGATGAGGGGGGCATTTCTTGGGACAGGCAGTCCAAGGCACATGGTTCCCTCAAGAGACCAATGCACACACCAGTCTCCTGCAGATGAGTGGTCCTATTAGTGTTGCAGTCATTTCAAGATGTTCTCCTTCTGGGGACTATTCAAATGCAAACCAACAGCATGTCTGGTCTGATACATCAACAAACAAAGGGGAACCTGATCCTATCCCCTCTATCAAGAGGCAATGAGAGTGTGGCAGTGGGTGATCTCCAACTGCTTTCTAGTAGGAATGCACATTCTGGGCAAATCCAGTGTACTAGTGGACAAACTCTGCAGGTCCATTTTGTTACCTCATGAGTGGTCTCTCAGTCAATCAGTGGTGGAGAAGATTTTCCTTCATTGGGGCCAACCTTGTTGCAGTCTCTTTGCATCTCCCCACAATGACAAGTGCAGCAGGTATTTTGCTTAATCCCCCCTCAGGGAGAGTCACTGAGAGATGCTGTAGTCTACGTGTGGCCCTGCCTATTTCCTGTTACCTTTGATTCCAAAATTCTTAACAGAAAGCACATTGGTTGAAGAGCTCAGTTATCCTTGTTGCCCCCTTTTGGCCTCGCCAGGTGTGGTTCCCCTTCCTTTGTTCTCATCTTCAGTATCTGTCATGGATACCGGACTCCAGTCCAATCTTCTCTCGCATCCTTTGGTGATAAAACATCCCAATATTTTGAGTCTCAAACTAACTGCTTGGTTTCTCTAGTTCCTATAATAGCTAGACATCCCAGACTTTCCTCCCCCATTAGACATGTACTTTTATCTTTCCAGAAAACTTCTACAAGGAAAATCTACAAGAGTAAATGGAAACAATTCTCAGTTTGGGTGCTTAGTAAAGAAATTGATCCCTACACTGCTTCTTTTTTTTTCAGTTCTAGAATTCTTAGCTTCTACTTTTCAAGAAAGTGCTCATTTCTCCACAAGTTCAATTAGCTGCCATATCAAATTTTCATTCAGGAGAAAAAGCTTCTTCTAAATTGTGCAAGGTCTTTCTAAAAAGCACCTTCTTACGTAGACCCCATGTGAAAGATCTATGTCCTCCATAGGATTTGACAGTAGTGCTTCAGGGATTGACAACAACCTTTTGAACCTTTAGCTAAAAATAGTTACATTTTTTTGTCTTGGAAAACAGCATTTTTAGTAGCAATTACTTCTGCAGGGAGAATTCCCGAACTCCAGGCTCTATCATCCAAATCCCTTTACATTGTTTTTCACAAAGACAGAGTTACTTTATGAAAAATCCATCTTTCTTACCAAAAGTAGCATCTGAATCCAATATCAAGCACTTCATCTGCCTGTCTTGTTCCCAAATATTTCAAATAAAGGAGAGTACGTCACATTTTTTTTTAGATGTACATAGACAACTACGATGTTATCTACACAGGACTAAAGATTTAGACTAGACAGGCTAGTGGTTTGTTAATTTCTCAATGAACAGACTGGAATCACCAATTTCTAAAATTACCCTAGACAAATGGATTACTGATTGTATTTTTTTTTTGTATATATTCAGCAAGGCCTTTACACTGCGGTGGTGGTGCTGCGGTAGCATTGTCGCCTCACAGTTAGATGTTGCCTGTTCGATTCTCAGTTAGAGCGTCTTCTGTGTGGTGACATGCGTGAAAGGGCATTCCTTCGTTGAAGGTTGTGCATTAGGCCTGGCAAGCCAGCACGTAAAAATCTACTGCCAATCATTAGCAGAGCGGAGTTCCGCTGTGGCGACCCCTTAACCGGGAAAAGCCAAAAGACACAAACAATTCAGCAAGGCCTTTCCTTGTTGAAACCTCCAAAGGAACATTCAGCTTGGTCCATGGCCACTTCCTCTGCCTTCTTCTGCTGATGACGTTTGCACAGCAGCTACCTAGTCCAATGCTTATATCTTCGTTACTCATTACAAAGTAGATTTGACTTCTAGAAACAGAGCTGCTTTTGGTTTGTCAGTTCTCCAGACTATCCTTCCATGAGGGCCACCCAAAGTTCAGGTATCTGGGGACTCTGTCCAGTATGTTGAGGAAGAATGAAAAGGACATCAGATATTAAAGTTATATACTCACATTAACTATGCATCTGTGTTGTACATTTTCATTCTTCCTCAACACCCCCCACCTTCTCCCTATCCATGTCTTTGGGAGTGACATGATGAAGGTTTTTGTTAGGAATCACAGTTTCTGTTTGAGCCCCTGGTCTGTTGGTACAGAATACAATATCTTACCATAGTATTCTTTTGGAGCTTTTGATATGGAAAATACTCATAAGCAAAATGTGTGCGCATTGTTAATCTGACTTGGCCAATTGTTGGTGCCATTAGGTCAGATACTGTGGGGTGATGTTGATCCATCAATGGTAATTTCCCAGATGGTCAGTTCTGTGAAAAATACCATTGAAAACCACTAAACGACTTTCACTGAGTCAGATAATAAATTTTCTTTCTGCATGGGGCAAACCCTGACTTAAATATATTCACTCCAGTGTCACTTTACGAAAGTGCAAAATGAATGGTCACTAAAAATGCTTTCAGTGATATGTAATTTTGTTATCGTCCACTGGCAGAATTACTATTGATTACTTGGCTGGCTCCTAGACACTGCTTACATATGTGTCCAAGACTAAAAAAGGTTACCATTCTTTTAGTTCAATCATGAAAATTAATTTTAATAATTTTGGTCATGTGGCTTGTGAGAATATAGGAATAGTATAAAGAATTCAGAGTGTAAAAGCAAAACTGTTTGTGTTCAAAGTGAAGCACACTGATATAGAGATATTTTTGATGCTATGCAAAGCCCGGTGACATACTGACATGACTTACAGCACTGTTGTGTCACCTGTGGTATAGTCATTTAAGAAGTCATTTAAACATATGAACATTTAACGTTAATGAAAATAATATGTAGTCTTTCACTCTACCAGAGTGATACAATTAACCCCATGTGCATCTTTCTTCTGCCCCATATTTTATTCATCTTGTTTCAAGCATTCTAGAATTCCTCAGCTGACATGCTTTACCGCTGTATCTAACTGTATGCTCCTGTGCCCCACCATCATCACTGTAAAAAGTATTTTCTTAGGTCACTCATGAAACTGCCACTTTCTTCTGCCATCTGTGTCCCTTACACCATAACCCATTCATCCTGTTTAGCTTATGGAAGTACTGTGTACAGGTTTAACGCTGTGAAATGCTACCTACCCTTATCACATAGTCCTGTGTTTGATTCCCTCAGTCTACACTTGCATATGACAACTTTTGATTGTGTCATTACAAGATAGTATTGCTAGTCTTTGCAGGAAAAGATGGAAATAATAAAACTTCACTCCGAAGTTGCCCATTGACAGTAGAAGTATCACAAATAATGTTAACTGTTTTCTCTTGTACATGCATGCTTGGCAAGCCATATTAATCCATTCCCAGGTGTATCTGTTTTTTTTTCACGTATTGACTGCACTGCACACTTTCTACCAGCCTTCTTTGCCTGAAAGACCACCACAAATGAATATGCTAAAAGAAATGCAGACTTACTGATACTCTGCACAGTGGGAAGATAACTTTGATGTTTCTGGTATCTACTTCCATAGATATACATGCCACCAATCCAGCATTCTGTCAGACATCATCCATTTCATTTCATATTGCCTGCTTCATTGTAGGTAGGAGTGTTTATGAATCACTAGATAATTTTCCGTCTTTGTTTTTACTAGGGCCACCTTTCCAAGCAAGTATGTCTTGGACCCAAATTCCCACAAGCTAAAGTGCTTAACCTTGTTCCTTTTTATGTTAGACATCAGTTGCTATGCACTCACCCAGCAAGCAGTCCATAGTCTTGCTGACTAATACTACTACACCATTATTAGTAACATCACTGGAAATGTACAGATTAACCTTCAAGCCTACTATTATAATCAAGAAAAAGGCATGTATACCTTCACTGTTCTGCTGCATGAAAGTTTAGTTTATATATTATGTACTTGTCATGGCAGCAAGGTCATGTCCGCATCCCAGTTAGGCTTCCAACTACTTGCAATGGAGTATTTTGTCTCTCTTTCTTTCTCTGTATTTATATTTCAGATTAAGCAGTTTTAGACCCCTTAATAACGCTAAACGTTACATGTTTTTTTTTTACTTATTATATAACAAAAGTCAGAAATGTTCTTCATTCAGAGTATATTTAATAGCTTAAGGTGTATTTCATATTTCTGACAAAGATGACTTTTATTTAAAATTTAAGTTATAGCGAAATGTGGTATATATCATAATAATTTTGATGGTTATTTTCCTGGCTAGATATATTTCAGAATTAACATTTCTGATGTGAAAATACCATTTTTTATTTCTTCAACACTACTGACGTACTGATCATAATTCCTATGCTATTTACATGCGGTATGTAGCTGTAAATGCTAATGGCATGGCTACAAGAATCTTTGTGCTACACTTTCTAGAATGTTCAGTCTAATTAAGCACCTCATGAAGGTTAGAACCTCACATCCACAGGGACAGTGTTGTTCTCTTACCATATTTAGCATACACCCATACGTCATATGGTGCCAGGATTAAATTATATCTACAGAAGTGAAAAATATACTTGCATTTAATAGTTTTTTGAAGTTCAGTTGTACAATGTACAGAGGAAGTGCTTCATCTTCAGCCACCAGGAATTATTGCACTGCATGAAATCTCAGCAGAAATGTGGAAATTTTAGAGTCAGAAATTATATTTATTGCTCACCTCTACAAGGAGAATAGCCAAGCAGCCTGAAAAGGTACATTGTGTCAAACTTCTACATTTCATTGTGGAAGCATTCTTTTATTTTTCTTAAAGATAAGAAAAAAATAGCAACAATTAGAGAGAAATTTGACAGTGTAAACCCAGAAAGAACTTGTATTTATATGCCATTTGATGTCCTTCCATTTCACTGTTGCAGAATTCGTTACAATAGGGGTGCCCTGCCAAGGATCGCCCAACGCCCTGCCAGTATACTAAAGCCTTTAGGTTGCTTTAAGGTACGCCATATATCACACGTATGCTCCCAGGATATAGCATAGGGCATAAACATGATATCTGGATGTACCAACCTCAGAACTTCTTTGCTGCTAGTCCAAATGCCATCTTTTGATCATTGGTCTGAATGATGGCTTCATTGCTGGTTCACCAAGCCATTTTCAGAGAACTGCCCCTTGGAGTTTGTGCTATCTTTTTTTTTCTTTTTGTTTGTAACTTGTGGGGTTCATGTCATGCAGAAAGGGCAAATGCCAGTGCAGGAGACAAGTTCCCCATAAAGACTGTCATGAGCAGTGGTTATTTTGTCTCAGTGCTTCCCACAACCAAACGTCCCATTCCATATGTCAGGCTTTCAAAACAAAGACTATCCATAGTTGATTTTTAACTTTGGCCCTGTATTTAGAGAACCAACAATTTAACCTTTTAGCAAAAGACACTATGGAAGGAACTTCCAGTTGTGAGGTTCAGCTGTCCATGAAAAAAGCCAAGAAGTCTAGGTCTGATACTTCTGCTGTACCACCTCCACCGGACATCTGTCCCATGGCTAGTAAAAGCCTGTCTCCTCCGTTAGTCTCCTTTGCTGCAACCACCTTGGAGGCCAGCATGGATCTGACTTTATGCATGTCACTGGAGGCCTTACACACATCTGTTTCAGATGTTCAGGGGGAAATGCAGCTGATCATTACCAAAGGGCCTAGGGGTATTCCTCAGATTTTGATTAGAGAGGAATGTCTGACCATGATTGTGGAATCTCATCTGGTGTCTGAGCCTTCTAAGTTTTACAGAGCAGATGCCCCTTTGAAAAAGAAAAAACAAAGCATGTTTCTCCTACTCCTAATGACCCTCAGAATGAATGGCAGAATTTCACCCACAGTTTGTTTAATGCCCTTATGGCTTTGAGACCTCCTCAAGGAGTTTCTTTTCCTACTCTGCCTTGGTTCTCTACTCCTCTTAAAAGGCCTAGGGAACTGGATTTCTCTGAGAAAGAGGTGGATTCAGATGAGGAATCCAATGCTTATTCATCCCATATTCCTTCTCCTTTAGACTATGTTTTTGAGGAGGAGGAGTCCACTACTCCTTATATGGAATTGTGCCCAGGTTTCTGAGGTGCAGAAGAGGTATTACAAGCTTCTGCAAATGGACTCTCTTAGACCTTCTGCTGTCCCTCCTGTTTTGGCTGCCTTGTTGGATGCCTTTTTCTACTGCATTTCAGGCTCCAGACTCCCAGCCCCCCCTGCCGCCCAAGAAACCTGATAGGTTTTATAGGGTGCCTGAGGATTGCAAATTCCTAATAGATGTCCTTCACTTGATCCCCTCTTTGGTGTCTGCCAAGCTATGTCAGTTACTGTCTTCTACAAAGCTTTTTCCTTCTGTTAAAGGCAGCAGGACTATGGAAAGGCTAGGTAAGAAGGTTTATACCTCTGCCATCTTGACTTTTAGGGCTGTCAATTATCGGACCCATATGTCCTGATTTATTGTAGTTCTTCTTCCTCAGGCCTGTCAGGTAATTTCTGACCTTCCTCATTCTGAAGGGAAGACTTCTGCTCTGTCTTTGTTGAGGACCTCTTCTCAGGTGGCTTGCCATTCTATTAAGTGCAGTTATGATGCAGCAGATCCTTTCTCTAGAGCTGCTGTTTTTGGTTCTGCAATGAGGAGATATTCCTGGCTTCAGCTTCAACCTTTGCCTGATGATTTTAATGCTAAGTTGAGGGATGCTTCTCTAAATAACAAACACTTATTTGGTGCAGCTGCTACTGATTTGTTTAAGCCTCTTATGGATAAAGGTAAGGCTTTACAGGAACGTAAACATGTTTTTGCTTCTCCTGTGCATAAATTTCAATGAAATTACCCTAATAAGCCAGCCTTTATTTGTAGGCAGTCTCACCCTCCTCCCAAGGGTAAAAGGAGGGAGGGTAAAAGGGCTTTTCCTGCTGAAGCTATCCAGACTGCTGTGACTTAGAAATTTCCTTTTCCTAACAAAGCATGTGCTGTCTGACTATCCTGCTTTTCTCAGCCACATTCCGCTTTCTGTTTGTCTTTCCCTTTCCCTTCCAGTTTGGTTAAAGATTACTCATGATCCCTGGGTTCTTTCCATTATCCACCTAGGGTATTACATGTTCTGGAAATTGATTCCCCTTTTCATGGACATTCCTTAGCCCCCTCAGGAACAGTTAGCTTTCTTTCCAGGGGTGCTTCAGGATCTTTTGAGTCAGGGAACTAGTCAAGAAGTTCCAGTTTCCAAAAAAAAGGGGGAAGGGCTTTTACTCCAGAATGTTTTTGTTTCAGAGGAAAGAGAGCAATTGGTGACCCATTCTGGACCTTTCTTACCTAAACACCTTTCTGAAGGTCCCTTCCTCTTGGAAGTTATCATGTCAGACTTTGCTCCCTGTGCTGCTTCCTCAGGCTTTTCCAGTGCCGCTGGACCTCAAGGATGCTGATCTTCGGATTCCTGTTCATCCCCTTTCATGAAGTTTTTACATTTCTCTGTTGTTTACTGACATTTTCAGTTCTCTGCTTTGCTCTTTGACTTTTCTGCTATCCCCACTGTATTCACCAAATGCCTCGCTCCTGTGATTGATTGCTTTTAGCAGGCTCAGGGGGATACAAGTCTTTCCCTACTTATATGATCTGCTGTTTCACGCATCCTCTCCAGAGATTCATCTACAGCATCTTTTCTTTGCCTTTTCCCTGCTGGGGTTCACTATAAATTTCCAAAATGCCTTTTTGACTCCTTCACAGGATCTTGTATTTCTGGGGTGCAGGATCCAGACTTTTTCAATGCTGGCATCCTTGCCACCTCCCAAGACATTGACTCTCATTTCTTTCTCTCAATCCCTTCTTCCTCTGACCTTAATCACAGCCAGGGAGTGTCTGAGAGTTCTAGGTTCTGTGGTCTCCACCATCCCTATGATCTCTTTTGCCAAATTCCATATGAGAAAACTTCAGTGGTTTTTAAAGTCAGTTTGGCTTCTGCATTCTCATCCCATGGAATTCTTAGTTCTCCTTCTTCCACGCCTCAAGTTGAAATTTCAGCGGCAGATTTAGCAGTTGACTCTAAATCCAGGACTCCCTTTTTAACCCTCTCTTCCCTCTCAGAAGCTGTTCACAGATGCTTCAGATGTAGGATGAGGAGCATCTTTCAGCTCTTTAAAGGTGCAAAGTCCTTAGTCAGCTCAACAAAGGAAAGCCCACATCAATGTCAAAGAGATGAAAGCTCTTCTGCTGTCTCTTCTAGCATTTCACTCTCTAGTCTCCCCAGGGCATCAAAGTGTTTACAGGCAATACCACAGTAATATGGTATGTTAACAAGCAAGGGGGGGCTGAGATCTTACCTCCTATGCTGGTAGGCTCTTCTAGTGTGGGAATTAGCTATCCTGTATCCTGTGGCTCTTCAGGCAGTTTATATTCCCTCTGGTCAGAAAATTGTAGCAGACTCTCTGAGTAGGTCTATAACACAATCCCATAAATGAATACTTCACATGAATGTGTTTCTGGACATTGTCTACCAGTGAAGTACTCCTCAAGTGGATCTTTTTGCCTCCCCTCTGAACAGATAATGTCCTCTTTTTTGTGCCACAGTCCCAGGTTCTCTGGTCTGGAAGGTGAATGCCCTGTCTTTTTCATGGAAGGGGATGTTTCTTTATGCCTTTCCTCCCCTTCTCCTCATTCCAAATGTCATGCTCAAAATACAACAGGATGCTCCTGATATCTTGCTGTTGACTCCCTTTTGGCCCAGACACCATTGGTCCCCACCTCTTCTGCATTAAGCCAAGGGCAGTCATCACAAGTTACCTCATAGGGTGGACCTACTCACACAAGATGTGGGATCCCTCACCCATGCTTACCTGTCCACTCTTGAACTGACACTGTGGGTGATAGGATTTTGATTCTATACATGCACTTTTTTCTGAGGATGTGCTTAGGGTCCTGCAGGAGACCAGGTAGCCTACAATGAGGAAATCCTACATGTTCAAATGGAAGAGGTTTGGTGTCTTTCTCTAACTTGAATCCACTTTCTCTGGATGTTCCTTTGGCTCTATCCTATCTGTCTGAACAGCTCAATGCTGGGTTCGCTTATTCTTTTGTTAAGGCCCACTTATCAGCTATTTCTGCTTGTTTGCCTTTATCACCTACTTTAACTTCTAGATTTGAGGCTAAACAGTTTCTTAAAGGCATCCTTCATATTAGGCATCCCAGAAAGACTGTCCCTCCTCCTTGGGATCTTAATTTTGTTTTGGAAAAATTGACCCAGACTCCTTTTGAGCCTGCAGCTTTAGCTTCCTTACAGCATTGTTCTTGGAAGACTGTAATTACTTCTGCCAGGCAGGTGTCTGAGCTTCCAGCCATTATGGCTTGTCCTCCTTTTTAGTATTCCATAAAGACAATGTCCCCTTGTACTAATCCTTCCTTTATGCCCAAAGTGGGGAACGAGTTTTCTCTTAATCAGTCTGTTAATTTGCCTACTTTTTTCCATTCTTCACAATCTGCTAGTGAGAAGGTGTTGCACACTTTGGATGTGCATAGACAACTCAGATTTTATTTGGATAAAACTAAGACTTTTCATAAATCTGATCATTTTTTTTTGTTTCCTTTCATCTTAGATCCTTAGGATTGGCTGTTTCCAAGCAAACTATTTCTTCTTGGATTTCTAACGCTATTTCTTGTTATGCCTTCCATGGCAAGAGCCTTTCTTCTTCTGGTAAGGCTCATTCTACTAGGGATGTTGCTTCTTCTGGTGCTTTTTTCAAGGGTTTGAATACTAACTATATCCTTGAGGCAGATACCTGGACTTCTATGCATATGTTTACCAAGCATTATAAGTTGAATGTGATATCCAGAGCTACAGCTGATTTTGCTAGGGCCATCCTTCATGGGTTCCTAGAGAGCTCTGCTGGTTCATCCTCTCTCTCTCTCTTATTCCTGAGTTTTGCACTCTCCCTATTCTAAAGAATACTGCAACAGTGAGATAGAAGGACGTAGTACAGTTGTGTAAGATGTTACCATAATAGTAGATGTACTTCTCTTCACTGTTGCTGTATTAACTCCCTCCTTCCTCCCCCTAGTTCTTTTCTCTTGTGGATGTATTGGCTATGTCTTTTTTTCATTGGACTAGCGTTCCTACTGGGGATCTCATTTCTGAGGTTGGTACATCCAGATGTCACCATTATGCCTTATGCTATATGCTGGGAGCATATGTGTGATATATGGTGTACCTTAAAGCAACCTAAAGGCTTTGGTATACTGTCCAGATATCAGGCTGCCAATGGCAGGGGATCCTTACTGTAAAGAGTGCTGCAAGAGTAGGACATCTACTGTCATGGTAAGATCTTACACAACTGTACTTTATAATTACACAGGCATGCTACTAAGCAGAAGAATAGACCAAAGTCTGGATATGGTGAGTTGCATGATCACTGAATAAAAAGAACAGTAGTTTGTGTATAAAATAGATGAAATAAGGGATAGACACTTGAGAAACATACAAGTGACCTTATGAAAAACTGAGGATGTGGTCAGAATAAGTGAAATTACAGATCACATTTAAAATAACTGAGGAAAGATATGTAAATACATGCTGCACTTGACCTCAGCAGTGAGTCAGATAAAAAAACTGAAATAAAGTAAGAATTTCTTATAGCAGGAATGATTGTGAAAAAGAGAAATATGAACAAGGGAATTATGACCCAGGGATTCAGAGAAATCCCATGCTGTTGTGTAAATTGCCTACATCAGGTTGGTCAAGTTACATAATCTGTGAAAAATCTGATTGAGACAATTTATGCTGCTATGAGAAAGACCTTTTATTTGCATGTCTGTCAATCACATTTTTCAAGCACTAGCACTGACAGTCCTTTGCAGCAGTAGTGGATGCTAGTGACCTGTGCATCACCATACATTCATATGCGTGCACAAGTGCAGACAAGTCACAGACAATGTCCATCATATTAATCATTGCTACAGTAGCCTCGGCTGTATAGGTTATATCCTGCCAAGATTATAACAGCCTGCTGTCTTCCAAAGCTTCAGACACCTTTCATGCACCCAAACTGTCAGGCAGATTGAGTTGAGTTGACTAAAAGACAAGTTTGGATGCCAAGACCTTCAGAGATTTCCTCTCAACAGAGAGAAGGGGGCTGAGCCCTGAAAACACAATGCTAAGAAGAACAAAAATAAATAACCACACCCTGAAACAAATAACACTCAAAAAAACACGAGGATAGAGTGAGGGAGGGAATGGCTAGTTCAGTAGTGATCATTCAAACATCTACTGTTATAGTTAGTTTACTTACGTACTATTTTCATAATTATGCATACTACATTTGGGAGGTGGAAGGAGAAGAGTCTAAGACCCCCTGGAGAGTGGTATTCACAAAGCCTGATCTAGACCTACAGGAGTAATCAAGCCTACAGTGCTTTGTAAACGTATGTAATTAAGGAGGTAAATGAAATTAAACTAGACACAGGTTCAGGGTGTAATATTTGTGTCTGAAGATACTTTTAAAGCACTAAGGTTTGAAGGGATTGAAAACAGTGCTTTATGTGTAGTGTTAATGTATTCAGAACAGCAGGTAAAGCCTTTAGGTGAAAAGCTACTTGCTTTTAAATATATAATCTGATGTTGTCCTTTTCATTCTTCCTCACTGTTGGGTTATGGATCTGACTTGGGCACATTTTTCAGACTTGGATCCTAGTCTTTAGTTCCTCCTACCCATAGTGCCCTAAACTCTCTGTGGCTTCCTCATATCTCGTTTGCTGCCTAGCTGGTACAACACAGATCATAGTCTCCTCAGAGAATTTCCTTAAGTGATGATGTCAAGTTTCTTCTTAAATTTTATTCTTATATCGCTACTAGTAGTATATTCCTCAGCGTTTTCTTCTCCCTTCCCTTCAGTTTCTCACAGGTGTTCGAGACTAATTTTTTTATTTTACCCTTTCTTCCTGCTACTTTTTCCATACTGGTTGGCACTTCTGCCTTCCATTCGGTGTTGTGTGCTTCTGTATTAAAAATAAGGAGGGACATTATATACACATTAATCACCTTTCTACTGTTGTTGTTAGTGACAAGGTTACTGTTTTTGCTGTCTCTTTTTGCTGTGTTCTTAGGTTCATAGATTAGTACTAAGCTAACTGCCCTTGCGAGCCATTTTAAACCTAGCCAATTATCCCTTGTGAGACTCAAACCCTGCACCTTGTGTTTGTAAGGCAAACACCTTAACCATTAGGCCACACTAATGCTTTATTACTTATCTGTTTCTTATAGACTGTTAGTGGTGTGTTGTGTTATTTTTGTTTCAGATTTAAGCATGTCAGGTAAACCAACAGGCTTAAAATGCTGCTCGAAATGTGCGTATAAGAATCCCCATTCCGATGCACACAGTGTGTGTACTGCTTAGGACCAGACCACCTGTGATCATATTATGTAATTTGTGAGGGATTTAACCCCTGAGCCATAGCTGATAGCAGGAACAAATTGATACTATAAGGACTGCTACCTGCTTCTTCATCATTGTCAGAGGCTCAAACACCCATCAGTTAGCCTTTCTGTGTTGTCAGAGCCATGGAAATGCTCCCATAAGACCTCTAGAGCCTCCTCAAAGCCTCTGGCAAAGTCTGCAGAGACATTGGATCCAAACTTGTCACATCCAAAACCTACTTCTGTCCCATCAGATCCAAGGTGCTCCTCGGATCTGACAGGCACTACTGTGACTGCCTCTACTAGGCCATCCTCTTCCACCTCAGATCCAAACAACCTTGGATCTGAGCATTAAGACTTGAACTCAGGAGTTTGCTATCAGGGCAGTTTCCTTAACACTGCCCTCAAAGCTTCTTCAACCCCCTTCCAGACATTCTAGGACTGCATCAGTTGCCATCTCTAGGTCCTGCAGGAGTCTATCTGATGTTGGTATGGACAGGATGATGTAGAGATTCCTTAAAGCACAAATTCATGTGAGGGTGTTGTCAGCTCCATCTCCAATCAGATCAGTAAGTGTCCCCACTATTCTGATTCAGTCTTCTTCTCCAATCTGACCAGTGATTTCAGAGTCCCAGGATCCTAGGTACCTGAGAGAGTCGTAGTCTGATCCGAGTAAGCTCCCTTCCTTGACCCTAACAGCTACCCTGACCAGCTCTGCTCTGATTTTGTTGGATCAAAGTGGATTTTGGATTCGGGATGTCAGTGTCAGATCCAGGGGGAGGGTTTGGTTCCACCCTTCTCAGATCCATCCCTTCCAGTCGACGGTTCGGCCTTCAACAACTGGGGTCCAATTCTATCTGGTCGTGTCTGTCCATACTTCTTCGATGGTTTCAGCTTCAAGGGAGATGGGAGGAGTTTCTCCTGGTCCGTCAGCTTTCCAGATTGTGGAGACGGCTTTCTCTGTTCACAGAGAACCCACCTCTTTTCCCTCTGATCCTCCCCTTAATCCTTCATTGGATCTGAGTGCTGAACCCATCATCTCTGTCCAGGGTCAGCCTGCCTCGAGGAGCCTTTATGTTATTCTATGAGGAGGTCCCCCTTTCTTCTGATATCTCCCCTGAACACTCCACAGAGGAGGTTCTTCAAAAGAAATTTGCAAAATGAGTCATATTGACTCCCCAACAGAGTCACTCACAGAAAACACAGACTTTGATGAGAGAGGAGGATTCCCACAATCACCACCTGATGATGTCTCCTCTGGAGATATCTTGGAGATTCTTATGCAGAAAAGTGGCAGGTCAGCACAACCTCCTTCTTCTGAAGAGTGTGTGCTCTTGGATGCTTTCAGGGTGGTCCCATCTACATCTTGGATGACCCCCAACAGAAGATCTCATTGACTTAGTTTCCTGCCGGCCTTGGTGGAGCTGGACGTTATCGACCCAGTCCCCAAATGCCAGGACAGATTTCTTGTTCCCTCCAAAGACAGACTTCATTAGTCCAAAGGTGTCCCTGTTGATGCCATTGTTGTGGCAGCAGCCATCAAGAAGGAGCTAGCCAAACAGAGCTCCTCTGTCCATCCACCGAAAAGGGAGTCTTGAGCAATAGACAGCTTGGGTAAGCGCATTTACACCTTAGCTACATTTTACTGAGATTGTTAAATTACTTGGCACATTTCAGTCATTTGCAGAGAGATTTGGTAAAAGAGCTATCCAACTCTCTTGCAGAGATCATGTCAGATGAGGACTTCAAGAAGGAATTTCCCCAATTGGCTACTCTTGCTTCTCTGACTAACTCTTCCATGAGACTCATCTCCCATTCAGCAGCTGGGAACCTCAAGGGCAGCCAGCTCAGTTGTTGCAGTCAGAAGACATGCCAGGATGAGGCTTTGTGAATTTGCAGAACCTTTCAAGGCGTCCTTTGTCAATGCCCCTTTTCATGGCTCCTCTTTGTTTGGGCCATCTGTCAAAGAGACTCAACTGCAGTGAGCAGGAAGAAAGACCCTGACTGCATTGGTGTGATGACCCACCACTGGAGCATTAATCAAGGGGCCTAAATCCACACCACTGGCAACAATGGGGGACATACACTGGGAGGATAACAGGTACACACACACACACACACACACACACACACACACACACACACACACACACACACACACACACACACACACACACACACACACAATATTTCCAGATGCATCTTTCTGCATCAAGTGCAATTTCCCTTAAGAGCACACAGAGATCACAGTCAGTCTGGGGCTGGTTTCTCCCTCTTTTTCCAGATCCCCAGTAAGGCTCCCCACTGGCACAGCTATAGAGTTGAGATCTCAGCTAAGTGGCCAAGCCAAAACCTCCAGCACCCTCT